>NC_068311.1:11396657-12053324 GCF_025860055.1 Xyrauchen texanus
TGCTCTTCACCAAGCTACGCAATAGCATCGGACGATTTTTTGATACCCAGGGCTTGGTAAGAGTTGTGACACGTGTCAGAAGTAATGCATTTTTCTATATTTTGTGATCTAATGTGTGGCGATTTAGTTTATATAGATTTACATTATTTAACTGATTCAAGAGAATTAATAGGTGACCCTCAAATAAATGTTCTGATCATATTTCACTGCCAAATCCAAAGGGAAATAATAAGAAATTATAATATATATATATATGTGTGTGTGTATGTATATGTGTGTGTGTGTGTGTGTGTGTGTGTGTGTGTATATATATATATACAGTGAGGAAAATAAGTATTTGAACACCCTGCTATTTTGCAAGTTCTCCCACTTGGAAATCATGGAGGGGTCTGAAATTGTCATCATAGGTGCATGTCCACTGTGAGAGACATAATCTAAAAAAAAATCCAGAAATCACAATGTATGATTTTTTAACTATTTATTTGTATGATACAGCTGCAAATAAGTATTTGAACACCTGTCTATCAGCTAGAATTCTGACCCTCAAAGACCTGTTAGTCTGCCTTTAAAATGTCCACCTCCACTCCATTTATTATCCTAAATTAGATGCACCTGTTTGAGGTCGTTAGCTGCATAAAGACACCTGTCCACCCCATACAATCAGTAAGAATCCAACTACTAACATGGCCAAGACCAAAGAGCTGTCCAAAGACACTAGAGACAAAATTGTACACCTCCACAAGGCTGGAAAGGGCTACGGGAAATTGCCAAGCAGCTTGGTGAAAAAAGGTCCACTGTTGGAGCAATCATTAGAAAATGGAAGAAGCTAAACATGACTGTCAATCTCCCTCGGACTGGGGCCCCATGCAAGATCTCACCTCGTGGGGTCTCAATGATCCTAAAAAGGTGAGAAATCAGCCCAGAACTACACGGGAGGAGCTGGTCAATGACCTGAAAAGAGCTGGGACCACCGCTTCCAAGGTTACTGTTGGTAATACACTAAGACGCCATGGTTTGAAATCATGCATGGCACGGAAGGTTCCCCTGCTTAAACCAGCACATGTCAAGGCCCGTCTTAAGTTTGCCAATGACCATTTGGATGATCCAGAGGAGTCATGGGAGAAAGTCATGTGGTCAGATGAGACTAAAATAGAACTTTTTGGTCATAATTCCACTAACCGTGTTTGGAGGAAGAAGAATGATGAGTACCATCCCAAGAACACCATCCCTACTGTGAAGCATGGGGGTGGTAGCATCATGCTTTGGGGGTGTTTTTCTGCACATGGGACAGGGCTGACTGCACTGTATTAAGGAGAGGATGACCGGGGCCATGTATTGCGAGATTTTGGGGAACAACCTCCTTCCCTCAGTTAGAGCATTGAAGATGGGTCGAGGCTGGGTCTTCCAACATGACAATGACCGAAGCACACAGCCAGGATAACCAAGGAGTGGCTCTGTAAGAAGCATATCAAGGTTCTGGCGTGGCCTAGCCAGTCTCCAGACCTAAACCCAATAGAGAATCTTTGGAGGGAGCTCAAACTCCGTGTTTCTCAGCGACAGCCCAGAAACCTGACTGATCTAGAGAAGATCTGTGTGGAGGAGTGGGCCAAAATCCCTCCTGCAGTGTGTGCAAACCTGGTGAAAAACTACAGGAAACGTTTGACCTCTGTAATTGCAAACAAAGGCTACTGTACCAAATATTAACATTGATTTTCTCAGGTGTTCAAATACTTATTTGCAGCTGTATCATACAAATAAATAGTTAAAAAATCATACATTGTGATTTCTGGATTTTTTTTTAGATTATGTCTCTCACAGTGGACATGCACCTACGATGACAATTTCAGACCCCTCCATGATTTCTAAGTGGGAGAACTTGCAAAATAGCAGGGTGTTCAAATACTTATTTTCCTCACTATATATATATATATATATATATGTGTGTGTGTGTACGTATTTTTTATATATATTATATTTTGCTTCATTATTTTATTATTTATTTATTTTTGCATTACAGTAATTAGAATTGGGGGAAAGATGTGCTAAATTTCATGAAAATAGTGTCATAACAATATGCTTTTTTTGTTTTTTTTAGGAGGGGTGTATGGGTGAAAATGACCACTTTTGACATTTTGTAAAGTTCACCAAAATGAAAACAACATAAATCAAACTAATTATTCTGAAGACTTCTTAAATGTGCACTAAGTAACTTTTTCCTCATTTTAAAAGTTTTAAAAAGAAAGAAATTAATTGTAATTTTAAACATGTGTGTAAAAATCATGTGCACTCAGATAAGATGATGACTAGTCATATCTGTTACCTTATAAAAGCTGTTTTAATCAACATGGAGAGGGTTAGAATCACATGACCGGCCAAACACTACTAGCATACTTACTGATTATATAATCCTAGCTTGCTGTGAATAGTGAATTTCTACAATGGCATCTGAAACTAAAAACTTTTTGAATGGTGCTGCATTCAGGCTGCTAGGTGTCACCATAAGACCAAGATTACTGAGTGCACCTTTAAACATTCAAATGTTTTGACTAAAAAGTTGTAATTTATGATTTTTTACACAAGGTGGCAGAAAATCACATCAGTGTTAGTTCAGTCCAGACAATGCAGCCCTGGAAATACTATCCGCTCATACGTATTAAATATAGAAATATAACTGTTGTTTTTTTCATTTGAGGTTTATTTTCATGTTATCGGCATTATGCCATGTTTGTTGTTTTCTACAAGCACCATTGTCTTTGTTCATTAACTCGGTCCCTTTCTTCTCCAGGTTCCCATTACAGACACTAACACGCTGTTTGTAGAGCAGACAATCGCCATTATGAAGAACCTGCTAGACAGTCATACTGAAGGAAGCTCTGAGCATCTTGGCCAGGCTAGCATTGAGACCATGATGCTCAACTTGGTCAGGTCAGACCTAGACTCTCTTTTGCCCATTTCCAATGGCCTGTATTTCCTCTGACAAATGATTCTAGTCATTTATATATTCGCTTGTGTAGTGAGCTTTGTTACAGCCCATATCAGTCCTTGACCTTTGTATGATGTCTGGGTAAATAGACATTTAGAATGACTTTCTGCTGAACCTCTTACGCTTTTTTGGCTTCCACAGGTATGTGCGTATTTTAGGAAATGCGGTTCATGCCATTCAGATCAAAACTAAGCTGTGTCAGCTAGTGGAGGTTATGATGGAACGCAGGGATGACCTCTCCTTCTGCCAAGAGATGAAGTTCAGGTAAACTCCTCTCTGGATTCATCCTTTCTGCTGATTTATTGGGATCATTGAATGTATGTGAATTGTGAGGTTTGGAGATGTGAAATATTGCTGTTTTTCTCAGAAATAAAATGGTGGAGTACCTCACTGACTGGGTGATGGGCACCTCCAATCAAGCAGCAGATGATGACATTAAATGTCTCACCCGGTATAATCTCTACAATTTCAAAGCTTTTTCTGCAATATAAGCTCTCCTTTGCCTTGGAAACATTCTGCAATGTGCTATTATCTCATGCTGACTGTTTATTTGAATCTGTTGTGTAGGGATTTGGATCAGGCGAGTATGGAGGCAGTGGTCTCTTTGTTAGCTGGTCTTCCTCTGCAGCCTGAGGAGGGTGATGGTGTGGAGCTAATGGAGGCCAAGTCTCAGCTCTTCCTCAAGTAAGATCATTCATCTCTCTAATGTTTTTCCATAATTTATTTTGTCTTTCACTATGTGTGCCACAACCTCATAGATCATATTTGTTGTAACCAGTCACAACTAGCGACAGGTAATTTTTTCGATTTTTATTTCTATTGCATAGTGCTGATTAGCTCCACTCACAGAGACATTTTTACCAAAATCTCACGCCACTTAATAGTGTCCTCCTAACCAGGCCCGACGAAGCGGAAGCTTTATTTCTGTTCACTCTAAATGTGAAGCTTCTGCATGACTTGACACAATCACAGCCAGTCAGAACATACTTGATGTCTAATGTATTTTTAGTGATTAGGTTTTTAGACCACTGAGATTTAGCTGTGGGACTTACCAGCACAATGCTGCAGTAATGGAAACCAAGCGATAGACCAAATTGTTTGGACAAGGTGTTATATTGCATTACTTCTTGTCTTGTGACAAAACGTGTGACACGTTTGCTTTTTTACAGTCATGTGTCTTGATTTATGTCAGTCGATGAGTCTTATCTCGTCTCACCCCTCTATTGTTTTTCCCTTTTCTAAGGTACTTCACGTTGTTCATGAACCTCTTGAATGACTGCAGTGAGGTTGAAGAGGATGGGCAGCAGGTGGCAGGGAGAAAGCGTGGCATGTCAAGGCGATTGGCATCTCTACGGCACTGTACAGTGTTGGCCATGTCCAACCTGCTCAATGCTAATGTGGACAGCGGCCTCATGCACTCTATTGGTGAGAGGCACTCAAATGATCATATTACTTGGTGTACTTTTTGTTAAAGTCAAGTATGACCATGTGAGTCATATCTGTATTTTCTCTTTATTATTAATGGCACTAAATTAACATTTAAGTAATGTATTAGATATGTAATATAGTATGAATTGGAACAGAGCAGACTGAATTTATTAAGAGAAAATATACTTTAATTTCTTAAGTATATCTATTTAACATTTCTGTTACATTCAAAATCTAAAATGTGACCAATTTGATGAAAGCCCAATGATAAAATATAATGGGTAAAATTTATATTTTTTAATTGTAGGTTGCCTAGATGGATCCTTTATTATTAAGAGCATTATATGAGAGACGATTTCTTTCATTTATAAGCAAAATGAACATTGAAACAGAAATGTACCCATATGAATCGAGATTGGAATCTAATTGAATTGGGAAAACCGTATCAATACCCAGCCCTGCAATCAGCAGTAGAAATTCCTAAAAAAATCGATATTCATAAATCTGAATTCTCTTTTTATGTTGCATTGTCTCTCTACAGGTCTTGGGTATCATAAGGACCTGCAAACGCGGGCCACATTCATGGAGGTGCTCACTAAGATCCTTCAACAGGGAACGGAGTTCGACACTTTAGCAGAGACCGTGCTGGCTGACCGCTTTGAAAGACTAGTTGAGCTGGTCACTATGATGGGAGACAAGGGGGAGCTGCCCATCGCCATGGCACTCGCCAATGTAGTGCCCTGCTCTCAATGGGTGAGAAACGTCAACAATTCAAACTTTGCATGTCAAACAAATATTTTTTTTTAAACAAAATAAATAAATGGGTAAAGGCCTATTTACACCAAGCCAAAAATGTTCCGCATTAAACAGTGATTTTAAAGCGAAACCAAACAGCATTTTTATGAACGCCTTCACATTAGACCTCATTCATGAAACATGAGCAGAACAAATTTTTGTGTAAGTTGTTTGTTCAGCCGCTCTGACAAACTCTTGGATTCATGAAAGTTTTTGTATTTTCAAAATGTTAGTTGGTACGAACGAAATTTACACTTGTTCCCGACCAATGTTTAAATTGTGCTTAAGACATCTGAACGTGTTATGTTTTTCTCAGGCAAACTGTCATGACTACATTTTGATAAAGTGAAATTAAATATGTAATGGAAAAAAATAACTAAATACTAATAATTAAATGAGAGAAATTAACCTTTAATAAATAACATAAATTAGATAAAATAAATAAATAAGGGGGCCTGGGTAGCTCAGCAAATATTGATTCTGACTACCACCCCCTGGAGTCGACAGTTGAAATCCAGGGTGTGCTGAGTGACTTCATCCAGGTCTTCTAAGCAACCAAATTGGCCCGGTTGCTAGTGAGGGTAGATTCACATGGGGTAATCTCCTCTTAATCACAATTAGTGGTTCTTGCTCTTAATGGGGCGCGTGGTACATTGTGCTTGGATAATAGAAAATAGCATGAGCCACCACACGCTGTGTCTCCGCTTTGTCATGCACAACGAGCCACATGATAAGATGCGTGGATTGACTATCTCAGAAACGGAGGCAACTGAGACTTGTCCTCTGCCACCCGGATTGAAGTGAGTAACCACGCCACCATGAGGACCTAGTAAGCAGTGAGAACTGGGTATGCAAAATTGGGGAGAAAAGGGGATAGATAAATATATATATATATATATATATATATATATATATATTTTTTTTTTTTTTTTTTTTAAATGAGTAAAAGCTTTTTCTTTTTAAATCATAGCATATACTTTTTAGAAACGTTTATTTACTGCCTGTATTTATTTTTCAAAGCATAATTTTTCACTCTGCTTATTGTTTTTCCAGCAGAAAAAGGCAGCATGAACTGAACATTTTTTACATTCATGTCAAACCATTTAAGAGAAGCCTTTATTTATTTTGGTCACACATTATACATACATGTTTGCATTTATACAGTGAAATGTATTTGTTTTCACAAATCCCAGCTAAGCTGGGGTCAGAGTGCAGGGTCGCTGTATGCCCCTGGAGCAGATAGGGTCAAGGGCCTTGCTCAAGGATGCCCAACAGTGGCATCTTGGCAGTGCTGGGTCTTGAACCCCTGACCTTCTGGTCAGTAACCCAGAGCCTCAACAGCTGAGCCACTACTGCCCTAAATCAGTCTTTTTTATTGACTTCTTGAAATGTTTGACTCACAAAAGAGCATCATATGACAGCAAAAACATGCTATAACAGTAAGTCCTCACTTTCTTTGAGTCTCTGTTGTGCTTCGTCACATTGTGACAATGTGCATGCACTTCATTCATAAAAAATATTTCATTACTGTTCTGTATACATGTAAACGGCTTTTACTAGCGAGTCTGGTGCCTTCCTTGTATGGCGTTTTCATGGACGTGGATCATGATAATTGTGAATGAATGTGCACACGCCCCCTCTTTACGAATGTTTGGAATTCACTAACATACACACATTTCATTAACAAATCTGGGTAGTATGAAGCATTTAATCTGGCAGAAATGTTTCAGGAAGGTTAATTTTAAGCACAGATTACTCCAAATGTACTCATATATTTATGAAAGTTTCATGAATGAGGCCCATTAAGTCTGAAATATTGTTCTGCGCGGACTGTCTTTTCGTCTTTTTTTTTATTATTCATATTCTAAACACTTTCTTTCAGGTATCTGCACATTTTCCAAAACTTTGTGCAAATAGTTTATGTACATATTTTGTGAATATTTCAAATTATGTAATTTAAATGCATTGATTTTGGTGTAAACAGGGCTTAGTTCTATTTTCCGGATAAAGAGGAACATGTTGTGTGTGTGTGGTTATTGTATATGGTAGAGCAGTTGTGATTAATGTTCTGATGATCTGCAGGATGAGCTGGCCAGGGTGTTGGTGACACTGTTTGACTCACGACACCTGCTGTATCAACTGCTGTGGAACATGTTCTCAAAAGAGGTGGAGCTGGCTGACTCCATGCAGACCCTCTTCAGAGGCAACAGCCTGGCCAGCAAGATCATGACATTTTGTTTTAAGGTAACGTGAAACCTGGTTATTCATAGTGTATTTATACCTGATACATGTAGAATGTATGTTATGGTGTAATAAGGGATAATGCACAGCTTGGTGCTTTTTTTTATATTTGCCAGATTTGATTGTTTAAAGCCGTCATGGAATTTTTGCAGCACAAATTTTACTTGAATATTTGAGAGCCTCAAGTATTTGTCTGTCCTGACTCAGGACAATTTCCTTTTATGTGCCTAATACATATATTCCTTGTTTTGTGCAGGTATATGGTGCTGCTTATCTTCTGAAGCTTCTGGAACCGCTCTTGAGAGGAATAATCACCACACCAGAATGGCAGCAAATTAGTTTTGAAGTGGACCCCACCAGGCAAGTGTAACTACTTATATACTAATGTTTCAACACATTGCCAATAAGCCCATTTAAATACTTTCTCCAGTCCCAGCTTAATATGCAGAAATAATTATAAGTATGCTCTTAGTAGGTTGATGTGAACACTGTGGCGCTATCAAAACATTTATCTGTTTGAGTATCCCGACACCGCAACATTGACTCAACCAATGGTGTGATTTTGGTGGTGGGCTATCTGATTTTACAGGGGAAGTGATTGGGAAATCTGTTTGAAAATAGTTTTGCAATTATATTTGGTGGTGCAGTGATGCAGAAAATAACACAACTTTAATGCATGTTGAATTAACTTCTAATGAAGTCCTCCAGGCTGTACAATAAGCAGTTTTCAAAGAACAGGGGAGTTTTTAAATCTCTGATCCTGTTGAATTTTAGCTTTCTAATGGATTTCTTGATGACTTTATCCCTAATTTAGGCTAGAACTAGCAGAGAACCTGGAGGAGAACCAAAAGAACCTGTTGCAGATCACAGACCGCTTCTTTCTGGCCATCGTCAACTCTTCCAGCGAGTTTCCTCCTCAGCTGCGCAGCGTGTGCCACTGTCTGTATCAGGTACATCCATTGCCTAATGCCGGCCTGCTTTACCTCAGTAACTCCATCCTTTGAATGACTGCACTGAGGCTGTCTTTCATGCTTGGGCATCCACTGATCAGTCTTTCAGTCACTTCTAACAAAGGATCTTGTTCTTATCCTGTCTTGCACTACTGCTCACCTCTGTGTACAAATATATCAGACAGTTTAAAGGTGCAGTATGTAAGATTCAGAAACCCTTGTTATTAATGACATCTACCTGTTGCTCGTGATCACGTATACGCTCCATAGGGATGCGAGCATGGACTAAAACAATGATGTAACATACAAAGAGACTGAACATGATTCACCGGCATCATGCTGACAGATGAGGTAGCATAAATAAAATTACACAGTTATGATTGTTTTACTACAAACTTTGAGCCTGTATATTATATTTGACTCTCCAGTGCTGGAACAGGGCTAAAACAAAGTGTGGATATAGGTTTGCAAGACTGTAGTTTGAAGTAATCACTTTTCTTTGCATGATGCATTGACTGCATTTAGCCTATGTCAGCGTTAGCTAGCTAGCCAGCTTTATTAATAGCGGTTAGCTAAATTTGGTGGATGATTATAAAATGCTGTTCATAAAATAGACTGTACATTTATAAATATGTTGACAGAATTCGGTATTGATGTGATTCCATCACAACTGTCATTTTGATATATCAATTCGCTATTGTTTTATACTATAATGTATATATTTTCTGTATAACCAAGTTACTTTACACTAATGAATGGAGCTTTTTGCATTAACTTGATCATTGTTTAGCATTAATTTTATGTGTTATTGTAGTTTACCTTGCTGAATAATTACAGATTAACATTGACATTAACCTGACTTTTAGTATAAAGAGAAGATCGTTGAAATGATTTGAAAGTTACGAAGCAAGGTAGCTTGCAATTCGTCAGCTTTAGCAGGCAAGATCAAGTTATCTCAAATTACATAGATCAATTCTTATGGCACTATATTTAACATGCTTTGCAGTTATGTAAGCTTACCTGTCCAATAAGAATAACGCCAATTCATGGTCCGTTTTGATCCCCAAATCCGAATGAAGGTCCCTCCAGGAATCAAATGCTCTGCCAATGTTCACTCTAGTTTTTGCTCGACCACGATCACGTTTTCACTTAGCCAGAAGGGTTTCAGTAGATAAATGTTTTATTTTTTTTGGGCTTACTCTGAGTTTGTGTAGTTTGAGTCGGTGTTGTGCTGGGAGCCAGATGTTTGCTTGATTCCATCTCTAAGATAACGTTACATAGTGTTGCAGACTGTTGTCGCTGTTGAATAGCGGAAGAGAAGTTATTACTGAGGCAAGGCTCCCGGGAGCACGCATAAATGTCACATCCTTTAGATTTTCCCGGCAGAAGCGATCCTTGAAAATCAGTCTGCATGCTTTAATTGGCAACCTTGGAAATCTGGGAAGGGCAAATTTTTTAAGTTGCCATTCACACATTGGCAAAAAAAATGGTGATGAAAACTTTTACATATTGCACCCTTAAATATAATTTTTTTCCTCATGCATCCCACATTTGTCAACACATTTACATTATTGGAAGGATTCCTATAGGGCAGTTATGGTTTATATATATATATATATATATATATATATATATATATATATATATATATATATATATAAACATTTTAATTATTATTTTTGATGATTATTAGTTTTAAAAAGTATGTTGGCTTGACATAGCATACTGTTATTCTACAACCTTTGTTTTTGGGTTTTTTCAAAATCCCTTAACAGAGACCAAAGTTTGTAAGTCCTAGAAATTCCAAGCAGCTTCCACCAAATTTGGTACAGACATTCAAACTGTTCTGGAATAGAGTGCTATATCTAACTGACTGTTCGCACAGCAGACAGTCAAAAATCTTAAAAATCCCATTCAATTGCATTGACAATGTTTAAACTGACCAAACTCTAACTGCCAAAATTCAAATGCAAACAAACTCACTAAAGTCCTTTGATCTGCTTTAAGTTTTTCTCTTTCTCTTTCTATCCATCTGTCTGCCTATCTAGCTAGCTGGCAGTTTGTAATAATGTAATGTCTATATAACCATCAAACTAGTTAACAATTAAGGTTTTTTCAAGCTAACATCAAAGTTTGCCTTGACCAACTTTACCAACTAGTTGCCATTTAATGTTTTTCTTATGTCAGTATTATACTGCAGCCATTCACATTTGAATGGCAAAATGTGATTATGGAATTTAAAGTGATTATGACTGGATCCAAATACAACCTATTCTCAATACTTTTGGGACTGTATAAATTATGTGACTTTCCAAATGCATAAACCTAGTGTTTATGGAAGAGATACATCAAAATACGTCTCACAAGACTGCTCCTTTAGTACTTTTTTCTTTTATGTTTGTTGAAATGTTGTGTACAAAAAGATAATCTGCTTAATGCACATCCAAGGCAATAATATTTCAGTTTAGCTTACAAATTCTGGGTTCCCAGGTGTCCTGGAAAACTTGGTATTTTGTATAGAATTTTTTTCCCCCTCTCAATAATGAAAGAGTCCTTGAAAATTAGAGAACCTAAATCTTTGGGGAAACAAAAATGCTTAATTGTAAGGTTAAAATGAAGTTGATTGACCGTGTCAATAATGTTCATAAAATATGGAAATAATGGCACACATTTGGACTTTGATTAGGGCAGTGGCTCTCAACCATGGGCCTCAGATGGCATCCAAGCGGATCACAAGATTACTTAAAATTATTGCAAATATGTTGTATAGCAATAATCAAACATAATTTTAATGCAAAAGAATTCTATACATCAAGATCTAAAACATAAACTTGCAACTTTTTGAATCACACAAAAATAATCGTGGTTAATTAGTTTATTGTACGGACACCTTTTTCTTGTGGCTTGTGGGGCAAAAGGTCAAGCATGACTGGAAAAGGGGGCCTTTCACGATTTTCACATCGTTTCACATATCGTTTTGCCACTGCTGGCGGCTATGAATTGTGGAACAACACTTTAACTTAAAATCACTTAAAAGTGTATATATCACAAATATTGCAAAACATCCTTTTTCAAGATCATAAATGGTAAATTTAGATAATATAGCTAATGTAGTTAATATAGCTCTCTATTTGATTTGTTTCTGATTTCAATTGTATTTGTAGTTTTATGTAGTAATGTGTAATTAGATAAATCACAATACCAATTTTGATGCCACAAACAAACTGCTAATTAATTTGAGTAAAAGGTTTCTTGTTTTCTCAATTCATTATTCAAGACAAGTAAAACAGTACAGTAAAAACTAAAATATTAAAAAGCAATAGAACTAATAAAAACAATATAACAAAGAACGTGCTTGAAGTTTATAACTGCAGGATCAAGTATTCAAGTTTACATTTATAAAACAAAATGTATTGGTTATGCTATTATTGATGTGGTATAAAGTTGTAAATGACTTGACAAACAGACCTTCAGACATCTCAAATGTAGCCATCTTGTGGACTGTAACGCATAGATTTGTATTTTATGCCATAAGAATATAAAACCGTTGCCTACACGCAGTTTCTTTTTCCTGCATGGCCACTTCAAACCACCTCTCCCACATAGATCTAAACCAATATTACATAAAAATCTGCACATTTTATATATTTATAAGTGTTTTTTCAAAATTCCAAATAAGTTGGGACAGTATGAAAAATGCTAATAAAAACAAAAAGGAGTGATTTTTAAATTATATTCACCCTTTACTATATTGAAAGCACCACAACTACACATTGTTTTACCATGTGAATAAAATGTTTTTAAATGTACAGTAATTTCAAATTTGATGATTACAACATGCTACAAAAAAGTTGATACAGTGGAAATTTAAGACTAATCAACATTTTGTCAAGTTGAAATAAGGTGATGAGAAACATGAGATGTTAAACAGGTGATGCAATTGTGTCATAGTACTTTATACTGTATTAGGAGCCTCCAAAAACAGCCTAGACTTCAAGAGCAAGGATCATTCGAGACTTATCAATTTGCCAACAGATGCTTCATCAAATAATCCAGCACTTTGAGAACAATGTTACTCAAAGACAAATTGGAAGTATTTTGGGTAATTTACCCTCTACAGTGCACAATACAATTAAAAGATTCAAGGAATCGGGTCAAATCTCGGTGTGGAAAGGGCAAGATAAAAAAATAATTCTGAATGCCTGTGATCTTTGATCCATCAGACCTCACTGTCTTAAAAAATGGAATTCATCTGTTATGGATATTATGAACATGGGCTTGGGAAACTTAAGTAAACCTTTGTTAGTCAACACCATTCACCGCTGCATCCACATATGCAAGTTAAGACTTCACTGTGCAAAGCAGAAGCCATACACCAACACTGTCTGGGCTCATCTTAGATGGAAAGTAGAACAGTGTAACTTTGTTTTTTGGTCCGAAGAGTCAACATTTCAAAACGTTTTTGGAAAAACACAGCTGCCATGTTATCCGGTCCAAAGAGGAAAAGGACCATCCAAGCTGTTGTTAGCGTCAGGTTCAAAAGCCAGTGTCCGTATGGGCCAGGGGTGTGTCAGTGCCAATGGCATGGGTAACTTGCACATCTGTGAGAACAACATAAATGCATATGTACACATTTTGGAGCAACGTATACTGCCATCCAAGACTGTCTTTTCCAGGGACGTCCCTGCATTTTCCAGCAGGACAACTTCAAACCACTTACTGGCCAGATTACAAGTGCACGGCAGTGTAAGCCGAGAGTGTGGGTGCTAGATTGACCTGCCTGCAGCCCAGACCTGTCTCCAATTAAGAATGTGTGGCACATTATTAAAGGGCACCTATTATGGCATTTAAAATGTTCCTAATATTGTTTTGGGAGTCCCCAACAACAGTTTTACATGTATGCAATGACAAAAAACACTTGTTGTCTTATAATATGCATTTATGTTTGCCTGATTTGCTCACCGACTCCCAAATGATTCGTCCAACGAAAAACCCCTCCTTTGCGTGACGCTAATCTGCGGTGATTGGTCAGATGACCCAGTCAGTTGTGATTGGTATACTCTGTGCAGAGATTGTCGGAAACGGAACGCCCATCACCGCTTTGTAGTAAAAAAAAATCAAAATCAGAGAAGGAATTTGAGTTGATTTATGTTAGCGATCATAACTCAAAGTTCGGTGGTAAACACCCAATCAGTTATTGTTTGCGTTAGCCCAACGCATAAACATATTGGTAAAGCACTGCATTACTACAAGTTATTGCTCTATTCTTTATGACAACTCCAATAACATCGACAAACATTTCACATATTTCAAAAAAATTTACATTGGAGACCTAGAAGCTGCGCTGAGCGTAACGTACACAACACACACAAATACTTGTGAAGCATGCTAAAAAACACATAAAAGCAACAATTATTAATAATACTTACAGGTTGTGATTCAGAGGAGGAAGCTGATCCAAATAAACTTGGTACTGAACCTTCCTTCAGTATCAACCGGCTCGCGAATCCACACTTGAAAGCATTCATGTTCGTAAAGCAATCATCATTAAAATGACGCGAACACAGCACAAGGTTCAGGCTGTACTTGTGTGGTATAGTTGTAAATATAAACTCTAGCCACTGATTCTTCACATGCTCGTCCCTGGGCAGTGAAAAAAAAGGTCGCTTTTGATATGCACTTCAGAACACAGCGTCTTGTTGTCGACATGACGTTTTCAAATTTTCCTTGGTGTCTGCGCGCGCAATGAGTGGGCGCGGCCAATTTGATAATTTTTCGTCTTGACGTCACAACGAAAAGGAAAATGACTCGTTGGAAAAACGATTCATTACATTGACTCAGAGTCGACTCCTACTTTTGAGAGACAATAACTTTTTTTACGGTGAACTTTCATACATAAAACTTTGCAGGATGTTTTTGTTCACTTAAATCTATGTTATACACTACATGAAAGGTAATTTTCAAAATTCCATAATAGGTGCCCTTTAAGCACACCATCCGGCAACAAAGACCCCGTGCAATTGTGCAGCTTAAGACCTACATAATGGAAGAATGGGGAAAATCTAAACTTAACAAACTTGTGTCTTCAGTGCTTAAATGCTTAAGAAGTGTTATTAGAAGAAATGGTGATGTTTCACAGTGGTAAACACTCAACTGTCCCAACTTTTTTGGAGTGTGTTGCTGTCATCTGATTTGAAATGACAGCACATAAAAAAAACAATGAAATTCACAAGGTAAATCATCATATAATGTGTAAGTTGTAGTGCTTTCTATATAGCAATGGGTGATGGTAGGTGGCTTTATAATGTTGTGGCTGGTCGGTGGATAACATTCCCTGTTTATTCGACTGACATTGCAGTGAGGCAGCAAGACTTCAAAGGATTTCGAAGGATTTCGTACACAGACCAGACTTTCTATTCAGATCTTGTCACTTTCTGTGGCTATTTTCAACTTATCGCTATTATCTTCACACTCTTAACATTCACACCTTTTTGCTTGGGCTGAGCGCTCTCTTTTCCACTGTGGCATCTTTGCAGCTTTTGCTTTATGTTCAGCTTGGAGAGCAGTTTCTTAAGATTTAATCACTGATCCTGGTGGGTGGGGATGAATCAAACTGTTCTGAGGTCAGCTCTTAGAAAGACATTAGTTGTGTTGTGTGCTCCTTCATTGTGTTTTTTATGCACTGTGGCTGTGCTGAGTGCAGTTGTGTAGCTGCTGTGACCTCTCTGTGCTCATCTCTGCCCTGTAGGCTACTTGCCACTCCCTTCTGAATAAAGCCACTGTAAAAGACAAAAAGGAAAACAAAAAATCCGTAAGTGTCTTTTAGAATTGTATTTTTCCTTGGCTACCATTTATTCATACCACAAATGCAAGATGTTTAACACTTTGTTTCTTTTTTCTATTTTTTTTTCATGATTTGTGGCATTTTTTTTCTCTCGCCAAAACATGTTCAGCAACACCTTTGTAAACTGTTGTTTGCAATATGGTTTTCTTACAAACAAACCTCCAATTGCAACGCAAAAAAAGCTATATTTTTGCTTTGAATCTCAACTGGTGGGTTAGTGATGGCGTGCAGTTGGGATCAATTCAGCTTTTTTTTGCCTGAAAAATCTCTTGCCGTAAAGAAGCCTGTTATTTACTTATGGGTTTCTTGTCTGTTTAAATGAGAGTAAAAAGACCCAAGCACATTAGAAGCTGGATACAGACTTGTTCTGGAGGGCATTTGTCATGTCATATAACACAAATTGCATACAAGAAACATGATGAGTCTGTAGTTTGTTCCATAGCTTGGCTCCTGTATTATAAGGAAGTTCAGTCAAGGCTTGTCTGTCCTGGAAAACAAAATTTTAATGCCAGTTTTTTTAGTGATTTTAATCCATTTAATGGGAACCAGTGAACATGTTGGCACTACAATGGGTTCTGTTATGTACTCTGTGGGTTGTCTTCTACGCAGTGGTTATGCATGCATTACTTTGTGAGAAGCCATTGGTGATTTTGCCTGCATGAACATTTTATGTTCTTTTTATTTGCATATTTCCGTTGGTGTGAAAGTTCATGTGTAATGTTAATAGATTGATTATTATCAAACTGGCAAGTATATATATATATATGTTTTTTGGCTGCATTTTTATTTTTGTAATCAGATTGGTTGATTTTCTAACTGACCTTTTTTTTTTTCTTAGCTGACCTTAAGCAAAAATGATTGTCAGTTTCTTATTATTTTGTCTTCATTAACAGATGACTTAGAAAGTCTTTTTAGGTGACGAAGACCCATTGTAGCCTAATTTAAGTCCCAGTAATTAGATTAATTGATATCCTCTAAGAATTTAGGTCAAAAGTGATCAATTATTATACATGTGGTGGAATTACACATGGATATTTTTAATAAGGCATTGTAGGTGTACTGTGTTTTGTAGGCTATGTGTACACTGTCACTTATCATCCAAGGTTGTTGTTTTTCTTTTTGTTGTTTTGTCGTGTTTTTGTATGTGTGTGTGTGCATTTTATGGATTTCACTGGGAAATAACAGTGAGTGCATTAATTTGCATCCTTGCTGTTATGCAGGTTTGATTTTCAAGTCCCATGACCCACGTTTTCCTTTCAGAGCGAAGAATACATAGTCACTGTACATGACATCAAAACATCTTATTTTTGTTTTTGCTTTTTGTCATTATCATTCTTTTTTCATAATGTCCTTTAGCAAATTTTCTAAACTTATTGAGTCTCCTTCACTATTAGTATTAGTTATTAAAAAAAATATTAAAAGCATTTCAGCTTAAAAGGATAGTTCTCCCAAAAATTTACATTTCTCACCTTCATGCCATCCCAGATGTGTATGACTTTCTTTCTTCCGCGGAATGCAAATTAAGATTTTAAAAGAGCATTTTAGCTCTGTAGGTCCATCCAATGCAAGTGAATGGTGGCCAGACATTTGAAGCTCCAAAAATCACATAAACGCAGTATAAAAGTTATCCTTAATACTCCACAGTATGTCTGAAGCTATGCAATCGCTTTGGGTGAGAAACAGATAAAATATTAAGTCTCTTTTACTATAAATCTCCACTCTCACTTTCAGAATATGAAAGTGAAAGTGGATATTTATTGTAAAAAAAAGGACTTATATATTGAATGTTTCTCACCTACACTTATCATATCGCTTCTGAAGACTTGGATTACATTTATGCTGTTTTTATGTGATTTTTGAAGCTTGAAAGGTCTCGCCACCATTCACTTGTATCTACCTACTGAGCTGAAATGCTCTTCTAAAAATCTTTGTTTGTGTTCTGCTGAAGGAAAAAAGTCATACACATCTCAGATGGCATGAGAGTGAGTAAATAATAAGATAATTAAAATGTTTAGGTGAACTAGTATCCCTTCAACATATTCCATGTCACCAGAAGGGATTTTATTTATTAATTTTGGTTTGAAAATCTTTATCTGTAAATCTATATGACATATTTACTGATTTCACTAAAGTTGGATTTTTTTAAATCGAATTTTCAAATGTTGAAAATTATAAATCCTCAGGCTTTTTGACGGGAATTATATACTGCATGTCTTGCCTGTAATTTACCTTTGTTTTGTATCCATCCACTCACTTATCTTTCCTCTTGCTTCCATCCGTTTGTGCAGGTGGTCAGCCAGCGGTTTCCTCAGAACAGTATTGGTGCTGTAGGAAGTGCCATGTTCTTGCGCTTCATTAACCCTTCTATAGTTTCACCATATGAGGCAGGCATACTGGACAAGAAGCCTGCGCCTCGGATTGAGCGTGGCCTCAAACTCATGTCGAAGGTAAGAGTTTGACCCTTAAAAATTGGTAGATATACTTTGGCCCCTCCATTTGACGGCCACTAGAGGTGTGAATCTTCACTGGCCTCACAATTCGATTACGATTCAAAGGGTAACGATTTGATTATAAAAACGATTCTCGATGCATCATAATGCATCTTGTCCTTAAATTTCTATTTTTTCCCTTTCAGCTTTTTATTTAACAGCTGTTTTAAAAAATCTGAATGAGTCACATTAAATAAACTGGCATTTTGCATTAAGTATGTGCTGTGAACAAATAATCCACAAGATTAAATAAATTGTTCTAGGTTCTATAGTTTAAAAGAGAATCTTAGTTTTTCAGTTTCTTTCTTTAGTTCTGTATAATAAAACAATTCTTAAAAGCACAAGAAAAAAAATATTGATTCTTCATCAAAACACACTGAATACTATTACTTCAACTAATTATATTATTATTTTTATTTTTGTTTAAGCATAAAAGTATTAATTAAATGCTATTAACTGTAAAGCAGTTAATAGCATTTAATTAATTTTTGGAATTAATCTAAAGAATATGCCAAGCTATTCATTTTAATTTGAAACGAACCGCTGCCTCATCATTATTTTCTGTTTTCCCCAGGTTGTGTGCAAATCAGTGCAATTATTGGTGCAAGCTTGTTTTTCATGTTGTTTGTTGGCTTTTATCACGAATAAACCCTCCCGTTTCTATTTTTGTGAAAAGAATTTCTGGATCCTCGTTTCATTCGGGCACAAATGGTCATGTGTTCGATACAGCTGGTCTGCATACAGTTGTGTTTGTGCACTTGACTTTAGTCTATGCATTTAACTCATGTCTTTGTTTCTACATCTGTCTTTGGCGTGTGCCACTGCACTGCCATGATTTAAACTGAACTCAGAATCGATTCAGAATTGTTTGAGTTTGAATCGCGATGCATTGGTGAAACGATATTTCCCCACACCACTAATGGACACTGTCTAAATCAATATCAATACTAAATAAAAAATGTGTAACATAAATTTTGTGCTAATAAGACTGTAGTCATGAGTGTTTTTTGGTTGTAGGACTGGACTAGTTAAAAACCTTCGATATGATTACCATTCATTTCATTTCAATCTTCACTTTACTCTGTTATCTTGCACAGTAATCTCTGAACTTCTTGTATAATATGAGATATGTAAGAGACATGCTTTTGCAGGGTTTGATGTAGTGCCTCCTGTTCTAAGTCTTCTAGCATCGTTTTCAATTTACACGTTATTGTTCCATTTAAAAAAAGGCAACCCTTGGCCCCACAGAGGTGACAACTGAACTGTAGACAAAGATATGCACTTTCTATCTGAACAGATATAACAGATAATGTATTCTAGCCACAGTGTTTTTCATTTCTCTTTTTAGATTCTCCAGAGCATTGCTAATCATGTCTTATTCACAAAAGAGGAGCACATGCGTCCCTTTAATGATTTTGTAAAAAGCAACTTTGATGCAGCCAGAAGGTATGTTTATAAAAGTTTTGTGTAATATCTTGCATACATGAGGTTAATGCATTAATATCTGTTGTATTTATACTAGTATTGTGTATTATGTAGTATTTCTGTTTATCTTTAGTTGAGATTCATGACTGTCAGACTTTATTGTTATGTTAACATTTTAAAGGGATAGTTTACCCATAAATTAATATTCTGTCATCATGTTCTCACCATTATGTTGTTCCTAACTCGTATGACTGTTTCTTCTGGTGAACACAAAAGTAGATGCAAGGCAGAATGTTAGCCTCAGTCACCATTCACTTTCGTTGCATACATTAAAAGTGATTAAGGGTTTCCTTTGTGTTCCAAAGTATAAAGAATGTCATAGAGGTTTGAAACAACATAAGGGTGAGTATGACAATATATAGGGATTCTTCTGTTCTAACTCTGGGTTAAATTCTTTGTTCACTGGCTGGTTAAACACAATACATCCTTAGATATGACCTTCCAAAGAAACATTGTGACGCAAAAAGTCTATTGTTAGTTCAGCAATGTTTTGTTTTTGCATATAAAATGCAGGTTCTTCCTGGATATTGCATCTGACTCTCCTCCGAGTGACTCTGTTAACCACAGCCTGTCATTCATAAGTGACGGCAATGTGCTTGCTCTTCACCGCCTGTTATGGAACAACCAGGAGAGAATCGGCCAGTACCTGTCCAGTAACAGGTAAAATAGCTTCTGCACACACAATGGAGCTCTCTTATTATGAGCACATCCTGTCATGTTATTTGCATAGATTTAAAATAGTACAAGAGAAGTATATTGAGTGTATTGTTCCATTGATTTGCATTATTTTGGTTGTTCATTAACTAACTAGGCTCAATATTTTACTTATGCTGTAAAATTGAAATGTTTATTTGTCCATTGATACACTACATGGGCAAAGGTATGTGGATGCGCTTGTGTCTGAATGGGAGCAAATCCCCACAGCAATGTTCCAACATTTAGCGGGAATCCTTCCGAGAATAGTGAAAGGCGTAAAAGCAGCAAAGGAAGGACAAATGTCCCATTAATGGTCATAGTTTTAAAATTAAATGTACAATAAGCATATAAAAGTGTAATGTTCAGCTGTCCACTTTTTGTTATGTAGTGTCTTTTGGAAAAGTTTCTGCAAATATGTATATTTCACAATTATTATTATTATTGTTATTGTTATTGTTATAACCAAGCCTTAAACCATAGGGACCACAAGGCAGTGGGTCGTAGACCATTTGACAAGATGGCTACCCTCCTGGCGTATCTGGGCCCTCCTGAACATAAACCAGTGGCTGATACTCACTGGTCCAGCCTTAACCTCACCAGCTCAAAGTTTGAGGAGTTTATGACAAGGTTAATGTTCTTGCTTTTCCCAAATGTTTGGATTATTCTCTCCGAAATTCAGATTAGAGAACATTGAGAGTAAAGATTTGTTGTAAAAATGTAAAAAAAAATATATTTACAGTGGGTACGGAAAGTATTCAGACCCCCTTAAATTTTTCACTCTTTGTTATATTGCAGCCATTTGCTAAAATCATTTAAGTTCATTTTTTTTCCTCATTATTGTACACACAGCACCTCATATTGACAGAAAAACACAGAATTGTTGACATTTTTGCACATTTATTAAAAAGAAAAACTGAAATATCACATGGTCCTAAGTATTCAGACCCTTTGTTCAGTATTTAGTAGAAGCACCCTTTTGATCTAATACAGCCATGAGTCTTTTTGGGAAAGATGCAACAAGTTTTTCACATCTGTATTTGGGTATCCTCTGGCCATTCCTCCTTGCAGATCCTCTCCAGTTCTGTTAGGTTGGATGGTAAACATTGGTGGACAGCCATTTTCAGGTCTCTCCAGAGATGCTCAATTGGGTTTAAGTCAGGGCTCTGGCTGGGCCATTCAAGAACAGTCACGGAGTTGTTGTGAAGCCACTCCTTCGTTATTTTAGCGGTGTGCTTAAGGTCATTGTCTTGTTGGAAGGTGAACCTTCGGCCCAGTCTGAGGTCCAGAGCACTCTGGAGAAGGTTTTCATCCAGGATATCCCTGTACTTGGCCGCATTCATCTTTCCCTTGATTGCAACCAGTCGTCCTGTCCCTGCATCTGAAAAACACCCCCACAGCATGATGCTGCCACCACCATGCTTCACTGTTGAGACTGTATTGGACAGGTGATGAGCAGTGCCTGGTTTTCTCCACACATACCGCTTAGAATTAAGGCCAAAAAGTTCTATCTTGGTCTCATCAGACCAGAGAATCTTATTTATCACCATCTTGGAGTCCTTCAGGTGTTTTTTAGCAAACTCCATGCAGGCTTTCATGTGTCTTGCACTGAGGAGAGGCTTCCGTCGGGCCACTCTGCCATAAAGCCCCGACTGGTGGATGGCTGCAGTGATGGTTGACTTACTACAACTTTCTCCCATCTCCCGACTGCATCTCTGGAGCTCAGCCACAGTGATCTTTGGGTTCTTCTTTACCTCTCTCACCAAGGCTCTTCTCCCCGATAGCTCAGTTTGGCCGGACGGCCAGCTCTAGGAAGGGTTCTGGTCATCCCAAACGTCTTCCATTTAAGGATTATGGAGGCCACTGTGCTCTTATGAACCTTAAGGGCAGCAGAAATGTTTTTGTAACCTTGGCCAGATCTGTGCCTTGCCACAATTCTGTCTCTGAGCTCTTCAGGCAGTTCCTTTGACCTCATGATTCTCATTTGCTCTGACATGCACTGTGAGCTGTAAGGTCTTATATAGACAGGTGTGTGGCTTTCCTAATCAAGTCCAATCAGTATAATCAAACACAGCTGGACTCAATTGAAGGTGTAGAACCATCTCAAGGATGATCAGAAGAAATGGACAGCACCTGAGTTAAATATATGAGTGTCACAGCAAAGGGTCTGAATACTTAGGACCATGTGATATTTCAGTTTTTCTTTTTTAATAAATGTGCAAAAATGTCAACAATTCTGTGTTTTTCTGTCAATATGGGGGTGCTGTGTGTACAATAATGAGGAAAAAAAATTTACTTAAATGATTTTAGCAAATGGCTGCAATATAACAAAGACTGAAAAATGTAAGGGGGTCTGAATACTTTACGTACCCACTGTATATTTTTGTGCTGTGTGTGATTATATATATATATGTATATATATATATATATATATATATATATATATATATATATATATATATACAGCAGTGGTTCCCAATCTTTTTACAGTGGCGCACTCTTCAAATATTCAACATTTCACGTACCCCCTCTATAACACATATATATACTATAGCCTATGTATCACAGTGTGTATCTTATTGTGAAGTAAATCGGCGATGTGCAGCTCTATTAAGAAGATAAAGTTTGTTTATGTGAGTTAAAGATGGATCGAAGTGAACATAAAGGTGAGAGATTGTAGTTTTAGCCCATTATATACTGCAGCAAAGTTTTTGATCAGTCTTTTTTGGCTTGTTTTCCAAAAATAATATCTAAAACTCCTTTAAAACAATGTACATTTACATTAGTAGCTATACTGCAGAAGAAAAAACTGTTATTGGAGAATATTGAATACAATATTTAATATTTAAATATTTTTAAATATCTAAAAGCAGCCTACATAAAACAAGATACATTTACCTGAGAAGCAACATACAAGATATTTAGACTTGCTTTTAGAGAATATGTGGGAAACAATGGAAAACAAGACAAAAATTCTTGATTACAATAAGTTTTTTTTTTGCTTGGAATTCAGTTAATGTCATTTAGAGATCATTTTAAAAGATGATTTTGTCCTTTGTTGTTAGTAAGCACATTTAAATCAACCTTTTAAGTCTAGGCACAAGCTGAATAGTCAGTTAAGAGCTAATGATTAATGATCGCTGCAATAATCAACCGAATAGTCGAATAATCGTTAGATTAGTCAATTATCAATATAATCGTTATTTGCAGACCTAAAGGATAACAACGTCAAGGAATTGTAGTGGCCATCACAAAGCCCTGACCTCAATCTGAAAGAAAATGTGTGGACAGATCTGAAAAAGCATGTGCGAGCAAGGAGGCCCACAAACCTGACTCAGTTACACCAGTTCTGTCTGGAGGAATGGGCCAAAATTCCAGCAACGGATTGTGAGAAGATTATGAAAGGCTTCCCAAAACATTTGACCCAAGTTAAACAATTTAAAGGCAATGCTACCAAATACTAACTAAGTGTATGTAAACTTCTTAACCATTAGGAATGTGATGAAAGAAATAAAAGTTGAAATAAATCATCTACTATTATTCTGGCGTTTCACATTCTTAAAGTAGTGATCCTCTAACAGACTTAAGACTGGGAATTGTTTTTCTATAATTAAATGTCAGGAATTGTGAAAAACTGAGTTTAATTGTACTTGGCTAAGGTGTATGTGAACTTTCTGACTTCCTGTGTGTGTGTGTGTGCGTGTGTGTGTAATTTATTTATGTGACCTAAGTTAATATGTTAACCATCTTGTGAAATGCAAATAAATGGTTCAGTTTGTTTAATACAGTTAATTTATTATAATTGCTTAAAATATTCACTGTGCAAGAATCCTTTTTTCTTTTTTTATTAAAGGCATCAAGTCCATGAAAAAGAAGAATTCAAAGCATTAAAGACGCTCAACATTTTTTACCAAGCTGGCACATCTAAGAACGGCAATCCTGTTTTTTATTACATTGCCCGCAGGTAAGAGCTTTATGTGTCTTAAGTTGTGCTGTTTCATCTCCTACTTATTCTGTTGTAATTTGAGATGAGTGTAGTATTTCTTTTCTGCGTTATGTTTGTCAGGATTATTCTCTTTCTTTAGTATTGAATTTGACACAAGTCATGTTTGTGTATCTGTAGGATCAAATTGTGTTTGTTTTAAAGGGACAGATTTGCATAAATGCTGCAGTGCCCCTTGTTTTCAGTGCATCAATGGAGTGTGCATTAGGGCTGGGCGATAGGGCGATATAATCGTATATTGATGATTACTTACAAAGATCCCGATGCTGATTGTGAACAGACAATGATCAACAATATTGGGAAATGGCAAAACCATGGATCTGAGAAGTCAGCAAATATATTAAACAGTGGCCGGGGTGTAAAACTAGCACCCGCCACCCGCAAAATGCGACAAGGCTGAATCCAGTTCGCAAGCTTCTCGTCCAAGTGTATTTCATGCATGATTCCTCATTTACCCGTAACAGGTGGGTGACGTTTCGGAGTGACACATGACACAAGAAATGCTGTTAGTCACAAAGACACGTGCTTGAAAAAACACACTTATGTTTAAAATAACAGACAAAAGAAAAGCCGTTATTGCTTGTGTCTTTTGTGACAATTGTGATTGTCTTTAGTTCTTAATCAGTAATTTTCCACCTGGTGTCGTTGGAGATGGTAAATGTTTAAATAAGTTGGTTAAATAAGATTTTTTGATCACTTTGTTATTTTATTGCTTTTTCCGTTTAGTTTAAAGTGCAGTTTGAATTTAGAAATGTCTTATGTTTTTCATGTTTCAATAAATGAATTACATTTTAGAGCAAAATCAATAAAGCAAAAAATTCACAACCTTTGGCTGTGGGGTTGACGGCGTAATCGGATATACTTTAAGTTGATTATCGTTAAAATACTTTTTACATATCGACCAGCCCTAGTGCGCATGTTCTGTTGTAGGGAATATAGGCCTAATATATTATTTCCTTTTTTATCATTTTATTGTATTTATATAATTGTATACACTCCAAAATAGAGATGTTTTAAGGATGTTTAGATATTTTTACTGTAAAATTAGACAAAAATATTGTATAAGAATTATTTTTTCCTTTGACTTTAATCATTTTCTCATTGATTGACAATATTCAAAACAGATACTCTTCTTTCTTGAACAGTTTTCACAATATTAGAAAAGAAAAAGAAAGAAAAAGGAAAAAAAAAACACATGTAATTTGAAATTGATTTGAATTTACCATAGATTTTAAATGTACTATAGCATGAAGATAATAGCAATATCATATTTCTAATATCTCAAAAGAATTAAAACAGTCAATCCTGTAACTATCTGAAAGACTGACATTTAAAAAAAACGAATAAAAGTGCTAACAAAGTGCTGAATATTGTCACATGATTGGTACATCCTGTAGGTTTTAGCTGTGTGACGAACTGATTTAGATACATTTCTTGAGCTCTTCGAGAGATAATCAGAGTCACTGGAAGAGTTTGAGAAGTGCAAGGGAGGCAACAGTGTAGATCAGAAGTCCAGTCACTTCCACGATCCCCATAGATTGAAGAGATGACCCATTAGAGGTGTAGTTTTGTGTGCTGGTTACGTTTGCGGCAGTGATAAGACCATCGCTTATAATCACTACAGCCACCAGCAGTAGAATTTGAGTTTTGGAAACCATTGTCCGGTCTTTCACTATTCTTTCAAAGAGATAACATTATGAGGTAAGATGTTAGTAATACTTCCTGAACTCTTCAACTCATGTTGTTCCACCGCTACAGTCAAATGTATGGATTTTTCACACTTGTTAAAGTCTTTTCCACTGATACACTTGAGTTTGGAGAAACTGATATGTTTTGGGGACCAAATTTATAAATATAACATTTAATTTGAAAAGTCAAAATGAATAGCTACCCAATTAATTGAACAAATAATCTAGATTATATTTACTGTTTACTCCACACAAGTATTTTGATATTTTATCTAAATGAATCCCAATTACAATATATATATTTTTAAAAATATCATAATTCTACAGAAATAACTATCTATTACACACATAAAAAAACTTATTAGTAAAGTATCAGGACGCTTGGTAACAATAATTTGAATGTGACATTGATATCACAAGAACTTCTATGGCAAGAGCTCTTTTAATCTTATCAAGCACTGCCTTGTGGGTTCTTGGCCTTTTCTTTTTAAGCTGCTTTTACAATGTGAAAAATAAAACAGACACTGCAGCCTTGCGATCTGAATCATGCGAAATCACATGATTTAATCAACCATATGCCATAAATTACTACCATGGACTATTCATAATATCACTTGTTTCTCTTGTCAAATCCTCACTCACGTCCCACTGTCTAATTTCAAATTTTTTTACTTCTAATGCCCATTAGCACCCTTTGTGGTAGGAATATTTCTAAAGTAGGGAAACACAAAAGACTAAGATACCTTATTTTCTGTCAAAAGGTTTTTAAAATGTGTTAAATAATTGAAAAGTTTCAGTTAACAACATCTGAGTATGACTCATGCCAAATAAACCAATATTACTGCTTTTTGATTCCATAAAACATGATATATAAATTATTTATATATTTACCGTTGACTTTAGGTAGTTGTTCTCCGGATGTCCAGATTCTCTGGAAGAATATCAGTGTGAACACCGAAGCTATGCCTTTCCTTTTTGAGTATTACACTTTAAACCAACACTCCCACAAGAGGTGGAGATTTAGTATTTATATTTTCTCAGTTTTCTCCTCTTCGGTGATGATAAATGGAGGCACTGATGTCATACTTATGTAAAGCTACTGAACTTCCTTGGGTGGAGACACGTTATGGCTGAAACATAAGTTAGTTATAAGTGATAAGGGAACTAGTTCCAGCATCCATTATCAAGTATAGAGCCATTATGTCACTAGTGCAATTACATTTACATTTATGCATTTGGCAGACGCTTTTATCCAAAGCGACTTACAGTGCACTTATTACAGGGACAATCCCCCCGAAGCAACCTGCAGTTAAGTGCCCTGCTCAAGGACACAATGGTGATGGCTGTGAGGATTGAACCAACAACCTTCTGCTTACCAGTTCAGTGCTTTAGTCCACTACGCCACCACCACTCCACTAATTATAACAGAGGTAGTGAAAGTAATTTTTTTTGTTTTGTCAATTTACGTTAATCTGACATAAATTATCTAATTAATTGACACTAGCATTTTTACATTAGGGTTTTTGGATGCATTCCATTCATTATGTCATACCAACATTATACAACAGCCAGCAATATAATACCTGAAAATGGTGGGGTGAGTTTTAAGACTTTAAAACCAACCTCCTAGAAGACTTTTTTTTTTTCCCCTCATGATTTATTAAAGACAAACGATTTCAAATGTTTAGAAAATGGCTAAACTCTGAAAAAAGTCCAACTCTGACAATAGCTAGGTTTGTTATGAAAGCCTGTATCACTTAAGATTAGGGCTTTCATAATTATGATAATTAATTGTCTGTTTTAGGGCTTTTATGATTAATTGTCATAAAAATTTTGTACTGCATGAGGTGTATGTGTGCTTCACTTTAATTCATATTTTACATTTATTCATTTGGCAGACGCTTTTATCCAAAGCGACTTACAAAAGAGGAAGAACATCAGCGAATCATCTTAGGGAGACAGTGGTACAAAAAGTGCCATATTACAAAGTTTCACTATCATCAGAATAGTATACAAAACAGATTTAAGTGCAACAAGAAATGTAAATAATTTTGTTTTATTTTTAATTTTTTAATTTTTATTTTTTATTTTAGTGACCGGTTAAGTGCTTTTGGAAAAGATGTGTTTTTAGCCGTTTTTTGAAGATAGAGAGTGAGTTAGCTTCCCGGATTGAGTTGGGAAGGTCATTCCACCACCGTGGTATGATGAAACTGAAAGTCCGGGAAAGTGTTTTGGTGCCTCTTTGTTTTGGTACGACAAGGCGACGTTCCTTAGCCGACCACAGAATTCTGGTGGGAACGTAGCTCTGCATAAATGTTTTTAGGTATTCTGGAGCAGACCCAGTGACTGTTTTATATGCCAGCATCAGGGCCTTGAATTTAATATGTGCATGAACCGGCAGCCAGTGGAGAGAGACAAAGTGGTGTAACATGTGCTCTCTTAGGTTCATTAAAGACCAGACGTGCTGCTGCATTCTGGATCATTTGGAGAGGTCTAATAGCACATGCAGGAAGGCCTGCAATGAGAGCGTTACAGTAGTCCAGTCTAGTTATGACAAGGGACTGAACGAGCAGTTGTGTGGCATGTACAGAGAGGAAGGGTCTTATCTTCCTGATATTGTAGAGTGTAAATCTACATGATCTTGCAGTTTTTGAAATGTGGTCTGTGAAATTTAGCTCATCATCAATGGTTACCCCTAGATTTCTGACCGTTTTGGAAGGCGAAACTGTAGTTGGACCCAGCCGCACGGTGATGTTGTGTTCAACAGCCGGGTTGGCTGGAAAGACAAGGAGTTCAGTCTTGGCAGGGTTGAATTCATATTTAACTGGGAATCATATAATAAAATAGGGATATATAATTTCCTGTAAGGATTTCTTTTTTTATCAGTATCATTTTAAAGGTCAAACTCCAGTGATCATACAAATAGTCATTGTTTTTTGTGTGTTGAAGACTTTACAATACAAAAAACTATACTATAGTGCAGTGTGGGCTCATTGCATCTAAATGTTTAATCCACCCAGTGTTACAACTCTGTACTGAGGTTTGTTGTTTTTGTGGAATTCCTTGTTTGCAACATAAGTCCATTCGGCCACATAATCATTTCATCTCAATATGTTTGATATTTGTAGTAGAGATGTAGCTAGAGTTTTGATCTTGGAGCTCTCAAAAAAGATTTCTTAGAGATTTCTTGCGGTTAGACAACGTTTTTTGCATTAAAATCATCCTCTTAAAAATGTATCTCAAAGGCAGCTCAACAATATTTTTCTGCTGATTGATTCAAACATTTGTTTATATGAATAGTAGTGACCTTGACTGAGAGCTCTGCTGTTTTTCCAAAGCTAAAAATTATACCACTCTGTTTGCAGTGCTGGCATTCATTTGGTCAGTGTACCATCCAGTGGAAAAGTGTGAAATTGCTGGCCAAGCTTGACAGTTAACAGAGAATTTCCATAATGACCCTCTCCACTACATAGAAACAGAGGAAACCCCTAGGCACATAAATATTGTGTGTGTGTGTGTGTGTGTGTGTGTGTGTGTGTGTGTGTCTGTGTGTGTGTGTGTGTGTGTGTGTGTATGTATGTATGTATGTATGTATGTATGTGTGTATGTATGTATGTACGTACACACACACACACAAAGTTGAAGTTTACATACACATTAGCAAAATACATTTAAACTCAGTTTTTACAATTGCTGAAATTTAATCACAAAAAACATTCCCTGTCTTAGGTCAGTTAGGATCGCAACTTTATTTTAAGAATGTGAAATGCTATGATAACAGCAATAGATAATAGAATTATTTATTTAAGCTTTTATTGATTTCATCACATTCCCAGTGGGTCAGGTGTTTACATACACTTTATATATACTACTATATATATATATATATATATATATATATATATATATATATATATATATATATATATATATATATACATACAGGGTTTATCCTTGCTCAAAATGAGGCAGAGGTGGTCCCATCCTGATCATGTGCACACATACACTTGTACCATGCCTTCCACTGGCTGAAGCAAACACATACAAGCAACATATTTTAGGTTTTCTAATAATTAGATGATTGAAGAAAATACTTATAGCATATTTAATTAAAAAGATATCTTGTTCAACATTAAATTAATAAAATACAGCTAATGTGTTGATTTATAGTTAACAAACAGCAAACTTGATTTAATTTCTTAAACCGATAATAAGATAATCTCTGATCTCAGGTATGTGGGTGGTATGTTGGGAAGGGACGATGTGTAAAGACCAATCAGTCACTGTTTTACAGCATGGATTGGACTGATCACTTAGATTGACAGGTCTTGATTTACCATGTGCACAATTGAAACAGTGCTGGATCTTATTACTTGATACTTATTCTGTGTAATTGTGTTTCTGGTTTGTGGCATTTACAAATGTAAGTAGTTCTTTGGTTCAGTAAAACCCTCAGATCACTTGTTTGGAGAGTTTTTTGACTTTTGATAAAAAAGGCTACCTTGGTTCCAAATGCGATAACTTGCTTTGAGATAACAATTAAACATTTTGCTCAGATACAGTTGATATGATTGTAGTCTTCATGTCAAGCATGAATAATTAACAAAATGAATAAATAAACTGCATCACTTTCTCAGCAGTGTTGTAGCATAAGAACCTCCAAACATGGGATGTACATGTTTGCATTTTTAAGAAAATCAAGATTATGCGTGGTTAGTAATTAAGTACTGAAATAAGGCCACGAAACGCATAATAGATTTTGTTGACTTATGTCGAGTTTTCGCTCACAAAATGAAATTTTGTGGGACAGTTTTCGTTTTAGAAAGGCCGTATCGGATCTTGCTTTTCTTCTGAGGTAAATTCACAGCGTGTCTTCTTCCCAAAACAATAATGAGCTCAAACGGGAAGACTGTACCTCTCGTTGGTTTCATACATCTTACTTTATTTTAACAAAAAATTGTAATAAAACTAAAAAATATATAAGCAATTATGCAATTAAAATGTGTGTTAAACTTTTTGAAAGATGGTTTTACAACAGTTGTCAACATCTCTCTAGCATAGAACCTACTTTATCTGTGCATTCTATACCGGTCTGGTATTTCATTATCTGGGAATATACATAATGTGTGTGAATAAATTATTTTTGTTCCTTCACAAGAGATATATATACATACATATACATATGCATTTGGCAGATGCTTTTATCCAAAGCGACTTACAGTGCACTTATTACAGGGACAATCCCCCCGAAGCAACCTGGAGTTAAGTGCCTTGCTCAAGGACACAATGGTGGTGTCTGTCGGGATCGAACCAGCAACTTTCTGATTAACAGTTATGTGCTTTATTTTATATATATATAAATAAAATATACACTCACCTAAAGGATTATTAGGAACACCATACTAATACTGTGTTTGACCCCCTTTCGCCTTCAGAACTGCCTTAATTCTACGTGGCATTGATTCAACAAGGTGCTGAAAGCATTCTTTAGAAATGTTGGCACATATTGATAGGATAGCATCTTGCAGTTGATGGAGATTTGTGGGATGCACATCCAGGGCACGAAGCTCCCGTTCCACCACATCCCAAAGATGCTCTATTGGGTTGAGATCTGGTGACTGTGGGGGCCATTTTAGTACAGTGAACTCATTGTCATGTTCAAGAAACCAATTTGAAATGATTCGAGCTTTGTGACATGGTGCATTATCCTGCTGGAAGTAGCCATCAGAGGATGGGTACATGGTGACCATAAAGGGATGGACATGGTTAGAAACAATGCTCAGGTAGGCCGTGGCATTTAAACGATGCCCAGTTGGCACTAAGGGGCCTAAAGTGTGCCAAGAAAACATCCCCCACATCATTACACCACCACCACCAGCCTGCACAGTGGTAACAAGGCATGATGGATCCATGTTCTCATTCTGTTTATGCCAAATTCTGACTCTACCATCTGAATGTCTCAACAGAAATCGAGACTCATCAGACCAGGCAACATTTTTCCAGTCTTCAACTGTCCAATTTTGGTGATCTCTTGCAAATTGTAGCCTTTTTTTCCTATTTGTAGTGGAGATGAGTGGTACCCGGTGGGGTCTTCTGCTGTTGTAGCCCATCCGCCTCAAGGTTGTGCGTGTTGTGGCTTCACAAATGCTTTGCTGCATACCTCGGTTGTAACGAGTGGTTATTTCAGGCAAAGTTGCTCTTCTATCAGCTTGAATCAGTCGGCCCATTCTCCTCTGACCTCTAGCGTCAACAAGGCATTTTTGCCCACAGGACTGCCGCATACTGGATGTTTTTCCCTTTTCACACCATTCTTTGTAAACCCTAGAAATGGTTGTGCGTGAAAATCCCAGTAACTGAGCAGATTGTGAAATACTCAGACCGGCCCGTCTGGCACCAACAACCATGCCACGCTCAAAATTGCTTAAATCACCTTTCTTTCCCATTCTGACATTCAGTTTGGAGTTCAGGAGATTGTCTTGACCAGGACCACACCCCTAAATGCATTGAAGCAACTGCCATGTGATTGGTTGATTAGATAATTGCATTAATGAGAAATTGAACAGGTGTTCCTAATAATCCTTTAGGTGAGTGTATATATACATATACACAAATACATCGGCAACCTCTGGGCTGAGGGATCGGAGAATATTCTTGCTTTAGTGGTTTTGCATTGAAAATTAAATACATTTATTAAAAACTTAAATCAAATACATTTCTAAATTCAAATTGCACTCCAAACGAAACAAAAAGGCAATTAAAATGACGCGATAAAGAATATATATATATGTATATATATATATATATATATATATATATATATATATATATATATATATATATATATATTAATTAGGGCTTTTGATTTAACGCGTTAATTCAGTGCGATTTAATTTTATTAAAAATTATAATTGTAGTACCACCGTTTTAGTCCAGAGGGCAGTAAGTGAAATTTCAGCTGTGTGGCAATGCTCAGTTTATACAGTGAAGAAAACAACCATCCAGCAGACACACAACACAAACTTCCTTTACGTTCTTGCGTTCAAAACATTTGATGGAGCGCAAATCCGAACTAAGGGATCTCAAGATGTGTTCTAAGTATTAAACTATATTTAACTTGACACGTGACCTAAAAACTTAGTTTATGACGCAACGCATCTTAGACGCTACACAAGAATGTCTGACGCATCTGTACATCGACGGGTCCTTAAACAAGCCCTCATAATAAATCTGATTGACAAATTCACTTGTGAAATGGATTGCTGTGAACTGTATGCCAATGACTGGCTAATGTTCAATAATATGTTAGTAAACAATACATTGTATTCTAAAGCCGCTTTTTGTATTGTCTTATCAATGATGAACTCTTCTGCTACAAGAATGTAATGCATTTTAATTATCTGAATATTTTATATTTTTTATATATATATATATATATATATATATATATATATATATATATATATAATTTTTAAAGATAACTATGTATAATTATTTCATCATATATTAGATTATTGTTATATTAGGGGCTTTCTCAGCAAATATTTGTATCTGAAAACAAAATTAAAATGAACATCATAAATGTGAGACTAGTAAACGAATGGCTTCAATTAACTCCTACTAGTCGACTAGGAAAATATTTAATTTAGTCAATTTAAGCTTTCTATAGACATATTTCTCATGTCTGCAAGGCAAGTATATGCTGAGTTTTGGGCAGAAAGCGCATCCTGTATGATTTCTTTATTTTACAAAACCACAATGTTTTGCTGTTATTCTGAGTTTACACAAATAAAAGTAGACCCTTTATAGTTTCGAATTATGTGTTACTCTTACCTGTATGATAAAAAATGAGTATTTCTTTCAGCTGTTATCAGGGAAAAAGTCAGGTGATCGCGCCACCGCCTCTGGTGACCACAGAGGTTGATAAAGGATGTTATCAATATAAAAAAAACAACTCAAACAGGAGCAATTCAAATATTGATTTTTGGTGGCATTTCCGACCCTGCACGATGCTATTTTGAGCCAACACCTGATTAGCTTCCTTGTTGTTCAGCTTAATGTAGAGCTATAGAAGTTCTGCTGGCTCTATTGAGATTTTTTTTTATAGTGGTTTAATTTCACAGCAGTAGCAAACATTGTAAGTTTAGGGCAAATATTATCCTTACCTGACTGTCACAAGTGTAGGCTGATCAGGTGGACTTCGATGTTGTGTGGAGGCTGTGACAAAGAATGTCAAAGAGGGGTAGGGGCTCGTGTGGTCTCGCAGAATTACAACTTAAATGCAGATGTCGGGCACATGTTTAATTGAGAATTGATGCCAAGGGTCACATTTTTATAAAAAACTAAAATATAAAAAAATAAATAAGAAATGACTTGCAAAAAGGGCACTTATCTAGTGAAAGAGGGTGGGTGCTTGAGCACCACTTGGGGTGTATCTGTGCACGTGACTGCCTGCCTAAGTTTCGTCAACAGATGGAGGCAGCAGCCTCATAACTCTCTATGCAGAAAAAACCCTGATATATATATATATATACAGTGAGGAAAATAAGTATTTGAACACCCTGCTATTTTGCAAGTTCTCCCACTTAGAAATCATGGAGGGGTCTGAAATTGTCATCGTAGGTGCATGTCCACTGTGAGAGACATAATCTAAAAAAAAAATCCAGAAATCACAATGTATGATTTTTTAACTATTTATTTGTATGATACAGCTGCAAATAAGTATTTGAACACCTGAGAAAATCAATGTTAATATTTGGTACAGTAGCCTTTGTTTGCAATTACAGAGGTCAAACGTTTCCTGTAGTTTTTCACCAGGTTTGCACAGACTGCAGGAGGGATTTTGGCCCACTCCTCCACACAGATCTTCTCTAGATCAGTCAGGTTTCTGGGCTGTCGCTGAGAAACACGGAGTTTGAGCTCCCTCCAAAGATTCTCTATTGGGTTTAGGTCTGGAGACTGGCTAGGCCACGCCAGAACCTTGATATGCTTCTTACAGAGCCACTCCTTGGTTATCCTGGCTGTGTGCTTCGGTTCATTGTCATGTTGGAAGACCCAGCCTCAACCCATCTTCAATGCTCTAACTGAGGGAAGGAGGTTGTTCCCCAAAATCTCGCAATACATGGCCCCGGTCATCCTCTCCTTAATACAGTGCAGTCAGCCCTGTCCCATGTGCAGAAAAACACCCCCAAAGCATGATGCTACCACCCCCATGCTTCACAGTAGGGATGGTGTTCTTGGGATGGTACTCATCATTCTTCTTCCTCCAAACACGGTTAGTGGAATTATGACCAAAAAGTTCTATTTTGGTCTCATCTCACCACATGACTTTCTCCCATGACTCCTCTGGATCATCCAAATGGTCATTGGCAAACTTAAGACGGGCCTTGACATGTGCTGGTTTAAGCAGGGGAACCTTCCGTGCCATGCATGATTTCAAACCATGACGTCTTAGTGTATTACCAACAGTAACCTTGGAAACGGTGGTCCCAGCTCTTTTCAGGTCATTGACCAGCTCCTCCCGTGTAGTTCTGGGCTGATTTCTCACCTTTCTTAGGATCATTGAGACCCCACAAGGTGAGATCTTGCATGGAGCCCCAGTCCGAGGGAGATTGACAGTCATGTTTAGCTTCTTCCATTTTCTAATGATTGCTCCAACAGTGGACCTTTTTTCACCAAGCTGCTTGGCAATTTCCCTGTAGCCCTTTCCAGCCTTGTGGAGGTGTACAATTTTGTCTCTAGTGTCTTTGGACAGCTCTTTGGTCTTGGTCATGTTAGTAGTTGGATTCTTACTGATTGTATGGGGTGGACAGGTGTCTTTATGCACCTAATGACCTCAAATAGGTGCATCTAATTTAGGATAATAAATGGAGTGGAGGTGGACATTTTAAAGGCAGACTAACAGGTCTTTGAGGGTCAGAATTCTAGCTGATAGACAGGTGTTCAAATACTTATTTGCAGCTGTATCATACAAATAAATAGTTAAAAAATCATACATTGTGATTTCTGGATTTTTTTTTAGATTATGTCTCTCACAGTGGACATGCACCTACGATGACAATTTTAGACCCCTCCATGTTTTCTAAGTGGGAGAACTTGCAAAATAGCAGGGTGTTCAAATACTTATTTTCCTCACTGTATATATATATACTGTGTGCTGTAGTGATGCATGGCCAGTTGACTTTTATATAATAGAAGTAAAACACAATTATCGTATAACTGAAGAGTAGTGGAAAGGTGTTAAAGATGGATTTTCCCTTTATTATTTCAACAGTTAAAGGAAAAAAGTCGGTACAGATCAATAGACATCAGCTTAAAACTGCAATGCTTTAGGTATTATTTTATTTAATACATAATATAAACAATAAAATACACACATCTCCGCCAATGGACAAGCATAAAACTGTAACAAGCATTTTTTCCCCCCACACCAAGAAACTTCTAATTGTATTTGAGTATGCACAGTAGCCATATAGTACTGTCACATTCTGTAGAGGGTGGAAATTTTGTGTGAAGCAGGCAGAGATTGCGTACATTTAATAAGAATTCTCTTGGAGGAGGCAACAGTCAGAGAACAATGTGAAAATGGAAACCAAAGAGGTATCTCTTTACTTTTCTTTTTTCTTTTCTTTCTGTTTTTTTTTTCCAGTCTCAAGTCTAGTTGAAGACTGTTCTGCAGTATCACAAAGCATTGAGAATTATTACTGTAAATAAAATACTCAAAACAGCAGCTTCAGAGAGGCATATGTGAATTTGATGACTTGCGCTCCAAACTCTGCCTGGAAGGACCTTCTTAATGCTTTGTGTTCGGATTGTTGTGCTTATCTGTGTGGAGAGGCTATGTGGGGTGGATGTGAGAAACCCTCCACCCATGTTCAGGGCTTGCTCGCCTTCTCCAGATGCATTAATTACCCTTGGACTGTGATGCACATTCAGGAGGGCTGACTTGGGCAGATACTCAGAGGTAGATGCCTGCATTGGTGATTGATAGCCAGGATTACAGGCATCGGCTCCCAGCGGTGGCTTTGTGAATGCAGCCAAAGGCCAGGTTACTGCACACCTTGGAACTAACAGCTTGCCATACATGTGCATGGCTTATCTGTCATCTGTTATGATTAATCAAATAAAGTGTTTCTTCAAGTGCGTGTCTATGTCTACGGGCAAATTATTTGTAATATTTGATAATAATAGCCTAATAATAATGATAATTTAATACATGGGAAACAAGCCAAATATCATCTTGACATGGTCAAAGGCATCAGCTATTGGTGATCACTCTGACCATCGTCGATCACTGAGATCTTTATCTGTCGGCACAACACTAATGTGCATTTCTCTATAAATTAACAAAATGTTCAGACAGTCTCCTTGCTGGTTTTTCCGACACATTCAGAATCATTACTGCTTTTGCTGGTGTAGCTACGGCACGCTTTGTGAGTGTGCTTGTAAAATATATATTTTAAAGGCTCATTATTATGGTTTAGTATTTCTCTGTAATGTAGAACAGTGTTAGCAATGTTACTTTCAATACTCAGCCGTGGATCTCAAACCATTTTCTGAAAACAAAATTAAAATGAACATCATAAATGTGAGACTAGTAAACGAATGGCTTCAATTAACTCCTACTAGTCGACTAGGAAAATATTTAATTTAGTCAATTTAAGCTTTCTATAGACATATTTCTCATGTCTGCAAGGCAAGTATATGCTGAGTTTTGGGCAGAAAGCGCATCCTGTATGATTTCTTTATTTTACAAAACCACAATGTTTTGCTGTTATTCTGAGTTTACACAAATAAAAGTAGACCCTTTATAGTTTCAAATTATGTGTTACTCTTATCTGTATGATAAAAAATGAGTATTTCTTTCAGCTGTTATCAGGGAAAAAGTCAGGTGATCGCGCCACCGCCTCTGGTGACCACAGAGGTTGATAAAGGATGTTATCAATATAAAAAAAACAACTCAAACAGGAGCAATTCAAATATTGATTTTTGGTGGCATTTCCGACCCTGCACGATGCTATTTTGAGCCAACACCTGATTAGCTTCCTTGTTGTTCAGCTTAATGTAGGGCTATAGAAGTTCTGCTGGCTCTATTGAGATTTTTTTTTATAGTGGTTTAATTTCACAGCAGTGGCAAACATTGTAAGTTTAGGGCAAATATTATCCTTACCTGACTGTCACAAGTGTAGGCTGATCAGGTGGACTTCGATGTTGTGTGGAGGCTGTGACAAAGAATGTCAAAGAGGGGTAGGGGCTCGTGTGGTCTCGCAGAATTACAACTTAAATGCAGATGTCGGGCACATGTTTAATTGAGAATTGATGCCAAGGGTCACATTTTTATAAAAAACTAAAATATAAAAAAATAAATAAGAAATGACTTGCAAAAAGGGCACTTATCTAGTGAAAGAGGGTGGGTGCTTGAGCACCACTTGGGGTGTATCTGTGCACGTGACTGCCTGCCTAAGTTTCGTCAACAGATGGAGGCAGCAGCCTCATAACTCTCTATGCAGAAAAACCCTGATATATATATATATATATATATATATATATATATATATATATATATATATATATATATATATATATATATATATATATATATATGTGTGCTGTAGTGATGCATGGCCAGTTGACTTTTATATAATAGAAGTAAAACACAATTATCGTATAACTGAAGAGTAGTGGAAAGGTGTTAAAGATGGATTTTCCCTTTATTATTTCAACAGTTAAAGGAAAAAAGTCGGTACAGATCAATAGACATCAGCTTAAAACTGCAATGCTTTAGGTATTATTTTATTTAATACATAATATAAACAATAAAATACACACATCTCCGCCAATGGACAAGCATAAAACTGTAACAAGCATTTTTTCCCCCCACACCAAGAAACTTCTAATTGTATTTGAGTATGCACAGTAGCCATATAGTACTGTCACATTCTTTAGAGGGTGGAAATTTTGTGTGAAGCAGGCAGAGATTGCATACATTTAATAAGAATTCTCTTGGAGGAGGCAACAGTCAGAGAACAATGTGAAAATGGAAACCAAAGAGGTATCTCTTTACTTTTCTTTTTTCTTTTCTTTGTGTTTTTTTTTTCCAGTCTCAAGTCTAGTTGAAGACTGTTCTGCAGTATCACAAAGCATTGAGAATTATTACTGTAAATAAAATACTCAAAACAGCAGCTTCAGAGAGGCATATGTGAATTTGATGACTTGCGCTCCAAACTCTGCCTGGAAGGACCTTCTTAATGCTTTGTGTTCGGATTGTTGTGCTTATCTGTGTGGAGGGGCTATGTGGGGTGGATGTGAGAAACCCTCCACCCATGTTCAGGGCTTGCTCGCCTTCTCCAGATGCATTAATTACCCTTGGACTGTGATGCACATTCAGGAGGGCTGACTTGGGCAGATACCCAGAGGTAGATGCCTGCATTGGTGATTTATAGCCAGGATTACGGGCATCGGCTCCCAGCAGTGGCTTTGTGAATGCAGCCAAAGGCCAGGTTCTCCTAGCAGCCAGGTGGACCTCCCCACATGTGGGCCGGGTGTAGCAGGGGCAGCCCAGCACTTTTGCAGTGGTCTGCTGCATCCAAGTCAGCAGATGGTTAATATTATCCTCATCCTCACAAGCCCAAGGGTTATCTCCAAGTGTGAGGAGCTGCAGTCCCTCGAGTTGACTAAATACACCTTCGCCTAATGAGGTGAAACGATTGGCATGCAGGTAGAATCTAGACAGCAGCGGCAGGCGATCCAGTGAGCCAGGCAGGATCTGTAGCAGGAAATTGTGTGATATGTCCACCATCTCCAGATTGTAGGGCATGTTTGTGGGGACTGTCCAGAATTTATTGTGACTGAGATTCAGGGCTTGCAGACTGGACAACGTATTGTTGATGAAGACCACACGCTCCAAATGATTGTGTGACAGGTCCAGTGACTGAAGGTTCCAATGGTAAGCCGTATCATTCTTCTCCAACTGCCGGATATAGTTTCCTGAGACACGTATATCCCAAAGAGCTCGAGGAAGGTCAACAGGAATGTTATTGAGATGGTTAAAGGAGATGTCCAGAGTTCTTAAGTGGTCAAAATGGCTAAGGAATCCATCAAGATTTTGGAGCCGGTTATGTGATAGGTTGAGGAAATGAATGTTGTGCTGTAGGCTGTCAGGAAGTATACCCAAACCACGGGCAGAACAGTCCACCACCCTATGGCCCCTGGTACAGGTGCACATTATTGGGCAAATGGCACGAACACATACCCCAAAAAGTAGCAGCAGTGGCAGCAGCACCAACAGGTTGGCAGGCATGGAGGCAGGTGTGTTGTTGGCTTTCCTGGAGAAAATAAATAAATAAATAGTAAAAATAGTTTTGCTTCGATTCAAGAAATACAATTAGTAGCATACAAGCCACTAGATACACCAAACTTTTTACCTGGAGATCTGAGTTTTTACATACTGGGATAATATGTCTTGAATTATATATCAAGTGAGTACATTTTCAGGGTTCATTTTCTTGCAATGTTCCCTGTTGCAGTATCCTTCACCTAATAGTTTCAATTATCAAATCAACTTTTGATCCTCTGTTCACAAGCTGTAGGCCAGACATCATAAATAGTTCTTTTAAAGATTCCCCCTGGGACACACAATTATTTTAAGTTGGGATGGACGTGAGGCACTTGCAGATGTGTCTATGTTGGCCCCACCCCTCACACACAATTTTGGGGAGAAAATAATTGCTTTTCAAAGACCCTTGTTTAATGTGTCCCCTGACTTTTATTCCTAAACTGCAGGATTCACCCCAGTACAACAAGAAACAGAGCAGATAAATGAAAGGCTATATATGGTTAGGATAAGGGGTATGGGTTAGGGCATTGATACCCTGGTAGGATAAAGTTCCCAACACCTTTCTGTAATTTGCAGACAAGGTGATCAGAACGGCAGTCATGTTTTGCTTCAGAAAGTTAAAGTACAATCAATACAAGGAATTTTTCATTTAGCAGCTTAAGGAAATTATTTATTTTGTGTGTATTACACTATATTGGGTGAGAACACTGCAACCTGTTGTAAATATAGGCTCTTGTTCCTCTCTCACCAAATGTATGCCAAGAGTTTGAGTTCTTGCCATGAGCTACACAGCCCTGCTGCAGCTGTGACAAGTTAGCATATGTAGCCTTGATAGCAGTGCCTGCATCATTCACCCCCCACCTCCCTAACTCCACAGTTGTGAGGGCATCTGGGGACAGCGCTACATGCTGAAGTAAGACCGCACGGAACTATGTGTTCACACCATTGTGTCGCATTCAGTTCTATGCAAGAAGCTAAAATAATTAGCAAATCCTTAAGTAATTTTAAAGTACTCAATTATGAGTGTTTGCCAGCAGAATCCAAAGACTCTAAACTTAACCCTTAGGAAAAAGAGTTTAAGTTCTCTTGTGTGTACGCAAGTAATGTCTATGAGGAAATGAAGCATGAGTTCTGATTGAGTTGTCCATCTTTTGCGAAAAGAAATGCCCTACTGCAGTCTCCCTCTGACCCGGCATCACTCTATATTTTGTGAATATGCATGCATATGACTCTGTCAGTACCCAGAAACCTAATTGCATGTATTCTATGCTCCATCTGCTTACCTGTCATGTCATGTATATCTCTTACCTTATCTTTTCAGCCATTTCACTCCCTTTCTCACTCTCTGGTCTGTCTCGACCTCTTCCCAGTACCCCCTTTCTGTTTCACCTCTTTTATTAAACCAGCAGAAGGCGAATTTCAGTTGCTACGTTTTTTTCTGTCCTGTATATTTCTCCACTCTTCCGTGACTATTAGGACCAGGGTCCCTCTTGCCCCCTCACTCGTTTTCACGTTTGTTTTTACTCACGCTCTCCTTTCCTGCCTGACCCAACCCTCTTTTCTCATTGGCAGCAGTGAGTTACTTTGGTTTAGATCCTCTTTCAGCCATTTCCTTGCCTTTCCGTTTCTCCAGGCATGGTCGTGCAGTTTGTTTGTACCCCTGGATGGCATCCACTGCTGCTTGCTGCCTGCTCAACACACCAGCATCAGGGCTGTCTTTGAAAGCATCGGATGTTGGGCGGGGGGTAGTAGAATGCAGCGCAGAGACTGCTGCTGATGAGGCGGGGGTGGGGGATGCTGACTTCAGTGTTTTATATTTTGGATCTGCACACGTAACCACATCATCTCTCTCATTCCTCTTTCTCACTTACATGCTTAGTTTTATTCTGTAGTATGTATGCAGTGTGCAGTCCATGCATGCACTGTCTCTCATTACTCACTACCCAATGCTTTGATAAATGAATATCGGCTGCATTGCAATGGTACCGGTCAGTGCTGAATAAATCTGCTTGTGTATGATGCAGCTAATTGTAGGGGAATGTGTGACATGGTTTTATATCCCTTTACAATCGTGGCATCATTAAGGGATAATTGTTTGTTTTGATTGAAGTTTATAATTACATTTCTAGCTCTGTCAATATTTGTCCTGGAGTAAATTGTAATGTAATTTTTTCCTCATTATTTCCAACTGTAAATTTTGACTTTCACTATGAGGTGTAATATCAAGAAAATAATTTTTTTTTTTTATCCCCTTTCCTCCCCAATTTCAAATGCCCAATTCCCACTACTTAGTAGGTCCTCATGGTGGCGCGGTTACTCACCTCAATCCGGGTGGCGGATGACATGTCTCGGTTACCTCCGCTTCGGAGACCGTCAATCCGCACATCTCATCACGTGGCTCGTTGTGTATGACATCGCTAAGACTCCCAGCATGCGGAGATACATGCACAACTTAATAAACACCCCATTGAGAGCGAGAATCACTAATCACGACCATGAGGAAGTTACCCCATCTGACTGTACCCTCTCTAGCAACCGGGCCAATTTGGTTGCTTAGGAGACCTGGCTGGATTCAATCAGCACACCCTGGATTCGAACTCATGACTCCAGTGGTGGTACTCAGCATCAATACTCGCTGAGCTACCCAGGCCCCTGAAAACAACTACATTTAAGCCATAAAATATTTAGCTTACTTAGAACTATTGATAAACTGTGAATTAACTAATATTGCAGTAGGAGATCTTTTTAATGTGCCTCTATTACTTACCCATTTTACTTAGTTTATTATAAGTAATCTCATCTGTGACACAGAGAATTCTTTTTGATTTCTTTTGGCTTGTAAATTAGAATATTGGCATGAAAACTGTCCAAACTGCTGACCATCTTCCCCTAAAATGTGTCTTCTGCAACAGACAAGTATCTTCTTTTATAGTCATTAGTTCTCCATGTTAATCACATTTGCCAACTGAATGCCTTATGGCTGAGAAATGGCTGAGGCCTTTCATACAGTGTTCGTAATATAGTAAAGAGAAGCAATGGTTTAAAGTAATAACTGTCCCTATCACAATTTCTGCTTTTCAATTTCTGAACTGTAATTCTTTTCTTTAAGTAGGTGGTCTAGCCAGTCTTATAGGTCAGAATACATGAACCAATACACATTTTAAACCCACTTGTAGAACAGAAAATGTTAAACAAGTACACAGTGCTTCACTGGAGCATCTTTTTGTGGATTTGTTCCTATTTTTATTTTTTAGTTAATTACATGAGAGGACTTCATTCCCAAATATCTGCACTTCAGTTGCATGAACTACATTTTAAGCTAGATAATAGAACACGATAATGTCCTACACAAAATAGGACATTTTTTGTGTTTTTTTTCCTAGCCCATTATGTTAATGTTGGATGATCTGGGTTACTGTGGTCTGCCATGTTCCATTTGTCTCCCATCTGTTTCCCCTTAGTGTTCTGATAGAGGAAGTGCAACTTTTGTAAGCACTAATGAGGTATGAATGTAGCAGTTAAGCAGCATGGCAACACCAGTCAAATGTGAGAGCACCTGCATAGCAAAACATTACAACTTTGTTAGAGATTGTGCTATTGAAGCAGAAAGTCTGCAGCATTAAATACTAATAACTGGATCTTGCCTTTGTCAGGAACTTAATTGTGTACTTGTTATCATAACCCTTACAACAATGTTCTATTGTGATACCGAGGTACAGTGATAGTATCAGATGTATTACCATGGTACTTTTAATACTATGTTACCGAATGGTTAACATATTTATGCCTCATGGTATTTACCAGGTACTAGGAGGTACTTCAAAGAATATTGTGGTATTAACATGTTACATATACAAAAACATGATATTACCATGTTACACTTCCAGACAACCATGGAATTATCATGGTACAATGTCCAAAAAAAACATTTTTATACCCTTTTTTTGGTATTTAAAAGTATACCATGGTGCATTTTCTGCAAATCATACGTTCATAGTATTATCATGGGTACAATGTTTAAAAGCCATGGAAATACCATGATACTTGTAGTGAAATGCCCATAGACGATACACTGATTTCTGATTTCTGTGGCACACAATGAAATGCCTATATTGGTTGCCATATGTTTGAGGCTTATGGCTGTATATCCCTACTGATCTCCATGCCAGTTTAACTTTTCTACTGGTAACCATTTCAGGTTAAATTAGAGTAATTTATTCAAGGCATGCCACAAGTTAATTATATACTGCTAATGACTCATGTGACCAGTAAACTGGCTGAGTCCCACCAGATGGAGAGATTTTTCTTTAAAATAGTCAGTTTCCTGATCTGATTCTGCTGTCACATTTCCTCTCTCACTTCTGCTGCTACTGGTTCACAGATCCTGCATTCATCTCTGCAGAAGACACACAGTATGACACTGTACTAGCTTCCTACCTTGCTCATTAATACCTTGTTGATTCTTGGGCAAAGCTTTTGAATCTTCCATTTGGAGTGGCATGGTCCATTAATGTTATATCTCAGTTATAACACTGGTTCTATAGTATTTAGATCGTATTGAATGGGTGAAACAGCTTTGTTTTCCACTTATGGGTGGACATCATAGAAAGTTGTGGTCCTTTTTATTTGACATCTTTTGAATTGAACAAAGGTCTTCTAATCTCTGCTACTTGCATGTTTTTTCTTTTAAGTTGGAAATTTTGCTCTTGAGATTGCACCAACGTTTCTTTTGGTATAGCACAGATGATGCACTGCTTTGAAGCATCCCTTGTGAAAAAAATTAAATCTGGCTCTACTTTCTCATGTTTTATAGGCAAACTCAGATTTACATTTATACATTTGGTAGACACTTTTCCTCACACTTTTATTGGTGTTGCTAGCACAAAGCTCTACCAGTTGATATACAAGAATAATTCAGATAATTCAGATTTACCTGTTTTGCAGGAGAAGGAAAGAACAACACAGACCATGTTGTGACACTTTATATTTTTATGGTAGAATTTACTGCCACCAGAGCTGCTGTTTGGTCTGTCGTAATGTTGTTCACAGCTGCTGACAGTTCCTCTTGGTTTCCAGCACAGAAATACATCCAGTGGCCGCAGCAATGCAGTATTTCACTCTGAAACTGTTATGGATCTTCCAGCTACATGCCATCTTCCATTTTCACACACACATACACTGTTTGTTTTTGAGTTTGCTTTAAATTTAAGGCCCTACTTATAGGCTCTAGTTATAGAGTAAGCTTTGGAGAATTTTTTTTTTTATAGCAGAAACAAAACATTTTCAAGTTAGATTGCACCTTAAAAGCTGTTAAAGATTATTGCATTTTAAAGCATTTATATGACAGAGATATTGTAATTAAATAGACTTTTCTTGAACAAACACAAGACTGCATCAGTCCCAAGCAAGAAATCAAATTTTCCTTGGTTTCTTATAGTTTAGAATGCAAATATAAACCTATATATTTTCCTCATGGAGGTATTTGTAGGGCCAAAAGTAGTGAAGATTGTCTGATTAACCTAAACTAAGGCAGTGGCGGAGCTGGAGGAACAATCCCAACATCTGTTGTTTGGAGGGGAGCTGGTTCTTCCAAAAGTGAATCAAGATCTATAGACACTAAAGTTGGATATGGTTTAATTACAGGGCCTGTGCCAGAAGATGGAGATGGACTAATGTTATCAGTCTGCTCCGTTAACTCTTGGATGTCCACCGTGACTGCAGGAGTTTCTTCTGCAGGTGATTTGCTGTCTGGTGAGTCCATGGAATTTGGACCTGGCTGGTTCTTGTTTTCCTCTGTCAAAGTTGGGTCTTGACCCACTGGTTTCCCATTGGGTTCTTGGAGCTCATTCAGACTTTGTCTGGCAAAGGTGCTTCCTTGCAGTATGTCCCCCATGAAAACATCCTCGTTTGTGTTCTTCCCAAGTGTCAGGTGTTTGGAGAGTCGTTGGGAAAGGTATCTGGAGATCGAGATCTGGCTGAAGCCTCTTTTATTGAAAGAGTCAGACTCATCCATACTTGGCAAGTTAGGTTGAATGTCGCCGTCCAAAAAAGGTGAGGGTCCAGCCCACTCGGGATTCTCTAGCTGCCTTTTCTGGATTTTACGTTTCCGTATCATGATAACTATGATTGCTATGAACATCAAGACGAATGTGGTACCAATTAAGGCTGCCACAGCAGCACCAGGGTTCTTTCGATGCTTGTTATTTGATGGAGTTTTTGGTGAAGGTTGTGGGTCTTGCTTAACAGTGGTCTTTCTGGTGGTGTATAGAGGAGTACTTGTGGAAGTCTTAACCGTAGGCTTAACCGTGGATGGAGTCTTCAGTTCAGGGCCTTGAGTGTCACCCTTTGTCCATTCTTTTGTTATTTCTTGTCCCTGTGTGGTTGTCACACCTTTGGTACTTAGACCAGTAATGGTAATATTGAAATCTGTTGTAGTTATTACCATGGAAGTGTTTGTGTGATTCATTGAGCTCAGTTGGTCTATAGTGTCCATTTTCAGCTGCATGTTCTGAAGATCATTTGTATTTGTTGTGTTATCTGTTACAATAATTTGAGGATCATAGAGATTCTGGGAATCAGAAGGAGATGCCACTTCCTGTATCTCATCTTCTGTTTCCTGTGGCAAATTATCTTCCCGTAGGTTTTTGGTTACAACTAAGACCAATTCTGTGGTATTTTGTATCTGCACAGAAATAGTAGCCTGTGGTCTAAGGGAGCTTTCTGATGGTTGTAGTAGTTCCCTTTGTGAAATTGTAACCTCTTTTTCTTCTGTTTGCCTACTAGGCTCTTCTGGTGTACTTGAGTTGTATTGACTGTCATCTACATTCCTTTTTGGCCTCTGATTCAGTGTCTCACCTTCACCACTGGAAGTCATCACCCGCATGCGTTGCTGCTCTGAATGTCTGATGCTTGTAAGGTGTTGCTTCACAATGCTGCTTAAAAGTGAAAACACGTTTTCTAATCCAGAACCAGTAGTGTATTGCCTCTGTCCCAATGGCTCATCTGCCATGCCCATAAGCAACTGCCGTTCTGCGATATCTTCATGGTTGTTCGGGATATTTGTACTGGGTGTTAAATTGCTGTTTAGTCTCCATGGTAGAGAGAAGACGACGACGATGATGAGTGGGCAAAGAAAAGTTCTCATGATGTCCTTAGAGTTAGCGTATCTGAAAACCTTGCAGAAAAGAGAGGTATTTGCTCGTGAGACACAACAGACCTTTTTTTTCTCTCCCTGCAAGTCCTCTTGTGCAATAAGCTCAGATTAAAACTGTGAATTTTAGTGTAACTTCTAGAACATATTGCAACACTACATCCTTTTGTATAGAAAAAGCACAACAATTCTGACATAGAAAGGTACTTAAAAACTAGCTTGACAGTCAAATTAGCAGTAAAAACACTCGCTATTTCTGACAAACTAACTGTTTCTACACAATTAACATGCTGTAGGATGACAGTTATTTGAAATACCATAAATGTTATAAATGTACAAACTGAGCTTTGGTCATATAAACTTTTAATGCTGTTGTTGGCTTATGCTAGACAAAATAAGAATATTTTCTTACCTAGAAACCCTCCGAAGCATTTGTTAAAGTCTGAAGTATCTTCTGGTGAAAACAGAACCTTCACTTGACTCAACAGGAAGTGAAAGCTTTGACATGGCTGCGTTCTTTTTTTTTCTTCTTCTTCTTCTTTTTTTTTTTTTTTTTTTTTTAACTTATAGCTGTCCTGAGGAAAGAATCCATGGTAACAGTGTGTGGCAAACAGCTTAATCTTTTTCTACTTTAACTTGAGCAAAGTGTGCCCATCACATTGTTTGACATTGTTTTATTACAAGTTTTTGGACATATCGTGGGAGCATCTTTTTATTTTCTAAAAGAACAGCTATTATACATTTTCACACTTTTTCTTGCACATTTCTTTGACCTTTGATTACACATTAGTGCCCATGCAAATAAAGAAAAACTCAGAAAATGGATGTTTATCATTAGCATTTAATTATGTTGCTGTACAAAATATGGCGGCAAAGTACTGAATCTCAGAGAATGACCAGGAAAGATGTGAGGGAAACCTATCAAACTGAAAAGCTAAAGCAGAATGCTCATTATTATATGATTTGTAAGGCAGAAATAGAACAAACTTTAGTATTATGTTTAAGGATTCATTTAAAAACAACACCAATTATACTCTAAAGTTCTTAATATAGTTTAGGTTTATATATAGGTTTTGGGTTTCGTCCACAACCAATGTGTCATGCTACATAACGCTAACTCTACACATTGATGATGTTTGTTAATTTCACAGTATATACAAAAATACACTTTTTGGCATTTAATTTGTGTACAGTCCTTTTCATCATCACTAAACAAATCTCTAGAGCTGATTGACAAAATTGTGAAAATTACAAAAAAGGTTAAAAACATTATTTATTTACTGCCAATTTGTCTCATCAAACCTAAATTCTCTTAACTAATATTCAGTTACAAGAAATTTCCTTTTATAACAGGATGAATAAATAATATTCTTTTGTAGTTTGTTAAAGGCTGCTTGTAATTGTGTGCTTTGATAGCTCAGATAAATTAATTAATTATACTTCACACCATCAGAGGCATGTTCTCCAATTTTGTGGCATCTATGCAGGAATCCCTGGAGTTTGAACTCTGCATGGTTGTCGGAACTCTATCCAAATCACCAGCCGCGTTAGTAGTGGCGAAGAACTGGCTTGGCCCTGCCTCGCCATCATGGACGTCTTCCTCCTCCTCATCATTCTTTACTTCTTCCAGTAGAACGCTGGTTTCGCATGGACCCACAATTCCCCCCTCTCTTGTTTCAGTACCCCAGTAGCCCGTCCCACTCACCAGGTCCACATTGCTTCGGGATGGACGAGGGGCCCGTTGATGACGTTTCAGGCTGGAAATGTTACACGCCAACACTATGGTGGCTGTTAGTAGGATCATAATGACCCCAACAGAAGAGGCAGCTGCTATAAACGCTAGCTGCGCATCAATAAAGCAGGCAATCTCTGAGGCACCAGTTGGGGGCAAGCTGGATGTTGAAAGTGAAATATTTATGTCATCGAACTTTAGCTCTTGGACAGTGGTGTTGTCTATCATTAATCCTGCCGTCTGCGTTGTCTCCATGTTTCAGAGATCTATTTATCAAATAAGTACAGTTATTCAATTTGGAAATCAAGAACACAGCACAACATGTTCTTCTTGACAGTGTAGTATTGTTAATTTTGCATTGTAACCAGGTGCAATGCGTCAAGTTTCTAATGCTGAAGCTATTTGTTTGTCCACACTGAATGCGAAATTGCAGCATTACATGATGCAATCACAGCCAATAATTAGATATTTGATGTTTAAGGTACAGTTATGTGGAGTGGGATTTTTGACCAACGAGATTTCACAGACACACAAAATAGAAACCAGTTAATTGACCAAAGGTCCTGTAGCTTGTTACAGACATTCACTGGTTAGTAGTTTTAATTTTGTTTATGAAAACTATGATGAAAAATGTTCGTTGATGACCCTTTTTTCCATGACGAGACGATGACGAGAAGAATAGACTAAAATGTAGTTTAAAAATTAAATCTTGAACAAAATCTCTTTATTTTTGTAGCGAAAAAAAGACAAAATATTGTGGTCTTGTTTTTTCTAACTATCCTGTTCATTGGATTGCATGAGCAGCAGTTTCTTTTCCTGTGCTGCGTACTGCATATCTGGTCTAAGCAAGCACAGTGAGAAGTTACCTTTCAAGTAGTTTACAGAAAGCTAACGTTCGTTAAATACTGACAGCAACTGTTGGACTTGGGCGAAAGGGAAGATAATATGAAGGCTAACCACAAAGAAATTGAGGGAGGTTAATGTTTTGGTGGTAATGTTAGGTTGTTTTTTTTTAAGCTATATTACGACAACTAGTGACAACTATATTAGACAACTTAACCTATATTAAGACAAGCAGGTGGTGTTACATTTATGTAGGCTGTGTTTTATAGCTAAACTGCTCTCATTAAACTAATAGGCTAGCAGCAAATTGTTGTGAAGGGCTTGAGTATAGACCAATGACATGTATTTGGTGACAATGCTTATTTGTCCTTCACATTACCATCAAAATGATTTTGATTTGGCATCAAAATGAATTTGAATATGTTATAAAAACTATTCTAACTTGGTTATATAAAAAATAACAAAGCCTAATCAATGTTTTACTCAACTGCCACAGTAATGTAATGTATTTTGATTATCTGAATTATTGTATTTATTATATATTATATTTAAAATTGTTTAAATATAATTATTGTATAATTATTTATGCATTAAATTTTTTTTTGTCTTTTTCTGCAAATATTTATGTATGAGATTAATTTGATTAATCACCACATGTAAATAATTTGATTAAATATTTTAATCGATGGACAGCCCTAATTGTAATATATCATAGAATGTTTTGATGACAATATATGCTTATATTTATGCCCAAGCCCTAACATTGTTTATTTGAAACTCCCTAAACACTTTAACTGTATAATTTCAATGTTAACAAAGGCTAATGAATAGTTTGTGTTTTCATGCCTTCAGTTTGTTTTCGAAGTCCTCAGTTACACATTAGCTTTAGAAATAAATATCAAACAAACAATTACTTACTGAAGGAGATATAGGGCCTTGCTAGGGGGTGTGTCAGAAGAGCTGGAAGATGCAGAACAATTAATTGAAGAAATGAGGGTTTATGGCTTGAGATGCAAAACATTCACTTCCTGTTATAAGAAAAGAACACAGTTATATTTAAGTAACAGAACAGGTTTCTGTTCATCTTTTAGGCATTTGTCATGTCATTTGGAGGTGTAGTTACAGACTGCTTAATTTGAAGGGTCCTAAAGCTTTTAATGTGACAGTAGTTTGTCATATACACGATCAATTACATGAGAGAAGAAACATTTCAGTAAGATGTATGGTATCTTTCATCAAAACCTCAGATGCTCATGCATGTTTTTTTTTCGTGCTATAAGTTGGAGAGAGAGAGAGAGAGAGAGATGGAGCACTTTGTTCCGTGCTCTGTTTGAATGGTCAGCTAACGCAATCTGTCTCACACACAAAGAGCATAAATACAACATTTATTGTTTTAATTTCGAGATGTAATGACATAATTTGAAAGCTGAGACTAAAGTCATGTTCCTCCTCCAAAAAACAAACAAAACTATAGCACAGATTATTTTAGGATATCCTTCAATATAGTGAAATTAACATTATATTCATATGCTTTATACAAAATACAAATAATTAAAACTACATATAAAAAAGTATATTTGCAATTTGGAACAAAAGACAACAAGGTTTGTGATATCTGGAGAATATATATATATATATATATATATATATATATATATATATATATATATATATATATATATATATATATATACATATATATATATATACATATATATATATACATACATACATACATACATACATATCTGATATCTGTAGGAAGCACTTTCCACCAGTGAGGAACAGAGAATGTGAATGATTGACGTGGTCTTCAAAAGGGTATTAAAATGTATTAAATTGGATTTGCTGATACCTGCAGATACCCTGACTTAACAAATATAGTGTACTGATCAATCCCCCCTCATTTCGAGCACTGTACACAGTTAACACGTATTTATAAAAAAAATATATATATATATTTATGTTTTTTTATTTTTGAACATCGTTCCCAAAACACTTTTCAAAGATGCACAGCCCTAAAATTCTGGAATTCTGGTAGTTGACTTATATCTAAAAAGCAGACTGGTGATTGACTATATGTTGCTTGCATAATAGAAATTAATGATAGCAAATAAACAAATCCATTGAGTCAGTAAATTTTGTAACTGACTCAAGTTAGAAGCAGCACTTCTGTTAATCGTTCAAACAGACACTGTTATAGGCCAGTGGCAATAATGCATTGCCAGATATTAGCAGATTGTCGGCCTTATCGATATATTAGTCTATCACAAATTATAGTTAGACTGTAATATTAATCAGTATTGTTATCCCTCTTAGGTTCAAAACCGGACAAATCAATGGCGATCTTCTAATCTACCATGTGTTGCTGACTCTCAAGCCTTACTATGCCAAGCAATACGAGATTGTAGTAGACCTCACCCATGTGGGCCCCAGTAACCGCTTCAAGACAGACTTCTTGTCCAAGTGGTTTGTGGTCTTTCCCAACTTCGCCTATGAGAACGTGGCTGCCGTCTATATCTACAATTGCAACACCTGGGTGCGAGAGTACACAAAATACCATGAGCGACTTCTGACTGGTCTTAAGGGGAGCAAGAAGCTGCTGTTTATAGACTCGCCAGCACGTCTAGCTGAACACATAGAACCCGAACAGCAGAAGCTTCCCGCTGCTACCCTGGCACTGGAGGAGGACTTAAAAGTGTTCCACAATGCCCTAAAGCTGGCACACAAAGATACAAAGGTGTCGATCAAGGTAAGGACTTGTTAATATTTGGAGCAATAAAGGCTTGGTTGGTTCGGTTAGTGGTTGGTTATAAGTGTACTCTTGTAATAAGTCACTATGGATTAAAACTTCAGTTTTTACAAATTAGTTTGATTATTGTGGAGAATAAATGGAGGAAAAATGATTTTGAGGCTTCTTAAATTACCAGTTGAGTTTTCACATAAATTTGACGTTAACCAAGTAATTTTTGTTTGACATTTCAAGTAATTTTTATTTGTATAGCGCCTTTCACAATACACATCGCTTCAAAGCAGCTTTACAGAAGATCAGGCATTAACAAAAGATAAAACTGGAATATCTATGTCATCATTGTGTAGTTTGATAAAATACTGTTGTGAATTGTGTTTAAAAATAAGTAATTAAGTAATAATTGTATTTATAACCAGTCCCGGCATGGAACACAAAACTCCATAAGATTTTGGTTAATGGAGAAAAATAGACTTGGGAGAAACCAGACTCACTGTGGGGGCCAGTTCCCCTCTGGCTAACATCATGAATATAATGCCAATATTACTTATGTATAGTGCAAGTCATGGTTTAAAATGATTAAACTAAGTAAGTGTTAAGGGACAGTGTATAAACAATGATGTTGTGTGAACTGTAAGATTAATGACTAATGTCTTTGAAGTCCGTCCTGGATTAACTGCAGAAGTTCACATAGATTAAATTGTCCTTGTTAATTGACTGATGAAGGGTTTAGTTGGCAATTCATTGGTAGACTATGTATTCCATTTCAAGAGTGTAGTCCATCAATAGACCGAGGTGATGCAGGCAGAGATCAGTTAGGTGCATTGCAGTTCAACCTAGCCAGTAATTTCTGTGAGGTCTATCCTTTCATACAGGATGCATTCTTGCTTTCCTTCTACAATATATTTTTTTAATTTGACTATATACACAAGATTCTATTTTGAGGCTTTTTAAGTGCCAGTTGAATTTTCAAACATATGAAGTTTATCAAAGGGTCGTTCATACAGGATGCATTCTTGCATTCCATCTACGCTCTATATACAGTATCTCACAAAAGTGAGTACACCCCTCACAATTTTGTAAATATTTGATTATATCTTTTCATGTGACAACACTGAAGAAAAATTGGGCCCAATTAGTCATTTTCTCTCCCCGGTGTCATGTGACTCGTTAGTGTTACAAGGTCTCAGGTGTGAATGGGGTCAACCTCTGGATATGACGTTGAGCACGTGCACTCAACTTCTTTGGTCGACCATGGCGAGGCCTCTTCTGAGTGGAACCTGTCCTGTTAAACCGCTGTATGGTCTTGGCCACCGTGCTGCGTGTCAGGGTCTTGGCAATCTTTTTATAGCCTAGGCCATCTTTATGTAGAGCAACAATTCTTTTTTCAGATCCTCAGAGTGTTCTTTGCCATGAGGTGCCATGTTGAACTTCCAGTGACCAGTTTGAGGGAGTATGAGCGCAATGACACCAAATTTAACACACCTGCTCCCCATTCACACCTGAGACCTTGTAACACTAACGAGTCACATGACACCGGGGAGGGAAAATGGCTAATTGGGCCCAATTTGGACATTTGCACTTAGGGGTTTACTCACTCTTGTTGCCAACGATTTAGACATTACAGGCTGTTGTTGAGATATTTTGAGGGGACGGCAAATTTACACTGTTATACAAGCTGTACACTCACTACTTTACATTGTAGCAAAGTGTCATTTCTTCAGTGTTGTCACAAGAAAAGATATAATCAAATATTTACAAAATTGTGAGGGATGTACTCACTTTTGTCAGATACTGTATGTGTGTGTGTGTATATATATATATGCACATTTGTTTTTTAAATGGGCAATAAATACCAAATTCTTAAAGTGGCAATTGAATTTTCACATAAATTCACATAAAAGTTAACCAAGGTGCCATTCAAATGGGACGCTTTCTTGCATTGTGTTTTGACAATTCTTTTTAATTGTTCGTCTGTTTTCCATTGGTCAGATGACTTTGTACATTGCATCACATATTGCTGTTTTTTATCATCTTGTGCCATGATTATTTTTTTGGTTTTTCGTTTACCCTGTGTCATTTTGAAACTTAATAAAAAGTAATCTCTTCTGTTTTGTTTTATATATTTACAATTTGTCTAGCTTTCTTAAACGCATCTTGACCCATTGTTCCATAATTTTATTTCTTGGAGTAACTTTCTTAGACCTGTTCTGTCTTCAACTTGTTCTGCCTGTTTCTACCTAGGTGGGCTCAACAGCCGTACAGGTGACCTCAGCCGAACGGACACGTGTCCTGGGACAACCTGTTTTCCTGAATGACATATACTATGCTTCAGAGATCGAAGAGATATGCCTGGTGGATGAGAACCAGTTCACTCTGACCATTGCTAACCAGGGCACCCCTCTCACATTCATGCATCAGGAGTGTGAAGCCATCGTCCAGTCCATTATCCATATCCGCACACGTTGGGAGCTCTCCCAACCAGACTCCATCCCTCAGCACACCAAGATCAGGCCTAAAGATGTTCCAGGCACCTTGCTTAACATCGCCCTACTAAACCTGGGAAGCTCAGACCCAAGTTTGAGGTGAGAGCCATTGCTTTTCAAACCATCTTGGGATATGGAGTTTTGGATGATGCTCTGGCTTTTGTTTAGCCTAACAGCTTAGTTTTGTGCAAATGGTCCAATGCTTCCCGCATTTCTTATTATGACAATGTGCCTTCTGTTTGCAGGCTTCTGTCTTTGTTGTGGTGAACTGATTAGAAATGCTAATACTGCTCCTTTGTGTCTTTAGTTCAGCTGGGATGGCTCTTGAACTTTCTGCCCCAAGGCTAGTATAGAAGTCGTAGAAACATAAACCTTTCATGACTAGAAAGTATCACTGATTTAAGAGTTATGAAGTGTACTCTTAAAATGTTGACCAAATTCACTTTTAGCAGATATATAAACATTTTAAAATGTACACTATTCTGGGAAAACAGATCAACAATATTCATGACTCATGTTGCACTACACAAATTTATTTTGCAAATAACTATTGGTTCATGGTTTTGACTTGTATAAAGCCTATTGGTTATTTATAAAAATCCCTTTGAGATGTCCTGTCTAAACTTCCTCTTAATATACGTTAAGCCATTTCATGTCAGGTGTTTAAGTATATTGGCTCCCTTGAAAATAACTATGTACTAACTAAATTTTCATTCAACAGGTCAGCTGCGTACAATCTCCTCTGTGCCTTAACCTGCACCTTTAACCTGAAGATTGAAGGTCAGCTCCTGGAAACATCTGGCTTGTGCATCCCAGCCAACAACACCCTTTTTATAGTGTCCATTAGCAAAACACTAGCAGCCAATGAACCCCATCTCACTCTAGAGTTTCTGGAAGAGTGCATCTCTGGCTTCAGCAAATCAAGTCAGTACCACAATCAAGCAAACAACATATAACTACAAATGCACACAAACAATATACCCTTTTATATAATTTGTTCTGCAAAGCACCTACTCTCATATTAGATGTTCAGTTACAAAAGCTTTGAGAAACTTTAATATGATGTCTTTCTCCGTTCTTATTTTGGCTTCAGGTATCGAGCTAAAGCACCTGTGTTTGGAGTATATGACTCCTTGGCTGCGTAATTTAGTGCGCTTCTGTAAACACAATGATGATGCTAAACGACAGCGTGTCACGGCTATCCTGGACAAGCTCATCACTATGACCATCAATGAGAAACAGATGTACCCCTCCATACAGGCAAAGATATGGGGCAGCTTGGGACAGGTAGGCCCTCCATCCTTTCAAAACATATCATTGCCCTGCTCTTTGCTTGTGTTTATAATGGGTTTCATTTTATGAGGCTATTCAGTCCACAAATGATTCTGTATGGTAATTCTGGCTTTCTTCTGGTACTCCAATTGAAGTCATGTGTCTCAGTAAGCAATCTGTCAAAGTTGGTAATTACTTTTGAACAATACAGATCTTTCCCTCTGTTTGTAGATAACAGACTTGCTTGACGTGGTGTTGGATAGCTTCATAAAGACCAGTGCTACTGGGGGTTTGGGATCCATCAAGGCTGAAGTGATGGCTGACACAGCTGTAGCTCTGGCTTCAGGAAATGTCAAGCTGGTGTCCAGCAAGGTAAGCATTTACTGCTGAGGTAGCATATTGTAATATTTTGTTAGGTTTTATTTAATATTATAGTTATTATAATATTTTATTTTATAATTTATTTTATTATAATGTATTAATATTAAAGCTCCCAACATGTTAATTCATGCGATTAATAAAATAATCGTGATTAACCCATTTACCGTTAACTCTTTCCCCGCCAGCGTTTTAAAAAAAAAGTTGCCAGCCACCGCCAGGGTTTTTGACGATTTTCACAAAATTTTAATGGCCCGCAGAATATTTTCTTCCATGAATATATGAAGATGCTATATATCACAATAAAGATCTGAGCCTCTGCTTTTAGGCAAAAAAAAACGATTTTATTTTATCTTCATTTGTTCTTTTTTTATTGCGACTTGAACAGAGGTCGGTTTTGTCAAAAAACAACATTTCAGACAAAAAGCTGATAAAAAGGCATGTTTATGTCTGATATTTTGAGTTTCTCAATACTCCACTTCTTCATGTTTGAGACGATCGCAGTCTGTTTCTTTGATCAAAGGGTTGTGTACTCTTTCAAAACATGCGCAGGAGTCTTCCTTACCGTATAACACCTAAAACACGGAAACCCGGAAAATTCCGTGTTTGGCGGGGAAGCGTTTTTTCATAAAACACGGAAAATTCCGTGTTTGGCGGGGAAAGAGTTAATACAGCTTAAACCAGCATAAACACTGGTTGGAAGGGTGGAACCTTTGTAATGTGTCAGTGATAAAATGATGGAGAAAGCACCTCTTAATGCTATTTTTTGTACAAAACGAGTCCATATGTGACTTGTGAAGGAAATCAAGTATTTTTTCTGCCTAAGTAAGGTGTATTTTAATTACCACAGAAACACCACATGTCTCAATGATCACCAAGAGGCAAAATGCGACATTTTTGTCTGCAAGCGCTTTTCACGTGGAGTTCAAAGCGGTGATTGATGCTGACGTTGACTCCCTGACGCAAATCATGAACGCAGCTTCACGATTGCTGTAGCAAAGCAGATAGTCAGGCAGATTAATATTGCGGAGAGTTTAAGAGATGCTCATTGCAAAGAATATGCAACCTATGCAAGGACTAATTCTTTCAATTAGTCAAACTCCCAATTAGACTTTGGGGAAACATTTTAATGTTACTTGAATTGGTGCTATTTTAGTGCATATCTGTCTTTTGTACTGTGGAAGGCTTTGTTTAGAAAATGATAATAAAGCATTTTATTGTTACATATTGTTTTGCTTAAGATGGAAGGAAAATAAATATATAGTGTAAAACTTCAGCACTTTCAAAATCTGATTAACTGCGATTTACTACAAAAACTTCTAATTAATCGCAATTAAAAAAAAATTGTCAACTGACAACACTTATTCATATTTCATATGTAGATGGGACAACCAAAGAACAAAGTTTATTTAAGCATGTTAGCATTGTTTAAAAGCAATGAAGCTTTTTTTGAGCAAATGGAAATGGTACATCACTATAGCAACAAGTATATAGATTTTTGTTCATGGTGCAAAGTTAATTCATAGTAATATGGAGTTTGAATTAGTAAGTTCAGAAATTCTATAATCCATTTGCCCACTATCACAATTTCACAATACCACAATTTGTTCACCATCACATATGATGGTGCTAATTTTATAAAAATTCTTTTTAGTCTGCTACTTGGTTGATGATTTTCTAGAAAGTTTTTTTTTTTACCAATTTTGTTAAAATTTTAAATTCCAGGATAGCTTCTAAAACAGTTTCAATTTTATTTAGTTGGACTTTTTAGTAATGTAAAATAATTGTAAACTATGGTTTGACTCACCTCTATGTACTACATATTCATTTTCAAAATGACATGATACCTAAAAAACTGCATCTGTTTTTTATTTATTATGACCAATTTCAAGAAATTTTCTGTTATTAATTAATTTCTGGTTAGCATTCCTTATAAGATTTACATGTTTTCTTGGGTGGTTGTTTCTAACCCACTATAACACTCTTAAACAGCTTTCAACTTACCGCTTAGTGTTGTCCTCTTGTGATCTTATCCAGGCTGACTAGCACTCCAACCCAGCATCTATTATCCCAAGTGTTTGTACACAAATGCCAAATTTGTACGTGTGCTTGCACAGACAGACAATAGTCAAACAGCGGTGCAGTCGCTCCTATTATATTGGCAACTATTAGTCATTATGCTCAATGGATGTCATTGTCAAACGTTTAAGCAAATGACAGTCACTCTTACAAATCTGTTAACTCTAGTGGCTTTGACTTTATGGCCCTAGATTGATTGCAGTAACATTAGCCTGCTATTCTCGAATTAGTTGGACATATTTAGCTATTTTCTAAATTGTCTGCTATGCTGCATTGATGCTGAATATTGTTTGGTTAACATGTGCCAGCCACTGCTGATGTCACAACCAGCCACTTCTGGAGCACAAGGGCAGGCTTTGTCCAATTGTTGCGTCTGCTCTTTCTAAGACTCGTATAACAGCGGGACTCTGAGGTAAAGTGAGGGACTTACTATAATCTTATTGAGAGGGCTGTACATCAGTATAAAGTGATGTTTTGGTACTTGTAGGTAACAGTGTAAGTCCAAGACGACATAAAGAAAAAAATCACTGAATGCACTTTCAAATTTAGCATCCTAAGTGACTTTGTTTGTCTCTCAGGTGATTGGCCGAATGTGTAAGATCATTGATAAGACGTGCCTGTCTCCAACCCCCACCCTGGAGCAGCACCTGATGTGGGACGACATCGCCATCCTGGCCCGTTATATGCTCATGCTCTCCTTCAACAACTCCCTAGATGTTGCTGCTCATCTGCCCTACTTGTTCCACGTTGTCACCCTGCTGGTGGCCACTGGCCCGTTGTCCCTCAGAGCATCAACACATGGCCTAGTTATTAACATAATCCACTCACTCTGTACCTGCTCACAACTCAACTTCAGTGGTAAGAAATAAACCTTGCAGGACAAGTTATGCAGTGGATAGGAAAGAATACCCTTAAATTCACATCTGTTTTAGTGGTTTTGGTCTTCATGCCAAAAATTCACATTTCATGTTTCAACTAACATGCCTATAAATGAGCTTAATGCATTTCATGCCAGAATAAGAGCCTTTGTTTAAAAGTTATGAAAGTGTGACCTGAAAAGTGTCAAATATTCACAGATTTTTTTTTTTCCGCACCATAACTTTTCACAGGGAAAAAAATAAAAGTAAACTTTTTTTCACAACAAAACAAAGAGTCTGATGCCAAATTTTCATCATTCTCTGAAAACAATATATACAACAATCAGCCACAACATTAAAACCACCTGCTTAATATTGTGTAGGTCCCCCTCGTCCTGCCAAAATAGCACCAACATAATAGCAAAATCATTCTGTAATTATAACCCTCTCACCACAATTATACAGAGCTGATATCTGAGTTTCCATAGACTAAGTCAGTTCGAACCAGTCTGGCCTCTGATGACCTCATCAACATGGCATTTCCATCTGCAGAACTGTCAATGTCAATGCTCACTGGATGTTTTTTGTTTTTGGCACCATTCTGAGAAAAAAGACTGTTGTGTGTGAAAATCCCACGAGATCAGCGGTTACAGAAATACTCACATTTTTTACTCAAATTTGGAAAATATGTGCCAGGTTACCCGTGGGTTTTTAAAAAGTCTTAATTTAACTTTTTAAAATGTAAGGCCATAAAAAGTCTTAAATATCTTAAATTACAAGAAGTCTTAAATTTTGTTTGCTGAGGTCTTAAATTTTGAGACGTGAATAGAGGAGAGTCTTAAAACAGAATCTTCACAAGTCAAAATCATCTCTCTCTCTCTCGTGCAGCCAACATGTACCAACTTACGCTTGAGTTTAGTGTGAGCGTGCACAGAGAAATACAAGCAAGAAAATTTTTACTGAACTTACGATGTATAAACCTGTTAATCCAAAATGCAAATGTCGTTATTTTCCATATCTGTAAGCGAGCGATGTGCTAACACTATCGCTACTGTTTATAATCAACAAAGCTGTCAACGTTGCAATTTGCATTTTATTTTACATCACTTTTGACAATAATTGTAAAGCTAACAGAACTACTCAGCTGGGTTAAACTTGTTGCATCTCTCATCTCCATCTCGCTAAAGCTCCATCTGAAATAAACAGGTATTTTCTCTGCCATCTGAATCAGTCAGTTTAAAAAAATTATAATAATATTCAAAACAATAATAATATAATTATATAAATCTTATCATATTAATAATACACATAATATGAAAATATATTGTCTTATGTAATATTTAGTAAATAATCTGTTATTCAATATACATAAATAATTATGCAGCACAGTTCTTATTCAAAATGTAATCTGTTAAATTTTTCAATGCATCTTTACATATTTAATCAGCCTTTTTTAAGGTAACTGACAAGTTTTGACTTGCGATATTTCACACAAAAATGAAAATTGTCATCACTTACCTTCAGCTTTTTACAGACTTATACCATGCGTGCCATATGAAGAGATGGTAAGTCTATCTCTCACAGCCTCATTTCCATTCCCATTAAAAATCAAACATGGCGCTACTGTGAATAAGTTCTACTGTGTCACGTCTTGCTGGAAAACAAGTGACTAAAGAGAAGGATCACAATATAGGCTACATACTTTAGGACATTCTTGCTTTTAGGACTTTTTTTTTTTTGGCCTTAAAATATCTTGTACCTGCAGATACCCTGTGTGCAAAAATTATTTTCACTCAAGAACTATTCACACACAGTCTGATGCCAAATTTTCATCATTTTGTTTAAAAATATGTGCAAAAAGTTTTTCACAACAAAACTATTCACAGATTCTGATGACATTTTTTTGTCATTCTCTGGTGGGGAAAAATATATGCAAATTTTTGCACAAAACTATCCATACAGAGTTTGATGCCAATATTTTTCATTCTCTGGGGAATAAATTTATATGCAAATTTCTGGAAAGATATGTGCAAGTAGTTTTTTTGTCAAGTTTTCTTCATTCTCTGGGGCAAAAATATGCAGCAAAGATTTTTACAACACCAAAAAAGTTCTGATACCAAAATGAATTGCTAGACAGCCAAACAAAGAATCAACCTTGCTTCAAAATAATAATATTTTTGACCTGAGAAGCAATTTAGAGAAATGTAATTGTTTCCTTTTTTAAATCTTGTTCTGCATATTTTGTATTTTCTTTTCTTTTTTTGTACATTTGAATGGTATGAAGTGCTTATTAATTGTGTATTAGACATTCATATGAAAACATGTTAGATTATAAGTCTGATTTGTTGTTATTCTGTGGTCTGCCTATGCAGAGGAAACTAAACAGGTGCTGCGACTGAGCCTCACTGAATTCTCTCTGCCCAAATTCTACCTGCTGTTTGGCATCAGTAAGGTGAAGTCTGCAGCAGTCATTGCCTTCCGCTCTAGCTACAGAGACCGGTCATTCTCTCCCGGCTCCTACGAAAGAGAGACCTTTGCCCTGTCCTCCCTGGAAACAGTAACGGAGGCCCTACTGGAGATCATGGAGGTAAGTTAACATTATTAGAAATTATGAATGTTCTATCACAATTTATCCCTCATGTAAGGGTTTAATTTTTCCCTCTTGCCAATGTTAGGTAAACTTTTTTAATTATGTATAGTCCAATCAGTTTGTCTTTAGCTCTTGTTCTTGGTGGAGTTATGAATCCTACTGATCAATTGTACAATCCTGTGCAATTTAAACAATTATTGTTTGTTCTCACCAGGCTTGTATGAGGGACATTCCTGGATGCAAATGGCTGGATCAGTGGACGGAATTAGCTCAAAAGTGCGTTACACTTCACAATTTCTGTTGTTTTAAAAATGCCATTTGAAAGTCTGAGATGCTTTATTATTGATTTATATCACGTGAAGTTATTACACATCACATATCATACATATCACTATGTTCACATTAAAAGAATGTCATTAAGGAATCTGTTTAGCATACTATGATTGTGATGTTTGCTTGGATAGGTTTGCCTTCCAGTACAATCCATCTCTTCAGCCACGGGCTCTAGTTGTGTTCGGCTGCATCAGTAAACGTGTGACTCATGGACAGCTCAAACAGATTATTCGTATTCTCAGCAAAGCCAGTCCTCTGCTCAGCATTGACCGGGTTTGTTCTCTTTCTTTCCTTTTTAATATTTGTCTTCTTTCTCTCTGTCAGTTGGTTGACTATGTTTTTTTGACTCCAATAGTAGACAAAGTCGGATTGGCTGGCAAATTCATGTTTGACCCTTAATCTAAGTAAAACACTTTGCATGTATTTTACAGCGAGGACTAATAATTCAGTTAATTCTGATATTTTAATTAACGGTGAAGTAATTATATCTGTGACACATGTTAAATATTTAGGCATCATAATTGACACAAATTTGACCTTCAAAAAACAATTTAGTAAGGTCATCAAGACTGTTGAATTTAATCTAAAACATTTTAAGAGTATTAGACATAATTTGTCACTGTCTGCTGCAAAACTTTTTGTACACACAATGATTTTGCCCCATTTCTCTTACTGTATAACAACCTGGTCACAGGCAGGAGTGACTACGCTCAAGCCTATGTATTCACTTTACAAACAAATTTTAAAAGTACTAGACAAAAAACCTAAGGATTATCATCATTGTAACATCCTGAAAAAATATAATCTTCTAAATTTTGATAATTTCTTATTTTATTCGGACGCATGTCTAATGTTTAAAGTTATTCATGATCTTGCACCTCCTCCTCTTAGAGGATGCATAGTATTCTCTGGCAGTGGCAGTGCCAGTAGAACTAGAGCATCAACTAGGGGTGATTTGGTACCGCATTTTAGAAGGACATCCTTTGGTCAATCCGCATTCTCTGTTAAAGTAGTGGGGAAGTGGAATTCAATACCCACAAACATTAGAAACTCAGGTTTCGCAGTATTTAAAGCCAGCCTTAAAATTTGGCTAAAATCAGCGCAAGAGTGTCACCATTAATGATTGTATTGTATTTTCTGTATAATGTATTTGGTGTATACATCAAACCGTTTTTTACCAAATTTGAATTGATGGATATGTATTTTGTAAATGTATGTAGTTTATTTGTTGTTTAGTGGTTGCTTTGTGTCTTTTGTTATGGTTTTGTCTACCTGTCCAGGGACAACAGATGCAAATTAGCTGTTAGCTAACTCTGGTGCAATTGTTTAAATTGTGCGCTGTCCCTGTCAAATAAAAGTTAAAACCCTGCTATACAATTAATGAGTTAACACCTGACCTTGGATCAGCATCCTTGTTGGTCCTGGAAATAAATTGCTATCAACCAATCAGCCAGGGGTTGAGGCTTCAACAAAAATCTTATCAACCTATGATTTCCCTCTGTTTTCAGGGGTGTTTAATTTTTCAGTGTTAAAATACTTCAAAGTACCTATGGTCAAGCTTTTTTTTTTTTTTTTTTTAATCAAAAGGTTTCCGACTTTAATTAATAAAGCTCAATTAATAGAGGAAGATAATGGACATTTTTTCTAAACCTCTGAAGAGAGTTGAATGCTTTCTTGTGAAGAGATTGTGAATCATTAGTTTGTATATGCAGCATGTTCCTGTGATTTAGGGCTCCACAGAATGCAGTGCACTATTCTAACTGCTGTAGTGTCTTGTCATGCCCCACCGCTCAACCTAATTAATGCTGTTCCTGCACAGGGGCTGGAGAGCTGCTTAAAGGGGCCAGATAATTACAACAGCCAAGTTCTCATTGAGGCCACTGTCATCGCACTTACCAAACTACAGCCTCTGCTTGATCAGGTGAAATCAAGTTGTTTGAAGATTTCAGTTTTTAGAAACATCAGTAGTTATTTTTTTATTAGCTTATGCCATTGTGTAATAGAATACCTTTCATCTGATGTAATATGACTGTAAGAAATAAGTGTGTGTGGTATATGTGTTTGTTAATGCAATATGTGTAATTATGTTGATCCACAGGATTCCCCCATGCATAAAGCTCTGTTCTGGGTGGCCGTGGCTGTGCTTCAGTTGGATGAAGTGAATCTGTACTCTGCCGGTACTGCCCTACTGGAGCAGAACCTGCACACGCTGGACAGCCTCCGGGTGTTTTATGATAAGGTACTGGGAATTAAAATCACACGCATTCAGTCACACATTTCTGTTCAGTGTTGTAAAAAAGCACATACTGGCCAGATGATAGTTCACCCAAAAATGGCATTTCTCTTATCATTTACTCGCCCTCATCCCATCCCAGATGTGTATGACTTTCTTTCTTCTGCTGAACACGAACAAAGATTTTCAGAATAATATCTCAGCTCTGCAGTTGCATACAATGCAAGTGAATGGTGGCCAGAAATGTAAAGGTTCAAAAATTATATAAAAGCAGCATAAAAGTAATCCATATTCATAAACTCCAGTGGTTAAATCTTTATCTTCTGAAGCAATATGATAGGTGTGGGTGAGAAACAAATCAATATTTAAGTCTATATTTTCCTTTTAATTTATTTTTTTATTTTATATTGTACTATAAATCTCCATTTTCACTTTCTATTTGTTCTTTGTCAATTCGCATGCTTTGTGCATATTGCTACCTACTGGGGCAGGGAAGAGAATTTATAGTAAAATAATTATTATTGATCTGATGATAATAAAAGAGCAATACAGGAATACAGAAAAGAAAATAAATATTGGCAATATAGATTTGAAACCCAAATGGGCTTTTTTTTTTAACCCCTCTCCTTAACCAACTGAAACTATGTTGTGCCATTTTAAATAACACAGCTATAGAAAGTCCCATTTTTTTTTTTTTTTTTTCCAGCAAATAGTTTATGTTTCCAGGAGTGTTTGTTATTCATGTTTTTGAGACATTATAGTTGATTTTCTGTAAAGCTGAATAAATGATTCTTATTCAAAGTAATGTCCAGCATCATCCAATCACTGCCAACCATGTTAAAATAAAATGTTTTGCATTATAGAACTCTGAGTCTATGTACTATCAGACCAGTTCAAAATGCACATTATTTTCATCCTAACTGCATATAGTCTTTGAAAGTAAATTTTTTCAGTTTTGAATGAACCCATTTATTCTCATAGGAATGCATTTAATAATATTAATGAATAGAATCGTATTGCACAGAGATAACACAATTAAACGTAACAAAATGTATATTAAAATTAAGCTAAATTATCCACAGATGTGTTAGAGTTATACAAAATAACTAACATGTTTTTTCTTCTTTTGAGGAAATGCGGTGCTAGTGTCCTAATATGTAGACATCATGTTTATCAGCGTTCTGGCATGGGAAATTGTATGGATTTTTATATTGGCATATCAAACGACACTAGAGCAAGCATATTTCTTACCAGAGGCACTTTTTTTGTGCTTTGTCCATAGGAGTGATTCAGGGAAATTGACGACATGCTGTTGTGTCACGTGACTCGGTGTGGCAAATGTTAAACCTTTAAATGACAGTTTAGAGTCTTGTGAACCGTATTTTGTCCGTTTTTATTCATTTCAATTATACGTTGCATATAGCGAATCCAAAATAGCCAGTCCTCGCATGAGGCTGCAGGGTCGCAAGAGATTAAAAATTTGCAGCATATTAGATCAAAAGTAAAGTAAAAGAAAAGATATTAAATGTAAAGAACAACAACATATACATACTGAACAACATACTGCAGAATTATTGTATTCTATTCATTGAATTTATTGTATTTGTATTGAATGAATAGAAGTACTATTCTATACATATGGTGTGTTTTTTTTATATGCTAGAAGACATGCATGAGTAAAATCGGCAGTCAATGCCATGGCTGTGCATTTTTGCCTTGGAACTGCAGTTCCAAAGACAGTCTCAAAAACACAGATTCAGACAGCCAGGGTTTCATACGTCACAAACCTGTGGAACCAATCCCATCAACTTGCGGGGTCGGGCTATCCATATCAATAGCATATGCTACGGCGAAGCAATGGGTATCAAGAGAAGTCATGTGTAGCTACGTATCGGTATTTTGCAAGACATGTTCTGTTTTCAAATGCAAAGTTTTGAAAGGACAAATTGTGAGATAAATGGGTGCAATTTGGAAAAATCATAATGTCCCAGCAAACCTCCATAAAATAATTCCAGAGAACTGTTTTACCCAAAAACAGATGGGTTTTGCCTCTAAATTTACATCGAAGCCCAACGCGGTTCCATCAATTTATCCTGGGGACACAGTGAGCCCGAGCTGCAGACGAGCAGTTCAGGGGTGAGTGGAGATGGAGATTAATTTGCATATTCATAGATCCGCGCGTAGTAAATGAGGCAAAGGTGTAGAATTATATCTAAGCCATTTTATGGTATTAACTTTTAAATGTGTAATTTTGATTAACAAAGATGAGTTTTTAGGGGTTAAACCAATGACTGGAGAGGGTCTTTAAATATTCAAATTTGTTACCCAAAAAAAATCAAGGCAGAGCTTCTTGAACTGTAGGAATCTTAATCAATGACATGTTAATGATATGATAATAAAACCTTCTGTTATTTCATCTGCATAGAGTCCTGAGGAGGTTTTCATGGAGATACGTAAGCCTCTGGAATGGCACTGTAAACAAATGGATCACTTTGTGGGACTCAACTTTTCCTCCAACTTCAACTTTGCATTAGTGGGGCACTTGCTCAAAGGTAACAATCGAAAGACCTGTGGCATGCCAAAGGCCTTTTGAACAGAATAGGCTTTTTGCCACATTATATCACTAAAATGGATGCTTTGGATTTTTCTGTCTGAAGAACAGGTCTTTCTTTATGTGCTTTATATATGTTTTTAGAATGTATTGGCAAACCATTTAAACATTTTTAGCCTATTTAGACAGTCACTAAATGACTTGACTGTAATCGATCATATTGAGCATTAATTTGTGTCATGGCTCAGTGTTAGATCAATAAAATGTCTTTGTCTTGTCTTCTTGTAGGATACAGACATCCCTCTTCCACCACGGTGGCCAGAACTGTTCGCATCCTTCATATGCTTCTGGGTTTGGTGGGGAAACACCGCAGTTGTGACAAGTTTGAGGTGAACACACAAAGTGTGGCCTATCTTGCAGGTGAGTGAATGGCAGTGCAACCTGAATCCTTTTTTATTGTTAACAAAAACTAAAATGTTAAGTAAATTAAAACCAAATTTGTTTACTGAAATGGAAATAAAAACTAATATAATTGGCAAAAATACAGTTTCAAATTAAAATGTGCTAAAATACAGTTTCATGACTTCAAAACTAACTCGAATATAATTATGAAATTTAAAAAGGCTTTTGATCCATGGTATGTTATAAAATGTTAAACCTTTACAACCCACCTTCATGAAAATGCCACTAAATAGCGATAACATTAGATGGCATTGAACATACTTAAGTAAAATCAGATAATGCACTAACTTTGTCAGTCCTAAATTACTCAAATGAAAATAAAAATGAAATTTTCTGAAATGCTAAGCTGTAATTAGAATTTTTTTTAAATGACATATTAAAAATAAAAAGTATATTAAACATCCAAAACTATAATAACCCTGCCTGAACCAGACATTTAGAGCTTGGAATTTGAAGTCTACATCTAATAGATGTTTGTTTTACAGCTTTGCTCACAGTATCTGAGGAAGTCAGGAGCCGCTGTAGTCTAAAGCACAGGAAGTCATTATTGCTTTTGGATGTTACCATGGAGAACTTCCCTATGGACTCCTACTCCGTATACGACACAGAGGATGAATGCAGGTGAGATCATTGCTCTTAATTTTCATCGGACAGCTTTGAATTTCATGTTGTCCTCTTCCTGTGATATGCACGTGCTGTTCCAACCACATTGTATTGATTTATTTTTTTTATTATTATTACTTGTGTATGTTGTTGGTTGTTGATGCTCATACTTCCTTATGTGTCAGGTCCTGGGCTTCTCCTAAAGTGTCAGAGCACACGCTTGCACCACCATACTCTGCCATGGGTCAGACCAGCCTTCGCCCACGCAAGTCCATGAGTGTGGACATGGGCCAACCGTCACAGGCTAACACAAAGAAATTATTGGGTATACACAGTTTTGAAGGCTGCTTTGGGCTAAACAAGCCCTGAGGATTTTATGTTCAGATTTATCTGAATGTATTAGAGAAAGTGTATTTTTTGTCCAGTAAATTGTCACAATTTCTTTTAAGTCTTTCACCATTTTAATACGTTTTTACCTGTTGATTTTAAATGGTCCTGTTCTGTGACAATTATTTTTGTAAGTACAAAATATTGGAGATAGTTTCTAAATTAATATGAAGCCATTAAACTCTCAACTCTGTTGAGCCATTCAATGCAAGTGAATGGTTGCCAGAACTTTGAAGGTCCAAAAGCAGCATAAAAGTAATCCATAAGACTCCAATAGTTAAATCTATACCTCCAGAAGCGATATGATAGGTGTGGGTGAGAAAAAGATAAATATTGAAGTCCTTTTTTTCCTAGAAATTCTCCTCCCTGTACAGTAGGTGACAATATGCACAAAGAATGTGAATCGCTAAAAAAAAAGAATGTGAAAATGGAGATTTACACTCACCTAAAGGATTATTAGGAACTCCATACTAATACTGTGTTTGACCCCCTTTTGCCTTCAGAACTGCCTTAATTCTACGTGGCATTGATTCAACAAGGTGCTGAAAGCATTCTTTAGAAATGTTGGCCCATATTGATAGGATAGCATCTTGCAGTTGATGGAGATTTGTGGGATGCACATCCAGGGCACTAAGCTCCGTTCCACCACATCCCAAAGATGCTCTATTGGGTTGAGATCTGGTGACTGTGGGGGCCATTTTAGTACAGTGAACTCATTGTCATGTTCAAGAAACCAATTTGAAATGATTCGAGCTTTGTGACATGGTGCATTATCCTGCTGGAAGTAGCCATCAGAGGATGGGTACATGGTGGCCATAAAGGGATGGACATGGTCAGAAACAATGCTCAGGTAGGCCGTGGCATTTAAACGATGCCCAATTGGCACTAAGGGGCCTAAAGTGTGCCAAGAAAACATCCCCCACACCATTACACCACCACCACCATCCTGCACAGTGGTAACAAGGCATGATGGATCCATGTTCTCATTCTGTTTATGCCAAATTCTGACTCTACCATCTGAATGTCTCAACAGAAATTGAGACTCATCAGACCAGGCAACATTTTTCCAGTCTTCAACTGTCCAATTTTGGTGATCTCTTGCAAATTGTAGCCTCTTTTTATTTTTTGTAGTGGAGATGAGTGGTACCCGGTGGGGTCTTCTGCTGTTGTAGCCCATCCGCCTCAAGGTTGTGCGTGTTGTGGCTTCACAAATGCTTTGCTGCATACCTCGGTTGTAACGAGTGGTTATTTCAGGCAAAGTTGCTCTTCTATCAGCTTGAATCAGTTGGCCCATTCTCCTCTGACCTCTAGCATCAACAAGGCATTTTCGCCCACATGACTGCCGCATACTGGATGTTTTTCCCTTTTCACACCATTCTTTGTAAATCCTAGAAATGGTTGTGCGTGAAAATCCCAGTAACTGAGCAGATTGTGAAATACTCAGACCGGCCCGTCTGGCACCAACAACCATGCCACGCTCAAAATTGCTTAAATCACCTTTCTTTCCCATTCTGACATTCAGTTTGGAGTTCAGGAGATTGTCTTGACCAGGACCACACCCCTAAATGCATTGAAGCAACTGCCATGTGATTGGTTGATTAGATAATTGCATTAATGAGAAATTGAACAGGTGTTCCTAATAATCCTTTAGGTGAGTGTATATTAACAAAGGATTTAAATATGGAAGGTTTCTCAACTACACCTATCATATCGCTTCTTAAGATATGGATTTAACCTCTGGAGTCATATCAATTAATTTTATGCTGCCTTAATATGGTTTGTGGAGCTTCAAAGTTCTGGCCACCATTCAATTGACCAACAGAGATGAGATATTTTCTAAAACTCTTTAGATGTTCATCAGAAGAAAGTAAGTCATACACATCAGGGATGGCTTAAGGGTGAGCAAATGATGAGAGAATTTTTGGGTGAATAGTTCATTTAAAACTAACATTTAAATAACAAGAAATGTTTTTTAAGGAACTGTAAATTCAAGTCTAAATATTTGCAGCCTCTTTAACATTTTACTTCCATTCATACTTGTGTGTTTTTGTGGTTGTCCCAGGCACCAGAAAGAGTTTTGATCATCTAATATCTGACTCAAAAGCCCCAAAGAGGCCGGATATGGAATCAGGAATCACTACTCCTCCAAAGATGAGGCGGGTTTCTGAAAATGACTATGAGATCGGTAAGTGTAACATGGAGTATGTATTCAGCTACATACCATGCTTTTGATGCACACTCTTAAACGCCATAGACCATAAGGATAAAATGAAAGGCAAAACTTTGAAATCCATATATAAAAAATGAAAGTAAGAAACTTTATCATAGCTGCTAACATCTCTTCATTCCAGAAACCCAACGAATAGCCAACTCACACTTACGCAAAGTGTCCGTGTCTGAATCAAATGTTCTTCTGGATGAGCAAGTTCTCACAGACCCAAAGATCCAGACTCTGCTCCTCACTGTGCTGGTACGTGCTGCATACTGTTTCATGCTCTCTCATTACTCTCTGGTATATCTCTTTCCTGCACAAGCGTTCAGTTCCAGTTCAGAACCAACAGCTCTTAAATGTCACGAGCACTACCCACCCCACCACATCTTAAACCAACTATAAGTAATTTTGTATGCTTAATGTAATATAACAAATAAAAATGAATTGCAGGCGACGCTGGTGAAATATACTACTGATGAGTTTCATCAGCGAATCCTGTACGAGTATTTGGCTGAGGCCAGTGTGGTCTTCCCCAAGGTCTTTCCTGTAGTGTGAGTATCTGCTATATTTCATACCTGCTGAAGATATGGAGGTTCAGGGTTGAATGCTAGCCAGCATTGATTTTTCAGGGAATAGAACGTATATCAGAACATTCGGTTGAGCTTTAGGAGAGATAAATAAGTATTATGGGTAAAGCAGGTCATTTTATCTTGGGACAGGATGAAAATGAAATTTACTTTGATTCAGCTTCTCAATGTGTAAATTTTTTTATAGCTAATTGTCACAGAGCTAGCTATAAATAAAAATGCTTTTTAATGTTCACCCATCTAAAATACTTTTTAACTAACATGGTTATATGTGCGTTTGTGTGTAATTGAAGCCTTAAAATGCATCCACTAGAAATTAGAACAATGTAAGGCCTGGCTTCCTAGTCTAAAGGGAGAGTACACCCAAAAACTCATTTACTCACCCTCATGCCATCCCAGATGTGAATGACTTTCTTTCTTCCTCTGAACACAAACAAAGATTTTTAGAAGAATATCTCAGCTCTGTAGGTCCATACAATGCAAGTGAATGGTGGCCAGAACTTTGAAGGTTAAAAAGCATATTAAGACAGCACAAAAGTAATACACGTAACTCCAGTGGTTAAATTAATATCTTCAGAAGCAAGATGATAGGTGTGTGAGGAAACGGATCAATATTTATGTCCTTTTTTACTATAAATTCTCCTCCCTGCCCTGGAGGTAGAGATGTGCACAAATAATTTGAATCGCCAAAAACAAAAGTAGAAAGTAGAGATTTATAGTGAAAAAGGATTTAAATATCGATCTGTTTCTCACCAACACCTATCATATCGCTTCTGAAGATATGGATTTAACCACTGGAGTCATGTGGATTACTTTTATGCTGCCTTTATATGGTTTGTGGAGCTTCAAAGTTCTGACCACCATTCACTCGCATTATACGGACCTACAGAGCTGAGCTATTCTTCTTAAAATCTTGAGTTAAGCAGAAGAACGTCATACACATCAGGGATGGCATAAAGGTGAGTAAATCATGAGATCATTTTCATTTTTGGGTGAACTATCCCTTTAATGCCTGTGCTAATATTGTCATTATGAAGCATTAATAAAAGAGGAATGACATTACTTTCATTAGAAACACATTTTGATTCACTTCAGTAATGTCTATAATTACAGTAATAAATGAATAGTAGTAATAATATATTGAAATCTATTTTAATGAGTAATTTTGTAGAAAAATTCTACAATAATATGCAAAGTACACCAAACCACCCATCCTTACTTATTAGTCATAAGTTTGGTATTGTCTTGCTATGCCTTTCATTCTTTTTGTATCTTTTCTGCACTAGTCATAACCTGCTGGACTCCAAGATCAGTACTGTCCTCTCCATGTGCCAGGACCCCAACCTCCTGAACCCCATTCACGGCATCATTCAGAATGTTGTGTATCACGAGGAGTCTCCTCCACAGTACCAGCCATCCTGCTTACAGAGTAAAAAATTCTGCCTCTTATTTACGTTTATTTATTTTCTTGGCAGAGGCTTTTCGCCACTATCTCTATTTTTCCCATCATATAATGACATTCTGTTCACAGTATTTCACTTCAACATTTTCAATGTTGTTTGACTAACCCCCCCATCTCTCTTTCCTTCCCTTTCATCTCTCTCTCTTTCTGTCATCGCTGTCTGCTCTCACCTCTTTCTCTCTTACACAGGCTTCGGTTTCAATGGACTCTGGAGGTTTGCCGGGCCCTTCTCTAAGGTATGATTAACTACACCTATAAACGTCATTTTTCAATGATGTACAGCAAGGAAATGCAGTGTAGTTGCAGTCTCTTTGCGGCTTCATCGATTTATTGACCAAAATGGCCTCCCTAACCCATCCTCTGTCCTCCCTGTTATTTTCTCGCAGTTGTGCTGTGTGCTTAAAGAAGGAATGAATGGCAGGGATGTATTGCTTATGTATTCCTCCCGTAATACTCAATAGGTTTCCCTTTCAGTCTTGCTGACAGTCAAAAGTGCGTAGAATCACTGCCACTTGTTTTAACCACACGTTAACACATTAACAACACTCATTGCAATGTAAGTGACATGTCATTAATGAAACCACATCTATTAGCTCTGTGCTTCAAGTATTACTGCCATTGCTTGCTATTGCTTTTCTGAGCAATCATACTTAATATTTTCACTTGTTAGATGATCAAATGGCCAAAGAAATCCCTTAAACTTGTTATGAGGAAGTAAGCTGAGCCTTATCTAGGGTGCAGAAAATTGATGCCAGTAGGCAACAAACTAGAACCGCATATTAATGACTTTGCAACACCCTAGCAACCACCCACACCCTAGCATCATAATGGTAAATTTTCCATAAACAAGCAGCACTTACATTTTCTTATGAAAATGAAACGCGCTAGACATGACACATTAAACACGACACTATAGACACGCTAGACATCATAGACACTGTTAACACTATTTGGTTCCATGAACACGGTAGACATGCGCTCTTAACAGGTTCAAAAATTGTTGTTCTTTTCTGCCAATGAAAACTGTCTTCCTCTTCTTCTGTGCTCACCTTTATAGCAACTGCTGTGCCCACAAGCAGCACTTTGTGTACAACGATGGAATTACAGTACATTAAAAGGAAAAATTTTAAATACATGTAAAATGTCAAATACCAAACAAACATTAAAATGGTTCCTACATACACTGTTTCAGATGGATAACCACAAGTAGGAAACATTTTACGTGTTAAGATGATTTTAGTGTGATATAATTGCTTACTAGTCTTATGAAAATAAAGTTATGTCCAATATTACAACTTTGTTGTCATGACCACATAACAATGGTAAACTCTGTAATCTGGTAAATGCTGAACTGTTGCTAAATCTCTGATTTTAGAACACTAAAATCATGTCAACACGTGTAATGTTTACGTCTTGTGGCTGTACTTTTGAAACAGTATTGATATATACAGTATGTATATTTTTTTTTACCCTTTTCTCCCAAATTGGAATGCCCAATTCCTACTACTTAGTAGGTCCTCGTGGTGGCGGATGACATGTCTCAGTTGCCTCCGTTTCTGAGATAGTCAATCCACGCATCTTATCACGTGGCTCGTTGTGCATGACACCGCGTAGACTCACAGCATGTGGAGGCTCATGCTATTCTCTGCGATCCACGCACAACTTACCACGCACCCCATTGAGAGTGAGAACCACTAATCGTGACTACGAGGAGGTTACCCCATGTGAGACTACCCTCCCTAGCCACGGGGCCAATTTGGTTGCTTAGGAGACCTGGCTGGAGTCACTAATCACACCCTGGATTCGAACTTGCGATTCCAGGGGTGGTAGTAAAACAGTGTATATTTTAACATTTATGGACTTGTCCCATTCACTTCCTTTTTTGTTTGTTTTTGAAACGAGGGACGAGTTAAAAATTTTGCTATTTCGTCGACTGTGCTTAACTTGTATTAAACTCAGGACATTCCTTTAATTTATCCTACTCTAAATCTCTCCAACAGCAAGCCCAAATTCCAGACTATGCTGAACTCGTTGTCAAGTTCCTGGATGCTTTGATTGACACCTACCTTCCAGGGATAGAGGAAGAAGGGGGGGAGGAGTCACTGCGCACGCCCACCTCTCCATATCCTCCCACCGTCCAGAGCCAGCTCAGCATCACAGCCAATCTCAACCTGTCCAACTCCATGACATCACTCGCCACTTCACAGCACTCACCAGGTCAGTGTTCTCTTCCTGCATCCGAGCGTGATGTCACAGACACACACACATTCACTAATTCACTTGTGCACATGCTCATATACACAAATCGATTATATTGGTAGTTGGTAGTCATTATCTTTAAGGAATAATAAAAATAAAAATTCAGTCATTATTTTACTTATTTAGCCTTGCGTTGTTCCAACCCCAAATAATTTTCTTCTGTGGAACACAAAAGGAGATGTTAGGCAGAATGTTAGTCTCAGTCACCATACACTTTCATTGCATCTTATTTCCATACAATAAAAGTGAATAGTGACTGAGGCTAGTCATTCTGCCTGACATCTCCTTTTGTGCTCCATAGAGGTAAAATAAGTCATACTGGTTCGAAACACACGTTTTGCTCATATAATATAAACATGATAAGTGACAAAAGTGAGTCTGAATAACAACAATCCTAACACGCAGGATGTCATTGTGACATCCCCACTATTAAAAAATTAAAACCCATTAACAGCTATAGTCAAGCTGCTTTTAAACGCAGTACATCGCCACATTTATGGTTGTCAGTGCTTTTCTATCTGCTTTCATATCTGAGATCTCTAAAAGTGCCGCTTTGTCAGCTTTGCTCACAGTTTACATTTGGGCTTTGCTAGCGTGTAAGACACAGAATAGAACATACAGGGCTTTGACTAAGGATGTGTGTGCATTTTACACCTTTGCTTTGCTTTTGTATCTTCATTAACCTCACTGCATTCTGTCTCCTTTTCATTGGGAATGTGCTGTCGATTCAGAGGGCCCTATAGTTTATAGACGGTCCCCAACTCTCTCCCATCCACGAACCACAGAGGAGGTGCCACCGAAAACAGCTGGTACAAAGCTAAACTATAGAGCTGTGTTGGGCAATTAATGTCCAGTTCTATAGTTTGCAAACTGTGGTAACTTATTTAATTGCCTATTTTTTGTCATATACTTTCTTTCAGTGGTGGCAGTGTGATTATTTTCATAAAATGAAAGGGTGTCTATTCTTAACAAAGGTATTAATATAATGTATAATGGAAGTCAGTTGACATCCAACAAGCACCCTGTTGTCACAAGTGATTGTCACATTCCTTCAGACTAATATATTTTCTGTGATATAAATTTTATCTGAATTTTGAGCTAATATCAACTAGGGCTGGGCGATGTAGCATAAAAAAATCTTGATGTTTTTTTTTTTTTTTTTTTTAATTACTCAGTATTTATGTATTTGCTCTGAAATAGCTTTAAAGTTTTTTTTTTTCCAGAGGTACCAAGCATTTTGACAAAAGAGCCACTGTAGCCAAAAATATTCAAAATGTTTAATGCAAGAATTAAAATGCAGCAAAAATGCAAGAATGCTAATTTTCTTTCATATGCACCAGTAAAACAAAATACATTATTAAAATGATGGGCACACTGAACATTTTTGAGGGATAATGCAAATGAACTATTAAATCAATGTTTTGAACATTGTTTTGAGATTCAGTTAATTGAAATGGTTAACGGGAAGTAGGGGGGATTGAACTTGTAAACTCTATTGCCATTTTTGCTGTCAAAGTTTAATAAAAAGACGCTATACATTTTTTTTATTTAAGGCATAGTTCACCGAAAAATATAATGCCAACACAGATGTGACCACATATAAGTAATCCATATGATTCCAGTGGATATTATTGGTGTGGGCGAGAAACGGATCAGTATTTAAGTCCTTTTTTACTATAAATCTCCACTTTCACTTTCTTTTGTTTTTGGCAATTCACATTTTTTTGCTTTGTGCATATCGCCACCTGCTGGGCAGGGAAAATATTGAATTATTGATCTTTTTCTCACCCACACCAATCATATTGCTTCTTAAGATATGAATTTCACCACTGGAGTCTTATGGATTACTTTTATCTTTTACTGTTAAATCTTTGTGTTCAGCAGAAGAAAGTAAGTCATACACATCTGTGATGGGATGAGGGTGAGTAATTGATGATAGAATTTTCATTTTTGGTGAACTATCCCTTTAATGAGCTCTTATACACGAGGGGATTGGGAACTTCTTTCAGGGAACTTAATTGCTAAATAAAAAGCATATTAAAATGATCGTGATATTCACATTGTTGCTTAATTTTATATTGCCAGCAAAATCACCACTAAAATATTTTGAATATTTTATTTATATCGCCCAGCCCTAATAACTATTGCTTAGGTTCACTCTTAAGCGGAACTCTGCTTTTGTTGGTGTTTAAGATTGACAAGTCAGATATTTATATGAGCTCCCATTTTTATTTTTATTTTCTGATTCTTCCATTCATCTGTCCTTCTTGTCCTCTTTTGAGTTGTGAATGTCTCACTCATGTCTTTTTTTTTTTTTTGTCTACTCTGTGTGAAGCCTGTCTGCCTTGCTCTAAGTCAGCTGTATTCCCACCCCACCTCGTCATTCCAGGTATTCATCAACCTCCGTTGTGTGAAAATAGCAGTTGTTGCCATTCGCAGCTGATCTGAGAGAGTGTTTATTTTAAATCTGCTCCAGGAATCAGTAGTAGAGGATGCTGTCAGATCAAAGTGAGAGGGGAAATTTTTACAGGAATTGTTCAAATAAAATGACAAGAGCCTGGTGTTAAGCAAGCACTCACAAAGACAGCTGCTGTTTACTATAATAGGACATTAAATTTGCAGTTTTAAAATAATTCTCATGGGCTTTTCACACTTCAGTGTAATTTTTAACCCTTCAGTGTAATTTTTAACCCAGGATTTACATAATCCTGTGCTATCTTGTTTCATGTTTCACACTCAGTACATTTACATCTGCAGATATAGTTTAGCTATAGCGGGTTTTTGCAAGTAGGTATTGCTGCAGGCCAGAGACCTCCAAATGGGGGCTGAATCTCCGAAAGAGGACTGGGTTACTCCAAAAGGGTCGTAGTTACTCCAAAATGGGGCATCACTTCCACTCACGAAGGTTAAGGTTAGGTAAAGGGTTAGGCAAGGGGCTCCCTATATCTTTAATGGTGGTTTGTAGCTCCCACCCCTTTTTGGAGCACTGTCTGGAGCTATATCCTTCTCGGTTATGCTGCAGTCTTCATCTGTCTGTCCAAATATACATGACACCGTGCGTAATCTAATATTTGACAAAGTTTTATTTTTTTTATCTAATTAATTACATGAGATGCTGATTAATTAATCACATCAATATTTACCAAGAAATGCCCCCAAATAACAATAAAAAAAATATTATAATAATTCAAATGCATTACATTATTGTGGCAGAAGAGTAAAGCATTGATTATACAACACAAAAAGGCTTTAGAAGACAATACAATTTTTATGTCATTGAATATAAGCCTAATTGGCCTACAGTCTAGAGCAGAGATGCCCAAACCAGGGAAACTTTGGCCCGTGATCACGTTTGATTTGGCCCGCCTTGACACATATGACAAGAGGGTAAAAATGAGAAGAAAACAAATGCTATTGACGCAGCTTTAATTTAGCAGATTTCAGAGTAATGTTTTGCTTTTTGTATAATTAAATCATAAAATAGGGGAACCAGGGCAACTTTCGTATTTTAATGTACAACAGTTTGCAGGGACTGAAATCCGGCATCCGGCGAGTATTGCGCACAATTGTAATCATTCCCTCAGGTACCACCTTCATAATGTGGAAAATTCCTGCAAACTTTTAATCACTTTAATCACATTGCAGCAGCGAATAAGTAAACCACTAGATACAGATGAACTAATCAAATCAATAAACTTGTTTTTGTATCAAACTGTAATTCCAGAAGCTGCACAAGTAATTCCATTCAGTCTCTCCCTCTCTCTCATGCAGCTGTCAGCAGGATATTTGTGCACTTGTTGAGTTTAGTGTAAGCTTGCGCAATGAGTTACATCTCTCATCTCCATCTCTAGTTCCATCCAGGGTTGGAAATTAACGTAGGCTCTGTGCACTGGGCATATAAAATTCCCTGTAATCGGTTATAGTTTTATATAATACAGATATATACATCGCGACCTTCATTTGAATTTTCAAAAATTATTTGTTTCGCACCTTCCGTTCTGCAGATGTTGCCTGGCCATTGGTGGAAGCTCGCACCATAAACGCACACAGACGGTCACTCTGCATCAGTTTGGTGTCGTGATTCTGCGCTAAAATTACTAAATGCTACAATGTTGTTAATAATAAAATTAACAAAATATTATCTGGATGTGTTAAATTGCCTTGATGTTAAATTAAAAAAAATTTTTTGTTTTGTTTCAGTAACAATGCACATTATGCGATGTAGAGATTTGATATAAAAGGATAAGAGTGTAATTTTATAAGGTTAGAAAAAAACACCTTTGTAAAAAATGCCCTCCATATGAGCTGGCCCATGGCCCTCTAGTCAAGTTTGAATTTTGGCTCTTCGTTGGAAAAGGTTTGGGCAACTCTGGTCTAGAGCAGTCCATTTTGCAATTGAATTAGTCAATCTGTCCGAGGTAGACTTTTGACACGTGTCACATGGATGCTTTTGTAGCATCTCACTTTGGTTGAACAGCGTCATAAACACAGCATTTTTAGGACACTGTGTCAAGCTAAATATATTCTTGAGACCCCTACATTTGCGCTACGTCGAGCTTTGTTTGAACGTCAAAAAGCATCCTCATCTTGTGCTTTCTGTGTGGTATGTTTCCTGTACAGCTGCACGTTGCCTAAACAGCTGGATTTGTGCTCACTGCCCCCTTCTGTCTGGGACTCTCAACCATGAATATGGTACTTAAAACTTTAATTGCTCTGATGGTAGGGCATGCTAGAGAGGGAATAGCGAATTGCGTTTGCGTAGAATTGAAGATGTACCAGGTTAATTACATTGATTGGACAAGTACAGCATGCTACGAGCGAGTCACCTGTTTAATTCACTGCTTGTCCATCTGTGGAAATGTTGGCATGTAAATCCACTCTAGTTGCTCGAAGTCTTCTACAACATACTTCAAAAACAGACAAAAAAGGAAACGCAGAGGTACGTTCTCAATCAGTTTGTCGTGTTTAAAGGGATAGTTCACCCAAATTTTCTCTCATCATTTACTCAACCTCATGCAATCCCTGATGTGTATGACTTTCTTTCTTCAGCTGAACACAAACAAAGATTTTGTTTTAGAAGAATATCTCCGCTCTGTAGGTCCTTTCAGTGCAAGTGAATGGTGGGCACAGAGTATATAAAGGCAGTATAAAAGTAATCTATATGACTCCATTGGTTGAGGCCCATTAACATGGCTTCATGATGTACTAGATGCACAGTGGCTGTGACAATATAAGTGGGATTTTTGTGTGCAATATTTGTTTTCTGCACCAGCTAATCTTGTCATATCAAGATATGGTAGTGTACCTTGTAACAAATGTATTCATGTTTCTCGGTTTTATTTAAATTTAATTTAGCTTTGTTTGTTTTTTGAGGGGAAGTTTTGTAAATATTGTTTTTTTGCTCCATGTAAAGATGCTTATTAAAGGGAAATGTGGATAACTAAAAAAGTGTACCGACCAAACGTATGAGAACAGACTATTTATGGGTACGTTTTAGTTGCATATTTCCGAAAGATTGGTGCATTCAGATCTGTGAGTACCAGAAGTATCAGGATTGGGACCAAATCAGTGACTTTTCTGTTTCATTTGTGGATTTATTTTACATTTTTGTATTACAATCTTACTATCTTGTAGATCCAAAAATAAGTTTGTACTGATTTATCTATGGTCATATTAGGGCACTAAATATTACAGTGAATTATAATCCCAACAGGATTAAATCCATGTCTTCAGAAGTATGATAGGTGTGAGTAAGAAACAGATCAATATTTAAGTCCTTTTTTGCAAAAATAAAAGACTTGAGAATTTACATTTCTGGTGAACTATTCCTTTAACTGTTTTCGTAAGATATTGAAACAGAATGATGCATGTGATTCTACGACTGTACAATGTGCATGAATATAATACGAGGTAGACATTGAGACTGATTATGGTTCGTTATGTGTTGTTAAAAAACTCGCCATTACAACACCACATTGGTTTCACACTGTATTTTGGCACTGTGTTTGAGGGTTAATTTGAAGCAAGGCTCAATAACCCAGGGTTAAATGTAATGGCGCCAACCCCCTTTCAAAATTACAAGTGTGAAATGTAAAAAGACATTAATCCAAGGTTAAGACTAGTGTGAAAAGCCTAATATAGCTTCTATTTCACCGTGTTTTAAAATCACACAGATCACAGTATCTTGTACTATGATTTGTGTTTTATGTCTTTCTATAGCTTGACTTGAACACTTACAGGATCCTGGCTTTCTCACGTGTGCTTTAACTTTGTGCACTGAGACACCTACTGTTTGATATTTGTAATCGCAGAGTTTGCAGCCAGACTCCATCTCAATGAGTCTGACTAGGCACTATATAGTTAATGTTGAGAAATACACTTTTAGAGATGTTATTTACGATTTAAACTATATTTAAAACATTAATAAGATAAAACAGACAACATTTGTGCGTGTACAGTTAGGTCATGGTGATTCAGTGGTGTATCTCTCTTCCGCAGGCATTGACAAGGAGAATGTCGAGATTTCTTCCACCTCTAGTCTCTCCACCAGCGGGCGAGCACGGCATGGATCAGCCAGCCAGGTACAGAAACAGCGCAGTGCAGGCAGCTTCAAACGGCCAAGCATCAAAAAGATCGTCTGAGAAGATTTGAGGCGTTTGTACTCGCTCTGTGGCCATTGTACTTCTCCACTAATCGTTTTTGTTTTCTGGTGTCCAGTTTAAAAAGGTTACTGCATCAAAGAACTGCTTGAGTTATGTTTTTGTTTAAAGAAAACAATGAAGATGCCAATTTAATTGAAGCTAGCCTGAATACACAATGACGGTTTGAGTTTTTTCAGAGATTGCACTGAAACTCTCTTCATTGCTCTCAACATCGTCATGATTACAAAAGATTTGATGCACGTGCACATCTCTGCCCAACGCAAAGTCTCAAACCATTTGTAAAGTGCACCAGGAGGCGTCCACTCTTCATCTTGCAACTTGCACAAACTTAGAATATGTCCTCATGTTTGAAGGAAACGCATGAATGAGAAACAGATTTATTCAACCACTACAGCAAACGGATGACTAATACTAACTGTGTGGAGACTTTCAGCCTCATCGTTCTGCACTTTTCCATTTAGTCCTGGATCTACTCTTGAGATGGACTCGCAGCCTGTCCATTGACAACCTTATATCCACAGGCTTGAATTCTGGATTGTGATCCAAATTTGTTGCGATCCCAACCAGGTGTATACATGAAAAGAGAATATGTGTACTATACTATTGATGATAATAACGATCACATATTTTGGGTTCTTATTTTATCCATTGTGTGCCTTTGTCAGGGTTTTCAGCTGTGTATAGTTTGTAAAATAAGCAAGACCTTGCTAAGGAAGGGAAAAACAGGTACTAATTATTAAAAAAACATGTTGCGGCTTTAACATATTCCATATGTCCAAATGTTGCTACAGTGTAAACTGTACCATGTGACCATCAAATACAACTATCATATTGCAGCATTTAAATATTTATTCTGGAAATGTAGATTATCCTTTGAAAGGTCACATGCAGTTATTGCTCTGCCTTTGTTATTATAATCATCAAAAGTTGTTGAAACAAGATTATAGACGAGCAAACGATGAGTCTGTGTAGTATTCTGTCCTGTTTTCATTATGGAAATGATGCTTTGTTTACAATTGGATGATGTAATGGGGATGAGAGAGTGCCAATTGCTGACATTTCCAAAATGCATCAATCAAAAACAACAAATTAGCATTTAAATGAACATGTTTTAGCGTCTCACAGTGGTGCAATATGTTTTGTTTTGTTGAACACTATATGTGTGTAAAAATTGCACATCATTAAAGTCTGTTGACACTTTTGCCTTCCGCTGTATCCGTCTCACTAAAGTCTCAGATAAGCAGTGACACAAGAGTCCAAATCCCAGTAGTAACATTGCACCAAAGACTAGTCTGCAATATTGCAAGGGGAAACTGTTGTAAACTTGTATATTTTTATGTCTATCTTGTATGTCGTATGCCTTTAAATAATAATTTCTTCCATACAGTTATCACATAGCTTTGTAACAAAGGATTAAATATTTAACTTTCACCCAGAAACCAATCTGTTCTTGTAAATGAGAGGTGAGGTATACCTTCAGTGCGAAATTAAACAAAAATGTGCCATTTCAGTTTAAGATGCCATTAACAGCTTCACGGTGTACTAGATGCACAATGGCCGTGACAATGTAAGTGGGATTTTTGTGTGCAATATTTGTTTTCTGCATTGGTTGTCTTTACTTGACCAGCTAATCTTGTCAAAACTAAAAGGAAGATATGGTAGTGTACCTTGTAAACAAATGGATTCATGTTTCTCGGTTTTTATTTAAATTTAATTTAGCTTTGTTTGTTTTTTGAGAGGAAGTATTGTAAATGTTGTTTTTTTTTGCTCCATGTAAAGATGTGGATAAATAAAAAAGTGTACCGACCAAACGTATGAGAACAGACTATTTATGGGTACGTTTTAGTTGCATATTTCCGAAAGATTGGTGCATTCAGATCTGTGAGTACCAGAAGTATCAGGATTGGGACCAAATCAGTGACTTTTCTGTTTCATTTGTGGATTTATCTTACATTTTTGTATTACAATCTTACTATCTTGTAGATCCAAAAATAAGTTTGTACTGATTTATGTATGGTCATATTAGGGCACTAAATATTACAGTGAATTATAATCCCAACAGGAGATTTCAGATCGCTGTGTGTTTTGTTACGATCAAACACAAATTTGGAATGGTATTGAAATGTTTATTTCTGCTTTACATGTTGTAATGGTGACTTTAACACCAATCCATGTCAAACCCACAGGTGTGTTTTCAATACAGATTGAAAATATGAAGGAAAATCAATGACCAGTGTGTGTGTGTGTGTGTGTGTGTGTGTGTGTGTGTGTGTGTGTGTGTGTGTGTGTGTGTGTGTCTTTCTGTCTGTCTGTCGGTGTGTGTGTCCATTACTCTGAAAAATTTAAATAGTTCTCCTCTCTCTATAGATGTTACATTGCTAATACCAATCTAAAACTGACCAATCAGATGTGTCCTTGGGATGTCTGATATTTCAATACTTTAAGATGATAATGAAGGCACAATCCTGGCTGCTGTGGCAGCAGTTAGATCCTTTTCAATTGCATATGTAAAATGATATTGTCTCATGTATTCATCCTAAACAGACTTGTTTGTTTGTCTAATGCATTTGCCACATTTTTAATTGCATTGGTCACCTGTAAATATGTTTGTGTAAAATTGGAAGGTATATAAATAAGTGTAAATATAAGTGATATTGTATTACTTGCTTTTTTTGTAAAGCGTTTAGTTGCTGTACATGTATAACATGGCAATTTAATTATACCAGTGTTCGTAATAAAAGTTTCCCTCAACCCTGTTACTATGCTGTCCAATGTGTGGAATCGATTATTACACTACAGTTCTCAGTGAACTCCAAGTGTTCAAAAATCCCCTCACTATGTTAAAGGCAAAGAGAAAAGTGCTTAAAAGCCTATGACAAAAAGACATTTGCATCCTAAATCTATCACATCAGAGGTTCAAAAACAACCTGTTGGAAGACCATACATTTTAATACAGGATGATGCAATCCTTTATCACTACTGTAAACATTGTTAATGTTTATTTCCTCACCCTCATGCAATACCAAGATGTATATGACTTTCTTCTGGTGACTGAAACTTTGAAGCTCCAAAAAAAACACAAAGGCAGCATAAAAATAATCCATATTTCTCCAGTGATTTTAATCCATGTCTTCTGTGCCTTTTTCACTGTACATCTTGCTATTGCAGTCTCAAGGCACGGTCATAATTTCAAGGTCGATTACACTTTCTAGTGCTTGATGCAGAGCACTAGATGGCGCTATAGGAAGTGTAATAGAGCTTGAAATCATGATTGCCAAGGAATGCTGATGTCAAGATTTATAGTGAAAATCTAGTTATATTTTGGTCTGTTCTCACCCAAAACCGATTCGATTGCTTCAGGAATCATGGATTATATCACTGGAGTCTTTTAGATTACTTTCATGCTGCCTTTAACTTCAAAGTTTTGGTCACAATTGACCTACAGAGCTTAAATATTCTTAAACTGTTCGATTGTGTTCTGCAGAAGAAAGTCATACACGTCTGGGATGGCATGAGGGTGAGTAAATGATGAGAGAATTTTCATTTTGGGGTGAATTTTTTAATTCGCATACATCATAAACACTAATAGTTTAATCAAATTGTAAAAAAAAATATATATATGCATTTACTCAACTTAAGCTTAATTTTGTACTATTCTTACTTATTTTAATTAAGTTACTTTTAATGTCTTAACCCTAAAAAAAACTTTTTTAAAAATCAAATTAAACAGTATGTCACATTTTGGAATCATAACTCATATATATATATATATATACAGTCTTTAAACTTTGGCTTTGTGTACTGCTAACTCAAAATTATCAAGTACACAATTGTGGCTGTGTGGAATACCCATAAGCCTTTGTGCTTGAATAAATCATGTATGTTTATTCAAAACAAGTGAACTTATGGAGAAAAATAATAATTGTTATTTAAAAATGTATATAGTTTTAATTCTTATGACTATTGTTGTTGTTTTGTTGTAGTTGGTTGATAGTTGTGATTTGTGTGAAATCGCCATGAGGGTGATTCGTGCTCCTCTGGTGAACATGGAGACTATAAAATTTTAGCCCTTCATTTTTACTTAATTGTACTTTATAAAAGTGCAGATTTATGTGCACTTAGAATTACTGAGGAGAACCAATGTGCCACATGGCTAACTGAGATTCCAGTCATAATTTTCCTTATACTGTATAAAACGTGTAATAACTCAATTTAAATACTAAAATAAAAACAATGATAATTTTCTCACAGATGAGTTAAGTTTACTTGTAACTAGTTAACATTACTTAAAAAAATAAGTTAGTTTTACTTGAGCCAAATAAGTGTTACTTAAAAAAGCATGCAAACTGATTACCTTAAACATTTTAAGTAAGGTTGGCTAATTAGATTTTACAAGGCAGTTTGCTTTTTTAAATATTCCTACTCCTGAGTAAAAGAAAAAGAGGACTAGAACATCATTCATGTAACAGCTCTGTTGCCCTATATGCAATATGCCAATTAAAAATGACCACAAATGAAATTCATGAGACGCAAATGAGAAAACACCTGTTGCCTGTGGCTCAAAAACAACCTATGTTAAAATCCAAATCTTTTTACTTTGGAGCAGTTTTACAACCACAAATTGTGAGCATGTCACTATTTTAGTTTTATATATATATATATATATATATATACACACTCACCTAAAGGATTATTAGAAACACCTGTTCAATTTCTCATTAATGCTATTATCTAATCAACCAATCACATGGCAGTTGCTTCAATGCATTTAGGGGTGTGGTCCTGGTCAAGACAATCTCCTGAACTCCAAACTGAATGTCAGAATGGGAAAGAAAGGTGATTTAAGCAATTTTGAGCGTGGCATGGTTGTTGGTGCCAGACGGGCCGGTCTGAGTATTTCACAATCTGCTCAGTTACTGGGATTTTCACGCACAACCATTTCTAGGGTTTACAAAGAATGGTGTGAAAAGGGAAAAACATCCATTCTCTTAATGCCTATAACGGCGTAAGGAAATTTAATTTCTGAAACATCTGCAAAAACCCTGGAGTCCTTTCTTAGATGCATGTAAACGTAGTCACTGTCACTATAAAAAATTCCTGTGTGTTTTTAGAGACCTGCTTAGACCAGCCCCAACAACATTACTCAACCAATTGCGTGAGTTGAGGGTGGAACTATCTGACTGTTTGAAAAACAGGAGGGGTGAATTCAGAAAGCTGATTTTAAAACATTGTTTATTTTTTGCAATTCTATTTGGTGGCGCTGTCTCTCATAATTTACATAATCTTTAATTCAATTTAAAAACAGCATGAATAATAATTATACAAAGTTTATAAAAAAAAATAGTTTTAGATTAAATATAGCCCGTTACATTGCTTGTTAAAAACCCACAACAATGTAATCTAATCAAAACTTCAAAAGGTGACAAAAACTTTGTCAGGGGCAAAGTTCAAAGTTTAGCAGCTAACTGCCATGTAGTAAGATCAAAGTGTTGTTGACTTTTCACTTAAAGTCAACAACTTAAATCAACGAAGATACTGAAAATATTTTTGAATGCAGTAAGTCAGGGGAGGGAACCCTTTGTGGATAGAGAGAGACGGAGCAGGGACCCTCAGTCAGAGCCCTTCTAACAAGAGAGCCTACATAAAAACCCACAAGAAAATCCAGAATTAGAGTGTACGTATTCAGGGCCCAGCACAAAAGGCGTTTTTTTACTACACAGAAGCGTTTGCCTTTTAACATCTGACGGGAGTGACGTTTCAAGCGCACGTTGCCGCTAGCATTAGCCCATCTCAGTTCAACACTTCTATCTCAAACAACATACATATTCACACCGCTTGGGGTGATTGTAAAGCATTTAGTTCACACTTGTAAGGTACTGTATCCACTGAAGTTTCGGCTGGTGCTATATACTTCATTATTTACAATTGTTTTGTCAGACCAGCAGCAGCCAACTAACGCTGCCCTTTCCGCTATCTACGCTAAGTGCATCATCCGGGTACTTCTTTTTGCAGCATTTTCAGCGTAAACGCACTACTCACGCTACTTACACTACAAAATAGTGTAGGATAGTTTGGTTTTCGACACACCGTTAATATCTATGCGTGACACTCTTTACTATGGTAGATTCGCGGAGGTTGTTATCCAAATATATAAAATAATCTCTGGCGGCGGTTCCCTCTATTAGTAGTAAACTCAAGAGGAGGCCGTTTTTCAATGGGTGAAATGCATCAATGTGTTGAATAAACTGTGTTTGTGAGGAAACAGATCACCACTTAATTAACTGACCTTGTACTATCATGAACATATGTTTTACATATATGTGGTGTTTATTGCGATAAAATTACCGTTTTAAAATAGAAGACACGGACAATTTTGCGAAAGGTAGATGTCAGTTTTCGGCTTTCTCCGTTTATTATCCGCAAACGATGATTTACTGTCGTTAGTTTACGTTAGTTGACCGTTGAGCTGTTTCCTACCGTAAAAACGCGAATATTATTATAGCTTTAGTTGCATATTTCATAACCTTTTAACATACTGTACTTTGTTATTGGCAAATCCATTAAAATAATTATTATTTGCATACACTTGTATATTACATGTTTTCTTTTATTTAAATACATTTAATGTTAAATACAGGTAAAATGTTACAATTTCTAAATACATAGTATTTACCGTACCGTATCCAGCTATCTTGCAACTCCAAGCCCGAGACAATATAGTATCGCGAGATTTCAACCCCTGTGTGTTGAGTTCTCGCTGGATTTGATCAGCTGATGCTTCTCTGTTTTTAGAGTGTGCGTTCGGTCGGTCAACACGTGGGGAAGAGACACACATACACACACTGAGCGGGGGGGACACGTTGGGAGTGTGCTGGGCCCTGAATACGTAACGTTAATATAATAAGAGGCAGTTCACGGTGGCGGTGCGAAGGACGCATAAACACAGTGAGTATAAACCGTGTATTGCTTCGACCCTGTATATTGAATAGCTGACGCCGATAGCGCAGAGAGGGAGTCCATTTTTAGCCGCCTGTCTATCTGCTAAGTCCTACTGTCTCGCGTTGCCCTCTGTTTCACATCCAGGCTCGTTTATACAATGTCACCGGTTTTGATGGATGCGTTTGAAAGTGTATTCCAACTATATTGCACACCATTTTATGTGTGACATCGCACTAGTGAAATCCACTATATAGAGCGCACTGTTAGGTAATTTACTATGGCTTCTCAGTCCCCTGAAATGCTGTAGCCACAGTACCTAACGTGCATATGCTGTGGGTTGCCTCATTTACATGCGATTTCAACCCATCTGGATGGCAAGCAAGTTTTACACCTGCATTAACGTTGGCTATTTGGGCAGGCTTTGTCATTTGGGTTATAGTTGCAATTAAAAATAATGCATGTGGCTATTGGAATTTATAATCATTTGGTGACTCGTTTAATATAACTGGGCAAGTGCATTACCTCTTGAATTGTTCCAGCTTTGTTAATTTGTCTAGGCATAAATTAAGTGTGTAGTGGACTAAATCAGTTCGCACCTTTATCCAGCTGAATTGGGTACCAAGCCGGTTTCTGTGAACTCGTGGATAATTGAAGGATGCTCTGAAGATAGAGGACATGGTGGAATGTTACTCCTGTGCAATTGAGTATTTAAAGCCAATATATTTGTTTGACTGCATGACTAAAGCAATGACAGTACTAGGTTGTAATTAATTCAGTGCCGAGGCCTACCGCGCGTTATTACGCACAGTGTAGGTTAACAATCACCTCGCTAACTGGTTATTTGTGCTCTCCCTTATTTATTCACCACCAATTTGACATATTTTGACATGGCCTCGTTCGTGCCAGAAGGCCTGGGCTTTATTATTTAGTAAATGGACGCATTTTCGTCTCCAATAGCAGCAGTGGACAGTTAGCCTGACTGCTAACACACGAAGGATACATTGCAACCTCGAGGTGGGTGTATGGCGAAATAAAACGGTATGTATATGATCATTAATGGTATCATATTTTATCAATGACTTCGCTGTGGCGCTAATGCGCCTTTTCGTGCACTACTATCGCGCATGGCATGTCACTTTTCGGGACCTCTGGTGTACAGCAGTTTGCGAAAGACTAGCGCGTGGGTGCTAAATTGGCCGTTCAGACCGGACGCAACGCGAGTGTTTCGAGGTTTGCTTTTGTATTCTAAATGCAGCAGTAGCTCTAATAAGCCGCTTACGGTGAGTCTATGCTAAACGGACTTGTGTACGGAACGTGTTGCGCGATTGACTGACTGCGGTGACCGTTACATGTACACCTCTCCCAAGGTCGAACGGCCACCGTATAGCACGCTCTCAGTTCTTTTTCACACGGGGTTCGCTCGCGCGCTCACATGGACGCATGCGCTCATACCGTAATATGACAGCGAGAGCGCCTCTAACTCCACGAACGTTGATTTAACCTCGTGTGAAGGTGAAAGGCGGGTTGAAATTATAGAATAGAATAGAATAGAATAGAATCCTTTATTTTGGTCACACATTATACACACAGTTTTTTGCATATATACAGTGAAATTTATTAGTTTTCACATATCCCAGCTAAGCTGGGGTCAGAGTGCAGGGTCAGCCATGATACGGCGCCCCTGGAGCAGATAGGGTTAAGGGCCTTGCTCAAGGGCCCAACAGTGGCATCTTGGTGGTGCTGGGGCTTGAACCCCCAACCTTCTGGTCAGTAACTCTGAGCCTCAACCACTGAGCCACCACTGCCCCAAATTAGTTAGACTTCCCTCGTTTCACGTAGCCACATGTGTGAGAGGGAGACATGCAAACACTAGACCAGAGCATTTGACTGTAGGTCATTGTGGCTGATTGAAGCATGCTTTCGAGACAGTTTTTATCAGGGTAGATATTACTATTATGACTTGCTTAAATACTGGTTGTAGTATTGAATGAACTGCAATGGAGATATGGCGGGTTGGTCATGCTGCCCTAATGCCTGAAATACAGAAACTGTTTTAGGTGTTTTGGAATATAAGAATATCAGGTGTTTTTTTTTTTTTTTTTTTTTTGGCTTGCCTATTCATAGTTTTAAAGATTAAGACTAAGATGAAATTGTTACCACTAAGATGATGACATGAGGACCTATACAAAAAAGTAAAGTGACAGTACCATGGTGCTATTGGATAGCCCTTTTAAATACTGAATTTTGTGGTACTGAATTATTACCATAATGTATAGTTTTCTGAACCCTGAAAAGCTAAAGTCTATCACTTACTTTGTACATGTTATAAGTCCAAAAACATAATATTACCTTGACACATTTTAGTAAGGATTGGGTATTTACATTTTATCAGGGTGCAGAAAGACTTTCTTGGGGAAAATAATCGGAACAATCACAATCTTGGTTCCCTACTCATTTTAACATGTAACTGAAAGAAACATCTGCAGTGATTTTAAAGGGATAGTAAACTCAATAATTAATATTCTCTCATCATTTACTCACCCTCATTTCATCCCAGATGTGTATGACTACACGTCTTCTGCAGAACACACATTTGTAGAAGAATATTTCAGCTCTGTCGGTCCATACAATGCAAGTGAATGGACCAAACTTTTCAAGCTCCAAAAATAAAGGCATAATAAAATAATCACTATGACTCAAATGGTCAATAATTGGTGTGGTTGAGAAACATATACATATTTGTCTTTTTTTTTTTTTTTTGTAAATCAAACATTTTCCAGAATTTTTTCACATTCTGAAAGTGGGTATTTATAATAATAATAATAAAAATATATATATTCTTATGTTTCTCATCTAAAGTTCTTGCATCGCTTCAAGGGGCATATATTAAACCACTGGAGTCATATGTATTAGTTTCATGCTGCCTTTGTGTGATTTTTGGAGCTTCATAATCTTTCACTAATCACTTGCATTGTATGGACCTACAGAGCTGAGATATTCTACTAAAAATCTTAATTTGAGTAGAGTAGAAGAAAGAAGGTCATACACATCTGAGATGGCATGAGGGTGAGTAAATGATCAGGTTTACATTTTTGGGTGAACTATCTCTTTGAAGATTTTTAGCACATGTAGCCTAGTTTGAGGATAATTTGGGATAATTGGCTATGGTGCACCTTTTTATATAACTCCTTTGCAATCTGTAAAGAAATTAGTGGGTTCTTAACATGCAAGATCACCAGTTTGTAACATTTAGCTTACATTTTTAGTTCAGCAGTGATTTTACCAAAACAATTTTTTTATAGATGGGCATTGTTGATATGTTGTAAGAATATATTGTTTCTGTTGGTGCAGGATAACCACAGCTATACCCTATGTAATGTCACAAAATTAATATTGCTCTTCAAATCCAATGTCATTCATTTCTAAATGTCAATCTTAGCCATAATCACATTCATAACAATGGGGTCTTCCTATGTCTACAATGTTGGCAATAAGTGTATTAGCTATTACTGACATTTTATATTTAATCAGGGAATTTGCCTTAAATGAACTACCACAGTTTTTTCTTCATTTGTATTTTTATTCTCAGATGCTGATCCTCAGGTGATAGTTTCTTAACTAAGGAAATCACCCTCTCCATCTTTTAATACATGTCATACATATTTCAAAAACATATTTTTGCACATTCAGAATCCAAGTATTCAACTCAAATTGTTTTAGAGGCACAACTTGGTATTTGCCATTATTCACTAGTAAGTTTTCATTGAAGTCAGGGAGGCAGTCTGCCTTTTAAAATGCTATCTGAAAGCTGAAGAGAAATGGAAACTGCTTTATCTATGGGAACTATGTACAGGAGTGGATTGGAGGGGTTTGTCTATTATGTATTCCTCCCCCACAAGAGGCTGGTTTATTCTGCTCCCATGATGGAAAGGCATACATGGATGTCCTTTTTTTAACTTGGAAAGGATGCCCCTCCCAGCCAGTGAACAGCGAGGCAGACATGGCACGTAGCTCCCAGCAGTCTTAGAGGTTGAAAGTCAGCCATGTGATCGTGTCCCTGAAGTTTCAGCGTGGCTGCCTAGAACTCTCCCCTTTATCCACACAAGTGCAACAAACAATACGATATATAGCATGCGTGTAGTCAGACAAGTTGAGCTTTTTTTTTTTTTAAATTTAATTTTTTTTTTTTTTTGTGAAATGCCCTTTTCGTATGTTTGTATGTCTTTCTTGTCTTGGCAAAGTACATAAGCTGTTTTCATATTTTTATTACATGCTGTATAATTATTAATATGCATAGTTCTATGGAATATGTTTTAAATTCCCATGCAACTTGTATAACTATGAGCCAGTTATCTAAATTTTACAGATACTTCTGAATAAGACAAAGGAGTGCATGTTGACCAGAGTGTCTTTCCTTTCTTCCATAGTGACTGTCCCAAAGGAAATGCTTTTTTTAACCAGAAATTAAATCTTATGCACAACCACCACTAGTGTAATTGACAAATTGTTAACTTTCATATTACACCACTCTGTGCTGAAATATTTTTCTATAATGACTTTTAATTTGTATAATTGGCCATTGTCAGAAGCAACTTCCTAAATATCTGTGCTATACTCATCTCTCTGCAGTCTTCTTGCAAAATAATTTAAACATAAATTAATAGTTCTTGTCCATTTGTTTATTTATTTGGGAAGTTGCCTTGTAATAAGTGGGCTAATGTACAGTCAGCCAGTTGTTAAGTGCGTTTACATGCACAATAATGCACTACCAGAAATAAGTTTATTCAAAAAGTCTGACAATGCAAGTAAACCACGTTTACATGAGACTTGAAATTATTGGATGATTCTCTGCTTTTGACACCAAACGTAAAAGGGCATGCACACAACACTTGTTTGCATTGTATAAGCTGGTAAGAAGGACAGTAAATGTGTTTACATGAGCGAAATCAGGGTAATGGGCTAAAATGTATGAGTGCCGATTGGTTTATGCTTAAACCGCTTATGAATTCAACTCAATAAATGAAACCGCTTTTAGGCATTTACAAGGCCAACACATGTTGTCAGCTTAAGCATAATTGCTGTAATGTAAGATCGTGCATTTAAACATGCTCACTATCGCAAAATAAGCCTCTTCAGGGCAATTCAAGGCTCCAAGCTATCAGAGTTTATTTTGCCATATGCCAATAATTGTGATCTTTCAGTACACATGTTACTTTCTGAAAATATTGAAGTGTTTGAACGTTGAAGTTTATTGTCTGTTTTAACGGTCCATGAATGTAGCATCTCAAGAACCACAGTGTGATGTAATGAGAAATTGCAGTGCTGAGATACTGTGCTTTGGCACTAAACATCTTGTCTTGTGTTGCCCCACAGGTGTAGCTGCTAGGGTCCAGAGGAGATGCCACTGAGGTTCCGGTCCTTTGTTCCGTATACGCTTTCTGGAGTGCTGGCGCTCATAGGCTGGTGGTGGTACATCTCCCGCAAGAAAGAGCAAATCACCAGCCACGACAGTGAGGGCTCCGCTATGGGCTTGCGGACCTCCTCTGGGGAGGGCAGCAATGGGATGGTCGATAAGGGCTGTCCCACAGAAAGCACCACACATCAAAGAACCAGTCGAGATAGAGTCAAAGCCAAAGAGCAACAACCTGTTGAGCAGGAAGTTGTAGCAGAGATTCACACACCACTGCTAAAAGGGACCTCGGGAGAGGCTCTTGGCGCTCCTCCAGTTGTCTTGGCGAGTGGACAGCTAAGTGTTTCTCAGAGTAATACAAAATCAGTCCCCCAACAAAGCAACCCAGAGACCACCAGGCCGACATCTCCTGTCTCATCTTCAACCCCAACAAAAACAGTGGAGGAGAGCCATCATCACAAGGGACCAGAGACAGCAACTGAAAGCATACCCTCAAGCCAGATACCAAAAGCAATAGATCCAGGGAATACTGCCTCAATTAAGAAGCAGGGTGAAAAGGAACCACTAAACAGGCAGCGGTTTGAAGAATTGTCCAAAGTGGAGCGACCTGAGCCCGAGGGAGAGGTGGCTGCTGTTACCACTGCACCAACTTGTGCCGACTTGACAAATGTTGAGCTAGCCTCCACTACATCCTCAACTGAGGACGAGGCTGGGAAGCTGGAGAACATCAGTCGAAAAACACCCTTGGCCCTGTCCTACTTCACCAGCACACCCTTTACAGAAAGCTCCACAGAGGCTCGGCACCATGAAAACGGAGACCTGGGCTTGCCGTCCGAGACCAGTCCAGACATGCAGGAGCTCCAGCGTCTTGCAGCAGGGCTGATCACTGAGGTCATCTCGGCAGCCACCCAGGAGGTCATGGCGGTCAATAACTGTGAGTCCTGGCACAGCAAGGGCCCAGAAGCTGTTGACAGCAGCACACTGGCTGTAAATGGAAAAGAAGACACCAGAGAAAAGGAGCTATGTGTACCTCTGGAAAGCGCTTCAAAAAGTCACACAGAGTCCCAGTCGGCAAAGATCGCAAAAGAGATGGTAAACGGGTGTCTGGCACCGTCTCTCTGGAAGATACCAGAGAATGACAAGAGGAGAACTGAGAGTGAGGAAAGAGGCTTGTTGACAATGTCATCTGGGGAACCGTTGGAGTCGACACCGGTTCTGGCTAAGCTCCAGGCAGAGGAATCTCTGGTTGAAGACTCAGGATGTAGTACATGCCAGTCTGAGGATGGAATTAGTGGTGAGGACCTCCATAGAACAGGGTTATCCTCAGTTGTGTCTGAGAGCAAAGAGGATCTCATTCAAATTTCAGGGACACATAGGGCTTCAGAGGGTAATGGAGATGGGCTACTGGAGAGTTCTGCTCTATCTGCCCCTCAGGAGTCTGCACTAACCACAGAAAATGTGGCTACGATTTGTGAAGCAGCACGGTTGAATGGCATGGGTCTTCGGAACAACGCCGCTAACGAGGTAGAAGCGGACCAATCTGGAGGTGAGTGACACTTCATTATAAAGGCCAAAGTATACTTCAGTTTTCCTTGAACCAGTATGTAAATTGCGTCGTCAGCACAGTACGCACAAACTTTCCACCTGCAGCCCAGTTTTTCTACACCCACGGATAGTCCATATCTTTGCATGTCGTCTGCACATGCACCTTAAATTGACTGCACAAAAAGAGTATCAAAAACCAGTTTTGGTGCGCATGCGTCGAACTTATCCTTATGTGTTCAAGGGCAAAAGAGAATACTCAAAGTCTAGAAGGCTCCACCATCCATGAGAAATTATGGCAGCTGAACAAAAAATTATTTTGTATGACAAAAAATAACTTTGAATGTTATGTTTGCGTATAAGAGAAACTTTGCACTGATTTTGCTCTTCATTATCATTCACTAATATACAGACTTAATGATGGGTGTATGTCCTGATAAATTCATACTCTCCCCTTAAAATCTGAACACTAGCGGTCAAAAGAGAAAACCATGTGAAAAAAATAAGTCCCACCAAAAAATCTTAATTCCAGGTGTACATTGTACACACACAGTGCCTCAGTCATGAACGAATGGTTGTGTAGTTGATATACCCAGTCTGCGATCAGTCATGCAGTTTGCACACCAGGGTGCCTACCGCAAGTTGTGTTGTGCACTTGTCTTAATGTATTGTGGACTGCATTCGACTACATTTGTAATATCTGGTTGATACTCAAATACTGATCTGGGGGGGGGGTTGATGTATAAAAGTTTTCCACTCATATATCGGGATTTATAAAAAATAAACTTAAGTGTAAATATGTGCGCACCGTCCAGACTTTCCGTACGCACTCTTTTTACTGGTTTGTGTAAATTGGCGACTCCAGCTGGACAAATAATAAACTTAACAGACTGATTTAAACAATTCACATTTAGAACAAAAAAGTAATCGTTATCAATCCAATAGTAGGCTATATTATTTTTATGTAACTAATTAAAAAGGCATTCAAATATAAGCTGTAGAAGGGAAATATTGGTTTGTAATGAGCTGCGTTTGGAGAATTTTCCTGTGTTATCATAGAGAAGGAACATGCAGAAAATAAAAATAACAGTTAAGATTTCTTAGTTTCAGATTTTCTGTTCTATTACAATCATATACTGTGATAAGTGCAGTTTTTGAATAAAACTTATCTGTAATGTGATGCGAACTTGACTCTGACTGACGTGAAATGGCTCAGTAAAACGGACAGTAGCTAAAAGACAGGCACTGCTGGCCACATTCAGTAGTCGAATGGACCATTGGAGAGACATGTCTCATCAGAAACAGTATTGTACAGCTGCAAACAGATACAGCAATGCACAAAATAAGCATCAAATGTGCTGCCTGCTCCACTTCATCCCGACCCTCATCGCAAAGAAACCCTCATTCTTGTCTAATAAAAACATTATGAAAAGTACATTTGCCGTTCAGCTGTTTTTTGAATGTAAAATATTAAATCTGAGTAATCCGATGATGGCAGACAATTCTGCACAAATCTTTTTAATAATTTTCATTTTGTTTCCAGTACTAAATATTTAACTTCTCAATGAAAGCACATTTTCAAATTATTTAAAATGTTTTCTGAGAAGCAAAATTGCCAAGGGATATTCCAGATATATTCTTTGAAAACAAGTTCATCTTAATAAAGAATTTTTCTTTGTGGTGCAGCATCTAACCTTTTGGCACATGTGACATTTACGGTGTTATCTCTTATAATACAGTTTCTTGTACCGTTAAACGCAGTAATCACGTGACTGGATGGTGAAATGTATATGGTAATTGTATGAATATAAGGATATGCATAGTAAAAACAGGCATTGTAAAATCCATATATGGTTATTTTGGGGAGGAGGTGGGATGGGGAATGTATCACGTGCATGAATGCACAATCTTCCGCTAGCAGGGATTTATTAAGGGAACTATGCGCAGGTTCTGTCGTCAGTACGGTTTTATAAATCAGATTTTTTTCGTTTTTTGTGCCTACGCAAAATCTGACTTTTGTGCTTGCGCACATTTTTAGGGAGAAATCTAAGTAGAGTTTTATACATTAGGTCTCTGATCTTGATTCAAACTCTGCACTTATGTGCCATTGCGCATCTTCCTTCAGTATTTAACAGAACATTATCCTGATTAGATTTGAGCTTCATCAGTTATTTCATGCCACACTGTCTTAATGGAATGTCACGATACTGGCCTACTGGCCAATTTATGATATTTGTTTTGTTTGCATTTAAGCAGGGGCAAGCATTTTCCTGTTTGATGACAGGAAGCACCTGTGTGGGGTGTGTGTGTGTGAGTGATTTGCCTGAGCTCTAGTAAGGTGTTGACACTGCAGCTGCTGCTGCACTCTGACCCTCCTCCAGACATAGTGTGACCTGTTAAAGATGTGAAGTCTAACAGCAACTAGTTCTTCAGCTTAAAACAAAACTATTTTATTTATATAGGATATTAAATGCAACCTTGATGGTATTTTAAGTAATATTTTGATTGAAATGCTTACAAGTTGGTAAATGTGCATTTGTGGTGTTTGCAATTAGAGATCGTAATATAGCTAAATCTCAATATGTTTCTAAGTGTTTTGACTATATTTGATCTATATCTCTATTGTAAAGGCATTATTTCAACTAAATGGTTCTAGTTTGAAAATAGTCATGTTTTTTTCTTGGCCAGATGGAAAAGGCTGATTGTTTTCTTTGGCACAGGACCTTCTCATATGTGTCCATCATGTTTGTTATTGTTACCCCTTAGTTGCTTGGCAAACAATAGAGACCTGACTTAGCAGACATTTGCGTTTGGTCTGTGAAAGAATGCCCCTGAAAATTGTCAATGTATGACTTGCAGTAATGTTGTCAGGAGCATTAGTGCCGTTTGTTTTCTCTTGGAAACAAAATACAAACTATGGATTTGATGACGTGGAGTTAATTTTAAGTTTTGGTTCCAGTGGTAATCTTCTTTCTTTTTATAAATTTAATTCAATTAAATAAGTGTTACAACTGTTTAAATTTGACCAAATTGATGGGACTGTTTGTCTTAACAGGTTCAGATGTGAATAGCATGGATTCAGTGGACAGCTGTTCCACTTTGGGGATTGGAGACAGCCAGCCGAGTGCCAGCCAGGCCTGTCAATCACAGAGTTCAGAGCTTGTTGTGTGGGAGATTGAGGTGCCAAAGGTGCGTTTCCCATTTAGACCTTTTTATTTTGTTTCAGATTCGTTACCTCAAAGCTTTTCCTCAAACCACTTTAGCAGACTTCTGAGGAAAAAATGGGTGGGATGGGGATCTGAATTAAATGTCATTACAGTACTTTTAGCTGTATGTGACCTCTAACTTATTATAGCATGAATAGGAATAACTATAAAGTAGTTACATTTTTAGTTTCAGTAATAATTGTTTTAGTAAGTTTTTTTGGGCAAAAACAATTGTAATTTAGTTTTCCATGACCATTTTCACTCTTTCTTTGACCAATATACTTAAACTCTGTTATCTGCATCTGTGGTTGTAAAAAACACCACCATTGCTCATGAAATGAAAAACAGCTCTTGGAAGCATAATACACAGGCTGTCCCATTCTTCTGTAATAGCCTCTTTGCAAAGGCTACAATATATTGTTACAGTTGTAAATGACGATCCAAGTGGGGAAAAAAGCTCATTGTCCTCACATGACCCGTCTAAAACTTGCACTTATTTCTGTGGTCCACCTCTGTTTTTGCAGCATCTAGTTGGAAGGTTAATCGGTAAACAAGGGAGATACGTGAGCTTCCTGAAGCAAAGCTCCGGTTCTAAGATCTACATTTCAACCCTGCCTTACACTCAAGAGTTCCAGATCTGCCATATAGAAGGTGAGTAATTCTCTTTACTCATGTTCTTAGGGTTTTAGCCATGACCTCCTTGACTATTGTTATTTGCTGTTCTTGATTGGTTCTTAGGGACCCAGCAGCAGGTCGATAAGGCGCTGGCCCTAATCGGGAAAAAGTTCAAAGATCTGGACCTGACCAATTTGTATGCTCTACCTCCCCCACCGCTAACACTGCCCTCCCTTCCCATGACTTCCTGGGTAAGATTGGTTTAGATGGAACAATTTATTATCGGAACATTTCTGTATTGATTGAAATGTATTGACAATCTACATTTCTCTCGACTGGTCCACCTTGATGGATACATATTTTTATAACAGCTCATCGCAGTGCTTTTTGTGATTCCGTTCACCGTAATGGGTGACAAAGACATCCGTAAATGAAGGGTCTGTTCACACAATTTGCTTTTGTGTCCATCTAGGCTGTTTATTAAAACCAAGCGTACACTACATGACTTGCATTCGGACCTGCACACACTTAATGAGTCACAGTTTTTTGTTTTCGGTTGTGGTGGTGTGCACACTACACAACTGGGAGTATCAACTACATGACCATTTCACAGACTGAAACCCTGTTTGCACCAAGTATTAAGATGCGTTTTGGGGATTTGATCACAAGTAGAACTTGTCTTTTTTTAACCGCTTGTGTTCAGATTTCGAGGAGAGAATCTCTGATTCCATGAGCGCATACATCAATCAGTAATGCAACAGTGTATTACTGCATGTTAATAAAGCAAAAAGTGTTGTTTTCATAATTTTACTTGCGTTTAATCGAAGCACAAACATGACAATTGGAGCAGAATTCTGAGTTATTAGTGGAATACATAATGTGAACTGCCTGATGTGTGTGCTTTTCATCTGGTCATTGCATGTTGATATCAGGCATACTGAAAAAGATCTGTGAAGTTCTTGTAGATGTGTTTTTTTTAATTATTATTATTCTTAGATTGTATGTTTATTTCCTTTTTAAATTCGCATGTAACCAGCAACAAATCGAATAGTGCACAAAAACGCGGTTTAAAAGATAGCCTGATATTCATTCACCAAGCACATAGCAACAAGAGAGGTTATTCCAGTGGTGGACGAAGTACACATACCATGTACTTGAGTTAAAGTAAAGATACTCAAGGTAAAATATTACTCAAGTAAAAGTAGAAGTGCTGCCTTTAAACATTCACTTGAGTAAAAGTACAAAAGTATTTGCCTTCAAATGTACTTAAGTATCCAAGTACTGTGATTTTTTTTTTTTTATGGCCATAATGTCCTATTATAATTTGTCACAAGACTCTTGCTTAACTCAGTCTACATGAAGACTAATGTCACTCTTGGCACACCAATCTATTAATAATGACATGAATTAGTCAGATGTATAGCTATATATATATATATATATTTGAAATGAATACATTTTTTGTGTGTTTAATTTTGGAGGGAAGGGGACTGTTCCCATAAGATATAATACATTTACAGTATTTACTGTATATATTTTTCTCGAGTGTCTATGGTTATAATTATTAACATCCTAATGTTATGATACATTCACATAAACCTGCACAACGCCATTAAACATATATATATATACATACATACACATATATATATATATATATATATATACACACACACACACACACACACACATACATAGAATATATATATATATATATTCTATGTTATTGGAGCAGCCAATTTCCCTCCAAAATTAAACACAAAAACATATTAATGCAGTGTTTCTGCTACTCCCCAGAAAAAAAATGCTGTTATATGCAAGTCATTTTAGTGTCAACATAATAAGCAATGTACATTATGCGTCAATATTTACCGATAATTGCTGCAATAATAGCTGCTGCTCTCTGCCCCGCTTAAAATAATTGACAACCCAATTTGTTTGGGAGAGCTACACGAATCACGTGACCGCGCGGCGACGAGATCACTGTCGCAACCGTCTATGTTTGCAACTCTCATATTTAACGGCTCTGGGGTGCGTTTCCCGTACAACGACGTAACTTGCTGCTCCACTACCGTAGTACGATGCACTGTTGAAGAAATCAACTTGCTAGTCACGACTGTTTCCCGAAACCGTATTGTCGCAAATTGGTTGTTCAACCACGTTGGTTAATGATGTCACACATGTGGTGGAGTAAAAACTACTTTTAATGAATCTGTTTGCGATCGAATTAATGCTAGATGTTTTGCTATAAATTACGGACATGTCATCTGAGGACTCTCTCATATTTTTCTCAGTTATTTGCTTTATTTCCAGATTCAATCATAGGCTCGTTCTTACGCACTAGAGCACGTTCACACATGCGCACTCTTCAAAAACGGTGCTTTAAATCTATTGACAAACTAGACATAAAGGACATTTGTATGTCTTCTAAATAAAAGATACTGATTGTACTGAATGGCATCTTGCTTATTTGGCTCGAGATAATAATGTATTAAGCCCACATGTTATAATAACAAGAAACTCTGCTTCTAACCACAGGTCGAGAGCTGTCGTTCCAACCACACAACTCTGCGATGCTGTTTGCGAATGTTCGTTGGAACGATGGTTTCGGGAAACACCGACTCGTTGAACTATGATGATAACGACGGAACTTGCGACCATAGTTGGCTAACCATGCTTTTGGGAAACGCACCCTGGTTCAGGCTTAGTAGATGCCGCCAAGGCAAGTTCAAAACAAAGCGCTACAGCTGTACTGTGATTGGTGGCTCGTTTGACCAGTTACGTTTTTATCCACTCATAAATAAAAAGGAACAACTGATTTTGAAAATGTAGTAGAGTAAAAAGTAAGATATTTGACTTTGAAATGTAGTGGAGTTAAAGTAAAAGTCTCCCCAAATTTAAATACTTCAGTAAAGTACAGATACGCAAAAATCTACTTAAGTACAGTAACGAATTACATTTACTTCGTTACTGTCCACCACTGTGTTATTCATGATGACATGGCAAAAATCAACATGATAGAAAGGCTGGCGCTGTTTTTTTTGGGTTTGGGATTTTTTGCATTGCACTTGGTATATTAGAATGGAAAATAAAAATAATTTAAGCTGAAAATGAGATAGGAGGGCTATTTTATTATAATTTATCTCAATGCATTGCTCTCTCTCTCATTGGCTTTTGCTCGTTGGTCTCATTCGTCAGGACCATGCGCACACCTGATGACACGTCTGCCAGATTTCAAGCAGGTTTGAAATTCATTGTAGCATCTGCGACTATTCTGGGCAAGTCACAGAAATGTGCACACTACATGACCATTGGTTGTGCGATCTGAAACTTATTGTCGCAGACAAGTCGCCGACTCAAAACATGAAAGGAGACGATCTTGAGTCATGTAGCGTGCGCTTGGCTTAATTGTTTTTGTGCCCCATTGCTTTTTTTGGTTTGTTTTTATGCTGCCTTGGTGCCACACTTTTAAGACAACGTGTCAAGTTAAAAGAACCTCAAATTATAATACATTTGTCTCGAGATGCCTCCATTCTGTACAATTTGTTGTGATGCTTCTAGATTTTTTATTTTACTCAAGCAGGCGTCCCATCTGAATGGCCCTAATTTCTCCACATTTGCATTGGGTTTTTTTTTTTTGTCTGTATTTCTGTCTGTATTTCACAGCTTCTGCTGCCGAACGGGGTGACTGTGGAGGTGATTGTGGTGAATATTGTCTCGGCTGGTCATGTGTTTGTCCAGCAGCACACTCACCCGACATACCACGCCCTGCGCAGCCTGGACCAGCAGATGTTCCTGTGCTACTCACAGCCTGGCACGCCCGCCCTGCCATCACCAGTTGAAGGCAAAATATTTTTGTTTTTTTATATTTTCATCTGCTACGTCTACAGAGAGACTTCATTATTCCCATCCTCTTACATCTTTTTCAGTTGGTGTGATTTGTGCGGCCCCAGCTGTCGAGGGAGCCTGGTGGCGAGCGCAGGTTATCTCATTCTACAAAGATTCAAATGAAGTAGAGATCCGATATGTAGATTACGGAGGCTATGACAAAGTCAAGATTGACGCTCTCCGTCAGATCAGGTTTGTTTCCTTTTCTCCAGTGCACACTTTTTTTTTTTTTCTTCCTCGTCAATACTCCTATAGGGTTAAAGGAATACTTCACACAAAATTTTTTTAAATTCTCTCATGATTGACTCCCCTTCAGCAGATTTTTACAAGCACATTTCAGCTCTTTATGTCCATACAATGCAAGATAATGGGTGCCATTAGACTGCTGGCTATTTGATGGTCCATAAGACATATTTAGGCTGCATAAAAGTAATCCACATGACACCAGTTGATCAATGAATGTCTTCTGAAACAAATCAATAGGTTGGTGTAAGAAACAAATTGATTAAAAAGTTTAAAATCTTTACATTGTTGCTTTCGCCCACTGCAGTGCTTGCTGTTTGAATGGACTTAACTCTTGTGTGCCGTTCGTTCCTCTGTTTTATACAAATTGCGTGCTTCTGACTTATCGCGTGAACGCTCCATTGCTTATGTCACTGATGCTCTGACTGCTGGCAGGTTTTTTTTATGTATTTTTATTTATTTTAATTATCAATTATTTTTAGACAAACCTACTGATTTGCTTTAGAAGTCATTAATTGATCGACTGGAGTCATGTGGATTACTTTTATGCTGCCTAAATATGCCTTTTTGACAGCTAGCAGTCTAATGGCACCCGTTTAATTGCATTGGATTGACAAAATGAGCTGAAATGTGCTTCTATAAATCTTCACTTTGGTTCTGCGGAAGAAGGCAAGTCATACACATCTGGAATGGCTTTAAGGTACTAAATCATGAGAGGATTTTCATTGTTGGGTGAACTAACCCTTTAACAATGTGACCACAGTAGACTCACTTAACTTTACTCACCAGGTCGGACTTTGTGACATTGCCGTTTCAAGGTACAGAAGTGCTATTGGACAACATCGCCCCACTTCCAGGTTTGGCTTATTCTTTTAAATCTAAAGTTGAATCTTAATGCCAGTGTTCACCATCTTTGATCTTACTATATTCACATCTGCATTAGGAGAGGACAGGTTCTCCGCTGAGGCCAATTCAGCACTTGAAGAACTGACAAGAGGGGTTCCGTTGCTGGCACAGGTGAGTGTTTCATTAACGGATATTTCATTTAACGGATGTGTTTACATTCAATAGGCGCTAATTTAATGGAAAATTCTGTTGTAGGTCATCAACTATGACAACAATACAGGACTTCCTTTAGTACACATGTGGAACATGGTGGGAGAGGAGGTGAGTGGTTTTTTTTTCTCTCTCTCTCTTCCCTCCCTCTTGTGCTGCAGTATGTTTAGTATGTGCATTTTAGGGATGTCCCCATAGCCGAATACCTTATTCTGAAAGGCACAAATAATGATTTCAAAACGAATAACTGATTCATCCGAATAATTAAAAAAAACTTTTTGTATGACTGATTGTCCAAGAAGTCCAAGGATAAAGTGACATTTTAAATAAGCATATCCAAAATTACAAAGAATTTATGAATCTGTGCAGCCAATATTTCTGAAATGCAAACCATATGAATGAAAATGCACACGGTGTAATTTCAGATCAGTTGGGCGCAGTCTCGACTCCATTTGTGGTCTCTGTGAATTGTGTGCATCTGGAGCTTGTCAAGTGTAATATTAACTAAGATACAACATCATATGCACTTTCCACTTGCTGATATTTCTATGTTAATGTATTACACGTGATTCCCATGTATTCATCTATAGCCTAAACCTGAGTGTAATGTTAAATGACTGACCTGATGGGATGATTTCACTTCGGAGACCATCTCTCAGTCTCTTAAAGTTGACCATATTTATATTTACATCAGCGATCAAGGTATTAACTGGTTGAGACTTTATTCTGAAAAACAGTTAAAATGCAACAAAGGTTTAAATGCTCCATAGAGTTTTCATCTATTAGGAATATTCCTCATGTAAAATGAAGAAACTGAAACTGTTGTTTTTTTTCTTTAAACTGTGCTAAATTTGAGAATGTTAAGTGTTCTTGAACTGGAAAGGCACTATATAAACGTAACTGTTATTATTATTTAAATAAATAATGGCATCCTATCATAAAAATCCTTTACAGACTTGGGCCAATAATAATAATAATAATTATTATTATTATTATCCATCCATTAAGGCTGCAACTAATGATTATTTTTATAATCGACTAATCTAACGATTATTAGAACGATTATTTGACTGTTCAGGCGATTTTTGCAACGATTAATCATTTGCTCTTAACCGACTATTCGGCTTGTGCCCTACTTAAAAGGTTGTATTAAACATGCTTACTAACAATAAAGAGGAAAAAAAATAATCTTTTAAAAATACCTCTAAATGACAATCATTGAATTAAAGGTAAAACTACTTGGATTTCTATTGTTTAATTCATTAGAAATTTCACTGCAAAAAATCCTATTGTTATTAAGTGTTTTTGTCTTGTTTTTTATTTAACATTGTCTAAAAATCCTTAAAACAAGATACATTTACTTGAGAAGCAACGTTTAAGATATTTAGACTTGCTTTAAGAGAATGCATCTTAAATATAAATTTATGTTTTCACTTGTTCATACTTCTGCAAGTGCAGTAAAGAAAAAATATACTCCTATTCAAGATATTTGTTCTAAAATCAAGTCTAAATATCTTATTTGTTGTTTCTCAGGTAAATGTATCTTGTTTTAAGGATTTTTCAATATTTAAAAATATTTAAATATTAAAATTAATAAAATATTTTATTCCAAATTCTCCGATAACAATTGTTTTTTTTTTCTGCAGTATAACTGCTAAAGTAAACGTACATTTGAGGAGTTTTAGATATTTATATTAGAAACAAACCAAAAAAGATTATTTGGTTTGTATAATGGGCTCTTGTATCGAGAGCGTCAAATTGACAGGAAGTCATTCGTTTTTTATGACAGCCAGCGTCTCTCGGTGGCGAGAAGCGGCGCGGTGAGACTTGGGCGGTGCGTGCGTCAGAGGAAAGTTTAAGTGGAGCCAACATTATGGTAATGAGTAGTGGGTAGTGACACTCATATTATAATTCACTATGTCGTGAGCAATCACTATAAACAAAATCTAGCTGCTGCAAGTTTGCACCAGTGATGAGCGTCTCCGCATCAGCTGGGAGAAGTTTGAAACTCTATCTCGCTGTTTTTCAAGCGTCTCTGACCGCACAGTGGGTGCCAGTTTCGGAGTTTGTGCTTATTTATACAGCCCGCTTCCTTATTATTTGAACTTCAATAAATGATGCATTTAATACAGTATATAACGGCGTAGTGTTTCCTTTTTAGCTGCTCTGACAGGCACGTTTTGCTCAAGCGGAACACCAGGTACATCTCCGCTTTATTTCACGACAACACCGTTTCTGTATTTTACTTATTTAGCATTTTTGTTTTATAATACTCTGTGATCTACATCACATTTTTATCTGTTTGGAAAGTTTGGAGTGCGCCTGGACTGTGATCTGTTCTTTCTTCCTCTCCTCAATCAAGTGTGAGCTGAAGTGCTGCTCTCCCACATCAACATTAGCATTTCAAAAGATCTCATGTTGTATTAAATGTAGTCAGACGACTATTCGACAATGAACATTTTTGTTGATTACATTTTCAATAATGTCAACTAATCGTTTCAGCCCTTCCGTCCATCTTCTATAGCCGCTTGTCCTATGCAGGGTCGTGGGTAGTGCTGGAGCCTATCCCAGCTGTCTCGGGCCGAAGGCAGGGAAACACAAGGCATTATTATTATTAGGCTATTATTATGAAAAGTCATATACAAGGCATATTTTATTAATAGAAACATTTAGTTTTGACACACTTCCGGTTGAAGCCCTGTCCACACCCAGTTCTATCCGAACCCAGAGACAGATCATTTCGTCATATGACAGATACGAATACAAATACAGATAATGGCTTCGCTGCACACCCCTAGTGCATGTACACGCTTTTTTTTTTCTTTTTTCTCTTAAATCAGGGGTTTCAAAGTCTTTGAAAGTGTTTTTTATTTTTAACATTTTTCATAAACTAGCATTATCACATCTCTGTTTCTGTGTAACAGCACCTGTCACAAATGCATGATGACAGGTCAACTGAATCTCTTGTTGATTTTGTTACACATTTTTGGATTTTCCACATATGTTGCCACATGGAGTTTATGCATCCTAAATAAACCTTTACTAGTTTTCCACTAAGATAAAAGTCTTAAGAAGTCATGATTCGCAACAGATGTTTTAGGTGGATGGTTTAGGCTGTCATTTGATTTGCTCACATCTCTTACATAGTCAGCGAGCATCAAATTATAATTCTTATAAAACAAATTACACCATGTATTATGCTGCACTTCCTAATAAATTTACTGGCCAAATGGCATGTAGGGCTGCACAATTATTAGAAGTAAAAACAAAATTGTGGGGGCCTGGGTAGCTCAGCGAGTTAAGACTGTGACTACCACCCCTGGAGTTGTGAGTCGTGTGCTGATTGACTGCAGCCAGGTCTCCTAAGCAACCAAATTGGCCTGGTTGCTAGGGAGGGTAGAGTAACATGGGGTAACCTCCCCTGGTCACTATAATGTGACTCTCACTCTCAGTGGGGCGCGTGGTGAGTTGTGCATGGATGCCGCAGACAATAGCTGGAAGCCTCCACACGTGCCATGTCTCCGCGATAATGCGCTCAACAAGCCAAGTGATAAGATGCGCGGATTGACGGTCTCCGACGCGGAGGCAACTGAGATTCGTCCTCTGCCACCCAGATTGCGGCGAGTCACTCTGCCACCTCAAGAGCTTGGAGCACATTGGGAATTGGGCATTCCAAATTGGGGAGAAAAGGGGTAAGAAAATTGCGATATTATGTGATTTTTAAACTGCAAAGGGCTGTGACATAATTAAATAAATAGTCTGCTTGTGCTGCTCACTTCAAAGTTTTGTGCTCCTGTTTGTATTGCGTTAGTGCATTATTAAAAAAAATTCAGAGCGGTTCTGTGCTCCATAACTTCCTCTTGTGCTCTTGAGTTCGGTTCCATTTGATTTCGTGTGCTGAGCATGTTATATTTAAAGTAGAGCTGTCGCAATTAACGCATGCAATTTAATTTAAAAAATGTAAAGCGTACATTTTTCTTAATCGCAATTTAAAACGATATATAATAATTTTCACACAAATGTAGAAATGTTTTTTAATTTAACTATTTACATTAAGTCATTTTTATTTGTATAGCACCTTTCACAACATCATTGTTTTGATATGTAATGCATGTAGTAATTTGTATTTTTATAATGGTCTGGGTCACTGCTACAACAAAATCAATACATAGACAGTTTTTACCATGGCCCTAATATTATTTTTGGTACTTTCAAATGTCTTCTATGTCCGTTTGAATGTGACCTTATAGTAAAAAAAATAAACCCAGGCTAGGACATGAAATTGCCCCAAGTTGAAGAAACTTTCATTTACTGGCTTTAAATGGTCATGACAGGAGTCGAAATATTGGTCTCGCTTTAACCTGTCTAATATTTTAAGGCGTGTAGCTATAGATTTGAAATCGAATGCATTGTATTGTGTAATGTGCGTTGTGTAAATTACTGTAACTGAAATTCTTTTTATCTTTATTTTATTTTTTTTAAAAAGAGTCAGGTAAAATCATTTTTTGTGGATATCAACATTAATGCCACAAATGCTGTCGCTGAAGCCATGTATTTAAATACCTTTGAGCTTGAACTTTGGCATAGAGAAAGTGTAAAATTTGCATGTGAAATACTGAGATGTTTAACATGCCAACTCAAACACTGCATCCAGTCTCAATGCTGATTTTCATTTGTATTGTCACTCATTTTAAAGAGCACTGTTTCATGCATCGTCCTGTCTTAAAAAAATATATATATTATTGTTTCTTGTTTTATAGCTGGTCCTGCTGAACCGCACTTTGGCAGAGCGAGGTCTTGGCACCTGGGTGGACAGTTTCTGATCCTCCAGTCAGTACTCCCTCGTTCCTCCTCTCCTCACTCACCTCTGCCCACCTGCCCCCTAATTATCATCACACATCATAAAGATCTGCAGGTTCTGTCCTCCTCACCCCACTATGAAGTGCACATCACTGGCCATGAGAATTTCTTGTTTTTTGGTTTGCTGTCCATGCCTGTTTCTTTTTTTTTTTTTTTTACCCCTTTCATAAGAAATCTATTTGCTGTATAAAAGAATAAGAGAACCAAGTGTCAATGACCACCCAATAATGATAGAAGTTTCTTGAATCTGTGTTCTTGTAGATTTGAAAATTGGTACTAAATAAAGTTTAATCGTTCTCCATCCGACCAGACTCCTTCCAGCACAAACCCGGATTATCATTGCTGTGTATGAAAAAACTGATAAACAAAAAAGATTAATTGAGATAACTTGTGCCGTTAAAGCTTTGTGCTGTTGTAATGTTGGGACTACTTGACATGATGTTCCTCCATTTTCGTGGCTTTGTCCCATTGTCTCACTTTCCAACTAGGTTGGTTGTGGGAAGCAATTAATTATTTTAAGGAATGGTTCTTTAGAGCCAAAGCAAAATAATTGGGTTTGACTCTAGACCACTCTAAGGAAGAACAACTGCAAGTCCTCCATTATAATGTCTGTCTGTATAACAGTGTGGCCTTAGAGGGGGAGACGAAACCGATCCCTTCACCCCCTTTACCACACTCGGGATCTCTAGTACTCTTCCTGCAATCTGCCTTTGACAGGAATAGGCCTGACACCAAGCGTCACTTTGAGGTCACACGGTCTTTGATTTACTTCTACTCAAAGTCTGTTAATCCAAGAGACATCTAGGCCATCTTGGCCTCTGAGCCTTTTTAGGGAACACTTCACTTGAGTCCTCCAGCCCTAGAGCATCACTAGAGCTTGAATTGGTACTGCAATGGAAGGCAAAATGGCATCCTACACCCATCCTGAACTGTGGACACAAAAATGTCTGGCCCGAAGGAACTATTACAAAAACAAGAACACTACTGTGTGACCGGGACAGCGGGGCTTCCCTACTGGGTAGATGAACTGCATATAACGAATGGATCTGTTTGTGTTTTTGTAAGCATGTAATTCTGCTCCAAAGCACGTCTTTGGCATTGTACACTGTGTCGATTCACACATTGCATTCGCATTTCACTGTGCATCATTGTAAGTGTTATGAGTCGCTAGGTTTCTTCTCGCTCAGATCTCAGTCGTGCAATAAATTCACGTCTAGCTTCTGACCCACAACCATGTTCAATAAATACTAATTGCCATTACTGACATCTGCTACATATTGCATTCTGTAAATATCGTGATACACTCTCCAATCATAGGAATCAACCTACCTGGCATTCATGCACCAATTGGCTATTAAAAGTTCCCAATACACTGGTCTTGAAAAAGATAAAAGCTTTAAGCCTTATGCACTGTTTTTTTTTATGTTGGTTTTGCGTAGTATCTGATTTAAGTCTGCATTATGACTGTATCTGTAATTTAAATACTAATTTTCTTCTTATTTTTTTTTTTTTTTCATTGTTTATCATTTTCTGTTGGATTAATTACTTTTTGGCTAGAACTTGCTACTTTTTCTGCTGCTTAAATATTTCTAGTCTAATGTTTGTTGAACTCCAGAATGTCTGTTTTTGTTGCTTTATGGCTTTTAGCTTGGTCATGGGTTGTCTAATTGGTTTTGATTGTTAGCACTACAGTTTTAGACTCCTTTTGGTTCTAAAGTCCTACATTATGTCTGCTAGCATTTATCAGTGTCACCTCGAAGCTTTTTTATTATAGTTGGGTGCGTTTGAATCTTTGTAAAACCCCTACAATGTTTATATTTGGCCTCAGACTGAAATTTTCTTGACAAAGGTAGTTCGGGGTGGTTCACCCAAAAATAAAAATTATTTTATTCATTTTCCTGACGTTTCAAACTCAATCGAAGGAAATTTTAGGGAGAGTGACTGCCTTAGTCACCATTCACTTTCGTTGTAAGTGGAAAAAGATGTAATGAAAGCGACTAGTCACTGAGACTAACATTTTACCTAACAGCACCTTTCGTTTTCCAGAGGAAAAAAGCAAATCATACCGATTTGGAGTAAATGATGACTGTTTTGATTTTTGGGTGAACTTTACATTTAATCAGACTGTTCCGTTTATTTTGAAATGGTAAAACGGCACACTAGCAGTAGAATAGATCTTAATATACGAAAACTGACAGCATTTGAAAGTAAAATCGATTAAAAAAGGGTTCGAATTCTGTGAGTGGCACTGCACGAGCAAACACTTTTCGGTTATGCTACATTATTTTTTTTCTGCAATATTTCTCTCAAATGTTTGAGGTTCTGGAGTGTCTTGCAACCATCTCAGGTATGAGCTCTTCATTTGATACCGTATTCTGTGTTACAGGACAGTTATTATTAATATTCTTTTTGGAATGGATGTGCTTGACCTGTTTCAGTGTGTACAGCCTATTGTAGAATTTCCCTGTATGTCAGCCTGCAGTATAGTAGGTGAATGATCAAGGAACCATATTGACCTCAGAGCTGAATTCTTTCAATCTCCTATATATAGGTCTGCATTTTCTTATAAATTATTGATTATGCGCTCAAATCTTAACTGACATGGTTTCCTACCACCAGTGAAAATGTGTCCTTTATTTTCCTACCCAGCTCTCCTGTAATGAAAGATCACACTATTTTAGACTTGTCCAGGTGTATATGTAAGGGGAAAAAAAGGGAACATGTTTTTGTCCACAGCCCATTTCCATAATGTACTTGTTTGTTCTCTGTTGGTAGGAATGGTTTGCACTGTTTGCTTAGCTAGATAATTAATCATTTGAGTATTTAAGAGTGCAAGCAATTCTACATAGACATGTACAGGTCAGTTTTTTTTTTTTGTTGTTGTTTTTTTTTGGCCAGACTCATTAAAAGGTTTGATTCTTTGGTTGTACAGATCTATTGAAAAAAGAGAATAAAGTTGTTAAAAACATTCTATGTTGTATTTTAGTTTTGAAGTGGACACTTCAGCATGGTTTGTATCTGTTGTAGTCAATGAGTTATTTTAGAGTGAAAAGTTTAATTTGCCATCAAATGTTTGGATACACCTATTTATTCTTTTGTTTTCCAATGTTTTAGAATAATCCAAATGATTAACACTAATGTATGGGAATTCAAGCTAAAGTGTTATTTCTGCAACTTTAGCGTCACTAAACGGAATTGCGAAGTTAAAGCAATATTCCGGGTTAAGATCTATCAACAGCATTTGAAAAATGATCTTTATTTCACTGTTACAGTTAGGCACTTACAGTGGAAGTAAAAAAAAAATGGATATTACCTTACACAGAAAAGGTTAGTAAGCAGTTTCTATCATACTTAAACGTAAACGCATATTGATTGTTTTGTGGCTGTACACCTGTAACTATTTTAACGTTTTTAGATTTGTCCCATTCACTTCTATTTGAACGTTTCTCACTATCCAAAGTCCCTTTCAAGGCAAGTCGGTTTTATAAAAATTGTTTATAAACTATTTTTATTTATTTATATGGATACAAGTGCATATTTATTTGAATGGGGATGGACCAAAATCTCCTAAACGTTTGGTTAAGATTATGATTGGAGAACACATTTCAAATCAGCTGTAAATTCTGACAACAATGTTATAATACTTTGTGTTTCTTTACCTCCGTTCATGCAAAAAACACTATCCTGGCTGTTCTAGCTAATGCGCATGCACGTTGTGGAGTTGATTGACAGTTGATGTCTTTATTTAAAAGGTGATTGGCTCTTTGGCCTGTAATGTTGGACTTCCTTTTCGACATCCACCATATTGGCCGTTCAAATTTCTCATTAATTTTAATACAAGTGGTCTGTCTTGAGCTAAACAGTCTTTAATTATGATCAATGGACATTATAAATCGGCAGTTCAATTTGACAATAATGGCATCATAAATTGTGCTTCTTCAGCTCGGGTCATGCTAACAAACGCAATTTTTCAGGCCGGTTCAGCTAATGCGCAAGAGTGTTGTGGAGTTGACTGACAGGTAATGTCTGTATCTAAAAGGTGATTTGCTCTTTTACCTGTAATGCTGGACTTCCTTTTCTACATATGCCATATTGGGCATTCCATTTTCTCCAATTAATCTTAAAACAAGTGGTCAAAAAAAAAGTAATGTCGGGCCTGGGTAGCGCAGCAAGTAAAGACACTGACTACCACCCCTGGAGCTGTGAGTTTGAATCCAGGTCGTGCTGAGTATTTGAGCCAGGTCTCCTAAGCAATCAAATTGGCCAGGTTGCTAGGGAGGGTAGAGTCGATTTACATGGGTTAACCTCCTCGTGGTCACTATAGTGTGGTTCTCAGTTGGGTGCGTGGATGCAGCAGAGAATGGCGTTAAGCCTCCACATGCGCTATGTCTCAACCAGAGACGTTGCAACGGGGTAGGCAAACCAGGCAATTGCCTGGGGCCCCAAGCTGTAAGGGGGCCACCTCAAGGAGGCTGATTACATTGCACCACAGCAACGACAACATGGAACCCCCTTAGATTATTTAATGGTACAAAACTCTGCAATGACACATCCGGAACACAAATGCTGTTGATTGAGTTTAACTTGAATTGAATCCTGGATGTTCCTTTTTAAAGGTTTTCAAACCGGTCCAAAATGTCACACTGGTACGGGAAAAAAAGATTTTCCTGACAAACATTCACGCCGTTGGTTGAGTTTTTGTTGCTGGACAGACAAGCAATTTTGAAAAGCGCTACAAAGCCAGTTTACACTTTTTGGTAAAAATAAAAAAAGAAATCGATCAACCTACTAATTGCTTTCTTATAGTTATCTCTACATATTAAGATAGGATAGGAGGAATTATATAAAATATTGAGAAAAAAAGTTACACCCTTTAAGCAAACCACAAATGATAAATCCAAACTCTTGTTTTTTCCCATTAAAGTTTAGTGTGACTGTTAGGGTAATATATGCCATGTATTTTGTTTTTGTATATTGTATTTTCCTGACGTTTGTACAAGCAATATCTTATTTTCCCAATTAATTGTGTAATTTTGCTTTTAGTTTAATGTTAGTGGTGTAAAATAAATGTTCCTATCTTCCAGAGTAAGAGACCAATAGATGAGCATGCTTCCTCTCTCAAATGTGAATGTATTCATGCATTTAAGCTCTGTAATTCAAACACTGACAAAGATGATTTCAAAAACAAAGTTATTCTCTCAGACACAATGTAAACAGTTCTAAATTAGAGACTCATTTTCACCAGTCATAATTCTGTGGCATAACTCTGAGTTCTCTGTTTCTTATGCAGATGAAGTGGAATCCTAGTGAACACACCATGGTTTAAAGAGAGGGAAGGTTTTTTAATTTAAGGCACATGAAAACTTTTATACCAGAGGAATTAGTGTACTAGAACCTCTGCACTCTGCTCTAGAAACTGACGTTTGTGCCTGAGGTTTTGGTACAAAATGATTTGCTATTTTCTCTCCCTGGTCATTTCAGAGGCTTTAAAAAACTGTTCAGTATTAGTAATAGATCTGTAGATGACACCATTTTTCAGATTATGTAAGGTAAGCAAATATCTGGCAAGATTATACCATTGAGTCAGCAGATGTGAAAATCTAAATACATCCTTTTATTAAAATAATCTTTTCCATATTTTTCTTTCTAATTTCTAAGCTATGTTCAATTTTAACATGGCCTTGTGCGTCTAATAAGGCATAGAATGTGGCCTGTGCATTAGTGCGTTCAGCAGTGTGGGATGTGAAATTGGGGCTATATTATACAGCAATATCATTTTATTCAATTTGGTATTGAGAATATGAGAAATCTGTGTAGAAATTACCTACAAGGGAACACAGGTTCAGAATAAAACTAGGGAAAATTTAAATGTATCCGCCATCTAGTTGTCAAGGGCTTACACAACATATATACAGTATATGTAGATGTCTGTTCTGCAACTTTGCCATGTCATAAAATTGGCAGATGATGCCACAATACATTTTTTGGTGAGAGACAAAATAGAAGAATTGGTAAATATGATTTTGGTTCAGGTGTCATTAAAAACAAACAAACAAAATGTATGGGATAACAATATAAACCTTCTGCAGTAACACTTTACAATAAGGTTCCATTTGTTAACAATGGTTAATGCATTAGGTATTATGAACAAACTATGAACAATATAGTTTTTGCATTCATTAATCTTTATTAATGTTACGTTTATAAAAATACATTTGTTCATTGTTTGTTCATTTTAGTTCATAGTGCATTAACTAATTGTTAACATATACAACATTAGATTTTTAAAATGCATTACTGTATGTTGATATAACATTAATAAATGCTGTAAAGGTATTCATTGTTAGTTCATGTTAAAAAAAAAAATGTTTAATAATGTTAGCAAATGGAACCTTTTTTTTAAAACTTACCATTTGTGACCAGTTTCTCTTTCTGTATATTTCCACTTAATTTGCCGCTGTGCCTCAAAAGCACCTTAAATTTTGATGGTGTTATCAGAGGTATGAATATGAACATTCACTCTGTGCTGTGTCATTGAAAGTGCTTTTTATAGCTGTGGTGTTGCAATTCAAAAGCACTAAGTAGAAAGGTTATTCAAAGGACTGTCTCTGAAAATCACTTCCTGACCAAATCACTTTATGATAGAGATACTCAACCATTTAAACAAACTGCTGTTACATATAGCTAATGTCAGAAGACACAAACCACCAAGGTCACAGGCTTTTTGCTCTTGTTGGGTTTTTAGAGATTCCACATCATAATCTGAATATAAACCACAATATTCAACTATAATTTTACCCCCTGGCAGTATGCCAATGAAAAGTGGGAATTTTATATCCTCAGACGTTCTGTAAGCGATTTCAGCCGTTCTGGAACTTCCTCGAAACTGAGCGAGAAGGATTTGTCTGCAGGCAGAGCTCCAAACTGCCAGCAAAGATATTGGGAGACCCTAACCTAACCCTTTCCCTAACCTACTGAGTGGAAGTGATGTCCCCTTTTGGAGTTGGTGCAACCCACTTTGGATTAACCCCGCCCCTTCTGGAGTAACCCTGCCCTCTTTCAGAGATTCCGCCTCCATTTAGAGGTCTCTGGCTTATTGATACCTACTTGGACTGAGCCATTGAATTGGACACGTCCCCTCTTTCCTAAACAACACCCTTCAAATATAGTGTTGAGATTGTCACCGAACAATAGGCTATGGTTGTCAAACACAACGGTAGTTAAATAGTGCCCTCAGTTGACAAATGTTATGAATCTGAATCTGACGTTAAACCTGAATAATCGAGAAGGTTATAGCTGCAGGCAGAGCTCCAAAAAGGGGTGGGAGCTCTAAACTGCCAGCAAAGATAGGGAGCCACTAACCTAACCCTTTCCATAACCCTAACCATGAGTGGAAATAATGCCCCTTTTGGAGTTTGTGCCATGGTCGCATCTAGTGGGGTGAAAGGTGGTAACGATTCAAGGGGCCCACAACAAATTCTAAACTGTATTTTTTTAGTAGGAAAGGGGCCTTGACCAATATACAGTCAGGGGGCCCAGAATAAATTCCTAGGGCCCTGGTTGGCACAACCCCCTTTTGGAGTAATCACGCCCTCTTGTGCAGTAACCCCACCCTCTTTAGGAGATTCGACCCCCATTTGGAGATGCGGCCAGTTCCCTGTTCACAGTCTAGTGCTGTGATATCTCAGGACACTTATTTCAGTGATATCTTTCAAGGAGAGGAAATAATTTCTGCATGCCATTCCACAAAAACTCACTTTTAATTTACTGTGAAGTTATAATATGTTAGCCCTTTAATGTTTACACATAATAGAGACTCCTGAATCAAGGAACATCGACTATCTCACAATGTGGCAGTGCTGTAATGTCGGAATGACTTAAACAAAAGGTCGCCGATGTGACGTGATAACATTACCACAAGATGGCGACGGAGTTTCACATTTCATCTTATTGACTAATACTTTTTTTTTTTTTTTTGTCAATTACAGGGCACTTAAATGAGCTTTTATCTGTCTGATATTTGTCTAATGGTGGGATACGTGAGCTCGCACGAATCTAATGAAGGCACTCAAGCACAAACAACGTTTATTCAGACGTCTTAAAAGCCTGCGCATTTTATCTCTTTACTGAACACTTGTAATTATCCGAGGTCATCCTTGACACGCTTTCTGCCGCCAGACAGCCGAGACCCTTAAATCTTCGAAAACTGTGTGTGGAAACAATGGATATTGAAACGTATTCTGTCATGTGAATGTTACACTGTACGCAGTGCTGGAATTAAATGAAAGTTATTGTCTCCTGATGGGGCAGTTTAACACCAACACATTCCTCATTTGATTGTTCCACTCAGGCACGACTTTGTTAGGCTACACTTAAATATTTATATCACACCTCGCTTCTCAATTTCGGTAATGAATGAGGAAAGGCTCAAGTCTGTTCTTTTGCCACCAAGGACACTATTTTTAAACGTCCTCTATGAGGGTGACAGTCAGATATTTCGGTCTCTTGTTAAAAATGGAACTGAATATAATGGAGAGTTCGAGTTCCTCTGCTCGAGTGCAGTCGTCATCAAGGACGATTCTGAAGCGTTTCAAAATAATACTTAACAGAATTTGATACTGAGCTTAAACTGACCACTGAGGCTTAAAGCTGGTTTATCTTTTGATTAACATATAGTCTAAGGAAGAAATTGATATCTAAGGTTTTAGACGTTTTTGATCCCAAAAAAGTATTTGGATGCTAAAGCCAAATGAAATCCTATAGATCATTGCAAGGTCATTGCTTTAGATAACAAAATATCAAACTTAGTGGCATATATTTTAAAGACAGAAAGCACAAAGACACCTTTTAAGCAAACCATGTCACACAAAGTTGAATTTAAATGATAAAACAATAGATATACTTTTCAAAATGAAGAGAAAAAGTATTTGGACACTTTATCAAACGTGGAACATGTCCATAGTTAATATCAAGAACTACATCTTTATGTACTCTGCTCTGACAGCTGTGTGAACTTCAGGGGCACTGACTTCATACATCCACTAAAAATCACCTTGGTTAGAAGTAATTGCAAAAAAGTTAATTCCAATTAAAGGTCTAGTATACACTAACATAAATAAATAAGATTTTTGGTAAATAGAGCAGAACAGATCAAGTATATTCTACATTGAATAAGTAAGTTTAAGTGTAAACTTGAAATTATTAAGTCAATTCTAAATTTGTCCTCAATTCAAGCATGAAAATATGAACGCTCTAGCTTATATGAAAAATATTAGGCCTATTTATGATTGTTTGTTATCTTTACAATGCATCATCATGTATCAATTCTAAAGTTGAAAACCTTGTCATATTTATTCGCTAATTTGAGTAAATTTCACAGGAAAATAAAATATGTTGAAGCTGGTGTTCCCAGCATGCACCAGACTTATTAATGAGCTTGCAATTTTCACTGTTTTCAAGTTTATTTACACCATTTATATTGTTGATTTTGTTGTAACATTTGTTAACTTCTTGTTTTGTGAAATCCGAAGATAATTTTCTACTCAAAATGAACTGTTCATGATAAAAAAATAAAATAATTATCTGTTGACTGTTACCATTTTTTGCACCAAATGTTGAGCTCTGCCTACACAGTTTTGCATTTTGTTTCTTTTGGTTGTAATGCAAGGTGATGTTGTCTAATAGACTTAATAGCATGCTCTAAGCTTTCCTGTGGAAGGTCATATGTCATGTGGTGCATGATTAAAAGTGCAAAATTCTTAGGCACATAAGATGGTTCACAAAAGCATTTGACTTAAGATGGTTATTTCTATCTTCAGCTTTAGTGTGTCAAAAGGAAATATAAATGTTAGACTCCCAAACATTACTTTTGGAAATAGAAAAGATTAGAATAGAAGAACAGGGAGCCCTGCAACAGATGTCATGGCCCCAACAAAGCCCCCCACTGAACATCGTGTCAGTCTGAGATTACATATTGTGACAGAAGTATTTGAGACAGCCTAAACATATAGAAGAACTGTGGTGAATTCTCCAAGAAACTTGGAACATCCTATTTGCCAACAACCAATAAAACTGTGTCCAGTTGTACCTAGGAGAATTGGTGTTGTTTTAAATGCAAAGGTGGTCACACCAAATATTGATTTAGCTTTTTTATGTTTATTGGACTTTGTATGACATTAAGTGATAAATGAAAACTATTTATGTCATTATTTTTGAAGACATCCCCAATATGCAACATGTTTTACAAGTGCCTAAAACTTTGCACAGTATTGTACATCAGATTTGTTAGTAAAAGTTACTAACTGACATTTTTAAGTTACATGTACTCACTCACTTTGTACAAAACAAAATGGCAAAAAATGTAATAAATCTTGCCAGACATTTTTTTTTCAGTGAGTTTGTTTGCTGATGCCACAATTGGATTGTTATTTTGTTTTCTAATTCAATAAAATTAATTCACTTCAAGTGTTGCCGAAGTGTCTACATACTTTTTGAGGCAACTTTCTGTTGAAAGAATGTATCTTTATTGAAAGTAATGTGTAGTTGTGTCTAGTAATAGTTTTAGTTTTGTCTCTAAGTTCATGATTTCTGTGTGACTGTCAAACTACACTCAGCCTAGATGATGCACAGTGAATTATGACATTTGGCCCTGATTGTACTGTCATCCTTAAAAATATCTTTGAGGAACGGTGACATGATGGACTCAGTCAAAGCTCAGACACTCTGAGACATTGAGTCAGTGTAACTGAAGATACGCATAAAAGCATGTAAAGGGCCCTCAGCACCTTTCCTTACACTGACACCATCTGCTCAGCAATGATGTTAGCTCATGCGTCTCTGTTTGTGTATGTGTGTAAAGTGTCTGCTGAATGGAGCGTATGCTTTGTTGTGTGCACCAAATCTTTGATGGGAGATCATTAGAATGAGTGCTAACATCTTTTCCGTGTGTTCTTTTTTCACTTGATGTGTACAGGTGTGTGTACAAGGACACATCTAGATTTGAATTTGAATATAGTGATTTGCCCATGGCCTAAATGATGTCAATGAAACTAGGTAACAATAGCTCAAATGCAATATTGGGTACATGGAAATGTTACGGTTTCGTGTTGCCAATATTTTTGTTAATTAGGCAACAGCCAAATGCTGTTTGCAGAACAAGCTGTGCAGGAAAATAAAACACAAATGGATGTTTAGATGTGATAAACAGTGGAAGCAGCTTTTAATTTGAGAGGATAATGCACATCAGATAACTTGATAGAGGAAGTGCTCAATGCTCAATTAGTGATGATGTGACGGGAATTGATTTATTGGTAATTTTTCACTCAGGGTCAGTGAGTCACACGCTGACCATGTCAATATCACAACAGATAATCCACTGCTTTGATTTAATCGATTATCGTGTTTTTTCCACAATTACACACAGTTTAGTCACACTCACAGTGTAGATAATATGTTTTAAAAGACAAAATGGTGTATTAATTCATGCTTTTTCCGCAGAAATGCTGTGTTGATCATTTTAAGCTTGTTAAGTGATGTATACTTCAAATTTAAAATCAACAAATTAGAACCAGAGCTTGAATTTACAGGAATCTACCAATAAAGTTTCACTTGATTCTCACCCTTATAGCAACAGTAAGAAAATGGGTCATTTTTGGCTCAATTTGTATACTTCTAAATGACAGAACAGGTGTTTGTGTGTGTGTGTGTGTAATGCTTCAAAACCTGTCCATCGAAGACCCCATGGTATTTTACATTTTGGTTCATTTTTAAAGATAACAGCTAATCATCAAAGTCTTGAAAAGCTGATCTTCTGGTGCAAGGTGTGACTGAGCATTTGGTTAAAAAAGAAAAAGCTAAGGATCTAAAGAAGATTTTTGTGATTATTTTTCAAAAACAGCAATACAAAAAAGGGACTACATGATGATGATTTTAACCCCCATTATAACTATTTCTTAAATATGAAGTATTATCTCTCTAGTTATGCATTTAAAGACTTGAGCACATATTTTCTAACTCCATTGTCAAACTGGCCATCCATTTTAGGCAATGTTTGACACATTACATTTTCTCTTTAATTGCAAAATGCATCGGCTCTAATTGGACAGATCTGTGTTGTGCACTTAGTCTTGTCTTTAATAAAGGTCTTCAGTTCAGACATCTTTCTCTGCTGTTTTTGAAGACTTAATGGATTCTCAGAGACATTAGATTTAACTAAATAATGGCTAGAGTTGCAGCATTAATTAACCGTTCCTCCAAAACCAGCAAATGCAAAAGTGTATATTTAAATACACTCTTGATGTGTGTTTCCTTTAAAGTTAAATTTAAATTCCATATCATCAAACCCGACAGCCGTGTCTCTGTTTATGTCACAAGTAGCATGAATATGCACATCAAGAATGGTAATATTCATAAGGATATGAAATCAATGCCTCATTTCATAGCAGCAGTGTGTTTATTATGTAGATGACGTTTAGGCTGATCTACAAGATAAAATGTACATTATTGCATTTGTTTTGGTGTGATTAGACAAATATCAGTAACATGAGGGTCTTTTAGTAAAAAAAAAAAAAGAAAATACTATGCATTGAATTAACTCTGTAATAAAATAATAAAAGTTAATAATAAAGCTCTAATGAGGTCCTGTTTGCCCTAAGTGCTCTTTAAAGAACCAATAAACATTTGGCTTTCCAAATAGTCGTTCCCTAAATGATATTTAAGGCTTGTATATATGTATAAGAAACACTCGAGTCATCATGTAAATATTTAAAAACTAATTCTGAAGAGAAATGTCCTGTTCAATTATGCCAATGAGCAATGATTTCAAATACAGTCCCCTTTGATGGCCCAGATTTGGCATAGCGACAACAAGGGATAAAAACACAACATGCTTTCAGGTGGTCAGGCTAAATGTTCCGATTCTCTGCTTTCCACAGAAATGAAAGGCAACTTCTCTATTCCACCATAATGCTTATCAGATCTTATTATAAAATTGTGTCATTTCGATTATCCTAAATACCCCATTAAACAGTTCTGCCAAAGTCCATCAGAAATTTAATTATGTATTGAATTACAATGAAATGGAACAGCAGTGGTGAGGCATATTTTAACTTAACAGAAATTATGTTTCAGGGAGCTTGGCTTCAGAAAATGACGATAATTATTAATACTAATTCTAATGAATGTCAATAAAATGAAAAGAAAATGACAAAACTAACAGAAAATGTTATCCAAAATTGTACAAATTGCTTTATGAGCATCCTTGTCATGCTGTTTCTTTGTCTTTTTAAAATGGTGGTCTTGTCTTGCTCGAAGCCCAAGAGAGAATCATCTGAAAGGGGAGAGAGATGTTTCATTTCTGGGTTGTGCCCCAAAGGTGCCTATGTGTCAGTTTACCAACAAGCAGCCTGCAAGCAGTGAGGTGAGACAGCGGGGTTCACCTGCCAATCAAGCACATCTCAGCCTCCTCCTCTGGACGCTACCTTTATGAGGGCTCTTCACTTGAAGAGACCTGACTGTTGTTCAAAAGCTATCTTTAGCAGAAGAGTGGAAAAGAGGACATATGAACTGGAGGAGGTCTGGAGGTAAAAAATGGGGGGTGGGGGCTATATTTGGGCCATGGTGCCCTCTCTCAAACAGAGCTGCAGGAAATGAACAGCAATCACTGTAGCATGACTGAAAGTCCTCTAAGCAGGCAGCCTTAATTGAGCCCGCTATCTCTCTCTCTCTCTCCTTCTTAACACACAGACTGACTCTCTCCCCTCTCCATGGATATTTTTTTTTGCGTGTTTTAAAGACCCTTAATTGATGTGCTGTTTTCAGAAGTCAAGGGGTCCAAAGACGCTTAGGCAGTGTGCTCAGATATTTCGAGTTAACGTCTAATCGTGACAGATGGTTGTCGTCAAGGAGTTGTGTCCTTTACAATGACTTCATGAGTGTATATGACAGAGATAGGAAAATGTTGTGCATCAATAACCTTAACCAAACTTAATATTTGCATTGGTGCTTCAAAAGTCTTATTAATTTAGTGAATTGTTATGATTTTTGTATGAGTAACTGACTGGGTTATTCTTATGAAACTAAACTTGAACAACAGCAGTGAGGATTTCTATATAAAAAAATTATGTAGAAATTGTATTCTGAAACGTGAACACAATACGTACTGTATGCTCCATCTTGCACATACTGTAAATATTGCAAAGGGTGTTTTCTTTAAGATCTTTTTCTATCTAGAAAGAATTTTCTGGTCAATTTCTTAATAGTGCAACACCAGAATCAATATCAGGAGCATTTAATGGATAATAAAATAAAGATTTTGTTTTAAATTGATGAGGGGTATTTTGACAGTTATTTAGAACAGGGGTTTTCATACTGGGGTCCAGGACCAGGGGCATTTCTAGAGACTCTGGGGGGCCCAGGCAGAAAGGGCCTTTTCTTCCTCCTCTTGCTTTCGTTTCCTTTTCATATGCCCAGATGGGTAAATCCGCTTCATGTTCCATCATTTAATTGCTGCTCTGAAACTACAAAATTTTTGACAGCAAAATCGTAGCAAGGGGGCCCCTTCAGGGGGGTTCCGGACATGTGATTGCAGAGTCTTGTACCATCAAATAATTTAAGGGGGTTCCACTTTGTCGTTGTTGTGGTCCAATGTAATAGCCGTCCTTGAGGGGGCCCCCTTCCAGCTTGGGGCTGCATTGAAACAACATTTATTATGAAAATAAATAGCTATAAATACATTTAAAGTTTAAATGAGCTAAAAGATTTTATACATCTAACTTTACTCAAATAGTGAGTAGAAAAAGTACACAGTCAACTTGATACAAAGTGAAAGCTTTTTAGATATTATTTGATCATTTCCATTGACATTAGTACAATGACATCATTATTTATTTCATTTTGAAAACAACATTTGTTCATAATGTCACACTTTCAATTTTTTTCATAGTAGGTCTAGTCTACAAATTTTGTTTTATTCATTAAAGGAATATTCCAAGCTCAATTCCATTCACTTCCATTGTAAGTTGTTCACTGATTTTTTTTTTTTTTTTAAGAATAGGAGTGATGAGTACATTTTGTTTTGGTAATCAACATTAAACCACAACTGATGCCCATTCTTCATACATGGATAACTCAGTTATCTGGATTTCACTGTTGACGATTTGACATGATCCAGGATGGTTTGGTTTTTTCGAAGCTTATCCTGGACTTGCTGGCATAGAAACAGGTCCAAACTCATACCTGCTCGGGAGCTGGCTTATTTCACATAAACAGGATTAGATTGCAGCTTTATAAGCAGAGGTGTTAAGGGAAGTCTGTTGCAGCCATTTCCTCTCCATTTTTACGAGAGCAACCTGTTGAAGAAGGTGCACGAATAATACGGAGAGCTTTTGGAATTCAACGCACAATGCCCGATAGTTTACTTTTAGAGAAATATAGTTTTTGTCATGAGGGAATAATGTACCTGATTCATTTGTTGGACCCTCATATGAGAAGTTCAACTCATCTGAGTCAGTCTTTATCAACAGCGCAGACAGTGTTCACTGGCTTGAGATTCAGAGAACTTAGTGAAAAGTACTGTCTGCCGTAATATTCGCAAAGTGTCCATGGCGCTCAAGCGATTCTTTTTTAATTTTTTTTTATTTCCGAGTCACTTAAGACCCCAGGTTATAAAACAGATTTTTTTCACCATTGCAGGTACACAATAATTCTAATTGAAGATCATGCAATCATGACCATGCCAATAAGAGTTGCTTATGTGTCCCCCAGGCTTTCTAAACGTGATTGGTGCCATAGACTGCACACACATTCCAATCAAGGCCCCATCAGGCCCCAATGAATATGATTTTGTGAACAGAAAGAGGGTTCACAGTTAAACGTGTAGGTAAGATTATCTTAATATCGTTGAGCTTTCAGATTATTAATAGTATATTAAGCTAAAAGGTATTGAATCAAAAAGTAAAATGCAGTTGACTGACATGGACTGAATAAAATATCTTAGATGGTGTGTGACTCGATGTGCCTTATAACCAACATAGAGGCAAAATGGCTTGGATCTGTGCATGACTCAAGAATCTTCAGAGAGTCACATTATGCACATTTTTAACGTGGTAAGAGAATATAGAAATGTCAAACTCACTGTATTAAATGTACTTATGCTGGGCCTAATTGAACTGCATTTTTCCAAGACACAGGTGATTATGATGGGATCCTGCTTGGAGACAGGGGCTATGCCTCCAGGCAGTATTCCATGACTCCATTCCCTGACCCAAACCCCAGTCCACAAACCTATTACATTGCAGCTCATTGAAATGACCTTTGGGTAACTGAAGGGAAGATTTCAGTGTCTGAAAAGTCTGAGGGTTGTACCTGACAGTGCCTGCGCCACAGGGCGGAGGGTGGGGCCGGGTCGTGATTCCACACACCCGGCCCCTAATCAGGCTAATCAAGCCTCAGAGAGGGATAACGGCTGACTGGAAGCTGCAGTGCGACAGAGAGAGAGATTTACGGATAGCTGTCCGACACATTTGTGTGTTTGTCTTTTTGTTTAAGTTTCATATTAAAATATTATTTATATTCTCAAGCCAGTTCTCTCCTACTCATTTCCATTAATCCCTTTACACTGGTGCCGAAATCCGGGAAGGAGGAGGGATGCGCCGTAATGGGATTCTCAGTGCTACCATCCACCCGAAAGGAGCAGCCGTTGCTTTTTAAATTCCACTTATTCAATCTTTATCGCAAGATTCCTTTTATCAAGGGAACAGACATCACCCTGTGCCTTTTGTGAGGAAATCAATAAGTTTACTCAAGAATAAAAATGAAGAAATAATCAGTTTAATATTTTCCTCACCTCTGTACCACTTTTCTGTGCAGACTCAGCAGCAGACATAAGCCTCTCTGTTGATGACTCCTGCAACTGTTATTGCAGTCTTATGCGGAGAAATATTAGTTACATGAGTACATGCAATTTAAGATATTTAAACACTTACAGGTACTTCTTCTAAAGGACAGCCATCTGAAAGGGTTCCTTCACTGTCCTGCAATGAACATAAAATAGGTATTAAACACAGTTGCACATTTCCCCCATATGATTTAAAATGTAATTTAAAAATGTACTTACTACACATGATTCATTTACCACTTGCTTGGGAACCGGTAGAAGTGTTGGTGTATTATCTACAACTGCACCAAAAAAAAAAAAAAAACCCTCATTATAATGAACAACTACCAAAAAGAAAGTTTGTAAACCTCCTTTACCAGTAATGAAGGTGTTGCTGCTACTGCTCCCTGACTGTGGGTATGAGGAAGAACTGCCCCCAGGGATGCCATGCACAATGGGTATGTTAACATTAAGCCATAGGGCCAGCTCTTCTGCCAGGATATGGTGGTGCAGGACCACCACCCGTTTCCAACACCCGCTTTTCTTAGTTTCTGTTTCCAAACAGACAAAAACAACATTTAACAAAGTGTAATTTAAATTTTGTAGATTGTTCTTATATTTTACTTTTAGTTCTAGTTGGTCCTGAGGTGGCTCTGACATTTAGAAAATAAAATGTCAAAACACAAAACCAAAATATTAAGTGAACAAAAAAGTATGCAAAATATAATTAATTTGTCTGCAACTTTTTGCCAGCTCTCTTTCCTTGTTTTGGCAGCTTTTGAAGTGTTTCCTGGCGTTTTAATAAGGTTTTGAAATTCTTCAAATCCTTAAAGCAATAATTCTTGCTCCACAACAGTGAAAAACTAGGCTCGCTCTTTGGCCATTGTAGCAACCAGCCAATTGAAGCGTTGCAGATCATTATTTCGATAGTATCGAAATACACCCTTTTCAAGCAACGCTTGAACCCACAATTATCTCAGACAGCTCAATCCAGCCATACTAATCAAATCTGCACGTGTTTTCAAAGAACCTATTTAGCCAGAACATAATTAGCATGATTAGAAGATCTGGCTTTTGTCATTCGATCTCGGATGTATTAAGCAACGTATGAAGAACGGACCCCTGCTGTCGGTTGAGCTTAACTTGTATGCAACCCGGAATATTACTTTATATCTTTCTATAAGGGTTATTCCTATAACCCTTAAATCTGGCTTTTTATTTTAGACAGAGGGTCTCTCACTAAGGGATTATCATATTTGGTGGTCCTTGGCATGAAAAGTAAAAAAAGATGGTCAAAAGAACAGTCAAAAGAAAACAGATGCAGTACTCATTATATTCAAGACATGATCTTAAATGTAATGTTTAGTAAACAAGCATGTAATTATTAGAAAGAAGCACAGCAATTGAAGCAATTTTTTTCCATACTGTCAGCTGCAGAATTAGATTAGCCTAAATGACATGCTCATTTTTTATTTACCCAAACAAATAGTTGCCTGTCTATAAATTAATGTACACCCTGCTTGCTGTTTGGACATACTGGTGCAACTCAAAATAAAAACAAGATATGTAATGAATTCTAATTATTATTATTATTATTATCATCATCGGTGACGTTATGTTCATCTGCCCTAGTCCTCCCCACTGGCGCAATTAATAAAAAACAAACAAACAAACAGAAAAAGCCCAAATCCTCACTCTCAGCTCCAGGTGGGCGTGACCATGCTAATGACGTCAATGGAATAGGTTAGGTGACGAGCCCCTTCTGCGCTCCGCCCCCTGTGGGTGACGGGAGGGGGAGGGAGCCAGGCAGAGCTGATCCCACGTGTGACGCTCGCATTCCCGGCTCAGTAACATTCTCTTAGCGGGGCTACGGGTTGCGTTTGCTCTGACAGTGTGTGTGTGTTAGTTACTGGCCATAGTTGGGTTAGCAATGGAGGGAGACGGGAGCCAAGCCACATCTGGAAGCCCTAGCGATTCGCAACACGACCCTGGGTAAGTCAGAGCCAGTGCTGACAGCACTTGACTTTTTCCCTTGTATCTCTCTTTTTCTCTCCAGTGACATTAATCGGGCTGAGGGTGTTTTTAAAAACGCAGCGGTGCCATTGGTGCAGCCTTCCGGGTGTACTCAAGTACTACACCTTTGTTTGATTTATATGAGCGAGCGGGCCCGCCCGGCTCAGTAAAAACACACACAGCTCTTCTCGATCTGTGCTTTGCCTTCGTTAAGCTTTGCTTTTTTTTGTCGCTAGCTAAGTAGTTAGCTACACGTCAAAATGGCCGATCTGACATCTGGACTCACTTGTGCTGTGTTTTCCCCTTACAGTAAAATGTTTATCGGTGGCCTCAGCTGGCAAACTTCACCAGGTAAGAGCACGACGATGTCGCTGTCATTTGCGAGCCTTTGTCGCTCTGTGTGTTTTTGTTGCGCGCCCGCGCGCTGGTTACATTGTATCCAGCGTGGCGCGCGGTGCTTGATATGTGTGCCGTGCGTGCGCGCAAGGTTATTTTCATTCCCAGTCATTTGAAGTCCTCTATTCGACCCCTGTTTGTTATACATACCGTTGGGGGTGGGTTCATTTATATAAAAAAGCCACAAGAACTATTCTGCTTTGCTAACGTGTACTCTTTTCATTCTGTTTTGTTTCACAGACAGCCTTAGAGACTATTTTAGTAAATTTGGAGAAATCAGAGAATGTATGGTGATGAGGGATCCCACGACTAAACGCTCCAGGTAAAAATAACGCGAGGGTTTTTAATCCCTCTCACTTTGAGAATGTTATTGTAAGCGGTTAACGATCTCGCGCGTTGCGCTGTTATTCGATGCGCTTTTTACGCGACGGGATCGGTGTGTTCCACATGTGATTGAGATGTTTAAAAACACGTAATGTTAAATCATGTCTTTTAATGTAAACGCTTAATGCAATTGCATGTGTTGTGGCTTCGCCTGTGGCACGTGAAGTGTCCTTGACCGTCTGTGTCAAATGTTATAGATTACCTGAAATGTTTGGTCAACCAAGTTCTTGTAACGCGTAATAATAGAAAGGACGTGTTAACATTTTCACCAAGTGTCCTACCAGTCAAACACGCGTTGTCCTTCGCTGTCAACGCTCTTAATGCATTTCTGTGTTTGTGTTTGTGTGTTTTCCAGGGGATTTGGCTTCGTTACGTTTGCGGATGCGGCCAGTGTAGATAAGGTCTTAGCTCAACCTCACCACGAATTAGACTCAAAGACGGTAGGTTTGCTTTTTTTTTTATTCCGGTTATATTTTGTGAAGCACTGTTTCAACAAGCTTTTATGTGTGGCATTCAGTGAGCAAAAAGACATGCGGTCTCCCTATCATATCTATTGCCTGGTCGACGAACTCCACAGCGTTTGTCATTACAGCCACACACACACAGCATCAGGGCACTTGACGCAAATAAGTTGCCGGGTAATTAGTCCTGCTTTATAAATACTTCCATGCCTCAACAGGATTTAACCCCTTGTTTGCCTTCCCGGGACTGGGAAACAAAGGGTTAAATCACATTGAGGCAAAGACAGGACTAAAATCCTGCTGTGTATTTGGTTTTAACATCAGTTGTGCATTGTGAGGACATGTCACTTGTGCCACTTGTGACGTAAAATTTGCAAAATATATGATGTAGTCTTGGTCATGACTGTTGCCGGTTTGAATTTGAATGTTCTTAACAAAACTCTGAAATGTGCTCAGGGCAAGAATGCATTTTAGATGCACACACAAGTTCATTCTACAGCAGGCTGACTAATACTGTTCAGGATTAGGTCACATTATTTACACTGTAAACTCATTTCACCACAGTCATTTTTTGCTGCCATGAGATATTTTGAGTTGTGTTCACATGCTTATATCATTGCATTTTGTGTACAGACGAGACTGAGCTTCAGGCATTTTCTTCCATGTTATCATTATGCATTCATGTTTTTTTTATGTGTCATTACTCTATTTTATATTATTTTCTTTCTTTATTAATTTATTTTCCTAAATTGTATTTTTCTGTTGTTGATTTATTAATACCCGGAATTTGCTGTTGTTTTTAAAGTATTTAGAAGGTGCTCTAAACTTGCAAACCTGGAATAAACCTGAAGTTTAAAGAGTATTCATAGTAATGTGTACTATGAATTATTACATTTTTTTTCCCCACTGAAGTATTGCACGCATTTCAAATAAAATGTTAATTTTCAAAAAGCCACTAAGACTTTGAGCTGTGTTTTTACATGTAGAGATGCAAAGCATTTTATTATGCATTACTGTATTCTATTAAAACGATTGTGTTGTGTCTAAATAGGAATAATGTGGAAATATCTAACTGTTGTGTTAGTTTTAAATGAAAGATTTATCTAAGAAATTCTGAAAATATAAATGTCGGCCATGTCTATGCAAACTGAGTCAGATAATAAAGTCCTATCAGCAAGAAATGGGTTTGTCTGTCTCAGTGGACCTCACCTACAGTATTTGAATACTTAAATCTAACCAGAAATGCATTTAGATTTCCATGAGCCAGAAAACCCAAGGATAAGCAAACACTGTATTAGCAAAGTTCATGTGCATTTTATTTGTCCCTTTTACTCACCATCTTTCTTGTTTGTAGTTGCAGCTGTTAGTTACCTGTAGGAGTCCGCAAGTGAAAGAGCCTTTTATTTGGGATAGCTAGGGTTTGTGCAAATATTGCCTTCACTGACTCATTTTAATGGATGCAATGTTGCTGCAAGTTCATATCAAGAGGCAAACTGTATTTAAAGATATTCACAGAGGTACATTGCAAATGAATAACTTTACATACACTTAGGAATTTTTTGGCTAATACTCTTTTCCCAAACCACAGTGTTTTAAATTTCAAAATATATGTGATACTGTTATAGAATGATCATTAGAATGATTATGTTCCAGTTAAGTAGGAAAACAGGAAACACTTTATAATAGTTTTTTATTTATTTAGATCTTTTCAAAGTTGTTTTGAAATAAGTAAAATAAAATGGCAAATTCAAAAATGTTCATTAAAATATAAATGAAGAGACAATATAATGAGAGGTTTAATATTTCATTATGCCATAATATAGTCATCGTAGGTTTAGGGATAATGTTTACATGAAAAGATGTAAATAGACTTGACCAAACTGATGTAAGGTGATGAATAAAGTGAGGTTATGTGGTTCTAGTTGCACTGATTAGATTAGATTAGATCAGGTGGCTAATTTGGTCACACAAAAATAAAGATTAGGTAGATTTCTGTCGATAGTTCACTTAAACCCAGTTACGGGTGAAAAAGTAGCATTAAATCATAATATTAGACAGCTGGTGAATATTCACTCCATTTTTTGCTTCATAGCCCGAAATCACATGTGTGCTATTCATTTCTATTCATCTCACTCTGCCTATTTGGCATTGACTGATGTAAAATGAAATGCCTTTAGGGTGGCAGAGTATTTCAGTCTGATGAAAAAAAATAAAAAACATGTTACACTGTATATATCAGCATTGCACTAGTCCAGAAAATCATAACTCTGACTGGGCCGTTTAGATTACATAATCACTGCACACATGTGTAACTCCGGTATTCAATATAAATAAATGGGTCAAGGTTTGACGTTTCAAATGCTCTTCAGTGGCTGGAAAAAAAAAGAAAAAAAGAGCTAGCATTTGCAGTGATGTATTCAGGATTGAGAGCATTTGAGCTCACGGGGACAGTAGCGGCTGTAGCTAAAGCAGGGATTAATGAGCTCTGGGTAGTGATGTCATCGTCAGGGTTGGAGCGGCAGTAGCAAGAATTTTACCAAAGCATGACCTCATTGATAAAGGTGAACTCTGGGGCTATATCTCCAGGTTTAAAGGGACAGTTCACCTAAAAGTGAAAATTCTTTCATCATTTATTCACCCCCATTTTGTTCCAAACCTTGAACACAAGAAGTAGAATGTTAGTGACTTACCACTTCAGTCACCATTCACTTTCATTGCAGTTTTTTCTTTAACACACTAAAAATTAAACATGACTGAGGCTGTTAGGCCCTAGTGTTCTGCCTAATATTATACGGGTTTGGAACAACATGAGGGTTTTATTAGTTGTGATGTCCATAACAGTAGAAACACGTTTAAAAAACTAAACAAAAACCATTGCTGCTTTTAATAAGATTAAGGCTTATTTTACAGTTTATATTTCAGCCTCAATAGATTAAGTTTGCCGTTCCATATCCTGAATTTTCTCGCTATGTGGTCTTCTGATTTGCATAATCTTAAAACATAAGTATATATATGCAAATAACCATATAGGTATACCTATATTATTAAGCTGTGCTACCGGTAATTACATATGTGTGCCATATTACAGAAGTTTAATAAGTCTGTGCATATATATATATATATATATATATGTTTTCTGATGATTTTTCTTTATTTAATTTGGATTTTTTTAAATGATAAAGTAATATATAAATAATCTAATATTTGATTATTTTCACAAAACAGCGTGTCCTCTTTAAATCCATGTTTATTGCATTTTCTGTTTTCCATTTTTCTGCAATTTCCTGTCCAATCTTTTGTCACTTTTGAACAGTGCAAATGGACCTGCGAAAACATGAACAGAGATATTCTTGACACCCTTGTTTCACATTTGATTAAAAGCTGTGTAATCTGCCAAAAAAAATAAAAAATGCCTGGGGTGGGAATTGCATTGTGTATTGACAACTGAAAGACTGCTGCCGGTTTCTCTAAAAGCAATCTGTTTTAGATTAAACACTTTTCTGGATGATTTAAAGTATAACACAACAGCATAATTTCCCACCAGAAAGCGTTTTTTTTTTTTTTAAAGCTGTAGATATTGCATTTCTGTTCAGGTCAAATTAATTTACTAGGAGATCCCCCACCTCCTCCGTATTCCACAGAAACATGTTTATTACATTTTTTTTTCACCTTTTCGCACGCTGTCACATCTCACAGTCCTGCTTTTCTTTTGCTTGCCGTTTATATGAAGTGACAAAGCATTCAGATACACAGTATATTCAAGAGCAATATAGCACTAATGGATCTTTTTCCCTCAAGTTTTTTTCCCCATTTAATGAGAGTGCAGAAGCAAGCATCTGCGGAAAGGAAGTCTTTGAACTGTTTTTATCTCTCATGCATGATTATCTACCGTCCAATACTTAGTGCTCTGGCTTGGAAAAAAAAAATGGTGTGTTTTGTTTTAGACTATGAATGTTTAAATGACCAAAGTAAACATTTTGCTGAATAGTAACAGGCCAACCAGGAACTCGCACATAATTTACTATGTAAACTGACTTTATTTTATTTATTTCAGAAATTGAAATGGGAATATCCTAGATGTTCTGTAATATTAAGTGTAATGGGAACATTTTACAATAAGATTGTATTTATAAGCATTAGTAAATGCATTACACAATATGAACTAACATTTATTAACTTTTTTTACTGCATTTATTAGTCTTGGTTAATGTTAATGAATGAAAATACATTTTGTTAATTGTAGTTCTTAATATATTAACTTCTGCAAACCACTGAGACTGATGCTGTAAAAACAGTGTTCATTGTTAATTCATGTTAGCTATTGTAGCTACCTTTTATTAACAAATACAACCGTATTGTATAGTGTTACCAGTGTAATATTTTTTTATTGGTCCCAAAGTCTTCTTCGAACAAGCCAGTTAGTAGAAATCAATGATGCCTGTTTGTTTTGAATGACACAATCTCTTAAAATGATTTTTCCCCCTGTACATATAGAGAAACTGTCTTTTAGTATTAGACACATTTATATTTTGCATTATCGACATGTATTATGGTGCAGAGACATCAATAAAAGGACAAATTACTTGATTGCAATTGACACATTTATGTTGTTAATTTCTTCCCCTGGGATTTTAATATCCTGGATGAATCATGGAAGCAGTTTATGTAAATTGTGCCCTTCATTGCATGTTGTATTCAGACTATTTCTCTGTCAATGTGCATGAAAAGACACTTTGCTCGTGCAAAATGCAAAACAAGAGTTACCCATAATAATGAAAATCCCTCAGGGGAAAAGAAGGTTGTGGAAGTATTGATCAAATGCCCTGTCTTGATTCTTCACAAATCTACAGCACTCACTAAAACACCTTCCATCATGTCGGTCTGACCTCCCCGTAGGTCAGCAACACTTCACCAAGTCTGGGAATTTTCTCCGGAGTGTTGTTTAATGCCGCCTGTTTATTTATGCCATAATCGAGTAATTATGCTCTAACCTGTGTAAGGTTTTATTCAATTTTGTTATACACAGGCCTCAACCAGCGTGTAATATCTAGGCGAGATTACACATGAGACTCAGTGCATTGCATCATGATTAATGCTATAATTTCCATGAAGGTTATTGAGCAGCCGCAGCACATTGCCGCTGTTTTCTTATATTTTGTAATTTTCCTCTTCATGTAACTATATCACAAGCTCAGTGTTCTCATAGTTCTTTCTCTCCTTCCTTGTCTTATTTAGATTGATCCTAAAGTTGCCTTTCCAAGACGCGCTCAACCCAAGGTAAGAGCTGTTTGCTTTTGCTCGCACTGCCCAGCCTTTACATTTGCAATTATGCTGTGTTTTTGTTATTAGTGTGAGAGGCCGAATGTTTTTGGTGAATTTGGGCTTTGATAGAGCAGAGTTAGTTCAGAGTTTTAACTGTGATGCTATGTTATGTTATGGTCTGTTGCAGTCTGACTGGTGGTTTCTTCAGGCTAACTATGAATTTGCTCTGTCGGTACAAGGATAGACTGTGTTAAATTGTTGTTTTATATGTGAAGAATACAGATTTTTAATCATTTTCTTTTCAGCTAGGGCCAGCTATTTGTGCTAATAAATCTCGGTGAAGAACTGTCATGAAGAAAAGTAAATAAATATCTAGCTATTTTAAGGTTGAAGTTTGGGTATTTATTTTAGGGGAGATAGTGTCATGTTCATTAACTTACCATTTTTGTATCAATGCTGATGATTTTTTTTGCTTTGTTTAATAAATTATTAGTTAAACTACTAGTTCACCATAAATTGGAAATGCAATAATTTACTCACTTCAATGTTGTTCTGTGCTGCTGTTTTTTTATGTGGAACACATACTAATCATTTTTGAACAATCTTTACCCAGATCTTTTTCATAAAATCAATAGTGACATGTTCCAAGTCTTCTGAAGCCATACGATAGCCTTGTAAGAGGAACAGGCGGAAATTTAAAGTAATAGTTCACCCATAAATGAAATTCGGTGAACATTATTCCTCATGTCATTCCAAACCTGTACTTTTCTTCTTCTGTGGAACACAAAAGGCAAAATGTTATGGACTGACAGCCTCAGTCACTATTCACTTTCTTTGAATGGAAGAATAGATGCAATGGTAGCGAATGGTGATTGAGGCCGCATTCCCTAACATTCTGCCTTTATATGGTCCACAGAAGAATAAATGTCAAAAGGGTTTGGAACAACATAAAGTTGAGTAAGTGATGACAGAATAAAATTTTTTGGGTGAACTATCCCTTTAAGCCATTCTTCAATGATAGACTTCATACTGGGCTGGAGCTGCATTTGTTTAAATGTGAATAATAAACAATTGTTTAAGCATTATTTTAGCTATGGCAATTCAGTATATTAGTGCGTTTGAACCTTAAGAGCTGTCATGGAGAAAACATTTCATTATTGCTGTTTTGTTTGTGAAGGTTGATTTTTTTTTTTTTTTTATTTATTTATTTATTTTTTTTATTATATATATTTTTTTTCTCGAATAGGGGGTGACGGGTGGGGTGGTTAGTAACTTAACTTTTTTTTTAGTATTTCAACTTCAATATTCGATAATTAGAGAAGATTTTTTTGTAAAAGGAAAACAAAAAAAAGGAGAATTTTGCCTTCAGCAGTGGAATGTAGAGAATTGAATCCCTCTGTTAATCTTTCATTTGAATCTTGTCTCAAGACGTTTTTTTTGTTTTTGTTTTTTTGTCCACTTGCGTGTGTGTTTTTATGGTATCTAATGTCCTGCTTCTGTGAGCCATGTTGGCAGCGAACTTCCAACAGCCTCTTCACTTCAGACTGCAGTGTCAGCCAGATGGTCTGTGCCCCAGATTTTGTGTCTGTCGTGCAGCCGTTGCTCAGGCAGAGCTCGGGACAGCCCCCCTGCCTCAGCAATAGGCCACCAGCACTTTTATCCACTTTTTCTCTAAAGAGGAAAGGTGAGAACTTCAACACTGATCTGGGATCAGCTCAGATGTTTTCTTAGAATGGACGAGGAAAGAAAAATCTCTTTCATTTCACAGTTGTTTCTCCTAGACAGAAATTAGGTTATATTGAGAACAAAGCAAGACTTTTCCTTAAAGGGGTAGTTCATCCAAAAATGAAAATTCTCTCATAATTTACTCACCATCATGTCATCCCATACCCCTATTAAAAAGTGAGTGGTGACTGAGGCTAACATTCTGCCATTGACTGAGGCTAACAATCTCCCATTGTATTCCATGCAAAAAATAAAGTCAAATGGGTTTGGAACAACATGAGGGTGAGTGAATTATTAAATTAATTCAGAAAGTATTCCTTTAAATGAGAACTCCCAAGTCGTCTGATATAAAAAGTGAAACCAAGTTATATAATTTTCCTCTGGGAGATTCAGAGGAACAAGCAGATGGTCTTAGACCAGAGTGAAATGGGAACCTCTGGCCTGTATGTAGCCAGAGATGAGGGCCCCTATGGTGACAGGTGTCCATTGCACACTTGTCTGGCTAATTGATATAAAGAACTTTTTTGCTTTGTTCAGAGTAGGGAATCATTGGAGGAGAAACTGTACACTCTGTTTCTCGCTCTCTCGCACATACACATGCCAGCGAGGCCGGTCCAAATGCAGGCCACAGGGCCCCAGGCCTAATGCTGTTTCTTGGCTCGGGTTGGACACAGGATGAATAGGAGCATTAATACCGCCAGGCTCCAGTAGCAGTTAGACTGCAGCCCTGTGGATATTTCCTCCGAGCCAGGCATATTGGCGAATAATACCTTTTAATGCTGATACATTATTATTCCCATGTCCAGTCAATGGGTTAGACAAGTTTGCGCCATCAGAACTTGCCAATAGTGAGTATGATACAAATTAAATTACCCCATCTCCTAACCCAGCAGTTAGATTTAATGTTCCATGTTTAATACAAGTTAAGCTCAGTAGACTGCATTTTGTGGCATAATGTTGATTACCAAAAAAATTAATATTTAAACATGCCCTCATTTATTAAAAAAAGAAGCAGCAAATATCACCATTACAGTTTGGCACTTACAATTGAATTTAACGGGACCAGTCCAAAAACATTAAAATACTCACTGTTTCAAAGGTATGGCCACAAGATGTAAACAATATGTTTTAGAATGATATTAGTTTGATCAAATCTGGGATTTATTGGCATTGCGGTTACCAGATTGCATGCTTTACTAGCATTACTTCATCTTAAGAACAAAGTTGTAAAAAGGGCTATAACTTTACACAGATAAGGTTAGCAAGTGATTTTTATTATATTTAAATCATGTTAACATTTATAACGCTTACTTAATATGGCTATACATTTTAAACTGTGTTTATATTAACGTTTACGAATTGATCCTATTCACTTCCATTGCAAGTACCTTACTGTATCCTGCTAAGACCCGAGCGTGACTGCTGTACAGTTTGCATTTTCCATTTTCCTTTTGGATTTGTAACTACTAGCACCTAATTAAACATGCAATATATATATATATATATATATATATATATATATATATATATATATATATATATATATATATATATATATATATATATATTTTTTTTTTTTTATAAAATTGTTTTATGTGTACTGGAGTGTTGGTTATTCATGTTTTTGAGACATGGCAGAAATTGCATCAGAAATACGGATAATTCATTCTGATTCATAGTAATGGCCAGCATCATCCAATCACTGCCAACCATGTTCAAATAAAGTGATACATTGTAAATTCTGAATCTATGTACTGATTGTCATTGTCCCATTTCTGCCAAACATGTTGAGTGGTCCAAACATCATCTGCAGCCTGAAACTGAACTTTTGATAGAGCTGCATAGAGAGCTATAGGATGCTCCCTTATTGTTTTTATATTAACATAAAAATGTAAAGAGATTTACAAATAAAAATTTGGTTCACAAATAAATTGAATGAGATCCACATATAAATGTAAGTAGTTTTGAAAAAATGATTTGCAAATAATTTTTTTAACTCAACACAACACTGCCCTGCATTCATTGGTGAATTGTGCGCATTTATTTGTGGCTAGCTTCCTTTGCATTTGTGGATTGCAGCACACATTTGTGGATTCTGAAACAATTTATAGTTGTAAGATGTTCACACAAATCCACATATAGGTTGACTCCACCCACTGGTTACTCAAGCCAATCATATTACTCTGACCAATCCTAGCAATTTCTAGCTTCAACCAATCGCGTTCTGTTTTAGAATCAGGGCAAGATCAAGCTCTCTTTTCAACATTCTCTCTTGACAATTAAAGAACTTAAAGCCAATTAAAGCCCCGCCCCCCTCCGCTCCACACTCAGTTACCTCAGGCCGGGGTGCCACCGTTAATGACCTACACCCCCCTTTCCCTGGGGAGGGCCGTGCTTTGCGCCCCATCAGGTCATCCCCGCCTTACTCGACTTGGGAGGAGACAGGAGGGGAAAACAACAACGACAACAAAAAAAAAGGTGAGGGAAAAGGCCAACACGGTGCGACAGAGAGAGGAGAGAGAGAGAGAAGAAGCTCACTCTCCGGTTCTCTGATGTACTGTCACGTGGTCCTCGAACACTCCGCCACACTCTCCGGCGGACGACAGCTGCTCCTCTCCGGGCGAACCGGAGTCAAACCTCTGACCCCCAGCAGACAGAACGCCCCTCTGATTTCTGGTGGCACCTGGGGACATTCCTCCGCCCCTGGCAGCGGCCCTACTGCTCCAGGCGATCGGGGAGTTACTTCCCTCCTCCCCTCGCGGACGGCGGTCTTCCCTTCTGGGGACGGCAGGGCACTCCTCCTCCCCTGGCAGCGGCTCCATTGCTCCAGGTGGTCAGGGAATCCAGTCCCCACTCTCCCGTGGACGGCGGCCATTCCGCGCGTCCAGGCGTTCGGGCTACTCAGTCACCCGGCAGATGGCAGCGGCATTCCCCTGGGTGGATGGTAGTGTCGAGGACTCTGCAACGGGCATCCCTCCTCCTTCCTGGGTTTTGGCACCAATGTAAGGGTGTTAAGATGGGAAAGGAGGAGGCGAGAACCGGCTTGTCTACATAAATAATATTTAATTAAACTCAAAACCAAAACACACAAACATAAATACACACATGACGGACATGCCCGTAATTCTCTCTCTCTCGAACCGTCGTCACCGGCCGCCTTTATCCCTCGCACGCCCCATCAGGCCGATTGAGTACCGTTACCCATCATTACCCATTTTAAAACATATTCTGTATTGGATCTGGAACTGCTGAGCTTGTGAGCAGGTGAGTGTAGTGCTTCAATCTGATGAGCATTACACAGAAGAAACATCTGAAAAAGACTGCATCAGTTAGTCAAATATCATTGTCTGAACATGAAATATTATTCCATTAAGGGAATACACTGAAATTGTCTCCTAACAACACTAACACAAAGGTGCTAAAATATGTACGCTTTTGAAATAAATATTACCATATTGAACAAAATGTGCTTTATAAATACAGCAACATGAAAATGTGAAAAATGATTCTAACCATATCAGACCTTGCACAAACATAGGGCATTATAGGGCATTCATTTATGGTATGTGCTTCTCAGCTCATAATCTGATATGATTCATGTTTTATAAAGGCACTAGCTGTGCTGCTGTTCTTCTGCAGTGTTTGGATCTGACATGTAACATTAAGAATCAAGGTTTTGGGGAGCCTGGGTGCTCCACGAGTAAAGACGCTGACTACCACCCCTGGAGTTGTGAGATCGAATACAGGGCATGCTGAATGACTCCAGCCACGTCTCCTAAGCAACCAAATTGTCCTGGTTGCTAGGGAGGGTGGAGTCCTATATGACCTCCTCGTGGTTCTCGCTCTTGGTGGGGCATGTGGTGAGTTGTGTGTGGATGCTGTGGAGAATAGCATGAAGACTCCACACGCGTTAGGTCTCCGTTGTAACGCGCTCAACAAGCCACATGAAAAGATGCGCGGATTGATGTCTCAGACTTGGAGGCAACTGAGATTCGTCCTCCACCACCCAGATTGAGGCGAGTCACTACGCCACCATGAGGACGAGCGCATTGGGAATTGGGCTTTCCAAATTGGGGAGAAGAAAAAGAATCAAGGTTTTGACGACACAAACACATATTTCCCATCATGTAGCCAGGAGTTTAGATTAAAATAGCAATTGTTTGAAGCTAAAACTTGTTAGGATTGGTCAGAGTAGTATGGCCGTAATCTGATTGGCTTGAGTAACCAGTGGGTGGAGTCCACCTATTTGTGTAAACATCTTACAGCTAGAAATCTTCAGAATCCACAAATGTGTGCTGCAATCCACAAATGCACAGGAAGCTTGCCACAAATAAATGTGCACAATTCACCAATGAATTCTGGGCAGCGTTGTGTTTGTGAGTTAAATTATTTGTAAATATTTTTTTTTTGTTGCTAATCTCATTTTATTTATTTGTGAATTCACTTTAATTTTGTGCAATGCCTTACATATATTTGTGGATCTCATTCTATTTATTCGTGAACCAAATATTTATTTATAAATCTCCTAACATTTGTATGTTACTATGAAACAAAAATAACCCCATACTCCCTTGCTCCTTATTTAGAGAATTATTTAACCTCTAGTGTGCTGTCTGTTTGCATTGGTCTCAGAACACTTCAAAATGCACCTTATTGTCATCTTAAATCTATATAAAGCTCCTGAAAGCAATATTTTTCAGCTTTTGGATGAACCCATTGATTCTTAATGTGATAATGCACAGTAAATATAGGATTTTTTTTTTGCTAAAGTACACATTAGTGTACATTGTGTTTAGTAGCGTGGTGTTTCGTGATTATATCCGTCAAATTTAAAATAAATGGCATATTGGATGAAACTAGAGACTTTAATCTTTTGACTCAAACAGGTTTCAATGTAAAAACATAAGTAGGTTTCTCACCAGATGTAGTATTGTTGGCGCTTCTCCCAAAGACAAACTGCTCCGATCGCTGCCCGCTGTGATCGGTGCCATGTTGTTCACATGACTCTGTACTTTAAAAGTTTCACCCTTTACTGACAGCCCAGAGTCTTCTGAACTGAGATCAGTTGGTGTAAATGAATTAAAAGTATGCGTTCTGTATAGCGAAGCCAAAATACAATGTCCACGCATGTGGACGCGGGGAGGCACGAGGGTATACGTGGTTTTCGCGAGGGACAAGTCATTTGAGTCCAGTAATTTTTTGTGCTAATCAACATTATGGCACAAATGCTGTTGATTGAGCTTAACTTGTTTTGAACTTGGAAAGAACATGAGAACAAACCATGAATATCCAAATAGCGAAGTACACATACTGTCCTCGCCATGCAAGGCTAGAGTGCTTTTTATTTCCCAACAGAAGCCCAGAACAATGCAGAAGTTTACCACAGATTGCTTTTTCACCGTATTTGTGGTCGGGCTTGTTGTTTCACACTACTTGTCCTCAACACGGCTCTGCATGTCCTGACAAGATTTTAATTGATATCGAGATTGAGGCCACTTTTGGACAGGAATGGATTTTCACAGGTCTGATATCGCCCTCTGATAACACTGTTATTATGTTCATCAACCCTCAGGCTGCATAATTCTTCCAGTCAAGTTACCAATGCTTCACCAGCTGCTGTAGTGGGATTTAACAAGCCTCTAGGTGCAGTAAGGCGATGGACGATCATCTTTATGTGTGGGCCATTTGTTCTGCACTCATTCTCGTCCCTTCTCATTGATCATGTTTGTAGATCAGACCGTTGCCAGTTGCTAATTTAGTGTGAGCATATTTATCTTCAAGACATTTGCAGATGAAGCATTACATTCCCAAATAATTTATTTAAAAACTATTTATGTCCTTAAGTCGGTTCATAGATTAAAGGAAACATTTTGAAAATCAATGTCATATTGCTGAACATAGCTTGATAGCTATAGTTAAAAATATTAAAGGGATCGTTCTTGTGCAAATTAAAATTCCATCATCATATACTCACCTTCATGTTGTTCCAAACCCAAAAGATTTTATAATAGTATGTTAGTCTTTCGCTTTCATTGTACAGTATGGAAAACAATGCAATAAAGTGAATGGTGACTGAAGCTTAACTTACATATGGGTTTGGAACAACAAGTTAATCTCTTCATATTTGGGTGAACTATCCCTTTAACAAACTTTATCAGGTTTCACTTTATTGTACAGTGTATTAAATGCTACTGTAATTAGAGGTTACCTCAAAATTTGTATGACTTTATTTCTTCTGCAGAACTCAAAAGAAGATTTTTAGAAGAATATCTCAACTCTGTAGGTGCATATAATGTAAGTGAATGGTGACCAACATTTTGAAGACCCAAAAAGTACATAATGACATGATAAAAGTAATCCATATGACTCCAGTGGTTTAATCCATGTCTTCTGAAGCGATCTAATCGATTTTGGGTGAGAACAGACCAAAATATATCTCCTTTTTCATTGGACATCTTGCCATTGCAGTCTATAGGTACAATCATGATTTGAAGCTCGATTACACTTCCAATGACACGTGCGCAGAGCGCTAGATGGAGCTATAGAAAGTGTAATCAATCTTGAAATCTTGATTGCCAAGGAAACAGCTGATGTCAAGATTTATAGTGAAAAAGGAGTTACATTTTGGTCTGTTCTCACTTGAAACCTATTGGATCTCTTCAGACGACATGAAAATATTTATCACCGTTCATTTGCAATGTATCTGTATGGACATATAGAGGTGAGGTATTCTTCTAAAAATAATTGTTTGTGTTCTGCAGAGGAAAGAAAGTCACACACATCTGTGATGGCATGAGGGTGAGTAAATGATGAGAGAATTGTCATTTTTGGGGGAACCATCCCTTTAATTAACACAGTAATAACAACTGGGTAATAATCACAAATATCTGTCAAAGATTTTTTGTAACAAATTCCAGAAGTATTTAAAGAAATCATAGGAGGATAGGAGAACAAGTTTGGCTCTCTGCTTGCAAGTCCATGTCTTGACCGTGGAAGTCTTGACCAACTCCTTTCTGCCCCTTGGGCTTTTCCTTCCCTGCCTCTGGCTACCAACCTCTACTTTTTCTGCCATTAAAAGATTATTGTGTCATTTTTGCTGACACTAGTTTAAAACACTTTTAGACACCACATAATGAGTTTGCATGCAAAACACACAGCAGCCACCTTTGGGTCCTTAAACATGATTTCACATGAGTCTTACTAATCAGCACCAAGCCAATAGCTATAATCAGTCTAATGAGTGACATTATCTTCAAAAATGGGAATGGGTAGGGATTGAAACCAGAGTTAAAAGGCCCAGCACACAGCATAATGAGACCCTTCAGTTCCAGCAGCCCAACACACAACCGCCCTGAGAGGAGATATCCTGGCATTTACCTTCATGTGTGTTGTAAACAATGCCTGAGCTAAAGCTACATCCCCAGTTCTCTCGTTCTCGAAGCCGACAAGTACAGGACTGGAGAATGAGAGAAATAATGGGTGTCAGAGCTAAAATTAAGTTAACTTTTTTTGTGTGTGTGTCTTTTAATTCTAAGCTGTATATGTTCCCATTGTTATGGAAAACCTGGAAATATCAGGCAATTTTAAGATAGTGTTCAATTAAAACTTACAAGTAGGGTTAGAAACCAAGTACCAATTCTGAACAAGAACAAGTCTGAACCATAAAAAAAAATAAAAAATCTGGATTTTCATGACTTTTGGTTCCATTAATGATTCATGAACATGCAATCTTCCACTGATGCGGACAGAACACCGTACTTAAATACTCTGACAGTGCAATGAAATACTCTGGTCTCAAAGACCAGTTTAGTCCGATTTCCAAACGAATGAGAGAGCTGTTTTTAATAATTCAAAATAATCAAAATAGGGAGCTGGAATCATTAAAATATTACGATTCCCGTCCCTACTCTCAAACCACAGTAATATTTGATTAGTACTCATTGAGCCCGTTTACATGCACACCAATATGCTAATAAAGTCGTTTCAAGGCAAGACATCCGCGTTTACATGGCATTTGAAATAATCGCGCTATTCTTTACTTTTGACGTCAAAGTGTGAAGAGGCACGCGCTCAACACGTGTGCACATTGGATGAGCTGGTAAGAACATGGGGTAAGGTGTTTACATGGCACACAAAATCGGCGTAATGGCCAAAAATCTACCTGTGTCGACCGTGTTATTCATAAGCAGTTTATGGCCTTTACACTGATAAAGGAACATGGTTTATTGTGTTTACATGACTGCACAAATTGTGAGCTTATAAAGCATAATCGGTGTAAGAACGTGCATGTAAATGCGCTGATTGTTCTTTTGAGGTGGTTTATTTCAATGAATCAGTCATTTCACAATTTGGTCTGAATGATTCCTTAGCAAATCAGTCAGAACTTTAAAGGTTTTTAAAAGTTTTTATCTAGTAATCCTAAATTACATAAAAGGTCACGGGAAAAGTCATTGAGTTTGAAAAGTGTGGAGCCTTGAATGTAGGGTTGACAATTATTATGTCAGCTTTTTTTTCTTTTGGTACCATATCCCTATTACCCTATAAGGCATTGTTCTCTCATGTCCTATTTACGCCTTGCATTTACATGCGTTTCATAACTGGATAGCATCTGGATATTCTTCAGCTAAATTGTTTTTAAACCTTGTAGTCAAATACATCTCCACTCAAGTTACCCATGCAAAATGGAAAACGCTACTTAAATCTGAGGTTGTGGTAACTGAACATTTTCCATCGTTTAGCGGATTATTTTTTTTTTTGATTCAAATCGCTTTAACAGTTAGGGTTTTTTCTTTGGCGGCTGCCAAAGTAAAATTTCGGTTCACAAGCAAATATGATCAAATTTGTCTCACGTTTGGTACTTTGTAATGGCTAAATATGCTGCTCATCTGATGCGCAAGTGAAGCCTGTTTCCTGTGAGTATAGCGCGATTCACGTGATTAGAAAACCAGAGAGACGCGAGCAAGTGGAAATTTGATGAGAGAGGCAAGATATTCCAAGTGAATTCCAATGGAATAATTCGTGGGATTTTTTTTCATTGTTCAGGTGACCAGATTGCGAGACGGCAGAGTCTGTTGTGTTCTTCACATTGCAATGGCAGAAAAATAAGAAAGGCACAGCACTTTGATGAATGTATCAAACGGATGAATGTAGCGTAACCTCATCACATAATGAATTACTTGTGTAGTTGTATCAGGCTAACAAAAATGCTCTTGCACTTAAACCTTCTTTGAATGTGGTCATAATTGTGGTTTCAGTGATTTGAGTACAGTCCAATCACAATGATTCTTGGGTGCATTTACACCTGTCATTTAATGTGTTCAAGTGTTATCCGATAGCGATCTGATCACCAAAATACACATAATGGTGGAATGGTGTATATGGGGCCTCATTCTTTTTCTCTCTCCATTGCTCTTGCTCTGTTTATTTGTGGGGTTTTTTTGTGTGTAAAAATATTTGCACCTAGTGTACTGTGAAACAGCAAAGCTGTCGGGTCCTGTGGCGCGGGTTCTCGGGGAGAGGTGCACGGCTAAGTGTGAAAACTCCAGGCCAAGTTTTTAATGAAGTCCAAAAGGTGGTATCGTGTGAAGTGCCGAGGCCCCCCACTGAACGTTTCCGTGCTCTTGGGGAGGGAAGAGCAGCACCGCAAGCCCACAGACTCCAGACAATTCTGCGCCAATTAAAAAGCCTGACTAACGCACAGCTCAATCCAGCTTCACAGGCTTTGCAGATCGCCTCTTTCATTTCCGCCGCTATAGTTCTTTGGTGACAGCTTGGCGAGGCGGACCTTTTTTTCTTTTGAATTTTCACCAGGTGCTTTTATTCTTTGGTGGCTGAGAAAACTGATTTGATAAAAGGGCCTTTTTTAAATCTGTTGTAGGCCTTTGATGTCAGTGCGGCTTGATGTAAACATTGCATACAAGTGCCATGATGAGATGTTTTGATGCAAGGAACAACTAAGGAGAAAGAACGGTTGTGGATTGATAGAGAAAATACAGAATAAGCACCTCATTGTGGACTGGTTAGGTGCACAAGCTTCAACATGACAAAGAAGCACCATGTTAAAAGTGACTCGTACACTATAGTCAAATCTTTTTTTTTGTTGCTATAAATTCTCCTCCCTGCCCAATAGCAGGGGTGTAACGATCCATCGATCTGGATCGATTCATCGATCCAATAACCAATGATCTAGTGTTATCAATACAAAGCGTAAATATTGATATAGACCTTTTTTTTAAGATGTACCTTTATTTTAATACTCTCATGTCAGCTATGTACGTACCCATTTCCGTCAGGTGACGAAGCAACCTTTTTACATTAATTTGACTTCATGAGTGCTAAATAATTTTCATGTGGGACACGGATGTGCGTGTGGGGTCTGTGAAGCCAAATTATGCTCTGCTATCCTTGCGAGCATGTCAACTGGTCTTCCCATGAAACTTGAGCTCCATTGACAGGATCTGTACGGGCGCGTCAAATGCAGAGCGGCTCACATGTGCGATTGATTCGGACTTCCATTGATATCATTGCGTATGTAACCCATTTGAAATTTACATGAGAATTTGCTATTTAATAGTACCATGGAGTAGTTCAACCATCATGTGAAACGTCTTGACAACGCCAACATTCTGAACAGCACTAATGAGGGAAAGAGAAATCACCTGCTGTCAAGTATCAGTTATAAGACTTTACACATCAACACCCTTACTAACATTTATCCCAGTTAACTGTAAAATAATTTTTCATTACATCTGTGGAAGTTGTAGCCAAGAAAACTGCAGATAGCACGGATAGTTGGAAACAAGTCATGGGTATGTAAGTACTTTGAATTGGATTCAAATGAAAAATAAGCTGTAATCAAACGATTGATGATCACTTGTGTGTGAGACGTTATTTTTTATATTATTATCTGTATAATTATTTTCAACATCTGAAGTACCATATTTTGTTTTGGCTGTCCCAATAAGGATACTAAATTTGCACTTTTCAGAGAGCTCAGTAAAATTTTCAAATTATATTTTGGGTGTATTTGAGGGCAACATTTTTTTAATTGATTGTGTAAAATAGGCACATAATATCGATCACAGGACCCTGAATCAAATCGAAATCGTATCAATATTTGCAGATTTTGAAGTATCTGCAAATATTGAATCGCAGGCCAAGATATTCGATCGTATTGTGATGAAACGTCCGATTTACAGTACACACCTAGTAGGTGGCGGCATGCACTAGTGGCCAAAAACATAAGCAGGTAAATGTGAAAGAACAGATTGATAGTAAAAAATGGGTTACATATGTTTTAATAGCTGTTTCTCACCCACACCTATCATATGACTTATGAAGATATGGATTAAACCACTGGAGTCTTATGGATTACTTTTATGCTGCCTTAATGTGCTTTTTCAGTGGGGCGGCTGTGGCTCAGTTGGTAGAGCGGGTTGGCCACAAATTGTTGGGTTGGTGGTTCAAATCCCGGCCCACACGACTCCACATGCCGAAGTGTCCTTGGGCAAGACACTGAACCCCAAGTTGCTCCCAGTGGCAGGCTAGTACCTTGCATGGCAGCTCTGTCGCCATTGGTGTATGAATGTGTGTGTGAATGGGTGAATGAGTCCCAGTGTAAAACTCCATTTTGGAGTTTCCATATTTTGGTACCCATTCTCTGTTCAGCAAAAGAAAGAAAGTCATACACATCTGGGATGGCATGAGGGTGAGTAAATTATGAGAGACTTTTCATTTTTGGGTGAACTATCCCTTTAAGTACTTATTGACTGAAAAATTCACCTTTTCAGTTTCAAGAGAAAAAGTAATATGGTTTTGGAAGGACATAAAGGCACGAGTAAATTGTCAAATTTTCATTTTTGAACTGTTTCTTGATGTACCTTATGGAATTCACACAGTCCTGCTTTAGTATCACTGGCATAGAGTTATAAAATTGACAAAAGCAGTCATATGATCATGCCGAACACGTCCATTTTGCCTCTCATTTTTCCTTGAGGAATCTTTGAGGACCCTGTCGTCTTCCTTGTATTGCTGGGTGACTGAGAGCAAGGCTGGTGCTTTCACATGGTTCAAAACTATAGATGAGAGCTGTGAGTACCGCTGTGGCCAGCCCAGCACTAACTGCTGTTGAGTGACACTAATGAGGAGAACAGGCATGCAGGAAAGGGAAGGAAACAGGCTCTTCTGGACATCGCCATTGACAAAAACCCTTTAAGATCTCAACAGTCACTGCAGTCTTTCACGAGACCACCCCTCCCCCAATTCCTTCTCACAGACTTCCCTTCTCAAAAGGCACATCTCTCAATTAGCATTGCTCAGAAAACATGCCACTTTGGTGCTTTTCCTTTGATTTGTTTTGATTAGCAGGATGTAAGGGATCTAATTTAATCCTGTTCTAGAGAGTATGGCAACATGCATAACGTTGAACAAAAACAACAGAAGATGGTACAAGGTGATTCTGTACTTGCAAATTCCAATCTAAAGGTGTCTGGAGCGGAAGTGTCTTACATTAGACTTAAGGGCCATTCACACAGAACAAGTTATTGCGTCAATCTGCCATGTTTTTTTTAATCGTTGTTTTGTAAACATGCACTAGACAGACGTCTTTGACCATTGTGCCATGTCTCACTATATGGTGAAACACATTTTCAAGATAGCGTATCAAGTTAAAAGAAATATAACGTTGAATGCGATCATTTTAACAAATTTGAGTCCAATTAGTTTTCATTTTGGGCAAGGCTACCAAGCAGGACATTGCAAAAATAGAAACTAAGTGACCGACAAAACTTGTGGCACAAGTCGTGACTGGCTTGGACAGAAACCTGGATTAACAAGGAAGAGATAGCTTTTATAATTTGCTTTGTCACGTCGAGTGTTACAGGTTCAAAGCGGGTGAATATCCGCGGCAACTAAAACAAACAGCAAAGATTTATACTGTCTGTTGTGTTCCTCCTCCTTGACATTTGTTCAGGCTCACTGCTTAATCAAAAGTCAAGTAAGGCCTTTCAGTGATGGCCCTTATCAATGGCAAATCACTTTTTCTTTTTCTTTTAACTCTTGTTATGCAAGGTAACTAAAAAGTTTGTTTTCTGTATATCCCCTGTGGTAGACTGTGGCATAGTGCCAGTTCCAAAAACACAAAGATTTTTCAAAGAACATATTTCTTTTGCAGTCGCAGTATGACATTAACTGAGTAGAAGGAGCAGCAATAACACAGAGGGTGTTGTGTTCTGCCTCCCAGCCAAAGACACAGTGTGAGCTCAACCAAATGCTTTTGACCCTTTCGTAGACCTGTGTTCAACTTATTTTGCAATATTCTCTTTGGTATTCTTCCGGTTTGATTTCTGATTGGTTGACCATGTCTCTGGCACTATATACCCCTGATATTAACATCCGTAATGGCAAATGTTGTTCTTCATTGTGGATGTATACACGTAGAGTGTAGGACATGCAGTGACACTGTGGAAGAGATACCAGCTTACTCTATTTCTTTGGGGATTATAAAACTAAGCAACATATACACACACATAATCTCAAAATTGCTCCTTCATGTGAAATAAGGGCCCATTGGTTTAATCGGAGAGCCTTAAAATAACATGTAAATGTGAAGAATATTTAATATATTGTATGTTGTGTTATTAAAATCTGTCTCAAATTATTTTCCAATGACCATTTGTGATCGATTATGTAGAGGAAAGGGTTTACATACAAAATACATTATGGATTATATCAGTGTGTCACTGCATTTTGATGTCAATCATACCTAAAGATGTTCTGTGAAGTCTTGTTCACGTGTATTTATTTGGCTTTCCAAGTTTTTGGATCTGACGGTTGTACCAAAGACAGTCACGATTATTACATTTAGCTGACGATTAATAAAAAAAAAAAAAAATATATATATATATATATATATATATATATATATTCACTATTATGATGATTAATTGTGTGTTTTATGGCTTTTAAAAACAGATTTAATACCAGGGCCTCAACTCTGATTGGTTCGCCATTTGGCGATTCTCCAATCCATTCTTATGTGCATTTTACATCAACATTTATGCATTTAGCAGACACTTTATCCAAAGCGAATTTGGTACACATTTTATCAGTATTTATTTTTCCATGGGAATCAAACCCATGACCTTGCCGTTGCCAGGTCTAGTATACACGAATGGTTTAGCTACAGAAACACTTGCATTTTGTGGCAAGGATTGCACACATCATTACATTTGGCTTTTTTAACACATAAAGCTTGATAAAAAGTCTTGCAAAAAAAAAGACAATACAGTATGACTTGAGGCCAGCTTTGACTTTGCCTTTGGCTGTCAGGCCTAGAAGCATGTCAACACGGCAGACAGGTTATTACACTGTGACAAACTCTGTACGGAGCATCCCGGATCTTTCATTTAGGGTTTCTCCCAGAGTGGAAGGCTGCCAAGACTGCCAGAGCCCTTGTAGGATCAGACAAGCTTCTAAATCCGCCCAGTCGATGCTGCGCCATGCTTCTCTTTGATGGAACGGTTACCTGCCTTGTCCTATGCTTGTACAGTACTGCTGTAGCGCCAGGGCTATCAGCCCACACACTCCACCCTCTGACAGCCGAACTCTGTGCTGCGGGCTGGCTTCTCTCGCTCTTTCTCTCTTTGAGAAACCTCATGTGAACCTGCCTACTGCATGCAGTGTTGTATTGAAGCATGTGTTTAATCACTAAGTGTGAGTTCACTCAAAAATGTCAATTTTTTTGTCGTTTACTCACCCTCATGTCCTTCCAAGCCTGTATGATTTTCGTGGGACACAAAAAGATGTTAGCCATAATGTTTGTGACTGACATACTCTGTAACCATTCAGTTTCATTGTATAGAAAAACGAAGCAATGAAATGAAATGGTGATTGAGAGAAACATTTTGCCTAACATCTCTGTTTGTGTTCCACAGAGGAGAAAGTAGTGGTTTAAAATGACATGAGGGAGAGTAAATGATAACAGAAGTAAAATTTATGGGTGAACCCCTTTAAAGCATAAGTGACATTCAAACAAACAGAGGAATGGTTTGATAGTGCCACAGTGGTTACACTACACTTCAATTTAATATTAACCGATGATTGGCTTAGTTAGTTTTCTCTGCATATCAAGCTGGGATAGGAGAAACACACTTCAGCTTTAACAGGCTTTTAGTGTGTTCTCTGGCATGGAAAAACTTGTACTTCGTATATGCTTTTGACCTTGATGCACATACCGCAGTCGAACAAATTTGTTCTCTCTGCGTTGTTGTTGCAGCTTTGATGTGTCTGATATTGACATTTGTGACTTGATGGAAGCTGTGCTCTGCTTTCTCTGTCCGTTTCTCCCTGGGTGTTTGTGAAACGAATGGTCTGTGCAATCAGCGCAGTGCTGTTGGGCTCGTTGAAGCTCCTCTGACCCGCCGTGTGTGTGCCCTTGTTCAATGATTGTCCTTCACTTCACTGCAGTGCTCAGCTCCTCTACTCCACACAGCTCGGCCACTTATCTGACCAGGTGGCTGATATGTTTTCTTTCCTTTTTCTCTTCATTTTTCCCTCATTGTTTTTAGCGTTCCAGTGCAAGGGCACCTTTTTTACGCCTTCCACTCAAGAGCACTTGGTTTACACTGATTTTCGCTGTCTTTTCACCTACTCTCCCTCCCTTTTTGTATCTCACATAAATACAGTCAGGGTTCTTATGATCATGGAAAAACTGAATATTTTATATCTGTTTATGTTTATATCTGAATATTTAACAATATACTTATAATTAATACTAAAATTAAGAGTTTTATATTTTTCCACAGTTTTTTATTTGATTACATCATTTGCAATGCTTCATGGGATTGTAGTTCATTCCCTAAAGACAAGAAGTACACAGTCTTGTACCTTTGACTTTTTGTCAGATTATCAAACCATTTATTGCTTCAAATCAAATTTTGTAACATTACGATTCACCTCGGAGCTGGTTGGTTTGGTTTATGGCTTAGAAATCTTTTATGGATGTTTTTATGAAATTTCTTTGGAAAGAAATAATGGGAAATGGGAAACTTCCAGAACTAAGACTAAGGCTGAAAGAGTGAAAGGATCTAAATGTATTCATTTACAGAAATTGATTCTTGTGAGTGTAATCTAGAAAGTGATTTTTTAAATATTCAATCAATATAAAGTAATCTTAAAAAATGGAAAAAGTCATTGATAATCAGCATTCAAGGCACAAAGGCACAAGCCACTACAATTCACGGAGCCTGGGGCAAAAAAATAAAATACAAAATTCTCTCCTGGGCCCAATGAGTATACTATACTATAGAAAGATTTGCTTAGTAACACCAATTAAACAGCAATTTTCACCCGCATTATTGATTTTTGTTTGTTGTGTCTTTAATCATATTAAAGATAATGCTAAATTATGTGCAGTATAATTGTTAGAAGGAAAACATAATTGTACATAAATCCAATGCCATAAAAGACCTTAACCCCCCCCATCAACCCGTTCCCAGTACCAAACCTGCCGCTCCCCCTCATGATGGTCCCACAGAGAGACACACTGTCCAGTAGAGGTCGACCGATATTGGTTTTTTCAGGCCGATGCCGATCTTTTGAAATCCGGGTCGGCCGAATGCCGATTAATGCTGCCGATTTATTTTGGCCGATATTTGGCCGATATGTGCTTGTTTTTAACCTCTTATTTGAACCTTTTATTTGAAAGATAAAATGTAACACAAATAATTACTTAAGATAGACAACATTTCTCAACAAATACATTTATTGAACACTTGACCAATCTGCACTTGTACACTTAAATTTAAAATGTATAATGTAAAAACATATTGTATAAATAATGTATAACAAATATATTAAATAAACAAAGCAGGTGTTACGAACTGCTCCGAGACACGAAGGTTGAGATCCAAATGCAGCTTTAATTAAGGGGCAATCCAGACACGTAATCCAATATTCAGAGCATCCAAGAGAAGCACAGGCATAACTAGGGATGGGTATCTTTAAGGTTTTAATGGTATTACAATCTTACCGATACTGTTTATCGATTCGGTACTTTAACGGTATTCTTAACGTAAAATAACACTGCATAGTTGATCATAGATAGATTAATGCTTATTAATGCAGAAGTTATTCATTCAAGAGCTGTAAGTGATTTTCTCTTTGCCTTTTGTTGTTTGATTCGCAGTAATGGCTCAATCGTCACGTTTATTAGACAGCTTCCCCTTTAAGACCGAGTTCAGATCTAATAGGCTCCTGATGCAGCATATTTTCTCCCCAACTATTTCCATAACTACGTCCATTTAAGACATAAACTGTGTTTAAGTGAATCTCCGAGCCGGTCGTTTTGACATATTTTTGTGTATATTTGATCGTTTAGACGCGCACATGAAACCCAAAGTAGCCTATAGTTTGCTTGTCTCTTTGCGGTGTGTTTCGGAGCGCGCGCCGCCTTGGGAACGGTATCTCTTGCGCTCTTTTTATTATTAAACGCGTCCCGCAATTTAGCAACAGTAGCTAGACTGCATTTTACAACAATCACCAATCGTGCTTATTCTGACGTTAAGTTTGAGTTTTAGGGAGAAATGTCAGTGCACCGCTGTGAAGGGAAGGAAGTTGTGCTAGACAGAATGCGGCTTATGTATAAATATTATTTTTATAATCTTTGGAAGGCGAAATCTAAAATAAAATCCGACTAATAATCACAGATCTAAACCAGGCTATGTCTGAATGTTTAGTTCTGTCACTCATTAAGCAGGGCTCGTTTTGTGCTTGCTGTGGCACCGCGTGAGCGAGTTCTCTCTCTCTCTCTCTCTCTCTCTCTCTCTCTCTCTCTCTCTCTCTCTCTCTCTCTCTCTGCGAATAGCTAAATTGCATCACAGACAAATGGTTTCATATTATTATACATAGAAATGGCTGGCGAGATAAAATAACTTTCTCTTTATGGCAATAAAGAATGTATTTTCTTAATTTCTCCAGTACCGACAGCAGAACCGATAACGTCCGAGCTTACCAAAGCCAGTCCTTCACTAGCCTATAGTGCGTTGGTATCTTTTTATTAATTATTTATCTGCATTGAGTGACAACCCTCTCAAATATAAGACACACAAACAGAACAAATAAAAGTCTCAGATTCACTGTCTGTAATTGCAAAATTCTTGCTTGCTTATTGTGACATGATAGCAACCCTTCTGCTGTGATAATGCAACTTCAACTACGCTATCAATATCCAAAGTAGCCGAACTTCATGTTGCCTATCGCGTTTGTCACGTTTTTTCTTGAAGTTGGCAGTAACATATCAAAAGTTTTTAATTAAATCTAAAGAAGTTATACAAATTTAACCCTTACTGTTTTCTCTAAGGAACTTAGCTCCTTCCTTAGGCACTGGATGAGGTCTGCTCACTCTGCTGGAAAATGACTCTAGGGGCAGTGTGCGTCGAACACGTGTTCCACAACAACACTAGGCTGCCCACAGATGCGCCTGCCTAATAATCGGCTTGATATGCGTGGATATTGGCCGATGCCGATTATGTAAAAAATGAAAAAGGCTGGCCGATTAATGGGTCGACCTCTACTGTCCAGGGTACAAAAACACTCATTCGGATCTGTGTGGTTTGTCCCGTGTGGCAGGCCAGAGTAGCAGAAAGCATCTATTAGGCTGCAGTTTGTGTACTGCTGTCAGGCCCTGACATTTTTCATTTTTTCTGAATGTGACTAGTGATGGACACCCGCCTCAATGGCGACGCCTCCTCCAGTCTCTTTCTCCCCACCCTCTCTGGTTAGCTGGAGCCTTTGCTACCGCATGATAAACCAGAGGCTAAATTTAGATTTTCTCACACAGAGAGAGTGATTACTGGCATTGCGAGAGCATGAAAGACAGTGAAAGTAAGAGAGTGTGTGTTGCAGGCTTGTTATCCACAACAAATCCATTTGCAAAGAGACAGCGTTTTGTCGCCTTCACTAAGAGTATTGTTTGTCCCTTATTTTCCTTAGCACTGCTCATTTATTTGTGCCTTTTCTTTAACTGCACAATTGGACAGGCTTTTATGCCTTTTATAACGTGTGTTTTCTTTGGTACAAACCTTCAGTGACTCCAATTAAGATCTTTGAATCTTTCAAAAAGACAAAGTCAAAGAGGCCTTTTGTAACAGATTGGATTTCTATTTGTCTGATTTGTCTATTTAGTCGACTCATGTTGTACAGTTGAACTAACCTTTAATCTTGTATGTCTAGGTTTATTAACAACACAGTTATGTAATGACGAAGTTGCAAAAGCTGGGCTGCATATGCAGACGTAGTCACTACTTCAGGATTTAGTTTATCCCATTGTGACGAGAAGGAGTGCATGGCTGGACTGTGACAGTGCACGGCCGGCGCTGAGTCAACTAAAAAGACGAGCTGGGGCGCCAGTTCCAGAGAGAGACACATGTGGCCGCTGTGTGTGTGTGCGTCTATTTGTTCTTTTATGTCATTAAAGTTATGTTGACTGTTCTGCCGGTTCCCGCCTCCTCCTTTCCCATCCTGAACTCATTACACTCTTTCATTTCGCCAGTCCCCGAGAAACCACTTTCCTTAATTTTTCCATGCCACTGCTATGGGATTTCGATTGATCTTATAAAAGCAGTTGGCACACAAACTACAACTGAGAACAAAAAATAAGTGCTATCTTCCATTTATTTTGACCAAAGACTTGGACAAAATGGCTACTCTTAGTGTTGCAAGTAAGGTACCGGACAAATCGAAGCATCAAAAGAAATAAGCCTTGAGCGTGACTGGTTAGCAACAGCTGTTAGCTTCGGCAGGTGCACGCTATGTTTTTGATGTAGCAATAGGGGGTAAAGGGCGAATATGGGTCTCTCTGAAGTATGCAGTGAGTTGCGAAACTTGCTCTGGGCATTTTTCCATTGCTGATACAGCTGGACCATTAGGAGGGCCAGTGCACTTGAGAGAACTGACCTGCATAGAGGGATAGTTCACCCAAAAATTACAATTCTATCATTTACTCACCCTCATGTTGTTCCAGACCAACATGACTTTTATTGTAAGGAAAAAAAATTAGATAACAGCTAACATTTTGCCTAACATCTCCTTTTGTGTTCCACATCAAAAAAAATATATACGAGTTTGAAGTAACATGGTGGTGAGTAAAGGATGATTCCCAAATTTACAATACTCATTTAGGTTGCTGTGCTCTAACTCACTGGTGTCTTGGCTGACCTATTTCATATCATTCCGTGTATGACTGCAATCATTTAAAGCAGTGGTTCTTTAAATTGGACACCAAGAGTTGATCCAGCAGAATCTCAAACTAATCATGTCCCTATACTAGTATCGGAATCATGTCCGATACCATGCTAACGCTCTCGTACTCATAAAAATGCTCCAATACAAAAAAATATACCTTCTGATGTTCGAATGCCATTATGTAAACATTCAGCACACAAATGCTGTTTACATTGCTACCAGCTTCAAATGCGAGTGGTTTAGAATGAGTAGAGCTGGTGTTGTGCTGACATAAAGACGCAATGTTTTAATACCATTTTAGAGCTGCCAAAATAAAAGCTCAATTTAAATAGAAAAAAAGTACAGAAGAAATTGATCACTACTGTATAGGTAATATTCACTTTAATACTACTACTTGTAATAATATTAAATAAGTATTAATATAATATTTAAGCAATATCTCACATCTGTGAAGCTTTGTTATGCAGTAATTTATTTAACAAAAATAACTTCAATGTTGTGCTTTGGATTACGCTGTGTTTCTGTATAAAAAACAATTATAAAAAAGTTATGTTGAAAATTAATTGTTATATTTTAAATTCATTTATTTAAACACCATTTTGATGTTAAATATAGTGTTGATATGGAAATTCAGAATAATGAAACAAAAAACAGGTATCTGGCACTGTATCGGTGAGTACCAAAAAGAAGTATCAGTTCTTGTTCTAGTTCTCAAAAAAAAAAAGAAATGTTATCGGGACATCCCTAGTTTGGAATATGGCATGAGCTGTTATTCACTCAAACAGTCCTTACTGAACTGCACATTTTTATTTGGAATTCTCAGCCCAACAGTCATCACATTTTTCTTCTCGTTTATTAAAATAAACTTCATGTAGGCCTCTCCTGTGGTGAACTTATGAAGGCCCATTAGGAGTGTCTTCCTGTTGGATTAGCAAATGGTGCAGGCTTTTATTTTTGGCCCCGTCCTGGCTGATGTGTTTTTTTCTCAGATTGCTGGCTGTTAGATATTGATAGGTCTCTCTCGCTCTCGCTCTCCCTCTCTCTCTTGCTCGCTCATAAACAAAAAAATACAAGTCCACACATACTGGTTAAAGTTTATAGGGAGTTATGCAAATACATACAATTTTTCTTACAGGTTTTGGTTTTTGCATCGGACAGCAGTGAGTGATGACAACACTAAAGAAAGTTCTGTTGAATAAGTATTTATTTTGCCGTGCCCTTTCTCTCTTGTCATATACAACTTGCAACCTGCCAACTGTGATGCAGCAGATTCAACTGTGCTGCTCCTGAATAGCACCGAAAGACACACTGTTGCATTTATGTTACAACAGTAGGAAACAGTCCGTTAAGAGGAGCATAATTTTGTTTTCTGTCTATAGTAGCTCGGACATCATAGCTGAAAATTTACGGTGTGTTACACATGGCCAAGTGTAGTGCTTTCCAGTAGTACTAATTACAGAAAGACCCTGATTCAATGATACAATAAATCACAATCATTTATCTCTGGCTAGTGTCTGTGATGAATAATTAAGCTAGTTATTAGTAAAATGAACAGCACATTAATTACCCGTTGGCCTCAGTCATTAAAAGTTGTGTCTCGCTGAATTTAAAGGCAGCTCTTGTGTTGTGGTTCTGCTGGTATTGACATATTATGTCTCAAGACAGTGTTCTAGGCTGCGGGTTTTTAACCTCCTCGGTTAAAGGAATTCAGAGTGAAACGTGCAGCTTGTTTGTAATCGACGGAATAATTGGCAATCAATTATGAATGAGACAGAGCCTCGGAACATTCAGGACTGCCGATCTCGACATCAAATTTTAATTATCAATCACAGACAGGCGTGAAATCTTAATGGAAGTGTCTGATATGTTTTGCAGGGTATTACAGTGCCTAACCCTGCGCTCTTTGGGTGGGAGATGCTTGACTTGTAGCTTGTGATGACCTGCTGGCCATACTGTATCAACACTAATAGATTTTATTTATTAAATCATCCATGCATAAACACTCTGCTGCTCATTTTTACAATTTAAAAAGACATTTTTGGAGGTAATGTTTACGTTTGTTTACCTTTTTTTTTCTTCCATGCATTTAAAATTTGCTGTCTTCTTCAGGAAAATGGACCAAAACCACTGATGACTCACCTAGTTTGAACAGGCATGCACAAACTTTTGTCCTATAATATTTTCTCCCAATTGCCACATGCTGTACCGTGCAACAGTGCCAACCCAAATATTTCAGCCATCTTGGTTCTTGTTAATTATTATTAGTATTAATTACATAAAAATCTTCATACAATGTTCTAAGCCATGAACCAAATCAAGGTCTGAGGTGAATCACAACATTACACACTTATTAGATGAAAAGTCAAAGGTACAAGACCGTGTGATTATCGTCTTAATGAGGCAGTAAACTGGAATCAAATGAAGCATTTTGAATTTTATAATCAAATTAAAAACAACGGCAAAATATAAAACTATTGATTTAAAGTTGCTTATTATAATTATGTAAACAATATGTTTTAAGTTCATTGCAAAATATTCAGGAAAACATTTAAATCAACAAGTAGTTTGAGATGTCTTTTACATCATCTGCAGTGCATTAAAGGAGAGGGTGGTTGCTGCAGATCTCTTTTGGCATACATTGTTTGGGTTAAAAAATAGTTACAAATCAATACCTTTATGGAAAAAATGTATGGGATTTTTACTACTGTAACCAAACTTTTGGGCTCTTTTGACTAGCAAAAGAGAGTAGCAAATCATGGTTTTGCGGTGTGTTTTAAATGGAACGCTATTGGCTACTTAAAAAGAAAGGAACAGCCCTTCAATGTGTTGTGCCCCAAATTCCTTTTTCAGTAGGAATATTTGAAGTAAATGAATTGTGTCTTTAAATGTCTCTTCAAACATCTTTGTTTGACATTGAATAATTATTTGGACACAATTATGCCTAGTTTTCATTTTTAACCTTTGAAAATCATTGATAGTGATTGAACATGTCTGTTTTAGTCAGAGTTGACAAGTGCGAAAACAAATTTTTTTTTTCTTTTGCCCATGGGCAGACACATCTCCATCAACAAGCCTGAGATGCTGAGAAGATAAAAGCATTTAACAATATAATATAGGAGGAGAACTGGAGGTGATAGGGGTGTCTGCTCACTTCTCCTCTTCTTCAACAGTGCTCTGAGTTTGGAGGTGTACAATATCAATTCCCTGGAGTGTGCCTGGGTCACATACCCCCGGTTGCTTCATTACTGTGTTTGACTACAGGTATACTCCCCTAATGAGAAGACCCTTGAAAAAGATAAGTACAGCTTCTAGTCCATTAACAATCGAAGCTGAATCCCAAGAATATCAGCCAAGGTCTAAAATCACCTAGTTTGGAAGGACAGGATGTGTCTAATAATGGTGTTAAATGTGATACAGAACGGCGATTAACCATTTGGCCTGAGTCGGAGTGGTTTCTTAAATAATAACATCATTAAAGGAATAGCATCATCATTTTAAAGCAATCATAAGAGCCATTTTGGCTCCTACAATTGCGGCGATATGACACCCTTACCGGGAAGTTCTATTCCTCTGATGGCAGTGGATGGTCAATGCATTGTGTGTAATGAGAAAGTTATGAGGATAAATGTCTGTTGGAGAGTGGGCTAGTGCAAGGGAAAATAGATCTAATGTTCCCACTGACCATACAGCTCGGATGTAAATGTCTGCTTGATAGCTGTTATCCATCCATTCCGCTGACGTACGCTCAACCGCAGCATTGCTGGAGAATCGAGGCCAGCTGATGCCAAAAGCCTGGGGCGCTCTGATCAGTGTCGTAGGTGAATAATTATTAGCCTAGTAGTGGGTATTTTACCTTCAGGGCAAATAGGTTTTTAGAGGATGGGTAACATTACACTGAGAAGATGGTTTTACGGTAGGGTTTGGAGCTTGTGCTTAACTTAAGGGATATTTCACCCAGAAATATAAATCATATTATCTTTCTCCCACTCTTGTTGAGTAGGACTTTTCTGTATTACTTTTTTTTCTCCATGGAACACAAAATGAGATGTTATGCAGAATGTTACGGACTGACAGCCTTAGCATAGTTTCACTTTCACTGTATGAAAAAAAAGTAAATGGATAGTAAATGGTGACTACTTCTGAATAACATCTTTTGTTATGTGTTCAGCATCTTTGTTGATCCTGGAACAATGTTTTGTCAACCAATCAGATTTTAGTGTTTGGGGATTGTACACCATTCTTATTCTGTTTCTCTCTTTATTTAGGGATAGGTTTTGGTTGGGGGTAGGGATAGGGTTAGGACTATGTTTGTTTGACAGGAATATGTTTCCATGGCCAGCAAAAGATGCATGTCTTGGAAAAATCACAGTGACTGAGCAATGAGTTTTGCAAAGTGCTTTGCATGCAATGGAAATTAAGTTTGAACAGCACCACTGTGAAGAACACGCCTAGATAGTTTAACAGCAGTGAGGATGTATCCAGCAATTACATATGGGTTGTATGGATAATCGACAAGTCCTTTATGGCAATTTTTGTGTGAGGTAAATGTTAATTTTGTGTATGAGAACTGCCATTGTCTTTAGTGATAACGCAAAGTCAGGATCTTGCTGTTGACATTTATAGTACAGTGAAAGATGAGAAATGTTTAAGAAATATACAGATGCTGTCATTCCTTGATCAATGATAATTTCAGAGAGGCACATTCAGGGTATTTGATCGCAGTTGGATCAAATACTGTAATAACGATCAGATGACTATTTAATAATCACGACAGGTATAATTGTAAGGATATTGTCAGTATAGGATTGCACATTTAGTATTTTTCCCCTATTAAGAAAACCCTTAGCCAACCAGAACTGGATTTGAGAACCACTGTTCTACTGTGTAAGTGCCCTAGCACTCATAACCATGTAGAACTTCCATATTCATGTCCATACATTTTTCCACTTCTGTGCGTTATTACAGTACATCGATTTGGATCTTCATCTGTGTTCATCTCTCCCTTCCTCTCTCTGTTCTTAAAGAACCCTGCGGTGCCAATGCTCCCCACAGCTGTGGCCCCTCTGCCCTGCTGTAGATTTGGGCCTGCTGGCCCTCTCTTAATGGCTGTGAGCAGTAGGGGAGATGGGCCGCTTGGGAAGCACTTGTTTGTTGATTGGCGACAGGAGCACAGCCATTGTTTCCACAGCTGCCTCGATTGAGGTTTCAGTGTTCTTGATTCGACCTTGGGGAGTCAGGGCCGTTTGATGCGTCCTCCCAACGTGGACATGGTCAGGCCTTATGCACACTGTTTTTATTTTTTCTTCCTACAAGTCAAGAATATCACAATTGTACATTCACTTTGAGAGATGCACGTAATCTGGTGCAGGAGTTTCAGCAGAAAAGTTGTTTACTGTACATGCTTGCAAAAACCTTTGAAAGCTCTCTATGGCCTAAATTCCAGTTTTGAACTCTTCCATTCTGAACAGAGCAAACAAACAAAAGCTTGGTATCCTGGTTGAGGCCATATTTGGAAATATACCAAGTTGAGTTGTAGTTGTTCTATTGAAGTAGACACCCTACTGAGACCTGAGGATTAGTTCACCCAGAAAAAAAAATTCAGTATAATTTTCTTACACTCCATGCCATTCTAAACCTGTATGACTTTCTTCTGTGGAACACAAAAGGTCAATTTTTGAATTTATTATTTTAGTGTAATGAAAGTGAATGAGAACTGCGGCCATCAAGTTCCAGGATAGCACTAGGCCTGAACGATTTGGAGAAAAAAACGTAAATGTGATTATTTAAAACAATGTTGCGATTGCGATTTGAACTGCGATATGATTATTAATATTAAAAAACAACATAGTAAGTGTTTCCTGTTGACCAAAAGTAAGTTGTGGGCAAACATGCTCTACTGCCAACAGAAATGCTATTCAAGAAAGGGTGTTTACACTTGAGTCCTCCCTAAAAATACAGTCATGCGTAGAAGGGTTAAAACTCCTTCACATCAGATCTATAGTGGCATAATAGTATTAGAATAGGGGTCCTTATGACTTGAGCATTATATTCCAAGTCTTCTGAAGACCTACAATAGCAATAGAGAAATGTATTCAAATTTTAAGTCCTTATTCAGTGAGAATCTTGACATCCAAAAGTAACAATGTCCTATTTGTGAGCAAATCACTCTTTTGAGACCGACCTCTTTAAATAAAGTGAATGTACTGTTTCATAATGAATTCCTATTCTATAGTGTGGATGAAAACCTTTAATCATTTTGATTTACAGCAAAAAGAAAGCTACCATAAAGCACTATCTTTAAATGTACTGTGGATTTATGCATTTTTCTACAATTATATTTACATTTACATTTATGCATTTGGCAGACGCTTTTATCCAAAGCGACTTACAGTCCTGTGCTTTAGCCTCTACGCCACCACAACTCCACTAATTATATCAGAGGAAATTCCCATCTTAGCCCAACCTGCTGTCTTTTTTTGTGTTTTTACAGCTCTAGTTCTCATGCCGTTCCACAGCACATGCTGCACATCTTCACAAATCCCAGCTCTTAGCTGTCTGCAGCGAAACCACTCTCAAAGTCCTGTCCCCTCACACAAGCTTTTATTTGAACATGCTTTTACCATTCATCAGAGTGCGAGCTCGAGATCACAGCCCCTCTCTGAGGACAAGACATAAAGTAGTAGTTTACTTGGGGAACATTGGCAGATAAAAAAAGAAAGGGAAAAGTGGATGCCGACACGTGAACTTATGATTGGCACTTTTGACGAGGTTTGAGCCGAGTTGACGGTGTGCATCCATAAACATAAAATATATTGAACGGTTGATGTTGTGTTTATGAGTGCATAGCTCAGAGAAGCAGCTGTCCTCACTGTTGCACCGTTGAGTAACGCAGCAAAGATTAATAGCCTGCGATAGACAGTAAATTATACTTGATTTATAGCTCATTATATACACTGCTGTGCCGCTCATAGTATTACATACTGCACTTTTAATACTGCCTTGTCTATCAAAAGAGCCAGCTTATGAATACCGGAGCAAAGATATTATACAAAAGTCATTTACATCGAAAGACCACAGCTTTATAAACAATCGTCCTATTAATTTGACCCGTCTGTGGTTCTAACGAAGTCGGGTTGTTGGCAGTCAGAGGACAGTTGGGAGAGATTACATGGGAGTGATAAACTAAATAATGGTGGTGTATTTTCCTTTTTTATTTATAAATGGTGGATGATAGGGTCTGAGCCATTCCAAGTTTATGCATTGCCAAAACAGAGGAAATTAATTTTATTAGAGGACACATTTGAAGATATCAATAAAAAATGTTGTTCTTTGTGTTCGGGACATAGTTTATGTAGAATAGGTGTTGATATTTGTTTATGGAAAGCTCTTTACTGTGTTATGTGTACCATAAATGGTGTCCTCATGTGTGACACATTAGAATCTGTTGAGGCATGAATTGCAATGCAAGCATGCAACTGATGTATCAATTCAATTGAAACACATAAAAAGGACAAATGTTTAGTTTTGCCAAGGCTAGTTTATTTAGAATGGGTGTTTATATTTGTGGGGAGCAGTGCACGCTTATTCATTACAAGTAATGCATGTCACAAGCATTATAAACATGGGAGTGGAATTACTGTATGGAAAATAGAGAATTCACCCGCAAGTGGTGAGCCAGGTGTGGGAGAGATACGGGCAAGCTACCATATCTTTTTCGCATTGCCTGTAAATGCTCACACACTGTCATCTGAACCAGTCCTTGTCAAAAGTGAAACCAAGCGAGAGAGACCCAGCATGTGCGTGATAGAGACTGAAAATAATTGTTTTGAGATTTTAAATATCAGCAAATTAAATTCAGCATTAAATTTGTTTTATATCTGTATGTGTAGGGTCTAATAATAATACATCAGCAATAAACATTTATGTTTCTCTTGCCAATAAAACTTGAATATAAATTGAATCTGCCCATTTGATCCTATTATTAAAGTCCACTGGGAAATTCCAGAAGAGTCTGCCAAACTTTTAATTACAGAATGTCCATTGATTTTATGGCATGCATACATATACTTGTATCAAAAATATATACATTTAAAATGTAACTCTATCCACAAAAACATAAAATTTTAACATATACTTTAACATATAGATTAATAGTTACCCAATGGCAATTAACAATTTGTGGTGGTTGACACAGAATCTTCAGCACTTGAAGAACCCAAGCTCTGTCCTTCCTGGCTCAGCAGTCTAATAAGAAGACCCTTTTTGTGAAGTAACACTCTCCCTGATGTGTCCTATTGTCTACAACCAGTCATTACTGCCACTGTTACCCTGTAAGAGTTGTTCCACTTCCCTCCCCTACCTCCATGCTAGGGTTAAGGGCTGGACTACTACTGAACCATAGAAAGTGTGCTAGCATAGAGTGATGATCTCAAACCGGCAGCAGGCAATTTTTGCTGCAGGATACAGGTTATGGGTAGTTCAAACACAGGGGTTGCTATCTCACCCTTGTAATGTGGAATTTCGCCCAATTTTATTTTAAGTCGTTCTTTGCCCAAGCTCTAGTGATTCCTGAAATTATTGTCCAGGGTCTTCAGGTAGGGCTTTAAATCCCTTATCCTTAGTGTGGCCCTACTCTGTGTGCTTGGTGGGGGGCTGTGAGAGGATGTGCGAGGGAGAGCAATTCCCTATGTCTTTTTTTTCTCTCCTTGTTTTCTTCTCTAATTTAGCAATTTTATTGTGGTAGGCAGCATCTTCTGAAGCCTAGATTAAACTACACAACCCATTTTACTTCTGCAATGTGACATTTCCAAGTAAAACAGGATTTTCAAAGAAGAAAAAAATTTTAGGAATGTGATTTTATCCATCAGGCATTGAATGAGTTGTGAAAATTTGATTAGATGCATTTAAAGTCAATTGTGGTGGACAAGTTGGTTCAAACTTAAGTGGCATTCGTGACATCAGACAATGTTAAGTTATTTTATTGCTTTATTACAAAATAAAAGTTATTTTATTTTGATGAAAAATGGCAAAAACAAGCATTTTTTAATATACAGTGATTAATTGTGCATGTTATGACCAGGAAGGTGTTTTAAAGCCGAACAGTGGAATTACTGCACCATTTGTGAAACCAAATGGAATTGGAATAATTATGCCTGTTAGCTGTTTTAAAATGACAGTAATGACACTCCCTTGTCTGCCTGCCATTAGTTAAAAAATAAAAAAAAAAGTCCTGCCCATAACTCATGTCTCTATGTTTGGCTAGTCTAGATGCTAAAACAAAAATTTGAATGTGAAAATTGACATATGAATGGCTTTCTTATATTTAATAATAATTCCTTACATTTATATAACACTTTTCTAGGCACTCAAAGTGCTTTTACATAGTATGCAGGAAATCTCCTCTACCACCACTAGTGTACAGCATCCATCTGGTGATGCAACAGCAACCATAGTGGTCCAGAACACCTACCCCGCACCAGCTATTGGTTACCAATTACCATGGTTTTATGTCTCATCCAAAGTGTACCCATCACTATACTGGGGCACTAGGACCCACACAGACCACAGGATGAGCACCCCTGCTGGCCTCCCTAATACCACTTCCAGCAGCAACCTTAGTTTTCCTCAATATGTCTCCCATCAAGGTACTGGCCAGGCTCAAACCTGCTTAGCTTTTGTGGGCAACCAGTTGGGAGCTGCAGGGTAATATGGCTGCTGTCTCTCTTTTCTGACATTAAGTGGATGCTTGATGGGTTTCTCTTCTACTTCCTCTGAATGACTGAGAGAGGGAGGACTCCCCTCTGTGCTGCTAGTTGATCTCTCTCTTTCTCTTTCTGTCTTACTTTAGTGGAATCAAGGGCAATGCCACAGATGCTAAAAGTAGCCATCACTGAGAGGGAAAGTGGTGTACGCCCCCCCCCCCCCCAACACACCTTTAATCTTACTCACTCATTCCCACTCTCTCGCCATCCCTAGCACTTTCTCCATTTATATCCCTTGACTATGATTGCAGGTCTCCAATAGTTGCAGACTGGGACTGCTGGCTAGATATATTGAAAATTCATGATTTATTCACAATGATTTTGCTGGCACTATGAAAAAGGCAACATTGTGAATTTTGCAAGTATGTTATAGTGCTTTTTAGCTGGCTACTTAGTTTCCTAAAAATTGTGTCATTAGGTTAATTCAGTGTCAACTCAAACAGAAGTACCAGCTCAATTTGGTTTTGTTAATTTTTTTTTTCTTTTGAAAGAAATACATAAATGATGAGGAAAGCCAAAATATTATGTGCAATGGATTAGTATCTACTGAGTAATCCATTATTTTGTAGAAGGGGGTCAAGATAATGATTTTTGCCTATGATTCTGAAGCAAGAATATATAAAAATATATAATAATTATTTTTTTTAATACTTTTTAGCTTTTCTCGAAAATCATAGACGACAATTGTCATTTTCTCCCCTTTACAAAATAATGTAATACTCTCTAGCCTATATCGGTCCATGGCATTTTATATGTTTATCTTTCATCAGAAAAAAACAAAACATTTCAGCAGGTGAAGTTTCTGAAATTTGATTGATTTGACATGGAATAACCCTTCAGAGAAGTTTCAGATTCTCTACATTTTGACTGATATTTTAATAGCATCACTTATGCGGTAGTTCAGTAGGCTGTTTTAGTGAATAAATTCAAACATTAATTTGTGTCATCACTCAAAGATGTTCATAAAAGTCCCTGTGTTTTTTTTGTATTAATGTTTTAGTAAAATATAAATGTTACTATTTACAGTATTACATTCTATTGTTATTTATTTTACCATATTATATTGGTTCATATAAATGAAAATGGTGAAATATAATTCTTCATTCAAATACACACACACACACACACACACACACACACACACACACACACACACACACACACACACACACACACACACACACACACACACACACACACTGAGCACTTTGTTAAGAACATCTGTACACCTACTTATGCATCCGATTATCTAATCAGCCAAATGTATGGTAGCAGTTCAGTGTCAGGTCATTCAGATGCAGGTCAGGAGCTTCAGTTAATGTTCACATCAACCATCAGAATGGGAGAAAAAAGTATGATCTCTGTGATTTCAGCCGTGGCACTATTGTTGGTGCCAGATTGGCTGGTTTAAGTATTTCTGTAACTGCTGATCTCCTGGGATTTTCATGCACAACAGTCTCTAGTGTTTACTCAGAATGGTGGCAAAACTAAAAAAAACATCCAGTGAGTGACAGTACTGTGGACAGAAACGCCTTGTTGATGAGGGAGTTCAACAGAGAATGAACAGACTGGTTTGAGCTGATAGAAAGGCTACAGTAACACAGGTAACTACTCTGTACAATTGTAAAATTGTATCCCAGAATGCACACCATGTCGAACCTTGAGGCAAATGGAGTACAACAGTAGAAGACCACATTGGACACCGTATTAGGACTGTTGTGTTCCTAATAAAGTGCTCAGTGAGTGTAATTTGTTAATTTCTGAAAACAGTAAGGGAAAACATACCTTGATAATTTTAAACTAGATTTTTACTGTATTTCAGTTGCACTAAACATTCTCCACAGAATCTACTTGGCCACAATTTCTGCAAAATGGCTCCTGGTTGAAAAAAACATATGCTTTTAAGCCAATTCAGGGCAAACACATAAATATCTAGATCTAAACTGAATATCATTAGACAGTTGAGCAATTTAGAGAAGTAATTTTTTTTAGCTGTATCACCCAGGCCTACTAGCCTAGTAGGCTGCTCTTTCTCTCTCCTTTTCTTTTTCTGTGGCTCTTTGGCCTCTTGGCCTTCCAGGTTAGCATATTTTGGCCTTTATTCCTTGACGAACAATAGCTGACCTCTTTAAAAGAATTTGCAATCTGCTCTTAGACTTTGTACTTACAAGAAGAGGAGATTGAATGGACCGTTTTAATCAGGCTGTCCTTTTTTATGATTGTTTTATTTTGCATATTTTAAGCCGTCATTATTTAATTTGTCCTTGTCTTGGACTGAGTTTGTGGCTAATCAGAGTTGTCCATGGTGCTCTTCAAATTTATTCTCCACGGTGGTGTGCAGACATTTTTCACGTTAAATAAAATGCTAATGCAGAGTAGTAAAATGAGAGATTGTAGGGCTGTCGTATTTCGCCAGTCTATTATCATTAGGTTGGAATGCTTTTCGATTTTCTCTGTCAGTTCATTTAGTTGTGCATAATAACAAATATACAGCCCCTCCTGTGATTCCACAACAGTGGTGCTACTTGAGAAACAGCTAGGGGAAGAATTACAACCTATGTTTACCAGTTACATTATGATTTCCCCTTTGTCTCAGTTTTGATAGCAAAAAATGGTAGCACAATGGGCCTCAAACAAATTGTTCCCATTTGTTCCACAGCTAAGTGTGACGGCTCATGATTTATTCAATAATTGTAAGTGTTATTTATTTAAATTATCATAGTATTACCTTAAGTCACTGGATTTGCTGTGCAAACTGCAAAGTTGTTTATTAATGTCTCACGTTGATGATGCGTCGCTTCCCTCAATCAGTGTTGCGGCGCATTCTGACAAACTGCTGTGAAAGATGTGGGGCTCCCCCATAGAACTACCTTCATTTTCCAGTCTACCAAATGCACCTTCAGGTTAGATTGACGTTCCCCTAAATGACTTTTTTCAGCCAGTTAAAGCTGTTGTCTGTTGAGTGATTGGCCTGTTTCTCGATTTTCTCCACCAGCAAACAAACTACATTTTCTGCTAGTGCATTTGTTGTTTCTTTGCTCTGAAAAGATTTTACGAAATAAGCAAATGGAGCATTACGTTTCTCCTTGCTAAGAGGGCTACTTATGTAAAACAGCTTACTCCATTCTCAAGTCTCTCCTCTGAATGTTCATGATGGGATGATATCCATTGGTGTGAGAACGAGTGTAGTGGTGTGATGACCAACAGGTGAAATGAAGGTGCCCAGAGGCTTGCTGAGAAAGTTGTTGGCTTACTGTTGTGATTGCTGGTTAACCTCTTCAGGGGACTGTAAAGAAGAATGTCAGCTATAGGAGTAATTGAACACAGCTTTGCTTTAGTCACATTAAAACCCAGGAGGGAGTGGATATGGTGAGAGCTGGCAGATGCAGTGGCTGTTTACTGTGCATTTTTACAGTCTGAGCTCCGAGAAGAAGTTTCAAAACACAGCTATGCCAGCTCATACAAAACGGCTACTGTCTCATACACACACATGGCAGACTGAGGTAGAGCTTTCCACTTACGGCAATTGCAATAGTGTCTTCATCAGATGTATTATACTGTTTTAGTTGCTACACAATTTTAGTTCAAGCATCACTATTATAATTGCTTATACTTGGGGGTAGGGATTTGGAGAAACACCTAACCCCAAGTAGTAAAATTTGGTGCATACAGTAACTTATCCTTTACTGGACATGAGTAATACCTTAAATGGTGTGACTTAGTGAGGAGAGTGTTTTAAAACTTTCTAAGCAATCAGATTTGTGATTTTAGCTTTTTGAATGATAAATCAGGCCAAAAAAATCCAATAGACTTAACTCCCCTCCTTTAATGTTTCAGGGAATATTGTAGTGGCATGGTGTGGCAAGTAAGATCGCACCTAGCAACCACCCTGAACACCCTACCAACCACACAGCAATGCACTTAAAACTACTCCAAACACCTTTGCAATACCCTGGCAACCAACCAGAACACTATGGCAACAACACAGCAATGCACATAAAACCTCAGAACACTCAGCAATTGCAAAGCAACACCCTAGCAACCACCCTGAAAACTCTAGCAACCACATAGCAATGCAGTAAAGTCCACTCAGTATACCTTAGCAACCACATAGCAATTCCCTGGCAACTATCAACAACACTCTAGCGTCATGGTGCTAGCTTTTGTTTAAACAAGCACCATCTATATGTTTTCTTCTGTATTTATATAAGAAAATATATATCTTTTTAGAAAATATTAAAATTATTTTTGCTGTTTGCATTTTAGAATGAAAAGCATGGCCATGTTTTCAAAAATGTTTTTGGGAATTCAGCTGGTATTTTAACTAAGCAATACCTGATAGTCCTACAGCACACACTAGTGCATCTCTCGACCTTAAATCAATGTCCACAATACACTGCGGAGTGCCCTTTTCATTTATCCATATTTGAGTATCAATACACTCATGAGTCTGCTTAGCGCCTGATCTGGTCTGGTCTGGCAGCTCTCGCTGTGTTTTAGTGAGATTAAAATGAGGGTCATGTTTGAGTTTGCCTCTGCAAGGAGGAGACACCTAATGACCCTGTTTGGTTCTCTCACTGGTGGTTATGAACTCATGATTTTACATGGCTGCATCTAAACCTTTGAAATGGTGAATGACAATATATTTTTTTTCGGGGGATTTGGTGATGTTGATTCTGGAGTGAATGTTGAGTAGACATTTGATAATAGACATCAGTCAGATTAAATACCATATTTAATTTAATGCAAGTAAAAAATGAGGCTTTGAGGGATAGAAGAATAGTTAGTTCAGGATGTGATACTGTTGTGTATCAATCATTCAGCCAACAAAATGTTGAAAGTGTTTTTTCACTAGGGTTGCAACGGTATGAGATTTTCAGATTTTCATAAGAAAATATCACTGTTTCACGGTATACTGTATTACACAATTATAATAATTATTATTATCAGCTACAATGACCCTTAAAGAAATGAAAAAATACTTCTTTTTTTTTTATTATTATTAATGATTTATTAAAATTGAAACATGAAAAAAATGTTTAATGGAAGTATGTGTAAAAAAGTCTCCCTTTTGAAAATGAATAGAATAAATAAGAAAGCTAACAGAATTAAAATAATAAAGCGAATTATAAACATGATAAAAAATAGCATGTAAATATAACACGTTATATAACTTAAGCATGTTAGTTTACATGTTAGCATAGCATGTTAAATTAACCACTAAATGAAAAATAACATCAGCAGTCTAATATTTGTTAATGTCAAATTAAATATAGCATCTACTCTTCCTTAAATCTATAGGGTCATGTTGCTTAGAACACTTGAATGAGTTAGCTTGCTAATCTGTCTGTAGCACAACTGCTGAGTTACGCGGGTTGAATTCTGAATGGTAATAACTGAGCTTTCCTTAGGTTAGCCTCCCCGCTATCTCCTCTCAGTGACTTTAATTGCCTAGGTGATGTTAAAAGCAGTGAACATCTTCCGCTAGGGCTATTCTGGCAGCATCGTTGAGCAGCAGCAGCCATATCCAGATCCAGTGGTAGCAGCTGTTGAGAGGGAAGATGAAGGAAGGAGAGCTTGCCATCAACAGGTGCAGTGCGTTAGATGCTTCACAGACAGCTTGCATTTGTTTTTGCCATTGTTTTAGTAAGCAGTGCTGTGTTTTGAGCTCTGTAAGCGTCACAACACTCCATATCAAAGCCCAAATCATGCCCTTGAAGTTCCATGAGATAGAGCTTCTCGCAGACAGGAGAAACATCATACTGGTTCAACGCTCCTTTATTTATTTATTTTTTCATCTTGTTCTCCTCATGTATGTGGTGTCTGTTCAAAAAGGAAGGGCTCATACTGGGCTTTATGGGTTAGCTATGAAAGCTAATGGAGCTCTGTGCTTCAAAGGAGCCATAGGCAGAGCTCTTCTCTGTATCAGGAGTACTGAGGGAAGATTAAAGGCCTGCTGAGGTAGTTGCGGGTCTGGTCGGCCCAGGCCACATCTCCAGGTGTGTTCTGGAATATGTCAGTGGGATGACTTGGGTGCTAGGTCAGACTTACCTGCACCATCTGTGATCTTCCTGGTCTTCCTGGCCTTTGACGCATGTGGTGTGTCTCATCTCTGATCACCATGTGTTTTCAAAGTGGATATGGGAATTGTCCCTTTTCTTGATTAATAAATGTTTTCATGTAGTACTATGAGGCATAGACATTTTTATTGATTTATTTAGAAGTTTCATGTTAATTTTGTGTGGTTTGCTGGTCTTAGCTGGTTTAAGCATTGATTAGCTGTTCTCCCAGGATGTCAATAGGGGTTGGGAACCAAGAACCGGCTCTCATTCAAATCGCAATGAATTATTTTCATCACTTTTGGTTCCTTTAACGGTTCTTGACCATTTATTCTTCTTCCGAAATTTACTTAAATTATTGTTTGTTTCATGCTACCACTCGATTGCCCGATAATCGTATGAATGACTCATAAGTCGGTTCTTTTGTATCTACACTGCAGAACATACAGAGCGTCCTACCGAACAAATAACTCAAACACGTTCTTTATAGTGTATCAAAAACTTAATGAAACACAAGTCAGAACTTTAGAAATATACAACTTGAAATTAATCAAGAATTCAGAGTAATTACTGGATGATTGTTGATATGACAATGTGTAGTTAAAGATACACGTAATGAATATTTTGTAAAAAATGCAAACTGCTGAGGACTGTGCATCCAATAAGTATTGCTTGGACCGGAAATAATGGGAAGAGAGAGCCAACAATGTTGTAAATTGTTGCAAGCAGGATTCAAACTCACTTTTATGAGCACCACAACTCTGTATATAGGAACGTGTGTACCAAGGCTCCAGCTGAGAATTTTTTAAAAATCTGTTTCCTACCCTCATTGGTCATCCAGCTTATACGGTTGTAAACAGCAAACCTCTGTAGAGATTGCGATTCCTCATCACAGTGCCTTCACAAACGTAGTCCCTTTAGATTAATTAGCTGGAAAAAATGGAGACAAACAGAGAACATGACAAATAAACACATGGTTTACCACTGAACAAAGCAGCGTGTCATAAATTTTGCTTGACATAAAAAAACAACAACACTTTTGCATTTTGATCTATGTGTTTGACCCAGATTGCAAGTTTCTGCTGTGCTGTGCAGTGCTGTGCAGTGCCGTGAGTGTCCCTTTCTGCTGGACTGAGTCTTGAGCTTCAGCAAGCTCAGTGCCAGCCGGTAGAAACTGGAGCCCAAGGTAATTTGCAGACCTTAAACACAGTGCAGTCAATGAATCCACAGGATTCCATTACCATGTACTGAACAGTGAGCAGCGCTAATTAGCAAGGAATCGAATCAGAGTTACCTTCGTACTTGGTTGCATCTTTCCAGTCTAGGAACTTCTGCTTTTTGAGGCGCAAACACAGCATTTATCAAGAGACTTTCTACAAAATAACAGATTTTATGTTCCTCTATCCCTGCTGAAAACAAAAACAGCTGGTTTTGGTGGGTTTACTGGTCTAGCTGGTCTCACTGCCTAGCCAAGATGGTGCTCAAGTGGTTTAGATGGTCAGCCAGCTGGTCTCCCTGCCTGACCAGTTCACTAGTGCCCTAAAACCCTCTTAAACTAGCCTGCCCAAACTGCAAGACCATCTAAGACCAGCAAACCAGATTAGGTTGCTTTTAAGTTGTTTTTATTTCAAAAAGGTATTAAGATGAAGGGCACATGTTTTCTTTGAACGATGACTACAAACATGAGAAATGTTATATAGAAATATAATCACGACTTTTTGCAGAATAGTAATTTGTGTGCATGCTTTTTATGCATACTCACCATACAGACTAGAATTCATACACTCCTGTATTGCTCTGCTGCACTATTCCTTTGACATCTTTGTCCTGCAGATAGGACATATTAGTGTTTGTTGTTCTGTTGCCTCTCCTTTACTGAGGGTAAAGGCTGTCAGTGTATAATGGTCTACATTCCTGGCTCTGCAGTGACTCCAATAATGATGACTGCGGGAAGGGGAAACTAGGTTATTTTAAGCTGTTAGTGTCTCTATCAGACAACAGCGTTGAGAATTCCTTGCGCCAGAGAGAGTGTTATTTACCCTCCTGTTTATGACATGATTGCCAATGGTAACAACATATCAGATGTTTCTTAGATAGATCATTTCCAGGGGCACCGAAGTCAACTTGAGAATTCTTGTGGGTTTATCCATTACCTACAGAAGGAAGTGTTGATTCAAATAGATGAACGATGTCATTGTATTTGCTCCGAAATGATACACAGAATGTATAATCTAAGCCCATGGGCTGAGTGAGAATCGAGTGTCATAGAAAACAATATCAGCCCAAATCTAATCAAAGTCCTTAAAGCTGTTGAACTCTTGTCTTGATGAAGCCTGCATTTTTCAAAGCCAGCTGCCAAGTTCTTTCGTGGGATTTTCGTAGGCTGTGCGTTGAGCTGAGAAAATAGACCTGCCGGACTCTGACGTAATCATTTCCACTGCTTTTCCACCTTGAAATATGGATGCCATGCTATTCTGGGACTGAATGGGGGAAAAGTGCAAAGAGACCAGAATAATTGAGCATATGGGGCTGGGAGAGTTTTTTCACCCGCCACGAAATTGCCCAGTTAATTATTATTTTAGGAACATCGCCTAGTCTGTTGGTTTCGCCTTAACAGTAACCCCTTGGGGAGGAATCAGCATGCCGGCATAGGGGGCGGTGGCGGGCTGTTATGGAATGTCATTAGGATGGTACGTGCTTTGATATAAGAGGCCTGGACTTGGAGTCTCCAGAGTGTTCTTCTGATACTTGCCTCGTAAGGTCTCCATCAGGGCACATTTTAGATTATGACTCTGATCTCTCTCTTAAGATGTGCAAAATCATCTCTAGTAATGGGCATATGAATTATGCACGCTTCTCAATCCCTGAATAATCTTTTCTTCCAAGTCTATCTCTTCCCTCTCTCTCTCTCTCTCTCTCTCTCTCTCTCTCTCTCTCTCTCTCTCTTTTATGTCTCCCTTCCACCCCTCACCCTCTATTTCTCTTATTGGCTCATTTAGTGTTAGGTCCTGGTAGATAAATCCTAGTCGGACTCAAGAGTGGAGTGAAATTGGGTATTTCAGATCCCCCCTTCCTTTGGTCGACCCTTTTGCCCTTCTCATCATTTTTCTTCAGAGACTAATACACGCTGTCAGGAGTGTCTCAGGTCAGGGGGCAGCAAAGGACAATGCTGAAAAATGAACCTTTCTTCCATTATCAGTAATTTTACCACCTGATTATTACTCTACTGTCCTCAGCTCTCTGTTTACTTGCTAAGGTCCGCTTTATTATTAGGAAGCTTGGGAAACAGCGGGGACGTGGTAATACGCTATTGTATCGCAATATGGGTTGAGATGCAATCATTTTGCATTTCTTTTCGTTGAGTGTATTGAGATTCAATACACTCAACGTATTATAGATTATACTCCCGTATTTCTCATTCATCTTCAAAGGACTTCTCTTCTTTGCATAGAGCCATTTAAGTAGCGAATAACATAGGAAAGGCAGTGTCAGTAAAAAAGTACCTGAATGTTTATCATTATACGAAAACCCTTGCAGTCTAGCTGTTAGCAGGATCTGTATAAGTGTCCTTACAAATACATGTTATAGATTTATCTCATTCTGAGTTTGCATTTTGGTCAAATTTTGTCATTTTGGTCAAATAAAAGAAATTGAGGTTCGTAATCTCAGTAATTTTCATCTTATCACACACTTACTGTGATTTTCTAATGAGATTTTCATTAAATGGCCAAAAGTACCTTGATGTACTTTGATTGCAGAAAGGCAAACACTGGGAGGTGTCAGGTGCCGCTGCTAGTTGCTCCTTTGGGCTCTCATCCTCACTTTGTGACTGCCACTGGATGGAAAAAGTTCTAAATTTAGCCCTGCATTTGTTGGGTTGCCTGTTTACTCCAGACACAAGAGTATTTGTATGTGAAAAGCTCTAGCGTGTTAATGATTCTGCCACCTTGGGAGAGGCTGAGGGGGGACGGAATCCTCTTGCTGAAACATGTGGCTGGTGAAGGCGCTTTTGTGTCTGGGCCTGCATCTGTGTTCCATCTGACAAGTTTAATCCAGCCGACACGCTGCCTATTTTCACCACTGTTTCCGCTGTGTTCTGGTTCATTTGAGGTGTACTCTGTTACCCAACCATTTACTCTCTCTCATTCCTTTCCACTCCCCCCACCCTCTCTCTTTATTGTTCTCTCACTCTTTCTGGGTGAGATACATGAAAATATGTCCGGGTCAAAGGAATAAAATGACCTACTTTACATAACAATTTGTTGCACTGTGACATTATTTTCATGACAATTAAGCATATTACCCCCCAAATACTCATAACCGTAATGGGTCTATTTATTTTATTTTATTTTGAGTTTTTTTGTTATTGTTGTAATTGCCTTATTCTCAGTTGTTATTCTCATTACTGTAATATATGAAAAAAAAACCCACTGACTTCCTGTTCTGGTTACTGCAGGCACGCTGCACGAGTATTTGTAGCTTGCTAGTCTTCTTAGCATTGCTTTCTCTTATTCTTATACATTCATAATTTTATCCTTTGCCATTTTACCTCGTGCTTCGGGTTTTTCAGATTTTCTACTGTTTCAGCTGCGTGCATCTTACCGCGTGCATCCATTTACTCCGTTTCTTTTTCCCCTGTTTGTCTTCATATCACATTTCAACTGCAAAGATTCATTTTCTCCACTGTGTTTTAAACAGATTATTGCATTCATTTCAAAGATCTGCTGATTAGGAACCACATCAATCTCAAACCTTTTCCACTCAAGAACAAGCGTAACAACAAGAAAAAATTTATAATACTCATGTTATTTCTTCCTGCATTGCATGCCACATGTTTATGATCGCTTCTTCCGACAGCCGTGAGGGATTCACATGTGATAAATATTAGTCAGGCTGACTGAGAAGGTTAATGAGTTAGAGACATACATCTGAACGCTAGTGGAGGTCAGTGAGAAAGAGAAGCTGGTAGATACTTTTTTGGATGTGGGTAGTACAGTGAGCAACACACACACTTTGGTTCCGGCTGTGGAGCCCCTGCAGCAGGGCGTTTGGGTGACATCTCTGTAGCATACTCGCTCAGCAAAGTGACACCACTCTCCCATTCCTGTTAGGGTTTCCAATCGATACTCCCCATTCAGTGATGCACACACTGAGAATCATGTAGGTGATAGGAATGTGGAAATAGAAACTCCAGCCACCATTGTTAAATGCATTTCCGGGGCTCAAGCATCTGACATCAGATCAAATTTACAAGTGCTGGCTAATGCGAAACGTAGATTTTATAAAACTGTTATTCATGTTGGCACTAATTATGTCCTGCTTTGCCAGTTGGAGATCACTAAAGTTAATGTTAAAGTAGGGTTGCAACGGTATGAGATTTTCACGGTATGATAACCGTCTCAGCAAATATCATGGTATCACGGTATACGGTATTACACAATTACTATTATCAGTGAAAACAGAAGGGTTATTTTATTTATTTATTTTATTTAGCAAAAACTTTATTATAATTGAAACGTGAAACAATTTTTTTTATTGAAGTATGTGTAAAAAAAAAGTCTCCCTTTTGAAAATAAATAAAATAAATAGAAAATATAAGAAAGCTAACAGAATTATAATAATAAACCGAATTGTAAGCATGATAAAAAATAGCATGTAACTATAACATGTTATAGAACTAAAGCATGTTAGTTTACATGTTAGCATGGCATGTTAAATTAATTACTAATTGAAAAAAAAAACATCTGCTGTGTGAGCTTTAAAGTAATGTCCTATGATTATTAATAATTAACATAAATTGCTCTTCTCTGTACCTTTAACTCAGTGATTCTCAACTGATTTTGCTTCAGGACAAGATTTTACATTGGATATCAAGTGGTAACCCACCATAGTAAAAATGTAACCTGTATTTAATGTATCCTGGGTCGCATTTCCTTTTATGTTGCATAGTTTTGTTCATGGTTTTCCAGTACAAGGACATGCATCAAGTGATATTATTTTTGTTGTTGATGTCGACAACAAAATCTACAGGAAGAAAAATTAAAGAGGATATTTTCTTCTAAGAGCTCATTATTATCCTGCTTGTTTCCTAATTTCAAACATAATTCAAATTTCACACATATTACACAGAAGGAAAGGCTCCTCATTACCATGGTGAGGTCAGTGTAGCTAGTCTTAAATTATAGTACTAATAATAATAAATTATAGTATTTATTAAAAAATAAATACTAACTGAAACACATCTTGAAACTTTAACTACAACTGCCACTGTTGATTCAAAATGAGGTCTAATAGATTCTACCTTTTAGATTATTTAATATGAAACTATAACATTTTGTCAAAATATAACACTGTTATTCATGTAAAATCATGAAACAAATTTGTAAAGGTGATGGTGTGTAATGATACATTTTTTTGGCGCGTAGCACAGTGTTGCTTTTTTCCTCAGTGCTGTTTGGCATGACAGGACTGCCTACTCTTTGAGAGGTTCAACAGTAACTCTTTAAACTACAAAAGTCTCACTAGAATTGAAATTGGTCCCATCAGTTTTGAGGTCTGCGCCCTGCAATATCGAGGGAATCCCAGTTGTTGCACGTGCACACCAGAATGAAGATTACACTTGTTTGAAAGTGCAGATGAGAAACCTTTAGCTGTTTGCGAGATTACCATTAAATCTGCCTCGGCAGCCCTAAATAAGCTATCAACTGGGCGGCCGCCGAAATATCTTAAATGGGAGAATCATGGCATTGTTCTTTCCCTGCGGTCCACGACCCAGTCTGAATTGACCAGTTGAGAAACACTGCTTTAACTCACACACTCACTTATGTCAGACCCCCTCGCCTCGCTTTTCTCTGACATTTTCTCCGTTGCACGTATGTGACAGAAGTTGACGAGTCTAACAGGCAGTCGAGGAGATGCGCACGCGCATGTGAGATTCTCCGTCCGGTTGCATTTTTTTTTTCAATACCGTAGATAAGCGAATGTACATGGTATGATAAATTAATTTTCATACCGTGGTATACCTTGAAACCGGTATACCGCTGCAACCCTATGTTAAAGAGGTGTGTGAACTTGAAAAATGTTAGACACTGAAATATGCTCTGGCCCCTTCCCTGCTCTTAATGGTGATGAGGTTTATAGTAGATTCGTGTCACTGAATGGCTGGATGTCTGAGTGGTGTCTGGAGTATAGAATAGGATTTATAGACAACTGGAAGAGTTTTTGGGGTAAACCTGCAGGGAAGGTGCCGCTCTCCTCTCTAGTAATTTGGCTCATATCTTAATATGAAGCAGACAAACTGGTTAATCTGAATGCCTGCTAGCTGCCTTTAGACATCACACAGGTCACATAAACTACAACAGAGACTATCAACTAGATACCATAAAGAGACTGTGTCTGGTCCCCGAATTACCAAACACAAAACTCTCACTAAATTGGTTAGGAAATGTTATTAAGGTCAAATAAAAATAAAATAAAAAAAGATTGAACATAAACATATAAAGTTAGGGCTACTAAACATTAGATCTCTTTCTACCAAACACTAATTGTAAATGAAATTATTACAGATCACAGTTTGGATGCACTCTGTTTGACTGAAACCTGGCTTAAACCAGATGAATGTATTAGTTTAATTGAACCTACTTTCCAGGTCATTGTTAAAAATATGAGCCTCGTCAGAAGGGTTGAGGAGGAGGTGTTGCTACAATTTACAATTAAGTTTTCGGTGTTACTCAGAGGACAGGATATAAGTTTAAGTATTTTGAACTAACAATGCTTAATGTGAGACTATCAGATATAAATAAAATAATATCTTTTGTCTTTTGCCCTTGCTACAAAATATAGATCACCCGGGCCGTACTCTGATTTCCTTGGTGAATTTGCTCATTTTCTAACAGATCTAGTAGTTCCTGTAGATAAAGTTTTAATCGTTGGTGACTTCAACATTCACATAGCTTATGCAAATTACACATTGGGATTAGTATTTATCGATATTCTTAACTCTCTTGGAGTCAGACAAAATGTGACAGTACCAACTCATCGCAATAATCATACGCTAGACTTAATTCTGTCATATGGAGTTAATGTTGATTCAGTAGAAATTCTACCGCAGAGTGATGACATCTCAGATCATTACCTTGTCTCTTGTTTGCTGCGATCAGCTCATGTCACTCAATCTACACCATGCTATTGTTCAGGCAGAACTATTCTATCGACCACTAAAGATAGCTTCACTAATAATCTTACAGAATTGTCTCACATACGCTGTAAGCTAAGAACAACTTAATGTTATAACAGGAAGTATAAATACAATCTTTTCTAGGACTCTTGATAGTGTTGACTCCCCCTTCGATTAAAGAAAATTCAAGAAAAAGCCCCTCACCATGATACAATGATCTCACTCGTGCTTTCAAGAGAGCAGCTCGAAAAATGGAACACAAGTGGAGGAATTCAAAATTAGAGGTATTTTGCCGTGCATGGTAGGATAGCATCTGTAGCTACAGACAGGCACTAAAAGCAGGTCAGGTCAGGTCAGATCAGATCAGGCCAGCATATTTTAGCAAACTCATAGAAAATAACCACAACAATCCTAGGTGTTTATTCAGTAATGTGGCTAAATTGGTTAGGAATAAAGCATAGACTAAACCAGATATTACGTCTACGTCGCAGCACAATAGTAATGACTTCATGAATTTCTTTACTAAAATAATTGAAATAATCCGAAATAAAATTGGAACTTTGCAATAAACTGTCACAGCACCTCAGAAAAAAGTGTCTCATAATTTTTCTCATGAGCAACTTCAATCCTTTGCTGTCATTGGTCATGTAGAGCTAACAAAACGTATCAAAAGCCACAACATGTATGTTAGATCCAATACCAAATAAGCTCTTAAAAGAGACATTCTCCGTAATCCCAGAACCTCTTCTTAATATTATTAACTCCTCTGTATTCTTAGGACATTTCCAAAGAAACTTTAAAATGGCAGTTATCAAACTGCTTATTAAGAAGCCACAGCTTGATCCTGGAGAATTGGCTAATGACAGACCGATTTCAAATGTACTATTTATGTTGGTGTCCTCCCAACTATGTTCATTTCTACAGAGAAATTGTAAATAAGATACATTTTAGTCAGGATTTAGGCCCCATCACAGTACAGAGACTGCAATTATCAGAGTTACAATTGACTTGCTCTTATCAACTGATAAGATCTCTTCTAGTGCTTTTAGATCTTAGTGCTTAGCCTTCGACATGATAGATCACAACATTCTCTTGGATAGGCTGGAGAATTATGTTGGCATTGGTGGACTTGCTTTAGCATGGTTTAGGTCCTGTTTATCAGACCGCTACCACTTTGTATGTGTAAACGAGGAGTTTCAGAGCAGTCAAATCAAACAAAAGTTAAGTATGAAGTGCCACAGAGATCAGTTTTAGGGTTTCTGCTTTTCTCCTTATATATGCTTCTTCTGGGAGATATTATCAGGAATCATTGAATAAGTTTCCACTGTTATGCAGAAGATACCCAAATCTATATTTCTAGATATATATTTCTATATTTCTAAACCCAACGAAAATTCACAATTATCCAAATTTGCAGAGTGTATCAATCAAATCAAAGATTGGATGGCCAGATATTTCCTTCAACTCAATACCGACAAAAAGGAGGTACTATTTATTGGACCAAAAACCTAATAATAAGCCGCTAAAATATAATTTGACTCGATGGATGTACTGTTACATCGTCTTCTACAGTGAAGAACTTAGGTGTTATAATTTATTCCAATCTGTCCTTTGAAAATCATATTTCCAATGTTTGTAGAACAGCAGTCTTCCACCTCCAGAAATATTGCTAAGTTACGACACATGCTCTCTGTTGCTGATGCCAAAAAACTAATTCATGCTTTCATGACCTCAAGACTAGATTATTGTAATGCATTACTGGAAGAATGTGCTGCAAGTTCAATAAATAAACTCCAATTGGTTCAAAATGCAGCTGCCAGAGTGATATGATCATATTAGACCTTTATCATTTTTACATTGGCTACCTGTTAAATTTCATATTAATTTATTAACTATATACATAGCTTTGAATGGTCTAGCTCCACAGTACTTAAGTGACCTTCTGACATGCTATATTCCAACATGTTCATTATGATCACAAAATTCTGGCTTGTTAATAGTTCCTAGAATATCAAAATCCACAAACGAAGAGATAGATCTCCTTTTCCTATTTGGCTCCTAAACTATGGAATAGTCCACAAACACGGTTCGGGACACAGACACACTCAGTTCAAGTCTAGACTAAAGACTCATCTATTTAGCCAGGCATACACCTAATTTATCCATCAACTCACAATTAGGCTGCTTTAGTTAGGTCTGCCAGAACCAGAAACATCTATCATTATCTATAACTCTGCATTAAATTGAATAGCATCTACGCTAAATATATTCTATATGTTTCCATGTTTCAACCTTGGGATTCATTGCTGCTTTGTGCCAGACTCCACTGCTACGTGTCGCTGATGATGACAAACTACAGCCGGTGCAAGCCAGACATCCCTTTAGTCTTTTACGATGGAATTCAGAGGATGAACTGATGCCAACTCCAACTGTATTGACATCGAATACTTCATATGCCACTGCCTGAACCTTGGACTTAGGATTGACCCCACCAGACCTCACCGAAATGACCTGCTGTTGAACTGCACTTCACCTCATTGATCTCTGCCTGCATCACCTTTGTCTATTGATGGACTATAGTCTTGAAATGGAATACATAGATGAACAATTGCCAACAAAAACATTCATCAGCCAACTAACAAAAGACAATGTATCTATGTGAACTTCTGCAGTTATTTTAGGATGTATATATAGTCATTAATCGTACTATTCAAAAATAATATTTTTTAAACACTTGACCTTAACACTTAGTTAAACCATGACTTGCACTGCACACAAATAACTAATATTGGCATTATATTCATGTTGTTTATCCAGAGGGGAACCGGCCCCACAGTGAGCCTGGTTTCTCCCAAGGTTATTTTTCTCCATAACCAGCGTCTTATGGAGTTATGTGTTCCTTGCCACAGTCGCCTTCAGCTTGCTCACAGGGCTTCTAAATACAATTAATTATTTATTTAATATTTAATCAAACTACACAATGATCAATCTAACACTTTATAGATATTAGTTTCATTTATTGTTAATGCATGATTTTTTGTAGAGCTGCTTTGAAACAATGCGTGTTTCAAAAAGCGCTATACAAATAAAATGTATTTGACTTAATATAGTAATTATTTAACGTTACAGTAAAATATTGCTACTATACAAGGATTTTTTTAATAAGCATAAATTATAGGCATTACAACAAGCACTACCATTAAGTATTAAAAACATGTACATTTAAATAAGATTTTTTTTTACTGTACTGTTTTGAGAATGATATATTTTAAAAATTTTTATATTTGGAATAAAAGATGACCTAAACTTGTTCTTGACAGGTTTTGTGCGATTCACCGTTTTCTTTCCTCCCATCAGCTATAAGTAACACTATTCTTCCTGTGGCGTCAGAGTGCTCTGACTTTTCTTAAATGCTCCATGAAAGGTGCCAGGTAGCAGTGGTGGCACCTGGAGTGTAGCCGTGCCCCCATGTAGGGGTAACATGCTCTCTGTGTTGTGATAGAAGCTATCAATGGAACATATGGTTTTCCCACTAATCTGCACTTCTGCTTGCCTCTCTCCATATCTGCTGATTCAGCACACATGCACCTTGGCTCCACCCTGCCACCCTAATGTACTTTAATAATTGTGGAAAGTCAACATTTATGCACTGCATAATCTCACAGTTGGTATTGCTCTGAAGCTGTACTCTGAATCTTGCTAAAGGCAGTGTCTTAGAAGGGGCATATTTAATACTTTTGTGGCATTTTATTTTGTTTCCCTGTGAATGTTTTTGTAACAAAATTAGTCATCATTTCGTTTTACACTTACATTTTCCATCTCCTTTATGATCTTTAGAATTAATCAGGCTGTTTTTTCTTCAGATGTATCTTTTAGATATATAGAATAGAAGATTATGGTGTCATTTATATTTATAAATGTTGATGTGTTGTTAATGTGGGACGGACTTATATTAATATGGTTACGGTTGTGATATCACAACCATGCATATTTCAGTATGACTCATTTATTAATTTTGTAAAAACTAGATTTTTACATTTTTCTGGAAAAAACAATTAAATTGATAATTACATTAACTCCAGTAAATGCTGTAGTGTTGTGGGTCGTTGCCAGGGCATTGCTATATGATTGCTGAAGATTTCTGAATGGTTACTAGGCTGTTCTCTGTGGTTGATGGGCAATTATTGGTTGTAGCACAGATGTTCGGGGGGGTTGCAACGTAGCTGCTTAATGGTCCCACCTTAAATTTAGGTCTTTTTTTTTTTCGCCCGGTTTTTCGTATGCCATGAGAAAATTGCACGTCCGATGGATTAGAAAAGTAACAGCACAACTCTCCTCAACATGCCACAATTTAAAGCACTTACTGTATATGCCTAAGTTTAGGAAATTTTTGAAAAAACTCTATTCCTAAGTTTGAGACATAGTAATATTGATGCTTTCCCCTATGTTGTAGACATGTTCAAAAAGCCCCTCAGACGTTGTGGTGACAATGGTACAATGTTAATTAGGGCCCAAGCACTGAAAGTGTGGAGGCCCTATTGTTCTTCTAAGGATTGTTATTATTAGGTCCCAAGCATTGAATGTGCAGAGGCCCTATTGTTCTTCTATGGATTATTAGGGCCCAAGCACTAAAAGTGCGGAGACCCTATTGTTCTTCTAAGTATTATTATTCAATTATTTTAAGGTTTTCAGTACTTTTGGGGTACTTAACATGCATGAAAACTCTTGAAGTTTTGCTCTGTGGCTCCCCCTTGAAAATGGGCTTGTAAGGGGGCACTGCAGCACCCCCATTTTCACCTACAGTGCTTTCATTAGCTCCGCCCAACAGGAAGTCGGCCATTTTGGATTTTATGAACATCTCAGGCTCTGAACTTTTGACCACCATGCGAGGAGCAGACGTGTAAATGGCGAGCTCTGCACACTTTGCTAGTTTTTAAAAATTATTTTCATGTTATAATCCGGTGAGATTTGATACACCCTGCTACATATTTGTTCTTTGAGGTAAACATGGCAAATAAGTCAAAATCCTCAGGCTCTGGAGACATTTAATGCCATTTACATGGTCAAGCTGAAAACTCTGATGGGCCTGTGGACCAGGGACTCAGTTTGAAAGGTGCGGCAGGAGAAATCCAGCGTCAGCTGTCCAACATGTCTGTGATGCTGACGAAGGTTGTTGCTGACTTGGAAGATCTCGCTGTAATACGTCGATCGATTATGGCGATGGACGCAAAATTCTCTGAGTTGGTTGCAAGAGTGGCAGATGTTGAGAAACATCGATTATTTGTAGTCATCAGAAAGGGAATTATCAGCTAATCTGCTAGTGACCAAAATAGACGTGGAAAGCATTTTGGAAAAACTGGAAAATTTGTAAAATAGGAGCCAACTAAATGTTTTCTTTATTGCTGGCTTAAGTAAGAGCAGTGGAGTCATTACACTGATAAGTAAACATCTTCAATTCAAATTTCTCAAACAGATTAAAGATAAATTAGGGAGAATCATCATTGTTTTAGCTGAAATTTAGGGGCAAAGTTTGGTTTTGGCTAATATTTACGCACCTAACGTTGATGATCTGGGCTTTTTTTATTGATCTTGAAGGGATGTTGCAAGCCGCTGGCACCCCTCATGATATAATATTGGGAGGAGACTTTAATCTTTTGATGGACTTTTGATATATTGAATGGTGTATCCATGGCGAGGCGATAAATTAATGGCAAAAAAAAAAGGTAAACAGGAAGTGTCTCATATCTTTTGCGTGTATTGTGTGATTTAGAAAAGAAATTGGGCTGCATGTTTGGTAATGGGGCTGATCACATGGATATTTTTACTGTGGGTCACAGTCGTAGGCCCTCCAGCTGACAATAATATATGCTCAAGGGTATTCCAAAACTTGCCATAATTACATATTTATTTAATTTGCCACACACATTAAAGTTGTTAACCATTATGTCTGAGCAGAAGGTAAGACATGGTGACTTTCTTGTTTTCTCGACCAAATGCATGTGCCCATCATGCATAGTTTTTCCAAAAGCCACAGGGTGGAAATGGACCCAAGGTGCTTTGGCCCATCATCACTGCTTGCAGCTATATTTACTCTGTCTTTCAGTAGCTTTGGACAGCATCTCTTGCTCTGACTCTGCAGTCTTCTTAAAATAACCCTGTCATGGCCCACAGAGCAGCAGCAGGTCTGGAGGAGAGTGGCAGATTTGTCTGTATAAGGAGTGAGGGAGGTCTTCCCATCGGACCTGGGTGAGCTGAAGTGCAGGTGGAGCCCTGTCCGTTTACTTCCTCCTCCACCTTCCTTTGTCTGTTTTTGTCTCTCTTTCTATGGTTCATTTTGTTGGCTGGCATTCCTTTCCATTCCTTCCAACCAGGAATGGGTCATGATGGTCGACTATTAATCGAGCAAACGACTAGTCGAGTAGTTCATCTAGATTTTTCTAATTCTTTTCTCTTTCATTTTTAGCATTGTTTCTTTAAAGGGTGAAGTATGTAACATTTTTCTATGTCAAAATACTTTATACTATCCCAGTTTATTTTTCATTGACAACTATATGTAATTTATTCATGGATTTATCTTCCCCAAAAGTATAAACACTGAGACTTCCAGGCACTAGCAAAACATTGATGTTTATATTTTGTGTATCCTGCTCAACTCCACCCATCCCTTTCTATTATCTATTAATACACCATATCCCCCCCCAAACAAAACTCGCTTATGGCACCAAAATGGTCAGAAACAGTTGTTTTGCTTTCTAGTTACTAATATGAACCATCCTACCTCATGTGCTGGATCCCCCTCAGACCCTGCTGGCGTTAAATCATGTGATGTTATCGGACGACCTGATTCATTTGCCACATATTCTGTCTGGTGTTTATATGTTATAGTGGTCTTGTTCAATACAATGTTAAACTTTTTTAACTTTTATTTAGTATGGCCTATTTGTTCATAAGGAATCAGAGAGTGTGAAAGGGTGTGATTAGTATAAGGGGTGTTGGCTAAGGTTGTTTGAAAACATTTTATTTTTGTAAATCTGTTTGGTGGCACTAGTAGCGCAGAAATTACACATTTAACCTTTAATTATAGTGCTGACAGCGTGCTGTGTTTTAGTTCTTGCACAGTTTGCGCAGTCAAACCCTCTCAGAAAAGTTGCGTATTTAAATTAATTGCCACTTTAAAGTACCGCCACCACAACCATACATACATATGTTGGCATTTTTGGCATTTTGTGAAGTTACGTGTCTCGTGCTGTTTTTTGGGCATCCCACCACGAGCGCCATGTTTCTTAGACTATAAGTCAAGATGTTTTTAAAAAGCTCTTGAGACCCTTGTGTTTGTTCCATTTTGTTATTTATCTCCATCTAGCTGTTTTAAATGAATGCATTGCCACCTAGATTCACATCTGTTTGGGTTCAAGGTATCCAGCATAATTACACTGGGCTTACATGAGATCATAATGACATAATGGTCATAGATTTAAAGAATATAGTTTTTTTCTAGGTATTCTCAGCTACTCAGCTCAAATATTTAACTCACGTGAAATCGACTGTTGCAAGCGCAATCTCTACAAAATTTAAAAACATCTTTATTAAGTAACCATGAACATTTGTCATAAGTCATGGAATAGACAAGCTGTGGGAACCCTGGGTTTTGCATTTGGCTCCTCCTAGGTGTCCTCATCATTTTTATATTCATTATCGCCTTACTTGCGACAGGTGATGAGCCGGACTGCTGAGCAGAGGTTAGAGTTATTAATAGGAGTATGGGAGAGTTGGCTGAGCACTTTTATTTTGCACCTGCAGTCGTAACTGAATGTGGCGATTCACTGCCTCCCTCAGGTCTAGACAGAGCTTGGGTTACTTCAGTTCAGCCCAGGTGCTGGACAGCCAGGCAAGACACCGATATCAGGCCGCAGAAAATACAGACATGAACTCGAAGTTTGCAGTCAAAAGCAAGAGAGTTACAGGCAAGTTGACCGAATTGCCTTTGGCCTATTTGGGCAGTGTTATTACTTTTGCTTACATTTGTTGGTCAAGTAAATGTGCTTTTATGCCTTAAACTTTTCGGATTTCACCTAAAAATAAAGATTTTGCCATAAGTTTCTTACCCTCATGTTGTTACAAACACCTATGACTTTATTTCTTCTGTGAAACACAAAAGAAATGTTATGCAGAACCTTAGAGGCTGACTAAGGAATAAGGACTAAGTCACCATTCAATTTATTACATCTTTTTTTTTTTTTTTTTTTTACAGAAGAAAGACCAGTCCAACATGGCAATGCTTGCTCAACCAATGGCAGACAGGGGGAGTGTTTGGGTAAACCTGTTTGGAAGCAATCATTATTTTTGCAATTTCATGTGGTAATGCTAGTGGTGCAGAAATGACAAATTTCACAAGTAAAATTTTTATGAAAAATATTAATATTTTATATAACATTTAGAAATATTTTTTTTGTGGTGGGGCCAGTAAAAACCACCAGAACGGAAAAATGCACTGATCTGCTCAGATACGGAGGGATCTACCTTGATTTGTTTTTATGTTGGCTCCTTAAACATGATAGATAATGACAATGTTTCAGCGAACAGATTGAGAAATAGAGGGGTGCTTTAAGTGAACGCTGCACTCCTGCATGATTGTGCGGATGTTTTTGATGAGCTTTTAAAGGCTTTCTACAGCGTTTAGTGCTGGGAGACGAGCCATCTGACGCAACCCCCCAATTGCGCTGCTGGAGCAAGGACAGAACACAAGCGACAGATTTAGTTTCGCCCTTAATCGCAGACTAGCGCAAAGACAAACAGTACTCCTCCACCTGAGAGCCACTCTTAAGGGAGCTCTAATGATGCTTTAACAGGCAGTGTCCACCCTAAGCTCTCGAAAAACTGCATTGTCTTCCGTTCTTCTGAGGCGCGTAGAACGGCAGTGTCGCCCAACTGTAAAAACGAGCTAGCATAACACCAATGCCTCCAAGGCTGATTTTTCTTTCCCTATTACTAAAGCTTGACATTTGAGAGAATGGCCTTTTCACTCCGGTGCGCTCTGACAGTGTGCTTGGAATCATGTGTCCTCTGCCATCTTCCTCTCCTGTGTTTTTTCTAAACTTAGCCCCCTCGTTCGAGCACAGGCTGACATCAGATGCTGTAGTTTCTTGTGCAAGCCCTCATGTGCATGTCGGTGCGTTTTTGTGCAGCTGTGTGGTAAGCAGTGGTAAACATGCGTTAGAAAGCGGCTGAGCTTTAGTAAGTCTGCATTCAGATCTGCAGCAGAGCCAGAAAGAGGCTGACATCCTGCCAATGTAGACAACTGCTGAGAGGGGAGGGGGAGAGAGACAGAGTGAAAGATAGATTGAGTCATCCCTAGAGATATCTCAATGAGAAAATCCGTAGACCATTGTGTCCATTGGGGCTCCTTTGGAAGAACCGTAGCTAATCTAAAAATACATTTAAAAACTAAAGTTACAACCCCGATAAATTCTGATTGGTTGAGTTCCCTTCAATGCCGTTGTAAAACGGCAAACGTGTACCTATGGCCACACAGGTTCTACACCACTATCATCACCAAACAGAATTGCAAGAGTAATGATTTCAAGCTGATTTCTTGAGGTTTCTTTCATTGGCTAATGGTAATATCTAAGGGCCCGTTGAATAATGCAGGTCTATTGAAGAGTTATTTTTTGCCTCCAGGAACTGTGTCGTTCAGGTAAGAGATACTGTAGGATACAATTTACCACAACAGATTCACCATAGGCAACAAGCGCTTTAAGTGGGACGAACAAGTATAGAGACAGGAAAATCAATTGGCATGGTAGAACGCAGTGGGGCATGAAGAGAGGAAGAGAAGTCTTTTCTATCCTGACGACATGAGATGCTCAGCATACAGGGAAACTTTCTCTACTCAATATTAACAAATGCAGCTGAGATGGCCACTGCATGAGATGCAGAAATATTGAAAAAGGGATTGGGGAAAAGTCAAAGGTTTTCCATGCGTCACATGTAAATAAAATCAGTGGGCAATGATTAGATGGTAACCACATGTTGTGGAAACTTGTGAAGAGCATTTGTTGCTTTCTAGGGCTAGGGTTTATATTTGGGTTAAGATTCGGCAATACAAGGTTTTGTGCTTCATTTACTGACATTAATATGCATGTTTTCGCATGCAAAAGGGATGCCATGTAGACACTACCACAGATATGTCCTTTAAGAAGGGATTTCAGCCATCTGTAGCCAAAAGTATCAGTTTCAAGTAGCATAGTGTCGCTACATATTAGTCAACATAACACAGATTCCTTGCATCTTTTAATGTTTTCTTAAAATTTTTATGCTTTTACCATTAAAGCTAAAGTTGTTTAAAATCCCATAAAATAAAGAAAAAGACCATATCATCATATGGATCATAGTTTTATAAGATAACCTTTAACTAAGTAGAAATGACAATTGACCTAATGTCCATTGTAAGAGAGAAGTATGTATGCTTCAGTAATCTCTCTCTTTCTTTCTCTCTCTATCTCTGTCTTTTTCTCAATGTGGTAATACGCTGCTTGCTCTCCATTGCTGTTCATGTGAAGTGTACTGTTGATGGATGACTTTTTGCGGTTGGAGCAAATGGGGGGCGTAAACACTAACTCTATGTCTGAATATTAATTGCTGTCTTTCATTCACAATAAATCATTTATTTAGCAAATTCCTCTAGCGGCTGTAGAACTGTTTGTTCACAAGTTAAGAGCCATGTTTGTGTGCATTTACACAACGTAGCACATAAAAATGCCTGGTATGACAATGCGAAAAACACCTGCACCTCTTTCCAGCACAGCAGTGTTGTCAGCAGAACAAAGCATGGCATGTCTACTGGACACAGGTTGGGTTCAGTAGCAGTAATGCTTTGTCACCACAAACATTGCACGAAACATAGTGGCTGACCGATTTATTGGAACAAAAATGTATATGAACACTTATTTTATGCAATATTTTGTAAAAATTCACAAAAAAACTTGTTTACTATCCATTGACAAAGCATTAATTTGATTTTGGAACTGACACAAAGAGAAGTGTTTTTCCATTGCTTTATTCTACGAAAGCTTCATGTTCCATTTGTTATAGCTATTTTCATTCCTTCCTTCCACCTGCCGCCCACCAACTCCGTCACATCTCCGTGTATAACCTTCACTTTGTTGCAGTGATTAGTATTCACATGGGCTGAGTGGTGGCCTGTAGAGGTGAACTGGATGCCCTTCGCCCCTCATTAGCGAGGTCGTTCTCTGGAGTGGACATCTGTGACACGGCTGTTCGTCGGCGGCCGTGAGGGAAGGCCGAGAGCTCCATGAAGTGTAATACATGTCAGAAGAGCCTTCAGAAATGTGGAGACCACATCCCTGCTTAGATCAGCACTCCTTCATTGTTATTCATGGCACTGTGAAGGCTTCAGGTCTGGGGGAGGAGGAAGAAAGTTCCAAGCGGTTGTATTGATGGAGCTGTTTGTGATAGGCCTGGGTTGGATTTGAGTCTGTGCGTTTGTGGAGCTGTTTGATACGAGGCAGCGCATCCATATAGATGAGGAAGATCCAGGACGGTGTTTGGATTGTCAAGTAGTGTTCACTGGAAGAGTTTTATTCAGCTGGAACCCCAGATTTGATGAAATTAAGCAGATCAGATGTGTTATGGAAGATGTAAGACAACTAAAGTAGTGTGATTTTAGTGCACTTCTGTCAATTACCCCATTTTTGCAGCAATGTCAGTTTGAATCCATTTACTCATCACTCAACATAAGTCTTTAAAGTGTACACATCTACTCTACTCTGTATCTCACTCCACAGAACACTTGTAGTTGTTCTGAAAACAATAAAGTATATTGTGACTATTGATTGGTTAGAAAAAGGAATCCTTACAGTATATGTAGTGGTTGACCGATACAGGTTTGTTAACTCTTTCCCCGCCAAACATGGAATTTTCCGTGTTTTATGAAAAAACGCTTCCCCGCCAAACACGGAATTTTCCGTGTTTTATGAAAAAACGCTTCCCCGCCAAACACGGAATTTTCCGGGTTTCTGTGTTTTAGGTGTTATACGGTAAGGAAGACCCCTCCGCATGTTTTGAAAGAGTACGCAACTCTTTGATCAAACAAACAGACTGCGATCGTCTCAAACATGAAGAAGTGGAGTATTGAGAAGCTCAAAATATCAGACATAAACATGCCTTTTTATCAGCTTTTTGTCTGAAATGTTGTTTTTTGACAAAACCGACCTCTGTTCAAGTCGCAATAAAAAAGAACAAATGAAGATAAAATAAAATCATTTTTTTTGCCTAAAAGCAGAGGCTCAGATCTTTATTGTGATATATAGCATCTTCATATATTCATGGAAGAAAATATTCTGCGGGCCATTAAAGTTTAGCGAAAATCGTCAAAAACCCTGGAGGTGGCTGGCAACTATTTTTTTAAAAACGCTGGCGGGGAAAGAGTTAATGGCCAATGCTAATACCAATATCTATGACCTGTAGCTCAACTGGTAGAGAAATATGCATACATGCATTGACTGCCCAAAGTATGTTTTTTTTAGTGACTGTACGATAAGTGACAGATGGCTCATATGTATTATATAATAATACAATTGAATGTTCTATTAATATCAAAACAACCAAATGTCGCTCTTAAATCGACCATATCAATATATTGGTCCATTTCTACTTAATGTTACAATGCCCTGATTGGACTGTCCATTTACCCACATGTCTATGCCATATTAGTGCTAACAAAATATTGTTCTTGAAATGTAAGTCATATTAATTTTCATGCTGTATCAGAGCCAGTGCTACAATTAGCTAAAATGAGTTTGCTTCCTCTTCTCTGGGCCCAATGAGCATCTTTGTACCATAAGACCCTTTTTCCACCCAGAGTTAAGATGCGTTTTCGGTGATCCGATCACATGTGGTCAACCAAGATGCATTCCTATTTCCGCCTGGTATTACCATGAAATGTATCTGCTGTGACCACTTGTGTTCAGATTTTGAGGGTAGAGTCTCTAATTTCATTACAACATACATCAATAGCTATGTCGGTACATGACTGCAAAAAAACAAAAACGTGAAACGTCCACGTTTTCCCTGATACAGCTGAATTTTGATCTAAGCACAAACACAACATTTCTAGCAGAAGTCTAGAGAATTAACTTTAGTAATACATTTTTGTATTAACCTGAGCTTCAGATGTGTCTGCTTGTTATCTGTGTCGCTGCATGCTGATATTAGACACACTGAGGAAGTTCCAGGAAGTTCTCGTGTTTGTAAATTAATTTGCTTTTTAAACATTTCCAATGGGACGGTTATTTCCTTTAAAAGTGCACAAGTTTAAAGTCTTGCTTTAGCGCAGTGATTGATTGACAGGTGGTGCTTTGCTGCTGTTCGGGACACATTCTTGACTGATTGCGTTTCACACCCCAGATGCGATGTGGTCACATGTTTTTTGACTAACTCTGTAAAGTGATCTTATCACAAAATATTTTGGAAATGTTTTCACATGTATTTAGCGCTGAACATAAATGCATCTTAACACCAGGTCAAAACAGGGTTTGACCTCACAGGGATCATCCCCCCATGTCAGCCCTATACTCTTGTACAGTAACACACTTGTCATGTCTGTTGGCACATGGTATACTTCAGACTTTTTAAGTAAGGTATGCTTTCACGCCTTTTACTCTGCAGGATTTTGCTAAGCAGAATAGGCACTGGTGGATGGCTGTGGAAATTATTGGTTATTTCCAGTTGAAAAAGCAATGAAATTACAGTAATATGAATTGGCAAGTTCTATTTGCTTTGCGAAAATTTTGCGCTCTCAAATTTGGGGATGGCGGAGTGTAAGCTATTGGCAACGATTGAAGTAGTGCCGGTCTGGAGGCTAAGTGATTGTTATTATTCACAAGCTTTGAAGAGAGCTACAGATAGTGAGAGTGACAGAAAAAAAAGAAAATCTATTACATGTTTTGCCTCTAAATGGAGCTTGATTAAAGTGTTAAGTAGAGAAGTGTCCCAAAAGGTACCCTTCCTGTCACTGTGGAAACGGCACGGTGCTGTGCTCCATGGGCAATCTGTCGTGCCCTCATTTCATCTGATTTGCATGCTAGAGAGAATTAGGTAATTGGCATTAATGCAGAACAAAAGAGGAGCTGCTCTCCCGGATAAAGGAGTAAGAGCTTTTCAAGTAGAACTCAACGTTTGCATTGGCAGAGCGCATTTTTTATGAACACTTTTATATCTGTGTGTCTTTTTTATGTATGATGCAGTTGTGCCTTTGGCAGTTGGGTGGAGTAAGTTGAAGGGAGGGTTAGAATATCTACTATGCTACGTCCAGTGAGAGAAAGCCATGTTTATTAAAGTTAATTACTGCGTGGGATTGTAAGTAACAATACCAACATTACGGTAATATATACCACTATTAGTAAAATGTCACGATTATTAATATATGTTAACAAATTAAATAAAACAGCCTTCAGGTATTTCTCAATTAACTGAACATTGCTTCAAATAAAATACAAATTTCCACAAGTAATTATTCAAAGAAACAGTCATTCAAAAACCAAAGGAATCAATTTAAAGCAGTGATTGGTTTTGTTTTCTTGTCAATACTGTTGTTTGATTATCGACAACAGCCTGTCTATCTTTTATTTTATTAGGTCCTGAAGTAGAGCTGTTTTGACATCCCTATTCCCACCACTTACCATGTTCCAGGGCATATGGTTGAATGTTGCTCTATGAGAATGCTCAAACTAAAATTAAATTGCGGCGTAGGGTCAGTGAGGCTTGAGAAAGCAGCAGGAACATTCTGCAAATCATTCATCCAAATACTGCACCCATGCCATTTAAATCCCAGTCATGGAGAGCTATTCTGCAGCTTCAATTATACAGAGCAGTTATCCAAGAGCACGAGAGAAGGGCTTTGCCCCTAGTTAATGGCTTCTATTAGAGAGCGAAGGAGAGGCAGAGAGGGAGCAAGTGTGGCCGATGGCGGCACCACTCAGAACTGCACTTGAAATCGGTTTGAACAAGCCTTATCTGGCTATGGCAGAACCACTGGCCTGTTTACTGTGTAAACTGATCGCGGGCTCTGCCGTGTTGTGTGTAAAGGCTTTATTAATTAGAGCAGCCAGCCTGTTTGAGTTCAAATAACTCTCAAAGTCATTTTTTCATCCCCTGTCTCTCTCTTCCTCTTCTTCTCTCTATCCCCCAGCTGATATCACTGTGTGACAGATGTTAAATTAGAGGCACGTCGCATTTTCGCTTCTCTGGGGAAGTGAGGGAGTTTGAGAAGAATAGATTTTAACTCACAGAACTTCAGAGTCAAAATGATGTGAAAAGGATACAATGTGTTTTATGTTAAAAATGCCTTCATAGGTGTATTGTATTGTATTGTATCACCTCATAAGAGTACCAAATGTGCACCTAAAGCCTTTTTTAATTGACTGAGGAAGGAGATACAAGTAGGATTATAGGGTTTTCGCAGATTCCAGGTTTATTCCTCTGTAATAACAGACTTTGGCCCAAAACATGGCCTACTCGATGCAAATAGTGAACTCAATCACTTCTAGCAATGCTGACTGGAGTTCACATGTCGTTACGCTCCCAAATGTGTCAGAATGCAATCCATAAATCAACTCAAGGGGATGGTGCATTCTCAGTGTTGCCATAAGTGTTGCTATAGCGGCCAAATAGTCTTAATTTACAGTCTGTTTTTTCTTTCAGGTCAACTACCAGCATAGCAGAGCAACATTTTTAATAGGATTTTGATGAATTTGAGCTGAAGTTTGTAATTTTTGTTCTACTAATGGCAACAAATGGAATTGCAATTTCTTTGTGTGATCAGCTCGACTGGGCCGGACATAACAAAATTGCTCAACCAACAGCGTGAGCTTGGGGTGGGACTACATGTTTGTCCTAGCAATGAAAGATGGAGGGAGTGTTTGAAAATGTCGTTATTTTTTCAATTCTGTTTGATGCCAATCAAAGCACAGAAAATACATACTTCACCTTTACAGTTAACTATTTACATGTTCAATGCTAGCTACCTGAATAAAAGCCCATCTGCTTTAATGACTTTAATGACATTTGTAGGTTACTTTATCATCCTCTTGAGTGCTGAGGTTTGTCACAGTCACAGAACCACACAAACGAGTATTAGGTATGTACAACAGGAACGAACACTTATGTCCATATTTGCGTAGAGTATGTTTATGGTCTTAGTTGCAACCAACTATTTACCAAAACCCACTTTGCTTTGATGCCGCATTGAGCATTGTATTTTTGGATAGTGGCAAAATACACTCATTTAATTAGTCTGCATAGCAAATGTTTTGTCAGCAGAAGTCTGTACATAAAACAGGAAGCATAGACTTAGCCATGTTTGTGTTCAACAGCACATACTGTATATCCATGTTGTCACAGACTTTAGTAGGTGGGCATAGAAAGAGAGAGGGGGAGGTGAGTTCCCGCTCATGTCACAGCCCAACAGAGTGGCTCTATCTGGGCCAGGGGTCACGAAAGCAGAGCCTGACGAAAGTGAGGGGCTCTGGAGTGGTGCGTTTTGCGAGCGGAGCTGCCTAAGAGTAATGGAGTGTTTCAGAGAGGTGAGGACTCGGCAATGAAAAGCAGCACCGTGCTCAGAGGCGTTTTTAAACTGAGAAAAACACTCCCTCCACAGCCAGCCCCTGCAGTAGTGCAGAGGCAGGTCACACATGGATGAACAGGTCTCTCTCTCTCTCTCTCTCTTTGTGTGTGTGTGTGTGTGTGTGTGTGATGAGAGAGAGAGAGAGAGAGAGAGAGAGAGAGTGAGTGAGTGTTTCGATGTGTGTGAGATAGAGAGAGAGTGTTTCAATGTGTGTGTTTGTATGTAAGAACATGTGCTCTAGGCTCTGCTGCAGTTCTGGTAGCATGTTTTAGACCACCCTAGAATTTTTCTTAGAGCCCTGTCAACCTGTGCCACATTATTTAATGCATAGCCGTAACAGATCGTTTTGCGCTTATCTTTGTTGATGAGACAAAACTGAGTCATATTAAGGGGTTTGTTCATCCATATGAAAATGTTGTCATAATTTACTCATCATCATCATCATCATCATCATCATGCTGTTCCAAACCTGTTTGGCTTTAATTAGGAACAGTAAATGATAGAATAATTTTGTATTCCTTTATGTGTACTCTTATGTAACCCAGATTGCATGCTTGCCATCTGTAGATCACAATGGTCTTATGCATGGGTGGCCAAAAGTTTGGAATAATGTACAGATTTTGCTCTTATGGAAAGAATTTGGTACTTTTTTCACCAAAGTGGCATTCAACTGATCACAATGAATAGTCAAGACATTAATAACGTGAAAAAGTACTATTACAATTTGAAAAAAAAATTCAGAACTTAAAATACTTCAAAGAGTTCTCCTCCAAAAATTCTAAAGTCCTCCACATGCTGCAATGACAAAATTTCAAGCATTGGATAGCCTTTATTCCCCAAAACAATGATTGAATGACAAGTTCCTAGAGAAAGCTGTTTATTTTTTTGCCATTTCTAACGTAATATTGACCTTAAGACATGCCAGTCTATTGCATACTGTGGCAACACAAAAACAAACACAAACACAATGTTAAGCTTCATTTAACAAACCAAATAGCTTTCAGCAGTGTTTGATATAATGACAAGTGATTTTCTAGTACCAAATTAGTAATTTAGCAGGATTGCTCAAGGATATGGTGTTTGAGTAATGGCTGCTGGAAATGGGGCCTGTCTAGATTTGATAAAAAATGACTTTTTTCAAATAGTGATGGTGCTGTTTTTTTTTTACATCAGTAATGTCCTGACTATACTTTGTGATCAGTTGAATGCCACTTTGGTGAATTAAAGTATCAATTTCCTTCCGAAACAGCTAAATCTGTACATTATTCCAAACTTTTGGCCACCAGTGTATGTGAAGCTAAAACAGTTTTTATTGGTCGCTCTGGACAAGAATGTCTGTTACATACATTATAGATCACTAAGAAATAGCTTGAGAAGCATGTTTTTCGTTTATAAGTTTGCATATTTCTTATTGAAACCGTTTCAATTAGAAACTTGTTTGACTGGACAAAATTCTGTCTAATACAAGATGAGTCACATGGTCTTATCTAAGGGGGCCTTGGGGGAGGGGTGGATGATGAAATGGTTCGATGGCGAAAGGATCAAGCCTTCCCCCGCCACCCAGAAGAAAAAGACAAAAATTATTATGTCATCTATGTAATAGTTTCAAATAATATTGCACGTCTGGTTTTAGGAGTACACTGACATAGATGGATTTCAAGCTAACACACATGAAATTAAAGACTTTTATTCTTTATTTCATATGTCCACATGAATCCAGATACATTTGAAAATTGTGTTATCGAAATGCTCCTGTCCAAAATGCTGTATTCAAGCTTTTTCCAAAAGATTCTCATCCACACTGAAAACAAATGAAAACATTTAAATCTCGTTACTGCAAATATTTGCGGTGGTCTAAAGCGCAATTATCCTCGTGTTCAATAGCCGGACAGAAATTCCGATTAAACTTCCCGTCGCCTTTGAAGGACTGCAATTTTAAGGTTGTACAAAGTAACATTTCTCTTTAACAATGCTTTCAAAGTAGATAGCAGGCACAACATAGTCGGTACAACATGGGCCGCCATCTTAATTTTTTTTTTAGTTGAATTGATCACATTACTGTGTCACATGACAACAAATACATCATTGTTTTCAGATATCTCAGTTTTTCCTGTCAACGCTACAATGCAAAGACAGCATTTTCAAATGTATCCACTTGAGAGAGCTCCGTTTTTGCTGTCAAAAGTGTCTGTGTCGACGTAAAGCCAAAAAAATAGGAAAAAGGTGTGTTTTTAAAATAAATCTATAAATATTAGTGTGGACTTGGCCTTAATGGAAATGTAATGATGTGTACTTGTCAAGGTTAGTGTTGTTATTGAGTCATGCCTTTGTTTTAAGTTGTTCAGATTGCATGAGTAGCTTTCTGCTGAAAATAACCGACCGGGTCGAACACGTATGAGCTTTTTGGTTATTTTGAGTGAAAATGCTTCTCTGATGCTTTAGACCTTGAACACCACAGGTGGGATTAAACTAATCACTCAGAGAGGGAGACCATTGATCAGGGCTACTTAAGCCTCTTCGGAAATACATGGCCGTCCAGACACAAAATGTCACAGAGATCATTTCTCCATTGTGTCGGATGCAGCCATTCTTTGTGGACATTTTTATGTATAGTCAGATGTTAAATTACACCATCAAAAAAACAACCAACCAACCAACCAAAATGTCTGTTTTTTTTATTTCAAATGATTTCAGTAAAATAAAAAGCATAAACCCTCCCACAAGTCATTTGCAGACTCATAAATATATATTGATATAGTCTATATTATATGCAGTACTACCAAAAAAATTATGTCATATTTGGCCTTGGTCATTAGAATCACAACCAGATTTGAGTGTTTCTATATCTCCAAAATCTTAATTTGACCTCTGTGTATAGTAAGATGGGAATTATCTCACTACCCGCAGAGCTGCAGCAGCTGTAGTGCATGTTGCTTGACAGCAATATGGCCTCTTTCCCAAGGCAGAGTCACTCATAAGAGCCATCATCCTAATTGCAAGTTAATCCCTCACTCGACGCTCAGTTATCCTCTTGCTGCCTAGTAACAATGAGTGGAAATGCTGTTTTGGTTACACTCATCTGCAAGCCCCCAGCAATATTTATTTGCTCAAAAAATAGTCACTTTGATTTTAACGCATGATTATCGCTATAGTTTCCACTCCGAAGGGCTGGCAGTTGATATTTACATTTTTATGCTTTTATTTTCTCACCATTATGTTGTTCCAAACTTGTATAAAAGACTTTCTTTTTGGAACATGCAGGTTGATGTCCTGCAGATTCAGAGAAACATGAAGGGGAGTAAATTATGACAGAATTTTCATTTTTGGATGATCTTTACCGTTTAATCTTTTTTCCCCCAGTTCCATTCAGTTCAAAATGCTCATTGCCGGCAACAAATGAACTCAAATGTAGATGTAAGTGATAAGAAAAGAGCTTTTTGTTCTCCCCTCCCTAGCGAGACAACGTATAGTGTCATCTTGCTCTCGTTCAATAATCCTTCCCATGCCTAGTAACTTCCTTCCTAGTAAATCTAGCCAGAGCGTTATATGCATTGTATGCGGACGGTTAATGCTGGTACATCAATAGGGATTATATAGCACTAAAACATCTCGAGTGAGTGCCGTGTGGCGGGCGTAGAACAGTTTATCGACGAGCTGTGGAAAAGTCACTGAAGGAGGTGGCAGAGGAGAGCCCGCTGCTATCAATCAATCAATCGTCCTATTAAAGTGAAAGTGCCCTCTCCTGGAGCCATCTCGCCCGCTCTGACTGCACCTTATCCCTTTTGCTTTCATCTAGATCAATCAATCTCGTGCCGCATCCGCTGCTGTGCACTTCCTTAAGGCACCATGATCCTGGACGCTAGAATGATAGTCTGTATAGACCAATGACCTGCTGCAAACTGGCTTGAGCCCACAGAGGAAATGGCTTGTTTTAAGGTGTGGAAGATGTTTTTTCAAGTTCATACCAAGATTTTTAAAGGCTTAGTGATTATTGCTGGTTTATTGATTTAAGATGAAGATAATTCTTTATTATTTAATCTAGAGTTTTTGAGAATTGCTGTGGTTTTGACAGCATGACTGTCTGTACTTCCTAGAATTGGTCAATATGACATCCTCACTAGGGGGGGGGGTGATATGACCAAAATTGTATTATTGTATTTGCTGGTAAGTCGGTGTGAAAATGCTTGAAATTTTCATTACCATATAGTAATGTTTATTTTTATGGTAATCCAGTGAATTGTATACTTTGAAAACGACATTGGATTGGTTTCTCTTTTTGTTCAGAGTTAGATGAAACAAGCCTCTGGCATCAGATCAGTGCAAACAGCTTCACATTTATGTAACACTTCAGTTATAAACAAAAGACAAGTAAAACAAGATTTAAAAACAGATATTTTAAATTAACTTTAATCTGTTTTGAATACTATTCTGATGCTAGTGAAACTTTGTAAAGTGGCACTTTTTGTACCACTGTCTCCTTAAGATGATTCGCTTATGTTTTCCTCTTTTGTTAGTCGCTTTGGATAAAAGCGTCTGCCAAATGAATAAATGTATACCTAATGTAAACGTAAATTCTGATTGTATGAGCCACATTCAAAGCTGTTGAAAAGCGTTGAATCATTTGAATTCTGTATTAATGCATGAAGCATGACTTTACTTGGTAAGCTCGAAGATGGTACGTTCAAAGCATGTGATAATGGCTATATTTACGAGTTGAGCGTAGATGAACGCCACCACAAGGTCATAATTGACCCTTTGCTAAGCTCCGCCCCCTTGGTAAGGGTCGCTCGCTCTTACAAGCTCTGCAGAACTCCCGATATGAATGAATGGGAGATTGCCATGAACAGCTCTTTTTTTTGCTAAATATTTTCATAAACAAAATGGATAATATACTTAAGTGGGCTGGAATGAAGACTGACATAGTAAGACATTTTTAGACATAGAAGAGTTTTTTTTTTTTATAACAAAAATCAAGAAAAACTATGATCACAATCACTAAAAAAGAGAAAAGAGTCATTTGATAGTGATTGCTCACCTGATAACATAAATGTAAGTTAACAGAACTGCTTATAACGTCTCCTAACACTCAATTTGATGCTGTGAACTTTTTAGCTTTTACTACAACACCAATTCCGAAAAAGTTGGGACAGTATGAAAAATGCTAATAAAAAGGAGTGATTTGTAAATTGTATTCACTCTTTGCTAAATTGAAATCACTACAACTACACATTATATGATGTTTTTCCTTTTGAATTTCATTGTTTTGTTTTTTATTTGGAAAAAATCCAGCACTATGAGAACAATGTTCCCCAAAGACAAATTGGTAGGATTTTGGGTATTTTCCCTCTACAGTGCACAATATAGTTAAAAGATTCAAGGAATCTGGTCAAATCTTACTGCGTAAAGGGCAAGATGAAAACCACTTCTGAATGCACATGATCTCCGATCCCTAAGATATCACTGTCTTAAAAACGGCATTCATCTGTAATGGATATCGTGAACATGGGCTTGGGATAACTTCAGTAACCGTTGTTAGTCAACACCACTCACAGATGCAAGTTAAGACTTCACTGTGCAAAGCAGAAGCCATACATCAACACTGTCCAGAAGCACTGACTACTTCTCTGGGCTCAGTCTCATATTAGATGCAAAGCAGAACAGTGGAACTGTGTTTTTTCGTCTGATGAATCCACATTTCAAATGGTTTTTGAGAAATACAGCCGTCGTGTTCTCCGGGCCAAAGAGGAAAAGGGACCATCCACACTGTTATCAGCATCAGATCCAAAAGCCAGTGTCTGTATGGGCCAGAGGTATGTCAGTGCCCATGGCATGGGTAGCTTGCACATCTGTGAGGTCACCATTAATGTAGACAGATATGTAAAAATTTTGGAGCAACATATACTGCCATCCAGCACCATCATTTTCAGGGACGTCCCTGCATTTTCCTGCAGGACAGTTTCAAACCACATACTGCCAGGATTACAAGTCCATGGCTGTTTAAGCAGAGAGTGTGGGTGCTAGATTGGCATGCCTGCAGATCTGACCTGTCTCCAATTGTGAATGTGTGGTGCATAATGAAGTGCATTAGATGAAACAAAGACCCCGTACTATTGTGCAGCTGAAGACCTGCATAATGGAAGAATGGAGGAAAATTCCACTTTCTAAACTTAACAAACTTGTGTCTTCAGTGCCCAAATGCTTAGTAAGTGTTATTAGAAGAAATGGTGATGTTTCTCAGCATGTTGCATTCATCTGATTTGAAATTACTGTTCATTTAAAAAAAAAAAAAAAAAAAAACAACATCAATGAAATTCACAAGGAAAAACTTAATATAATGTGTAGTTGTAGTGGTTTCAATATAGCAAGGGGTGAATATAATTTACAAACCCCTCCTTTTTTATTAACATTTTTCTTACTGCCCCAACTTTTTCAGAATTGGGATTGTATTACAATGCATATATGAATTAACGGAATTAGCTTTAATTTACCTAGGAGGAAATATAAGTGTTCTCGCTGATGTTATTTATGCTCATTTGGGAATGAGGACTGAGCGTTTTATCCATAGTATGCTCTTCTTGACATTTATTGAAAATGTTTTTGTTTAAAAGATAGAAAAACGGCATGTATCCTCTCTGGGTACCTTGTGTCACTATTACAAGTGACCAGGCAACATCGTGAATTTTTTTTGGATCAGTTTGATAAAATCCTGCTTAAAACTACTCAAACACACACCACTCCTATAGGCTCTCATCGGAAAAGAGGAATGGCAGTTCAGAAAAACGTTGCTAATTCAGGATTAGTCAGAAACGCGTTTAAGGTGGCACTTAGCGAAGGGTCCGTTAATAGTGGTAAACTTTTATTTGAGCCCTGACCTTTGAAAGTGGGTGGGATTTGTGCCAATTAAAGAATAATAGTGGAAGCAAATTGGTATTGGTCATAATTCAGATTCCCTTGTGGATTTTGACTGTACAGTACAATTTGTGTTAATTTTTGGACTGTTAATGAAGAATAATGATTACGCTTGCCATAAAATAAAACTCATTTAGCTGGTTTATGAGGCAACAGGCATGTGCAACAAACCACATTTCCCATAATTGTATGTGACCGCACGAGAATGATAAAATAGATAGATTAAGCGTCAATTACACACTTAATGTGCTACTTTGCTCATCATTTTGCTGCATTGGTGCTAAAAAGCTTCCTTCCTTTTGTCAGTAAGTGAAATAGGGGGAAAAATATATTAAATTGGTCTATTGTTTTTCCAACTAAAATCACTTGAATGCACATCACATCGTAAATATGAACATCCCAAGAGGACAAAACACCAGCATAAACACTGCTTTGTATTACAGCGCTTAATATCACGTTTCCCATATTTTTTTGTATTTTGGTATTTATGGATTTACTTGATGACTCTTCGTTGCTCTTATGTGTAAATAAAGTAAAGCAGTCCCGCCAGCAGATATATCTATCAGGGTATACATGTTATAGCAAAATCTGTATCAGTTGACAGATTTCTGTTGTCACGTGGTAAATAATGTCATACTGCCCAGCACTAGTCCTCAAACTGAAAGGGCTGCAGACACATGTTGAACAGACTTGAATCTACCATCATATTTTCTGACAGCTCTGAGTGTCAGAACTGTAGTTAGAGCTCTAGAGTATACATTTGCACTGGGATTTGAGTGGTCATGGAAATTGACATGGTGTTTGTGTACCACAAACACAGCCTAGAGCTACCCTGAACTCTGATCTTCATACAAGGCTATCTTGAGCAACTTCTCATCGGTTCTGTCTCCGTAATGTTGCATTTGAATGTCCATCTCATGTCTTATCCCCATTTGGATTATCTACTTGTAAGATGACACCTTGGTATAAAGCAGTGGTTCCCAACCCTGTTCCTGGAGGCCCCATAACACTGCACATTTTGTATATCTCCCTTATCGGACACACCCAATTCAGGTTGTGGAGTCTCTACTAATGCACTGTTGAGTTGAATCAGAAATATGTTGGGGCCTCCAGGAACATGGTTGGGAACCACTATTGTAAAGAATAATAACATACTCACTGAGCAATTTATTAGGAACACCTGTATACCTACTTATTCATGTGAGTATCTAATCAGCCAATCGTGTGGCAGCAGTGCATAAAATCGTGCAGATACGGGCCAGGAGCTTTAGTTAATGTTCACATAAACCATCAGAATGGGGGAAAACATTTTGATCTCTGATTTCTACCATGGCATGTTTGTTGGTGCCAGACAAGCTGGTTTGATTATTTCTGTAACTGTTGATCTTCTGGGATTTTCAGGCAACAACAGTCTTTAGAATTTACTCAGAATGGTCCAAAAAACAAAAAACATCCAGTTAGCTGCTTTTCTATGAGAGAAGTCAACGGAGAGTGGCTAGTTCTTTGCTTCTCAAATGCTTCGTAAGCTAAAGCTGATCGTAGAAGCTATTGGCGCTAATGGTTTCTACGATCTACTTAGGCTTACGGTGCTTTTGGGAAACACAGCCCAGATTGGTTCGAGCTGACAGAAAGGCTACGGTAAGTCAGATAACCACTGTACAATTGTAGTAAGCAGAATGGCATTTGAGAATGCGGAACACATTGAACCTTGAGGCGGATGGGCTACAACAGCAGTCTGGCACTTTATTAGGACCATAGTGTGTATATATTCAGGATGTCTGTTCTGAGTCGAATATGTCTCTGGGTAGTGAGAGCTGGCTCATGTCCCATGCCTCAAATGCTCCAGAAGTTGTTATCTAGGCCATGACACGACTCTGAAGCTGTGTTCAGTAACCTATTCAGGGGGCTGCTGTGGGAGAGAAGGATCAGGGCTTGATGTCTGAGCCATATCTGACCTGTCCATCAGCTTTGCTTTGCGTCAGTCCTTGTCTTCCACTGGCCAGCTGGGCCCTAATTACCCACAGCCAGCTAAAGATAACTTTATGTGCAATTTACTCGTTTATTGAGAATCAAGAGTGTTTTTCTTGCAAACATTTTTATCTTGTGTGTTTTTTTTTTTTGGGTTGTTATGTTCTCATGATTATAGCTGCAGCATCTCTGTTTCAGCATGAATTGCGATTGGAAAGAAAAAGAGGAATTTGCATCTCGTTTTTTGTGATGTAACTTCAAGACTTTAGAAACAGGAATGTGATCCATTATGTAACCTGATAAGGTAACCTTAAAACTTAAAAGGTTTATTCATCCCCAAAATTAAACTTGTGTCATTATTTACTCAACCTCATGTTTTTCCAAACCTATATGGCTTTCTTCTGTGGGACACAAAAGATGTTTCCAAACAGGCTTTTTGAGCTCCAAAATGCCAATAACGCCACATTAAAGTACCATAATAGTAGTCTAAGTCTATATTCCAAGTCTTCTGAAGCTATACGATAGCTTTGTGTGAAGAACATAGAAAGTTAAATCACTATTTGCTGTAGCTCTCAAATCTCGTTTGTACTTCCACTTATTCAAAACTGCACATCATAATCGTTACGACATGCAAAAACTGACAACGTTTGTCCTTATTGACATTAAACCTAGTGAAGCACATTGTTAAAATATGTGTGGGCACGAATAAGATTTAGAGCAGATAACAACTTACAATTAAGTCTGTTCCTCACACAACGCTTTCGTACGGCTTCTGAAGGATTGGAAGAGTATTTATGGTGCTTTTGTTTTGTCCTTTTTTAAGCTTGACAGTGTCTGTTCCCACTCACTTCCATTGTATGGAAAAGAGCTCCTTTTGAGTCCCACGGAAGAAAGCCATATGGGTTTGAAACAAAATGAGGATGAGTAAATAATGACAGAACTTACATTTTTGGGTGAACTAACACTTATGATCTTTCAAACGGAAATCTCTGGTGATCTGAATAGTCAAGGTCATAAATAGAATATGCCCCAAAAGTACAGAAAGCTTTTGAAGTTGATCTCAACTTCAGATATGGCTCGAGGTTGTTTGGTCTGCATTTTCTCAGACATCTTTGACAAAATGCCTGAATGCAAACGCGAAAACACAAATGCAAACACGTACGTTCAGTGTGCCACAAAGCAAATGGAAGCACACAAGTGGCTTCTGTGAATTCAAAGTTCGCTTTAGGCCCGCAAGATGGAGGTTTGTTAGCTCTTCTCTTTCTCCCAAACAGATTAAACTGATGTGAAGCTCCATCTTGCCTTGTGGAGATTATTTTACTATGTGTTCAGACATTTCTGAAGTAGAAAGGACTGCTGAAGGCCTGCCTCCACACGATGTGGGGTGCTGATATATTCCGCAGCTTGCACTATACTTAATATTTCAGAGGACATAAAAGTCTGATATCGTTTTATACTCCTAAATGGCAGCTTGGGAGAAAATGTCTGGGATAAAAAAAGAGAAATCTATTGTGAAAACCGAGAGGGAAGAGAAAAAGTACAGTCGCTTTAAAAATGTATACAGCTTCCAGCGTAATGGTGTAAGTAATTTGTTAAGTGCTTATAACTCCCTCGCTAAAGTTTCGAAGATTTTGCCCCAAGCAAGCCCTTAATTAGCATATTAATTTTTCAGAATAGCTTTGAGGGGCAAGCGCTCAATTTTTTCTCTAATTTCTTCCCCCCTCCCCCCATCCTTAATGTGAAAATATTTTTCCATTCTGCAGACTGTTTATCAAGGCTGAAAGCTCATTGAAATTCAGCGCGAGTCCGTTTGAACGGAGACCGTGAGGTGTATCAGCCTAGCCATCTCCTGGGTCCTATAAGGAGCTATGAGCGGCCACGATCTATCTTCATAACTGTACAATAATCTATCAACTCTGGGTTTGAGTGTAAAGCACATCAGATCATTAAGGTAAAGCCACGGAGGTATTGCTACAGTTTTTTATTGAGGAATATTGGTGTTTGTGCAGTTTGAAATTACTAAGACATGCTATAGAGGTCGGCATCAAAGAATTCTTGCACACACAGTTTATATAACCTTTGGTAAAAGAGTACAAATGATGAAGAATGAGCTATATGTTAAAGAGTATGTAATATATTCTATATATAGTATTATTTATATAATACTTAAAAGAGCTTATGTGGACCACAAAGGCTTTCAAAATTAATTCCGATATGCTGTATTTTAAACTGAAGATATATTCACTTGAGAGGGGTCCAAATGTGTTTTAGAGGTGCTTGCTAAAATAAGCATCAGTTTTACTATTGTTTGTTTTGGGATTCTGAATTTGAATCAAGGATTAAAATGTATTGCATAAATTGCCCACACCGTTTATGCTACAGAAATGAATGATACCTTATATTGTCTGGCTTGTTGAGTTGAAGTGTGATCCCTCATTGCACACATACATCACTCAGACGTCTATTTAATGTGTTTGTTTACATCTGGAAGACGCATTTTTTTATGTTGTTTGCTCATCTGCAATACGTCCATAAGACTTATGTCAATACTGTAAGTATGACTCAGATGTCAATAAGATATTCATCAAATGTCTTTTGAGACATTTATGATTTTGAATATTTGTAAATCTGATCTTTTTAAGATGTTTTGCAGATGTTATTTAGATTGTGATGCTTGGGAAACACAGCCCAGACTGGTTCGAGCTGACAGAAAGGATACTGTAACTCAGTTGACCACTCTGTACAATTGTAGTAAGCAGAATAGCATCATAACCGCATACTTTGTTAAACGATGACTTTAGGAAACTGAAAATGGAGGCTTCAAAGCATCAGTGTGGACATGGCCTTAAGTTTTGATGAATAAAGTGTTTCAAAATGGGCACATTAGTGACTGGCCCCGGAACAACCTTTGACATGACTCTCTAATATTTGAGTGTTGTATTCTGGTTTGTGCAACATGCTTTTACAGGTGTTTTACAGCAGTCAAGAATGTTGAATAGTATTAATTGCATGTCACGGGACTGTTCTGTTACATTATTTGACCAGCAGTCAGATGGCCTGAGTATATTATAGCAATGTGACATCAGTGGCTAAGGATTTAGAATGCTCTGACTGGTCACTCTTAAAGCTACAGTACCCCACATTTGACTCACTTAAGTGCTCCAAAAGTGCTGAAGTAATTCACGAAAGACCCGTGAATGAACATTCATTAAATTAAAAATAGATTTTCCAAATTCCCCAAAGTTTTCAAAGGTGAAAGCAGTTTCTTAGTGTCATGGAATTTAAAGAGCTCTTTCATAAGTCTGTCAGCAGTTTAAAATAGGAGGATTTTTACAGAGGTGTTCACAGATATCTCTTGATTTTTCATGGTGATTCCGTAGAGACTTTCTGAGTAAGCACAATCTTACAACTTGGCGCTCTTAAGGTTTTGATCCGCTTGAACTGTCTAAGAAACGGTGTTGCTTTTTTGCCCAAATGACATTTTATAGCATGCTTAAGCTCCACATTTTTAGAGGCTTGCTTCCAATAGATTTGTTTTTTTAATTGGCAGAAGTGCCAGTTAATTTATCTTCAACAAAGTTTTGATTACTATAAATGCTTTTTTTTTTTTTCATTTTTTTCATTTAAGAGTATTTAATTGTTTTTAACCAAAAACACTGATATTTTGCCTCTTTTGCCACATCTTTGACTTTTCAGCAGTCATTACTAGTGTCAATTTCACAACATTACAACTTAATAGAGTTAGATACAATTGAATTAGAAATTCACAAAGGTTGATATTACATTTATTGCTCCCACTTTTTATACTTGCAATTGAGGTTTGTGATAGTTGTAAGAGGAAATAAAAGTTCTATAATATCACATTTATATTTGATATGTACACACTATTGTTTGCAAAGAAGACACATTCTCAGATTATGATGCAGACTATGCAAACAGCCAGCAAGACAAACAATTTGATATTGAAAATATCTATTTTAAAACACTTTATACATTGAAGAGACGCTTTTTCCCATCAGTAGTTTAAAATCTGTCCATCATCAATGCTTTATTATTAACAATTATAGCAAATGGATGCTGGGTTGCCCTCTGTCCATTGTTTTTGTGCCCTAGATAACTGTTTAAAATTATTTATGATTTGATGTATTGTAATTAAAATTGCTACATTGAGACCAAAAATTACTCTGCATTTTTACTAAACTCAAAACTGTTTTGTTTTTCAATATCTGTGTCTACTTTTACTGAAACTTTACAACATTTTTGGAGGAGGAGGGATTTGCACATGTGCGTAGACCTGTTATGTTGAGTGATCGGGGTGTACATTTGTTGTACACTCAGTTCTGTACTGACGTTACATTTATTGTCTTTCATTTAAACAGGTTCTTCCCAATTGATAAACATAAAATTTGCCTGCAGGTTTGAATTTAATCTTCACTATTATCCTAAACTGCCCCAAACAGAATGATCAGCCATTAAGCAGCTTGTACTGATCCCATTCAACCCTTGTCTGTTGAATTTTCTTCAGTTGCCTTGGGCTTTTCTAAGTGGTTTGGAAGAGATCTTCCATTGAGAGAGCCAGACACTCATTTACGTGCCCTCAAGGGTCAGCAAAAGTCAGTTTGGCCCTGTCTTTGGCAGCCGACCTGCTGTCAGTTTGGAGATGCCTGCTGAAGCTTGAAGTACTGTAGCTGCTTTGGGCTGTCACCTGCCATTTGCACTAAGCATCTTTACCCCACTCATCTACTCAGTGTAATGGCATTTTGGTTATCAATTAGGACTCTATAAATAAACACCAGAGATGGGATTGGACCAGTTTTGCCCTGGAGACAAACTTCCTTCTGTCCATGTCCAAAGATCTGCACTAATTTTAACACTTATAAAGAACTGATGCCATTGTTTAAGTGCATCTTTTGTTCTTTTTATCTCTTGTGCTAGTCAATTTTGTGTATCTTTGTCAAAGTTGCTTAAATTATATGTAATTTTTTTTTCTTTTTCTTTTTTTTCTCCGTATATCTAGAATACAGTGGAAATTGCTGACTTGATCATGGCTTTACATTTGAAGGTCAGCCACTGCACTGGTGCTGAAATTTACTGAAATTATTTAACTTTTTAACTAGATTTTTACGTTTTCAGAATATAATGTCAGTGGTACTTGTATGAGCAAAAGTGGTTGCCAGTGTTTGTTTTATTGTTATGGTGTTTTCAGATCGTTGCTCAGGATTTCTTGGGTGCTAGTGGTTGATTACATGTTGCTAGGAATCTTCTAGACAGGTTGTATGGTTTTCTGGATTGCTATTTGTTGTTAGCATGTTGCTACTGTAGGGTGTCTAGATGTTTTCAAGGATTTTGGATTGGTGATAATTGGTAGCATCTTGCTAGGTTGTTTCTAGATGGTGTCTAGGGTTTTCTGGGTTAGCTGCCTTTGGCATATGGGCATATTTCTGTTACAATGTCCATTTTGCTTACACACTGTATGAATGAAATTCAAAAAGAAAAACAATTATAATAAATATTCAATTTGTTTTATTCAATAGTAATGTATTTTATAAATACTACAGATATTGGTGATACAACAGAGCACAACTCATTTACTTAAGCGCACTGCACATGCAGAATATATATTTATTCATTAAACACAGTCTTTGTCTTCAAGAAACTTTAAATAAATGCAGATGTTTTATGGACTAATTTAATTACACTTTTATAGTACTTTTATGTCATTTTTGGAGCTTGACGGTAACTACCATGATTTTCAGATAGCACATGTACATCACCCAGATGACTATTTGATGTGTGCGTTTACATTTGGAAGATGTAATTTTTACATTGTTTGCTAATCTGCATTTCGTCTTTAAGATGAATGTTGAAAAGTATGTTTTCAGCAGATGTCATTAAGACGTTTATGATTTAGAATGTTTGTAAATCTGATCTTTTTAAGATGTTAGCAGATGTCAATTAGATTGTGATGCTTTCTAGATGATAAAGGTCTAAAACAGACATCTCTGAAATGTACTTGTGCTATCTGGGATTAACACACAGTATTGGATCATCGGCCCTCGGAGTGATACACGATCCGGTTAAAAACGCCAGTATCGGAGCGGATACCGATCCAGGTATTGGATCAGTGCATCCCTATTCCTTGCAGATCCCAGCCCTACTATGGGGTGGACTCTTTTGTCTTAGGCCCACCCTCAAGTCTCTATGATGTTCTGGTCTCTAAGGGTCATGGTCTCTAAGGGTCCCATTGACTTCTGTAGAAGTCAATGGGACATTTTCACCCATTTTATCATCCACCAGGTGAAAATTGCGAGTCTGATCACTTAGAGCGTTAATGGCACACTTTTTCTCAACATGGCACCTGATTTTGATGTATTCTGATTCCTGTCTGTAGCACACTGTGGGCTGAGTTACCAAAGTTAAATACGTAGCGTTAAGGATTTGTTAAAAAGTATGAACAATAGCAATATTGATACTTGTCTTTGCAAGTACCATTAAATAGAAAATAACACTTAAGTTTTATGTTATTATGCATGTGTTTATGAGGATGTAAGAATATGGGAAAATGTCATATTTACACTCTTGAGATAGAATTAACCGTGTTTGATATTGCATCAAATAAATCTTGTCTGATGTGCGACTAGGGATTTGGGGCTGGGAAAGGGGTTGTTTGCGCATCCAGCAGTTTTGCCAACGTTACTAATCAGTTATTCTCAGCTTTTGGTCAAGCCGCTGCCTCGGCTGTCAATCAGGGTTAGCTGCAGGCACAAGGCTGGATCTGTTTGGCCCAGTACATTTGAATGTCGACATTAAAATTCCACACTGCAAAATTGTGTACAAATTGGAGCTTGGCGGCCTAAATTTAGATGCTGCAGAATAGAATGTGGCAAGTGCACTGGATTTTGTCAATCAAGCAAGTGTCAACGCCTCTCATGGGAAGAGATCATGTTAAACTTGGTTTGCTTTCAACCGCCTAGTTGTCACTGTTTACAACTGGTTTTGAGTATCTTAAGTAGTGATGAGGATCATAACAATTTAGACTATTTTAGTTAAAATTCCACTTAATGAACTTAGTTCCTTCATTATTCCTTTAACAATTATTTTAACACCTTTGTGGAAGCAAATCATTAATCCTAACTATATTTGTTCCATATACTATATTTTGCTTATTTTTATTACAAAGAAAAATTCCAAAAAATACAGTTTTTGTTAAAATAAATTTTAAATACGATTTAATACAACAAAACTCTAATTGTTCTAAATGTGAATCTTTAACATTGTGTCATCATATGAACAACCACTCATTAAATACACTCATTTAACTCTCAAGAGCCTTAATACATAATACAGAATCAGTTCTTGATTTATTTAGAGTGTGATATTACCAAAAAAGTCACTTGCGGTTTAGTGAATCAGATTTAAATTGATTAAGTATGTATTAGGGTTGCTCCGATACCAACATTTTGGCTTCAGTACTATACCAGCCCTGGTACCTTGGTAATGATACTAAATCGTTACTATAATCAAAATATAAAAAGGCTCAGATTTTTTATGAAATTACACAGAAAATGACTGCATAAGAGAACTGCATAAATGCTTTAATTAAATGTTATGATCAACTGGTGTTTAATCAAATTGATACATACAGCTTTAGTCAAATAAAAATGTTTTTTTTTTTTTTTTACAAAATGTTGCAATTTTATTTTTGGAAAAATAATATTCTGCACAAGAGAGCTTCACAGTATTAATGAAATCATTAATGAAAAAATTATCTGATTACCTGTTGCACAAGGCTGCTATTTCTGAATCACGACATGCCGATAATACACGTTTGTGATATTGCTTATAGATAATAATAATAATAATAATCATTATTATTATTATAATTATTATATATATATATATATAATATATATGAATTTATGAGTATTTTTGCTACTTTTTGAATATACATTTTTTATACAGTAGATATATTTTCGAGTCTTCAATTTTACATATCCAGTTGAAGAGAGCTTTCATTTTAGTGGGACTTTTATTTTGACAGACTGTTTCGTTTTTCTTGTTTTTTATGGTTAGTTATTTCAAGTTTCCCATTAATGCTGGGATAGTCCCGTTGCGACTCTTGAGCTGAAATCTCCGAGCTGCACCAGACGTGTTCATTTAAGTTTTAACAGCCGTTTATACTGTAAACACACTGCATGAAAATTAAGCACCAGTAGTGTGTGTTGTATTTGTGTGAGTGTGCGTGTGTGAATCATATGACAGAGCAGAGCAGTGTTGCCAACTTAGTGACTTTGTCGTTAGATTTAGCGACTTTTCAAACTCTTTTTTTTTTTTCCAAAAAGCACCTAGCGACAAATCTAGCGGCTTTTTGGATAAATCTCATCTACTTTCCCTAGAAGAGAATCACCAGTACTGCCCCGTGAGCGAGTGGTCTTGCTTTCCCGCCGCAGGCACACCTCTCTCTGGGTCTACTCTGTTAGTGAGTGGCAGAGTGGAGCAGCACATTCAGTTGATCGCACGGCAGCTGACATAAACGTGAATGAGCTGCGCATGTGCAAACAGTGTTGCCAAGTACCAATCACTAATCTGTTTGCTCCTCTTTTGTTTAATTTAAACAATTTAATTTGACCGTTTAATTACATTTTTATTCTTCTCATGCGCTTATCACTGTATTATCAATCAATATCACAGGGGTTTAGATCATTCCCATTTCTGAACTCTCCAAATTCAGATCATTTAATTAGATAAGTCTGTCTGTACATTGTACTTTATTCAAACACACAGTAATAAACTTTAAACTTTATTAAATTAGATACTCATAATACAAATAGAAATACACACTGCCTTGGTAGCTGTGTGTGGAAAAAATAAGAAAGACATTCTGTAATTTCTAACTTTCTCTCTGAGTGATCATTTTACATGTAAATATAGCCCAAATTACAGCACAGCCGTTGTCTTTAACTTATGTGTATGGTGATTTTGTCAGATGATGTTGCGGTTATAAAATCAGGATTTTAGCAGTGCAGAGCAGCAGCTTGGAAATGGATTGGAAGTGACTGCTGGTTAACATGTAGTCATAATGGGCTGCCTTTCAGTCACTATTTCACACTCGTTCCATTGTCTGATAACAGAAACATAAAAATATGTAAATGAGAACAGCTTTATTGGGAAATTGGCTGTATTAAAATACAGTATGTGAGCACAGAGAGTAGGACAGAAGCAAACAGATGTAAATGGCTGACACCTGCTGACACAAGGCAGAATGCAAATACGCCGCAATGACGTCATGAATATGGTAATTAGCTCATGACGTCATCTAGCGACATTTATTGACCTTTCGAGTAGGCTTTAGCTACTTTCCATTGAAATACAACAGTACTCCACTGCAACAGTGGAGCAGAGCGGCAAATTTTGTTCATTCTGTAGCGTGCAGTGCATGTGGCTGTATATTATTTCATTAAATTACATCCTTGTAGTGTTCAATGATCACACTTTGCCATATCCAGAGGTTTATTTTATTTTCAAATAATCATTGATTTCATCTCAAAGCTGTCACATCTCATATAATTTTTATTATGACACAATACTGTAATATGGTACCAAAATTAGCAACAAGATGATATCGTACACAGGAAAAAGTTAACTATTTTTGAACCTGTCACAACATTTTAAAATGAAGTGCTCATGACTCAAGATGTTGAATAAACAGTAAGACGTGTCACGGTGTTAAAAAAAAGTCCACGTAGCTCATGTTTACATAGAAAAACAATGAAAAAAAACAGCACAGACTGACATGTCCTGTGTGAACGGCTCCTCAGATTGTTATAGCCTGATGTTAAGTCCACATCGGTGGAACAATGCAGACTTATTCAGAACTGATTCTCGATTCCCCACCCTACGTAATCATGTTTGCCTGGAGTGTGTGATTCGGTGGAGGGACAAGGAGACGGCAATCAGCGATGAATATGTGATTTGAGATGATGAAGAGGCCTAGAAGAGAGGAAGGAGGAGGAGGGGGTCTCATTATCTCACTCTAATCAGGGGACATCCAGCCAGGCAAAGATGACTGATTAAAAAAAGACTCCTCGTCACAACAAGAGCATCGTTTGACTGGGGCTTATGGGCTTATTGTGAGTAAGGACCAATGTTAGTCAACCGCAATCAACGGCAAGAGGCCATTACACACATCAGAGACCCAGAGTAAACACAAATAAAAGTGCAGTGTGTGCCTCTCTATAAACAGCTATGTTAAGAAACGAAAACCCTGGGTAAAATGTCTAGGCGGTTTGATGGTGTTTATTGTACAATGGTAGAAATATGTCTACTGGTAGTGATTCTGCTATATTGTTTATAAAAGAAAATTAAAATCTGACATGAAAAGAAAACTGTAGTCTGCTTTACAAGCTTTGTTGCAGATGGACCAACATGATCACACGGGAAATCAACATGTTGCCTCCAAAAGTTCTTCAACCCAGTTCAGCCGAATTACTTACTAGCGCTATCCCCCATCAGACATTTTGGCATCAATTCAAGTGTAAACATATTTCCGTCTAGTGAGCAACCTCAGAGACATGGGTTCTGTGTGAGTGGGAACCAGGAAGTAATTGTATTCACATAAAAAATTGTGAGTGTGATTGGGAAGTTAAATTTAGGCTAAAAAATTAATTAATTTCTTCACTGATGGGTAGGTTTAGGGTTGGGGTTTGGGTTAGCGGTAGAGTTACTAAAAACATTCCTGCTGGCACTTACATAATTTACATCTAAAAATACGTCTTGCTTATGGTGCCCGTCTTTGGACATTTCACCCAGAAATGAGCTCACATTCAACAACATATATTATATATTATAGCATCGGCTACAGTGATTTGAATTTTATTAAGCTCAGGCCAATTTCAGGCGCAAAACGTGCGACCTACTGATGCCGAATTCACAGTGTGATCAGTCTGGATGGACATCTTCCACTCTAGACAACTTCGTTGATTGTAGTAGGGGCTATATAGGTTTGATTCCTCATGTGTCTGGTGTAAACATAATATAACTGTAGATATTTACGTAAAATACTGTAGCGTTCAACTGACAAGCAGTCATGCCATTGTGCAACTCTGCATATATCGGCCTATACTACATATATCAGCTTGAAATATGGCTCGTCCAGACATATTTACAGGGTATTAATGTTTTGAGCTTTGTTTTTAACTTAAGTGTGACATAATGTAACCCTATTTTTGTCATGTTCATATTTATTGAATAATTTTATATTTTGGTTATATAAGTTTAAATAAAAAAAAAAAGGTCCCTTACATTTTTAAAGTAGTTTAGGCATACAAATTAACGAAAAATGAGGATTACTACATGGTTATGTAATATATTAAACATTTGGTGTTGAATTTACAGCAAAAATTAACATATATAGGGCGGAGGGCGGGGCCGGGTCGTGATTCTACACACCTGGTCCCTTATCAGGCTAATCAAGCCTCCGAGAGGGATAAAGGCCGACTGCGGAGGATGGTGCGGGAGAGAGAGATAGTTTACGGACATGTCCGTGCGTCTGTGTCTTCTGTTTAAGTTTATTATTAAAATATTGTTTATATTGTCAAGCCGGTTCTCGCCTCCTCCCCATCGAACTACGTTACATATACAATTACAATGATACATTTTTTTTTAATAAAATTGACTTGTACCATGATACAAGTTAGTGGTCATATGGAACTTTCCACAGGTGTTTTGAGAGGAGCAAGTTTGGTCACCTTTTTTCCTTCCCTGATCTTTGTTCTTTGTTAAACTCCACATAACCCCCATCAAGTCATCTGTCAAACATCTCTCCCTCTCATACGCCCCCCTCTCTGCTGGAATATAACTTGATTTGGTATGTCTGTATCCCTGTGATTGTCCTGCGCTCTGATAAGGATCCATGTTTTCAGGGAGGGTTTGGTTGCTCCGCATCTAATGAAAGATCTTAATTAGATCCATTTGTGCCCAAAGGAGAGTAGATGCAATATTAAATTGTCACTCCTATCACATTCCTCCAATTTAGGCTGCAGGATACGTCTCGATCCATTTTATTTCACCGCAGATAAATGGTGAACTTTGCTGTCACAACTACCGCCTGCATTTTCCACCTTTGAAAGAGACTCCGTTCCTTTGGAAGAAAAACATTGCAATGAAACTTGACTACATACCACTCGACTACATACAAATGACTTATTACGAAATTACAATTTATGTCTCACTCTTTATACAGCACATAAAATTGAGTTGTGCTTATTTAGAGTTTAATAATATTGTCTAAACTGAAGTCTTTGTACCAGGCTTGGTCTTTTAAGTATCATCAAATTAATTTCTTGTTGTTTTGAATACAATGTGCAATGACTTTGTTATGGCCACTGTTAATTTAACTTAATAACAGTCCATTAAATTATTTAACTTTCTCATCAATTAATAAAATTAAATTAATGCATTGCATTCATACATATATATTATGAGCTTTATAAATAGTTTTATTCAGATTAACAGAACACCTGCTAGGCATTCTAGACACCAGGGTTAATCTCACAAAGAAATAATAGGGGGAACATTTTATTTTCTATACTGCTTTTATAAACTGAAGCCTACTTTTAGGACCAATAAGTTTTCATGACAATTGGAACACATTTCCCTCAAACTCTCAAAATTATTCTGTCCAGACACAAAATCATTATTAGAATCAGGATAAATTAAATGCTGTATACTTAAAATTACACTTTTCAATGCATTTATTACATAGGGATGTGAATTGATTAAAACATTAATGGCACGTGTTTTTGCGATTAATTGCGATTTAATCATGGTACTAAAAAAATAAACACTGAAAAATATTCATAAATATATTTACTTTAGACTTTGTCTTAAAGAACTTGCAAGAAATTTTGTGGATAAAGTTAATTAGACATATTTGTACAGGTATAAATACTTGCCATAAAATCAGTGGACATGCTGTAAAAGTTGGGCAAAATCTTCTTGCTTTTTTTTCTGTGGTCTTTTTTTAATAATAGGATCAAATGGGCAGATTCAGTTTCAATTAAGCTTCAATTAAGCTTTGTTGGTAAGATAATCTTAATTGCACATTGCCAATGCATTATAAGACACTATATACAAATATTTAAAAGATTCATTTGCTGTCATTTAAAATCTCAAAACTGTTATTTCCTCTGGCTGCCATTCAATCTCTATCATGTACACGCTGGGTCTCTCTCGCCCGGTTTAGCTTTTGATGCTGGTTCAAATTCATGTGACCGTGAGTGAGCATTTTTGTGCAATGCGAAGAGGTGCATCAGCTTGCCCATATCTCTCCCATATCTGGCTCACCACTTGCGGGTGAAGTCTCCATTCTCCGTACAGTAAATCTACTCCGGTGTTTATTATGCTCGGTACATGTGTCATGCATAATGAATAAGTGTGCGCTGCTCAACACAATCAGTTTCTGTGCTAGGATGTGGAGTCGTGTCAAGTATTGACCTGCTGAAAATGGATAAATGCCAATTTTAAATGCAAAAACAGATACTATTAATCACAGAAACTAACACATTACATTTCCCAGCCCTAATAATAGATTTGAAGTCAGAAGTTTACATACACCTTAGCCAAATACATTTAAACACCGTTTTTCACAATTCCTGACATTTAATCGTAGAAAATATTCCTTGTCTTAGGTCAGTTAGAATCACTACTTTATTTTAAGAATGTGAAATATCAGAATAATTGTAGAGAGAATTATTTATTTCAGCTTTTATACCTTCCATCACATTTCCAGTGAGTCAGAAGTTTACATAAACTATGTTAGTATTTGGCAGCATTGCCTATAAATTGTTTAACTTCTGTCAATCATTTTGGGCAGCCTTCCACATGCTTCTCACAATAAGTTGCTGGAATTTTGTCCCATTCCTCCAGATAGAACTGGTGTAACGGAGTCAGGTTTGTTGGCCTCCTTGCTTGCACAGCTTTTTCAGTCCTGCCCACAAATGCACTTTTCGGATTGAGGATGATGGCCACTCCAATACCTTGCCTTGGTTGTCCTTAAGCCATTTTGTCACAACTTTGGAGGTATGCTTGGGGTCATTGTCCATTTGGAAGACCGATATGTGACCAAGGTTTAAATTTATGTGACCAAGGTTTAAATTCCTGGCTGATGTCTTGAGATGTTGCTTAAATATATCCACATCATTTTCCATTACAGCAAAGCACCCCACAACCTGATGCTGCCACACCTATGCTTCACGTTAGGATGGTGTTCTTTGGCCTCACCCTTTTTCCTCCAAACATAACGATGGTCATTATGACCAAACAGCTCAATTTTTGTTTCATCAGACCAGAGGACATTTCTCCAAAAAGTAAGATCTTTGTCCCCATGTGCAGTGGCAAACTGTAGTCTGGCTTTTTTATGGTGGTTTTGGAGCAGTGGCTTCTTTCTTGCTGAGTAGTCTTGCAGGATATTTCGATATAGGACTAATTTTACTGTGGATATAGATACTTGTTTCCTCCAGCATCTTCATAAGGTCCTTTGCTGTTGTTCTGGGATTGATTTGCACTTTTAGTACCAAATTTGTTCTGAGGTCTTGGCTGGTTTCTTTAGATTTTACCACAATGTCAAGCAAAGAGGCACTGAGTTTGAAGGTATGTCTTAAAATACATCCACAGGTATAACTCCAAGTGCCTATTAGAAGGCAATTGCCTAAAGTCTTGACGTAATTTTCTGGAATTGTCCAAGCTGCTTAAAGTCACAGTTAACTTGGTGTACATAAACTGCTGACCCAATGGAATTGAGATATAGTCAATAAAATGTGAAACAATCTGTCTGTAAATAATTGTTGGAAAATTACTTATGTCATGCACAAGGTAGATGTTCTAAATGACTTGCCAAAACTATAGTTTACTAATATGAAATATGTGGAGTGGTTAAAAAATGAGTTTTAATGACTTCAGCCTAAGTGTATGTAAACTTCTGACTTCAACTGTATATAAAACATTTCTTGACAGTTTGCATGAGATTCACCTACCCACTTTTTTATGATGAGTGCTATTATGCTTTATAACGTCAACAATATCTAGCAGAATCTCATGTAGGCATCACCTCTGATTGCCTGCACTTGTCTCAGCACTGGTAGAAACCTGCAGCAAGACTTGCAACTCCTAGAAACATTCTGCCATCTGGCATTCCCCCACGCTAGAGGAAGGCAAGTAATGTTCTTTAGGCATGCCGATTCACATCAAGCAATGCTGCTGGAAAATGACAGGCCTGAAAAAGCAACATCAGCAGCAGCATCCGCCGACTAAGAGCAACAAACTCCACTGCTCTGCATAAATTTATATGTGCAGTATCTATAAACATACCGCTTATACTCTATCACACCTAGCGCCGTGCCATTCTTATATCTTTCGCCTCTCCTGCGAGACATGCTCTTTCATATTCATAGATTTTCACGGCTGAATTTTAAAGGTCTTGCGATAGCAAAAGTTCCTCCGATATGTCATCAGTTCAGCAGATGCTCTCTGTCCCTCTGCTAGGTCCATGTTTTTTTTTCATCTTTTCCTGTGCATATACTCATCCTGATGAAAAAACAAAACAAAAACATTGGTTTAAGCTGTTTTTGTCTGCAGATCACACCTCATTATTTTTGTTTTTCTTCAAAGATCCAATTTATCTGTAGCTCCTTATTCCATCTCAACTATGTTAAAGGCCCTCTCTTAATGTCTGAGAAAGATTGCTCTGGCAATGAAAGGCTGTGGATGGAGTTGAGAGAGTTTAAGCAGTGAATCCCTCAGCTGTAAGTGCATGGTTCCTTTAGCTGGAACATGCAGATTCAGGACGTACAGACATGATTCGTACCTGATACCCCACAGAATCCAAATGAAGTTATTTATATCAGAATACCTAAGCTGCTCTTTTCCATACAATGAAAGTGAATGGTGATCAGGGCTGTCAAGCAAGAAGTTTCTCACACAAAAGCAATCGTATGGCTTTATTATTTGGATAACTTGCTTGACAACAGAGGGAATGAGAAACAAGGACAGACCAGAGAGGCTCTGAAAGGGCAAAACCTCTAATTAAAGGGTAGTCTGGCAGGCTATCTGCTTTTTGAATCTTAGTGAAGACTAATCAGATTTTACATTTTTGGTAGCCTGTTGTCTGTTTTATAATGACTATATCTTTGGGGTCAGTATAAGATCAAAACCACCCATTTTTTCATTGCTATATATATATATAAAATAGTCATAAAAAAAAAAAAACTATCAAATGGACATGCTTCTGTCATCTTGGTCAATTTTACATCCAAACCAGAACTCTGATTGCTAATGGGTTAGCCGAGCTAGCAGTGTCAGCAGTATGATGTGTTTGTAAGGCATATCTGCTCTCGAATCCCGAGAGAGGGGGTGAGGAAAGAGCAAAGGCCTGCTGTTATCTCTTGTCACCATGGAGAGAAATGGACAGAGTAATTGCATTGTTCCAGGGCCTGAGGAATCCCATCAAGCAGGAGTTGGTGCTGTCAGATGACATAAAGATGCCACTAAAAACGTAACTCTCCACTGACATGTCGGGCGGCCCAGGCCTCCACAAAACGACAGGGGAAAAGACAGACCGATTAACCATGGTGGGTTGCAGTTGAGAGCAAAAGTGCTTTAGAGAGGGTTTGGGAAACAGCCAACTGAGATGAGGGCCCGAGTGTATTGGTTGCCAAGATTGTGTATGATGGATGTGAATGAAGTCCAAATAAATGTTCATGGTTGCTTAATTTTTTCACCGTTAGCTGTGGTTAGGAAAATACAGAGGATTGCTATGTAGATATTGCTAGAAGGGATTCACTGATACCACTTTTTCTCTTCCGACCCGATTACGATTCCTGAAATCGATACTGATCCTGATCAGATACCAGTGTTGTTGTTTTTTTTGGCATAATCACTTTAGAATAACTTTACCACATTGTGTGGAACTAATTGAGGGTACTGTTTTATATGTAAAGAAACACAAACTCTAACTAAACATTATTTCAATATAGATGTATAGCCAATTAAGAAAAACTTTTTAGTTAACCAGTCTACTGGATAATGTAGCAGCAATATTAACTGTAATTCCAGTATAAGTCATCAGTAGAAAAGAAGCCAGTTTTCTTTGCAAATTCTTGTATCTGAACTTTAAAGAATTTAAACCTCTTTTTTTCAATTTAGTTATAAGATATCAGTCCAATTTTCCTTCACACAGTTATTTTTTTAGAACCCATTCAACTTAAATATTGTTATAATTTGTAAAAAAAAGAATAATAAATTGTTGTTATTATTATTATTATTGATGTTTAGAATTTTAAACACAACAGTAATATATTTCAGTCGTGCACCTTTAACTTGAAAACCCAGGGCTTTTATTTAAAAACAATTAGGTTACTTAGCTTCTTGTTCAAATTCTGGAGAAATGCTCCTCCGGTGCCATTGTAAATTCATATTATAACTGAACCGAGCTATTGAGCATTTACATCTGAGATGTTCGTAAGTAGCATTCACATTTGAAAACAGCTGCAAGCTCAGATTTTCTCAAGCTCTTTTTAATAAAATAAATAGTTTTAGTTTTATGTGTGGACGTTTCAGAGGGTCCATTACCACACCCTCCACAGTATTAGCACGTTTCAGCACAATGTGTGGACTTTTCAGATGACCCCTTGCCCACCGTATGAACATTTTTGAACTTATATCAGTGTTAAATTAACAATCTGGAACTATTTTGCCGTGGTGTCATCTGACCAGCTTACGGGATAAACCGCGTCCTGTACTGATTCGATATGGGACGCATAATTTCATGTTTAAATACCGAACAATCCCATATTTTACGGGATGGGTGACAACCCTACAGGTCTAATACATTCTCATGAGCAAAAAAATCTGGAGGCTGAAAATCTTGAGTTTATCAGGAGAAATTGTATTTCGGTTGTACAGCGATGTACAGTGGAAAACCGTGACAAACCATGTAAAATTGGGAGTGTTGGCAGGTATGACATAAGGCAAGAAATATTCCTCAAAGCCTGATATTCACAAATCTCCCCTGGTTTGCTACAGTTCTGAAATAAAGCTTATGATCTATCATTGTCAATAAGCACACATTTTTGGGCTTTTTTGCCATTTTTATAGGCACAGTAGTGAGGAAGGGAAATTATGAGAAGACAGAGTTTGGAATGGATTCAGACCTTTTGGAATAAAGGTATTGTCTTAAAATGATCAAATTGTTTTTGTTACTGGTCTAGTATTTTCTTCCAGTTCTAACCCAGTACACTAATGAATATAAAAAATCAGCTTATTCCAAAAATCCGATTGCGGAAGCGTTTGCGTGAGATTTTAAAGATTATTCAGTATTTTTGACGTCAAAACCTAAACAAGTATGCACAACTAACAGGAAAACCATTTAAGTAATTTACATGACCTGATGTTTTTAGCTTATTACACATATTCAGTGTAAGACCATGCATGTAAACATGTTCATTGTCTACCAGGTCCTCCAGATGGTAGTCCATCTGATCAACCATCTAGACCAGTAAAAACCATGTAAAACCATGTTTTCCAGCAGAGGGACTATGACATGGGTTGAATTCAAACCTTGTTATCTGAGGTTAATATGAGCACCACACCTCAGTGTGTCGGGAGCATTGCTTTACACTTTACACCATACCAAATGGTTCTAATAGAAGCAGAGTTTGACAAGTTTCTCTTTTTTAATTTGAAAGGCCTTAACATTGCCTGAGGAGCTCTCTTGTTAGCCGTTATCATTGCCCTGTACTATAGGTTGGCTATTTGATCTCAATACACCAGCTCTCAGCACAATTAACGTTGCATGAAGAGAAATCAGGTCTCACCGCTCTATACATCTCTATAGCAGTGAGAGTAAATTGTGTTATGAAGAATGGGTCTGGTTGGATGAATGTGACCTCTACTACTGTCTGTTTGCTGGATGAGATCTTGCCTGTCTCATTGTAGAACCTTAGATACTTCGAAGTTTCAAACACCTTTTGTTTGTTACTCAATTAGTGTCTTTGAAGGTCTATCCAACCAACTTACTATGAGCTTGAGAACTGTCATAGACAATATAAGCGGAGGAGATGGACCTCTTGTTTATGTGAAATGGAAGTAATCATACCACCAAATACGAAAGCTGTAGTCCCGCCTTATAAATTAAAAGAGCCAATCGCCTGTTTGCTTGCTCTAGAATGTGTGTTAGTTAGACCAGCCTTAAAGAATATGTTTCTTGTGTAATTTGAGCTAAAGAAGCGCAATCTTTGTCGGATAGTTTTTATGATTTGAAATATACTTTCTTTATCCAACTCTTTTGACATTTCTGTTTTTCCCCTTTAGGGAAGGTAGACTGGAGTTGTACTTGCATAAATTAAACTATCTAACTAACTATCTACCCAATATGGCTGCCAAGTGGTTCTACTTGCGTTACAGGGACTTTGGAACTGTCCTCTCCTAGTGAAACCTTCCTGCTCCAATTTTCTTTAATGGACCAGGGCATTGAGAATTGGGTCATTCAACACAAGAAAAACACAATTTTCAGCTCAGTTTTTTCTGTTAGTGTGAAACAAAGTGCCAAGATTGTAATGTTGAGAGAGAAAGAACAGATAGTGAAAGCAGCATTGGGCATAGCAAGCTAGGTGTTACCCAGTCCCCAAGCACACTCTCACACACTCAACAAATCACACAGTGCCTGTACTTCAGTCTCCTTGTGGGACCAAAAAAACCCACAATCAGTCATCTCCCTAGTACCGTTTTTGTCTTCTGTGTGTTTGAAGTTCACTCTAAAATGCGTTCACATGGGCTTAATCTCTTGTCTTCTCTTCTCTTCCAGATGGTCACAAGAACAAAGAAAATATTTGTAGGCGGATTATCAGCTAACACAGTTGTTGAAGATGTGAAGCAGTATTTTGAACAGTTTGGCAAGGTAAGATCTCATGTCTATTCAAGTTTTTGGCTAATTTAATGGAGAGAAGTTTGCATGTGATGAGAAACAACGTTCCTCAATGAGCTCTTTAATGTGAAGACATTCTAACAAGCTGTTTGAGATGTGGCGGTTTTCAGATGAAAGACCAGTCCAGTGTTCCCCTGGTCTGTTTCCACTGTCAGAAGAAGCCGAGACATCTTTCTTGAAAGTGTGTGTGTGTGTGTGTGTGTGTGTGTGTGTGTGTATATATATATATATATATATATATTTGTGTATATATATATATATTTGTGTATATGTATATACTAGATATTCACAAAATTTACAAAATAACTAGATAGGTAAATGGCAATGGCATGATCCAATGGAGTCGGGCTGGCAGCTGTCCTCAAACAAACAGAGCAATATAGTGATGGCACCACAATGTTTGCATTTCAATAGATGTTTCTGCATATAAAGCTAGGATAGTAGAAAGTATTTTAACATACAAAATGACAAACTTCATCTTTTACTCTTCTATGTACAGACTCTGTAAATGCTCCAAATGTTTGGACCTGATTTTCTTGGTAAAAGATGTATGGGTTGTTTTTGGGAGCCTCATATCAACAGTAGAGTATGCGTGTCCCAAATTGTAAGGCAACCCTTTGATGCCTCTTTGTTTGGCTCAGGTGAACTTTTCCATTTGCTTTATGAATGACTTGTAAGTTCACAGTCTCTCTCTATTTCAAACCCTGTATAAATACCTAGATCCATTTGTTTGTAATCAACTGTGTCTGAATAGTCCTAACACACACTTGGCTTGATTGAAGAGCTCAATTATGCAGATGTTTTACTTGCCCCGTGCCATACGCCTTGCCCTCGGGCTGTTTTCGCCAGCGCTGCCAGTAGACAACCGCTAAATCATTGTGATTAAAAGAACAGCAGAAGATTTGTAGCTTCTTGGGTCACAAGACTATATTAGTCTTACCACAGCCCAGTTTATTGCGGAATACTAGTCTGCTGTCTTTAAGTAAAGCCGTAGATATTTTGAACGGGCAGAGTGTTCCAATAACATTTGCTGGGGTGCCAAAGACCTTGGTGCCTGGTGTCTCATTGTTTGTAAGCTGGCGTAGACACAATTTAATGAAGTCTTTGTCTCCAAAGACAGGAAAATTACAAATTGACCATGGATGCATAGTTATTTTGTACAGTGAGCAAAGGCGATACAAGCATTCAAAGTGAGTTATTAGAAGGTTACATGCTCATTTGCATCAAGTCTTGATGAGTCTGCAAGTCAACCCACCTGGAGGTATCGCCACACTAGTGTCAGTTGAGCTGATACCCAGAGGTGTGTGTGTGTGTGTGTGTGTGTGTGTGTGTGTGGGGGGGTGTAGGCAAATTAACAGTGTCTCCTGGCGAGCTGTGGGTAGAGAGAGTATGAGGTTCCTGGGAGGAGAGCAGGTGGCATGGGGCAGCGAGGTCACAGGATCTGTCTCCTTAGAAGCTGTGTTCTTCTTGAGCGCTTTTTCTGTGCCATGACAGCTTACACTTGGGGAGGGAGGCCTTAAACACTTGTGCGAACACACACACACACACACACACACACACACACACACACACACTTTAAGCAGCATTAAGGGGCATTTATTGCACAACACTGCAGAATTAAGATTTTAAAAGCCTCTCCACAAAGGCTCTTTGAGTTAGATCCACTTTTCATTAACATAGTCATTTTGTGCTAATGCGCTGCGTTAGCTTTGTTTTTTCAGAAGAAGGAATGAGTACATAATTTTAGTTGTTTCAGAGACTATTTTGCAGAGATGGGCCACTTCTATTTAAATGAAGGGGAGAAATTGGAATGCCCAACCAAGAAGCTCTAGCGCCCAACGGTCAACGGAGGTAGAAAGGAAGTCCCTCCTTATAGGTAAAAGAGCTATTCACCTTTTAGATACTGACATCGCCTGTCAATCAACTCGCTAACGCACATGCGCATTAGCTATACAAGCTAGGAAAATTGCGTGCTTAAGCATACTGTTCTCATTCTATATGTTACCACTTTGTTCTATTTTTAATAAACATGGCATATCATACCACAGTTATGCTGACGACACAAAAATTCCATTGACTAAAAATAACAGTTTAGACAGCTTGGTAGCTTGCTTTGTGGATGTTAAAGCATGGATGTCTTTAATTTTTTAAGTATAAACAAGTCTAAAACAGAGATTGTAGTATTTGCTTCTTCTAACATCAAGAGTAATGCCAATTTAAATTTTGATGTCCTAACACCCTATGTTAAGCCCTACGTAGTCCTGAGTCCCTTTGGACAGTGAACTAAAACTTGATAGACAAGTTAACCAGTTTGTTAAAGTACATTTTTATCAATTGCGAGCCTTGGCAAAAATGAAATCTTTTCTCTCGTTTGAGAATTTTGAATGGGTGATTCATGCTTTCATTTCCACTAGGCTTGATTACCGCAACACTCTATACCTGGAAATTAGCCATTCTTCTTTAGGTCGCCTTCAGATGGTTCAAAATGCGACTGCTAGTGTTCTAACAGGGGCTCGAAAGCGGAAACATATTACCCCAATTTTACGGTCTTTGCATTGGTTGCTTGTTCTCTATATAATTGATTTTAAAGTGCTCATGTTGGTTTTTAAGTCTAGAAATGGTTTAACACCCTCATATCTCTCTGACATGTTGATAGATAACCACCCAGTGAGAGCTCTCGTGTCCGCCAATCAATGCCTTTTGGTGGTTCCAAAATCAAAGTTAAAGTCTAGGGGTGATCAGGCATTTGCAGTAGCAGCACAAAAACTTTGGAACAGCCTGCCAAGTCAAATTAGAACTGCCCCCACACTGCTTATTTTTAAATCTAAACTAAAAACCTTTTTATTTGATTTGGCCTACAATTTATGACGTGATGCTTCACTGTATTTGCTTTGTTTTTGTATAATGTGTGACTTTGTGCTGATTGTATCTGATGGTAATTTATGTTTTAATGTACAGCACATTGGTCAATGGTAGTTGTTTTTAATAGTGCTCTATAAATAATAATTGATTGATTGATCTCTATAGTTCCACATCTTTGTCTACTGATGAAGATATTAAAAACTTTGTGGAACCATTAGAACGTCCTAAACTAATGACTGAACAACCAAATTCTCTTGATTCTGAGATAACTTTGGAGGAGTTTGGTGAGGGAATTAAGGCCTTGCCTACAGGCAAAGCTCCGGGGCCAGACTGCTTTGCCGCTGAATTTTTTAGATCTTATGCTACAGAACTGGCTCCATTTTTGTTAGAAGTTTATATGGAATCATTAAAGAATGGAAAGCTTCCACCAACCATGAAACAAGCCTGGATCAGCCTGATTCTTAAAAAGGACAAAGATCCAAATGAGTGTAAGAGTTGCTGTCCAATTTCCTTGATCCAGCTAGATGTTAAAATATTGTTAAGCATTTTTGCTAACCGATTAAGTAAAGTTATGACATCTCTTAAACATATAGATCAGATGGGGTTTATTCGGGGCCACAGCTTTTCTGATAACATTAGGCATTTCATCAATATCATGTGGTCAGTTGCGAATGATCAGACTCCAGTCGCTGCCATCTCTCTTGATGCCGAAAAGGCGTTTGATATGGTAGAATTATATGGAGATTATCTTTTTAAGATTTTGGAAATATAAGGGTTCGGGAATTCTTTTATTGGATGGATTAAGTTACTTTATAGAAACCCGGTTGCAGCAGTACAAACAAATGGATTAATTTCAAATTATTTTACTCTGGATAGGGACACCTCTTTCCCCATTATTAGGCTCAGACAAATATCGGACAATTGCTGTACCAAAGGTGTGGAGTCATAATTTTACATCTGATAAGACAACAGAGTTGAAGGAGCATGGCATGTTATGATTAAAATGCTTGCCCTGAATTTTTCTAGGTTTGTTGTGATGATAATGTGAAAGCTGCCCCCCCAAGTGAGTCTTGTTCTCTGTGTAAACCTTTATGCACCCTAATTAAATAGGATGGCTAATGCTTAGTCTTGGGTTTATTGTAATCGGCTTGTAGTAGGCCTCCATACAAAGTACACTTATTCTGCTAAGTTGAAACAACTCCTGTTTACTTCATCACCACCTCTTGCCCTCTCTCTACCTACCTCTCTCACTCTGGTGTTTGTTGTGCTGCCATGGCCAGGCTTTAGTTTCCTTAGGCCTAAGAGTTGTTTCCAAGCCAGTGTTTTACCACAATCAGGCCTTAATGCCTCCTCTGCCCTGGTTCCCATGTCAGCCTGGTTGAGAGCCAGCCTCTGCTGTCTTTGGGGCAAAACTTTAACCTCCTCCAGCTCAGATACTGTTTGTTGTGCAGAGATGAGCGAAATGTGGAAGTCATGTTACTCATTGGGATGAAGAATTATTATTGAAAAGGATGGTATTTTATGATTGGTGAAATTATATAATGTTTTAGGTATGTTAAGATAGGAAACTGCATTCGCAGTGCATGTAACTTCTATAATGAAATATGTAATTAGGACTAGGCATCGACGCAGATTTCCCAATTTACTTCAATTCCGATTTGAATGCTATTGATTTGATTCTGATTCACATGGCTATATTTCAGTTATAATTTTAATATTGCTTACATATGAAAGATATTCTTTCTCAGCTAATGCTGTAAATTATATATGGAACCTTCTAAATTGGTACATTATTAAAATATTAATAACTGTTTAAAATTAACAGTTGAGCATTTTTTGTTTTTTACAACAGAACTATTTATTGAACAGATAGAATAATCAACACAACCAAAACTAAGAAAAAAACAAGTTAACCCTAAAGCCGTGTTATTGATAGACTTATTATTTGAAAATAATTTATTTTCTCCACAGATTGTCTTTACTTGTTGTAATTTTTGCTCTTGTATTTTTGACTAATTTCTCAGTGACCAGCCCATGTTAAATTCTAGCCGAACTAAATCATAACGCACTAGTCTGTTGACGGATCATGTATTGTAATGTTGTTGTAATGAAATGTCACAGTTTTCGTGGCTTTAGTATTCAGAGAGGACAGTGAGAGAGTAGGCCATCTGTAATGACTGCATCCTGAGCGCTCACTGTTAGTTAATTTAGCATACCTGGTGAACCGCTAACATTTAATAACGGCATTCGATTTACCTCAGGCTCAGGTAATAAAAACAGAGCACTGCTCTATTTGCAAGCCTCACCGCATCACTGAGCCCTTAAAGTCTGATTTGATAAGCTTGTTTAACGAGAGGTGTTTGTGGATTCAGTGTGAAGAGTTTATTTCAGATGCGTTTGCCTCGTGTACAGTGTATGGCTCTGGAAACATGACAGCAGTTCACCAGTGAGAGTAATGGCAGCCGTCCAAAGTTGTCTTAAAGACGCATTATTTTCCTCCCAAGGTTTTGTTGCTTTACACCGCATGCATGTTTTTCCTTGTCGCTGAGACCTTGAGCTTGATCCTGGGAGGTTTTAAGCCTGACACTGTCAGGGCTCAATGGCCTATACATTGTTTTAATTTGCAATTTGTCATAAAAACACTGTTCTGTTATGTATTAAACTTTGTTGTTGCAAATTCTCCTAATTTAAACTGATGAATACTTAAGTGACTTGTTATAGTCTTAGAAGCATTAGTTACAATGGATTGAAAATTGTAACCCAATTTATTTTGCGTTATATAAACATGTTTCATTTCATATGCCATTTTTTCATAAAAAATGTGTTAATAAATTCAGTGCAGTCATAGTTATAATTTAAGCAACCTGATCACGTTCCTATACTTTTCAATTTTGCTGAATTATTTGTTGTGCCTTGATTTACGTATTGTGTCAGTTTATTGGAGAAATTAACACTTGAGGCACTACAACAACAATAACTTGTATTCCCTTTCACACAAATGACAAGTAAAATGGCAGATTACCAATTTAGGTGGTACATATTAACGTTTGCATTACATAACCAACTTAATTTACATGATTGATCGAACACAATACAATTGTGCTGTAGATCAAGCGAGGAGCATGCAAGTTGACGTGCGAGCTGAAAGTTTCATCGAAGCAGAACAAAATCACATGTTACATTTGCTTTTTATGACACTATCGGTTAAGTTTTGGGTAGGGACTCGGGAGGTTGGTTTAACCTTAAAGAACATTTAGCCAGATTTTAGTCCCACTCAGTGGACATTTCACCTCGTAACTGCCATTTCGCGCATTAGGACCCACATAATATCATTTTGCAAAAATGTCGCCACAGTCACATCATTTTCATGAGATCAGGCTGAATATAAGCGGTATAATTTCCAGACATTACTGCAAATGTAAAACCTAGTAATTTTCTTTTGTTAAGCAAACATAACAGTAAAATATGTTTGGTGGTGCCAGGGAAAATGTGGGCAGGGCAAGTAAAACTCTGTAGTATCACAGCAGAAACGATCCTTACTGTTCAGCTCTGCACTTTGGAACGCTGCCTTAAGACAATCTCCATTGTTAAAAGTGCTATATAGATTAATTGAATTGCATGGAAAGGTTAAAGTGATTGCATAAGCAAATAATAAAGATTAACGAAAGCCTCTTCGAACTGTGTGAAAACAGGCAGGAGATTTTACATAATGCCATTGGTTATAGTAAATGTTATGGTTTTGTTTGGTAAATATCTCCTTCCTCGTTTAAGCTGGAAATTCTAGAGTGTGTTGCTGGAACTTTGTGAATTTCTGTTAATGTCTTAGGAGGTACTCCATTGTCTGGGCTGAGATGTGTTATTTCTTATCAAAAGGCCCTTTAGACTACCTTCTTCCGTAAGACTGGCCAGGGTAGTGTCCTCTATTCACTGCGAGGGTTAGCAGTAAATCCTGGTGGACTTCTGCAGAGCCCGCAGCCCTTAAATGTTCTCCACACATCAGTGGCTGCACACAAGTGGGAAGACGCTAACAAAAGGTAGAAATTCTTAAGGGCAGCTGAAATACCCAATCATGGGCTCTGTGATTTTCAGTGCCCTCTGAAGTGAAGGGAGAAAACAAACGAGGAGCTAGTGAGGGATGAAAAGGAAAAGAAGCTTTTGAATGGTTTAAGATGATGTTCTCTCTCCAAACTCCTTGCCACCTTCCTATCTGCTCGTCTCCCTCCTCAGCGATCCAAGCCCACACCTGTATTTGTTTCATGACCGAATCTTTAACAAGGTCTCAAAATGGCTTTCACAATGTTTGTCTTAACCAGTGAAACCAAATCATCTTGCGAAGATTGAAAACACAATTGATTTTGGGCTAGACTGAGGTCGCCTTCCCAGACCTGGTTTCTTTCCACCCGTGTGTGCTCTCATGCACCTTGAGATTGATCTCTGTCCTTCTTTCATTTTTTTCTTGGCTGGTCACAGGTCAGAAAAACGTATGCCTGAATCAGACCCAGAATTCATAATTTTATCAAAATGTCACACATCTAAACTGAACATTGTCCATCACCATTTCCATCAGCTCTATCTTAGGGCTGCAAGACAAAACCAGGTTGTTTTTCATTGTCCGTCTATTGACTACTGTGCAAAAGATCTGGTCCACATTGCATGCTTATTCTGACCAAGAACTGAAAGTTTTGTCTTTTTGTTTTGTTATTCTGTCTTTTTTCTGTTTTGTTTTATGTATTGCAAAACAGTCAATTCAAGTCATTTTATTTGTATAGCGCTTTTCACAACGCAAATCATTTCAAAGCAGCTTTACAGAAAATTATGCTTCTACAGAAAAAGCTGTATTATATATGGATGTATATGTATTATCCCCAGTGAGCAAGCTTATGCCGAGTTTACAGTACACGATTTTAAGCCGATTTTCGCTCACCGACAGTTTTGTGGAGATAGCCGACAAAACCCAAAATCATAGGCAAATCGGAGCTCTCTCCCATGAGTGACGATCGAAATGTATGAATTATCAAAGACACGATCTGAGAGAATCTCCAGAGCATCGCCGATGTCAGCGAGATATCTAGAATGTTAAAAATCTGGACCCGTATGTGATTCCATATCGCACAATGTGAAATATGTTTTCACTGAATACAACTGCAGCGTTGACCTACAGCCAATGAGAGAGCAAGAAACTGGGCACGGGAAGTTTCAGTGGGAGGAGTCCTGATGTACCTGCAACAGAACATCAACTAGCATGTCTGATGTATCAAGAAAGTCTCATTGGACCGAAGAAATGGAGGAAAATTTTGTGGAACATTGGCGGGAGCACCAGCGCCTATTTGATGTTTCATCTGAACTGTACCACAACCGGGTGGAGAAAGAGAAGAGTTGGAGAGAAATTGCCAATTATCTTGGACAGTCAGGTAAACAAATAGATAGATTTTTCAGTTGGAGTTACTTTTTCATATTATAACCAATAAAATAAATGATTAAAAACATACACATCATATTATGAAACGCATAACATATGATCATGTGTTTGTTTTCGTATCTTGTATCACTTCACGTGTGTACTCTGCTGTGAAACGTAATTTGGTGTCCAGGCAGAGTCGTCTGGGATTTGTCAATAGTGAAATGTTTTGTAATGTGTTCACCCCGTCGCAGATTCCTTGTGTAATTTGAAAACGCCACGATTTCCATGACAAGATCGACAGTTGTGTAATATGAATGGTACCACGATCCGACATCTTTGAAAGTTGTGTAGTGTGTAGGAGGCACAGTTCATTAAGGCAACTGTGGCAAGGAACACAAAACTCCATAAGATGTTGCTTAAAGGAGAAAAAATAACATTGGGGGAAACCAGGCTCACTGTGGGGGCCAGTTCCCTTCTAGCTAAACAGCTTGAATATAATGCCAATATTAGTTATTTATGTGTAGTACAAGTCAAGATTTAAAATTAGTTATCTAAGTAAGTGTTTGGGGCCAATGTTTAAACAAAAAATATTTTGTATTAACTGTAAAATTAATTACTAAAGTCTTAGAATTTGCTTTCTAACTTTAACTGCGGAAGTGCAAATAGATACATTGTCCTTTGTCATTTGGCTGATGAAGGCTGCAGTTCATTTATTATCTACGTATTCCATTTTGAGAGTGTAGTTCATCCTTTGACCAAGGTGATGCAAGCAGAGGTCAGTATGCTCGCTTCAACTAAAGATTTAAAGAGATAGGTTAGCCATAATTAAAATTCTGTCATCATATACTCGTCCCACAATACTTTCTGTCTTCCGTGTAATACACTAAAGGAGATGTTATCAATGTATGGAAAAAGATGCAATGAAAGTGAATGGTGACTGAGGCTAGCAACCTGCATTGCATCTCATGTGGAACAAAGTCATGTGGGTTTGGAACAACATGAGGATGTGTAAATGATGACAGAACTTTCATTATTAGGGTGACCTGTGCCATAAGCATTTTCCATCATAATTGTGTATGAATCCCTTGGTAAGCATTTGGACTTAATATTTCTTCTTTCATAGTAAAATACACCAGAGACCTAGCAAAAGCTACCTTCTAAAAGTTAGTGTGTAAATGTTCTTTAAAACAGTCTCGCCAAAGGAAAAATAAAACACAGGGTACCCAGAAGACTTCCTCTCTGTTGTCAGGCGGCTCTGAAGCTTTAAGCCCAGCAACTCGCTGGAGTTATAGACTCTTAAACAAAGGCTGCGAGAGCTAGCACAGCATACTTTTTAAAATTAAAAAAAATGAAAGAAATGATTTAACACTATTCCTGATCTTTGTTTGCTCTAAGGATTGGCTGTGTTTCCAAATGTCAAGAGGGAATGATTTTAAAACACCCACATGAGAATTGGAAGTTAGAAATGGAAGCTTCTTGGCAATGATTTCCATTTTGATTCTCCTCTTTTCCTCCCTGTCTCCTTAAGTCTGTAAATCGGCAGTACATCTTGTTGTTCGGGACCTCCCCAGAGTACATCATTTATAACCTTGCAGTGATGGATTGGCCTTACTTTAGCTGCCTTGTATACAGCAGAAGGCCCCTGTACTTTTAGATTATCCATATCAAGAGCATAGTTGTTGCTTTTGATGGCACTACTTACCTAGATTCCTTTTAATTCACTTCGTCCATTGGAAAGAGCTTGACCACATTTGGCTAACTTAATCACTTTAATCACTTTCTGTTAATTGCTTTTTCCTCGTCATATAGCACAGGAACTAAGATGATTTAGAGGGCATGAAAGCTTGACTTAAGGTCTTTTAGATTTCGTCAGATCTGCGGTGATGCTGTTACGTCATTAGGACCGGCTTTACCTGTGACATGAAATGGTCTTGTCACAGGTAAACACTCATGGACAATTAATGAGTGTTTGGGTTTTTCCATTTACAAATAAGGTTACGCCATTAACACATTGTCCCTCTAGTTTTATTGTAATCTATTTAGGAGTATTTTCGTCATGACCTTTCCAATCTGTTTGAAAGGAATAGTTCACTCAAAAAAGAAAAAAGGTCATCATTTACTCACCCTCATGTTGTTACAAAGCTCCTAACCCAAATGGTTACCTTTCTTATGCGGAAGACACAAGGAAGCTTTTTAACTAACCAGTCTGTCTTTCAATACAATTACAGTTGATAGGGACATACTTTAAAGCTTAAAAGGACCCAAAAGGATCATAAAAGTCATAGGTTATATTCCAAAGTCTTCTGGAGGCTGTATTTTTGGTTAGAAACTCAACTACAACCCAAAATGTAAGTAATTTTTCTGTGAAAATCTTTTTTCATGAGTGCATGAGAGAAGCTTGTTCACAAAAAAATGGCTTCAATTTCAGAATGCCTTAAGATAACTTGTATGATTCACATGGACTACTGTTATGATGGTCATTTTTAAACCTTTAAAGTTAGCCCCTGTCAGCCATTTGCAAATAGATGATCTGGGATATTCATTGAAATTTATAAATTGTAAATCCATTAATTTGTCTTTTTTGGCACCTCAAATGAATACATCCGACTCAAAGAACATTGTGTTATTGCTCTTAACTCTTGGTCAACCTTGTGTTGTGTTATCTGAGTAAATCTTCCTAGTGGGTCTCTTTGTAAGCATGGATTGCCTTTGAACCAAGTCACTGGGTCATGTGCTGATGGATAGGATTCCAGAGCTTGTCATATCTGTTTAAAGGGCCAGCCATTTTTAGAAGATTGACTGTGATTGAGTAGGATTTTCAGGCTTTGCTAACATGTGCAAATCGGAGAGATAGCAAGCCTCAAACTTATTTTAGGTTGAAGAGAAAGACTGAAGCCAAAGATGAAATATTTCAGGTGAAACGTTTCTCTCAGATTGCCCACATTACTAAGTTTGTTGTCAAAAGATCTGCTTGGGGTTTGGCTCAACCTTCGGCATTGAGTGGCAAACAGCACTATCAGATCTGCTTTGTCTGGCTGGTCCCACTGCGCCTGAAGCCTCACCGGCCGATTGCGATCTTCTCCACCCTTCCCTAGGCATGGAGTGCACCAATTTAATCAGCTCAGTACTCTATTAGGATTTAACCGGGAAAAAAGGACCCATTTCTATAGAGACCATGACATTTCCAATCCCCCTACCAGCACCCACCCGTTCACCTGTGGAGAAAGCCTTGGAGTGGTAATAACGCTTGACTCTGGGGGGCTTCTGTGATCTTCAAGCTGGAGCAGCAGCTTCCAAGATGTGGCCTCAAATAAGCTTCCAACTGCCAGGCTGACCCTTAAAGGGAGGGACACTGCTGTGTCCTGTTCTGCTGTGAGCTCACAGGAAGTCTGCAGTGGGCTGATATTCTACAAAGCTGTCCAGGAACATAGAGCAAATGCAGGTCTAGAGTGACAGCAAACGTGGCGGTTTGGAAACCGGATTATTGTGTTGTAATTCAGACCGTGGTCTGTTGTGAATTTTGAAAGTCTTTGGTAATAGGAGAAGTGGAGAAGATTGATATAAAAATGTGTCTGTTATTGGCTCCTAAAATATCACTTGATGATTTATGTAGTCTTATTTGTAAAAAATTTTTTTATTTAAAATATGTGAATTAATAGCACAGAAAAATATATACAGCATATAAAATGATAACCGAAGCAACAAACTTAAACGGTAAACTTAAAAAAAAAGAAAGAAAAGAAAATGCTAACCAATTAACCTGCAAAGCTAATATTCTGTCATGCATTCCCTACGGTAAGTGTGATTATCATTTAGCCTGCTAAGCTAACATATTCATTAGCATTAGGCAGATGCTTTTATCTAGTTTAAGGTGCACTTTTTGTTAGTTTGTGTTTAGCATGCTAACCAATTAGCCTGTAATGCTAGCATTTTGTCTTGTACTTCCTAGCTTGTTTATCAATTACCCTGCCAAGCTAACATTTTTTTACATTTATGATCCAAAGTGACTTATAGTGCATTCAAGATTTTTTTTTAAAGATTTCCAGCACTATGCTCTACCAGTTGAGCTACAACAGACCACAGTCTGAATTACATAAAAAAAAAAAAAAAACAGTCAGTAAATACAGAATTACCACATCCAATTGCATGAAATACAACTACAGGAACACTAATTCGGAGCAAAAAGTGGTAGTTCGTGCAATTGGATATGGTAAAAATGTATTTACTGAGTGTATTTGCAGACTGTGGTCTGTTGTGAACTGTGAGAGTCTTCAGCCTGTTTTTTTATTATTTCTCCTTCAGTGGAGAAGATTGATACTCTCATACGTCTCTCGTCAGCTCAAAGTGGCGGATACGAAGAAACGAGAACATTTAAATGCTCAGCATGAAAACAGTCAGTGTGAGCTCGAGAGAAAGAGGAGGAGATGAGAGCGAAATTATAACTGGAGTCGTCTCTCCTTGGCGTCCCTCCGAAATCTGATTGGGCTGACAGCATGGATGCTTATTTGGCACAGGGCCGTCTGCACACTAACATGCTGTTACACATCGTGCACGAGACACGAAAGAAAAAACATATAAAACAATGTCCTATTGCGATAACTACTTCTCCCACTCAAAATGCTTTGAAAGCTTTAAATGGCCTTGTTTTTGTCCCCTTTTCTCCTTCCACCTTATGCTTACTAGAAGGTACAGCTTGTTTTCCTTCTCCATGCAGCTTGATGCAAAGCTTTAATGAAGCCTCAGAGGTATTGAGCATCATATACAATTACTTGGCTTACACAGCTGAGGATTGCTGTACAACGTACTCGAGCATGAACCAGGTGCTGCGTAGGTTCTTGAGGAGAACGTGCCAACGTGGTGTGAGGCAGAGTTGGAAGTATAAGACCTAAAAGGCAGTTCACCCTATCCCTTTAAGAAGGAAGAAGCGGCATCATCCACACATGCAGTAATTAGACAGAATTCGCCATGAGTCTCTCTTAAAGGGCATGTCCTCTCAGATGAGTGTCAACAACTGTGGGGTTCTGCTGTGTTGCTTCTGTAGATGTGGAGATGGAGGCGGGGGAGGCAAGAAGAATAAATGGATGAAGAAGATTGGATTGATAAATATATTCTCTGCATGCTGGCACACACTGCGTATGTGTATATGAGTGCTAGTGAGCTCTTCATGACTGTTAGAGGCAGCCGCACAAGAAAGCAGTGAAGGACCCTCCAGACTACAGCGCTAATTAACTCAAATGCCAATATATTACCTGCCTTCTTTTTTTGTTTTTGTTTTTTAATGAACTTGCACACCAATCCGCTCCATGGGGCCCAGGCTGGGCATGATAGCACGCCACCTTAGCTATCAGTGGAAAGCTCTGTAAGGTTGAATATGCGCCGTGGGGGTTGTGGGTTTATTGTCTGTGGAGATGGATCCTGTGGAGTGATCTAGAGAGAGGCCAAGGTTAAATAGTCCCTCATGGAACCCATGTTTATGTACTGGGTGCGCCATTCCATCACTTGGAGAAGCCGAAAAAGGAAAAAAAGGAGGTAAAACGTGCATCGTTTAGTGCCACAAAAAAACGGAATAGCTCTCAGAGCCTTTGTGCATCAAAGTAATCAGCGTAGCTCGTAATGAGCATGTTTTGTATGTTTAGATAAACAAGCAAGTTTACCTTCTGAGATGATGTGATTCATCACAACTCATAGCTCATTTTGTCAGATTTTAATTGGACAAACAGGTATTCCACATGCGCTAGAGCAAGTCTGAGCATATCCCTCTTTGCTCTAATAGCGAACACTTTTGCAGTGACAGATATATATTCCAGACTTCAGGAAATGATACTTCCTTAGGCAAGTAGCTCCAGTGCTGGGCCAGAGCACCCACTAACCTTCCCCCTAACACTGGCTTCCTTCCCAGGCAGTGATCCTTTTTAGATTTGACTTATGAAAATAAAAACACTCACAATCCATTATAATGAATTATGTTTTGCTGACTGATTTATCATCCCCTGAAGGTTTCCAACAAGAATAACTTGCCATTAAATGTCACCTTGAAAGGGATTAAAGGAAAGACAGCTATTGTAATTGTTTTTTACAGTCTGTGAATAAATTTTGTAGCATATTTCTGGCTCTCCTTATAATCTTTATCAACACCGTGGGGGGTGAGTGGTGATTTGAAATGTTGCGGGGACTCTTTTGAAAAGACAGCTTGTCAGTTTCACCCACTGTCAACGAGGAGTTGACTGGCCCGCCGATGCTGTTGCCTCAGGAGCCGAACTTCACAACGAGGGAGTGAATGATTTCGATTATTAAAAAGAAGACGAGTACAAGTGCACTAATTTCCCTTCACAGCAGGTGGTTGTCATCTATCCTTCCAAACAGCTGGTGGGAGGGTGGGCCGGGAGCTGGCAAAGAAGGGGTCTGGGCCCAGTGCCCCCGTCACCCGCCTTAATGACAACACACTGCTTCCCTCTTGTCCAAACAGCAGCCCTTCGCACAGATGTTCAATCTGCATTTCTGACGAAATGCTTATAAGACCACTTTGAGACCACCAAACATTTCCAAATCCCCTGAGATACTGGCCTTCTAGCATTTTCTGTGAGTGGCTACAGTAAGCAAATAGCATAAAAACATGTTTTTAAAGGGGTGACTGGTAGAAGACTTACTACATTTTCCCAACGTGCCATGTTAACAGACAACATATACACTTTTAAAAGGATAGTTCACCCAAAAATTAAAACTGTATCATCATGCATCACTCAACCACATTTTTTTGTTGTTCTAAACCTGCATGACTTTCTGGGTCATTCTATGTGAACTTAACCAGAGCTCCCAGGCTCAATTTTGTTTTTGATAAAAAATGTTTTACTGGTGAAAGATAAACATAAACGATGATAAAAGACAAACATAATTAAATGTCATCGTTCAATATATACTGAGTGATCCATTATTTTGTAGAGGGGGGTCAAAATGACAATGAGCCTATAAGTTTGAAGCAAAAACCAAGGTCAGCAACAAAAACCTTAGAAAGGTAGCAGTCTCATTATTGAATTTTTTACACAAAGATAGGTTGGTCTTATTTTAAAATCAGTTGACTCAAAAAAAAAACAAAAAAAAAAACAACAATAATATATATATATATATATATATTTTTTTAATTGTTATTTGTATTAGTTCACATAAAAACAATAATGTCCAAAAATACACTTATTATTACTTATTAAGGACATTTTTCTCATCATTCACATTATAGAATATCTCAGCCCTATAGGACCATACAATGCACATGAATGAGGATCAGACCTTTGAAACTCCAAAAATCACATAAAGGCCTCATAAAATGAATCAATTAAACTCCAGTGGTTTAATCCATGTCTTCAGAAGGAATATGATAGGTGTGGGGGAGAAACAGATACATATGTAAGTCCTTTTTTATTCTTTCACACTTTGAAAGTGAAAGTAGAGATTTATTATAAAAAGGACTTAAATATTTATCGGTTTCTCACCCACACCAATCATATCGCTTCCGAAGATGATGATTAAACCATTGGAGTCTTATGCTCTGATTGTTTAAACCATGGTGCTCATACAGGCAATACAAGTTTGAGTCTGGTTAGTGACATTTCCTTATCCAGTTCCCTGTTTTTTCCCCATTATTTCCTCGGCCTCTCTGCCTTTTTTTTTTTCAATGGCAAAAAGCCCCAAAATTAATTCTGCTAAAAGAGTTAACACAGCTTGCATGGAAAAAGCCAGCTAACCACATGGCACATGTCTGTTTGAAGTGTCAAAGTTAAGGGCACCCTCTAAATCACTCACAGCATGTCGCATCGGTAGAAGAAAGGCCAACTGACTTTAGTTTAGGGGTCCAGACTTAATTAAAATTATCACATGCAGCAGTGAATCAAGCAGAGATGCATGCCGTGTTGCGCTACGATAAATAGAAAACGCAATAGAAAAAAGAAAGCAGGCGGAAAAGTGACTTTCACCTTCTTGTCTGTTTGATCTGTCGCAGTGGTCCTAACAGGCTGACCGCACCACCCCGGGTGTCAAAGGAAGCTCTTTTAAGTCTTTCACTATCTCCTGTACCCTGGTGTCTCGGAGTCTTTTGTGCATGGCGAAGGTGCCATCTCCGCTAATTATTTAGCATCAGGAGTGAGTTGGATTTACACCTTGATGTTTTACTCTGTCTTTTATTGGTTGAAGTCTTCAGATCTTCTCTCTCATGGAGGCCTGCTTCCTCGCTGCTTTATCTTCCAATCCATCAGTACTGATGGGAGCTTCTCTCTAGGTGTCAGGCTGCCCAGCATTGGCACAGCCTGCCAGTCCCTTTGTTTATGAAAAAGCAGACGGATGGCATTCAACACAGAATAGGAGGCTTTGTGAACCAAAAACACCCTTTCCTTCACAACAACCGTGAATTACAATGCACCTAGCATTTTAGTAATGTTTTGTCTCGTTGTCAATTTATGGGCCAGGTTCCTTTTATATTAATGACCAATGCCCAACTTTCAAGTTGTTATCTTTGTTTATAAAAAAATGATTTCATATACTGTATATGTGCAAAAAGAAATAATAATAAAAATAATATATATATATATATATATATATATATATATATATATATATATATATATATAAATGCAGCTTTATACATTTATTTTTATTTTATTTTTTTTCATTTTAAGTTGGTATTTTTGACTTGCTCTAAATTTTACTCGCTTCAAATAATACGCTTCTCACAGCTACAACAGAACTTTTCGACTTTCATTTTCTCCCTTTTACTGGAGGACTGACCTTGCTCTCATGAGCTTTGCTCAGCCGAGCCCTCTCTACCCCTGAAACAGATAACAAGCTTGCCCTCTGCCACTTTTCTGCTTCCCCCTGACCTTTCATTGCATCTCTGCCTCCATTGCTCTTTCTCTTCTTCCATCTCTTCCCAGTTTCATCCTCATAAACTTTGTTTAGAAAGAAGAGAACAATGTGACTCTTTCTTTAAAAGCCTGCATGCTGCACTTTACTTTGATTGTTTTCTCTTTCAAACCATTTTGGAGGTTTTATAGTATTCTGGGGTGCTATGGAAACCGTTTAGTGTGAAATCCTTGATTTAGTCACCTTGATAGTGTATGACATGTTCATAATAGAGCTGCGCTACTGGAAGAGTGTAAACGATGCATGTATGCATAGTCGGGCACATTCTTATGCATACATTGTTTCTATTTATCTGTTATAATTGATCTGTTTTAACTAAATATGTGTTTTAAATCAATAAGCAATGACTTGTCATGTGTTTTTGGATTATTCACATGCATAATTAGTATTATTGAATATAGTGTTTTTGAAATTTTTATGATTGCTTTATGTATTTTAAGTTATGACCATGTGACCATACTTATACACTGAACTGTTGTCCCACAAATAAGGGCATTAAGTATTGCACAAAATAAAGCAAGAAGGCATCTTGAAAAAAAAAATGCAAACCAAAAATACTAAACAATGAAACTGTGGCTTCTATCCTGTTAGGCAGTGAATAATTGCCTGTTGCCAGAATGCACCAAGCCTGAATGTGACCTTTAAGAAGCACAAAATACATATATGAGTGCTGTGGCAAATAGATTTAATTCTCTGCGTCTTTTATATTCTAATTTAGTGGGAATTTATGCATGCCATGGGAGAGTTTTCAGAGACGCCATTCAAGCCTCTCAGATTTGCCGTTTGGAACATGAAACACAATGCACCGTGTAAATACATTGCTTGTTAGGAGTGAAGGATCTGAGAGTGAGAAAGAGAGAAAAGAGAGCGAGTGAGTCAAGGAAGGGAGGGAGTGAGTGACTTGTATCTGAGTTTTCACTACAGCTGTTGTGTGTGTGTGTGTGTGTGTGTGTGTGTGTGTGTGTGTGTGTGTGTGTGTGTGTGTGTGTGTGTGTGTGTGTGTGTGTGTGTGTGTGTGTGTGTGTGTGTGTGTGTGTGTGTGTGTGTGTGTGTGTAAATGTTTGTGTGGTAGAGCAGGATTTTTGGCAGTTGTGCCTTTGTGCTTCTGAGTTCAGGAGCCTAGCTTCAATCCGCTGCTCCCCCTCCCCCATCACACCTGATTCACTCTGACAAAAGGCCCTAATGGCTCAATATTTTACTGTGGCTTTTGAGCGCAAGCGGGAGAGAGAGAATCTTCGAGCCCATCTGTCGCATCTGCTCCCCATTCTGCACATGTGACTTTGACTCAGGAGTCTTTTAATTCAGGAGCGCAACTTGGAAAGAGCTCCTTGAGCCTGTGACAAATTGCTCTGAAGTGCGATGATCGAATCGGACTCGCCCATGCATGTGCGAGCAAGATCTATGTGCATATTAGAGCGGATCTGTTTGGCAAGGTAAGCGATGTTGAGGCTGGGCACAGCCGACTGATGCATCGTAAATATTGGTGTTACATAAAATTATAAATAAAAACATTTGCTAATACTAGTAATTCAAGTAATAGATTATTTTACTTGTAAAAATAAAAATTAAAAATTATTTTATCAAATTTGTCAGCCTCAAGCAACAGACAGTAAACAATTGTAAACATCACTTTTATGTGAAAATGTAAATAAAAATATGCGTTATCTATGTGCATATTAGAACAATTCCAAATCGTCAGGTGGTGACAACCGGGATCATTGCCTTGTAAATTTAAGTGACTTCCCTGGTTGCTGCTAGCCATGCAAACATTTTAAAGATTGTTGTTATGTAAAAAGCATAAAAAATATAAAAAAATAAAAAAAAAGCTCTTTACAAAATTTTAGAAGTCTTTTCAACATTCATTCAACATTTGTAAAAATGTTTTATTTAACAGCATTTACCAATAGTCAGTCAGTTAATGTTTCGTTTACTTTAAAACAAGAAACAAACAAAAAATAATTTGTCTTTTAAAATTTTTCCCAGCATCTAGCAAAAGTCTGTAAACAACTGTAAACACTGTTGTTACCTAGAAACAAGTAGTTTAGCAATTTTGTAAGCATCTACCAACAATCTAGTCAACAATCGTAAACATTGGTGTTTCGTAAAAACAATAAATAATACAAAAAATGAGTTCATCATTTTTACCAACAGTCTTTCAACAATCGAAAATATTGATTTTATGTTAAAACAATAAAAAAAAACATTATTATTTTACCAGCATCTAGCAATAGTCTGTAAACAATTGTAAAAATTGGTGTTACATAAAAACAATTAACAAACAACAAAAATAGTGTATCAACAATTTTACCAGCATATATCAATAGTCTTTCAACAAACAAAAACATACATTTTACTTTAAAACAATAAACAAATTTTTTTGGTGTGTTTTAACAATTTTACTAACATCTAGCAACAGTCTGTTAACAATTGTAAACACTGGTGTTATGTAAAAACAATTCACAAACAAAAAATTGTTGATCAACAATTGTACTAGCATCTACCAACATACTGTCAACAATTGAAAACATTGGTGTTGTGTAAAAACAATAAACAAACAAAAATATTTAGTCAATCAATAATTTTACCAGCATCTTACTCTCTGTAAACAATCGTATGATTGTATGACATTATGACATTTAATGTTGCGTATTAACAGTTAAAAACAGAAATAGGTTCTCAATTTTTTTACAGTCTTTCAACAATCGTAATCATTGGTGTTCCGTAAAAACAATAAATAAACAAAACATACTGGGTCTCTCAACAACATTACCTGCCTCTACCAACAGTCAGTTAACAACTGAGGCCAAACTGGGGATACTAAGTGTGTTTTTCCAGCACTTGATAACCATTCACACTATCAGAATGCTTCATTACACATTCTGACCTCTCTGATATTTTCTCTTCACCCTGGATTTTACGCTAGCTCTGCAAAAAGAGTCTGAGGGAGAGAGAGAGGGAGAATGAGATGGAGAATGAGATAAGAGAATGAGAGCTTCTGATTGTCAGGTGCAGTGTTTTGTAATTACTGTAGCTGCAGCTGTAGAGTTGAACAGTTCTGCTGGCTGGCTTTATTAGATTTTGTCAGACATCTCTGTCTTTCTCACACACACACACACACACACACACACACACACACACACACACACACACACACACACACACACACACACACTCACACTACACACAATTTCCACCCCCTTCCCTTGTTGCCAGTTTCCAACTGAATGCTTTAAATCGAGAAAACCTGTTAAAGGAGAAGTGGTCCACACTTATCCGCATCATACACTCTGTTGATAACATGAGTTAGGGGTCCTTTAAAAACATCACATACCAAACCGAGCACTGGCTTTGCTAAATGACTTGACATCCAAAGCTATTTATGTAACCTGTAAACCCAGGTTTTTAGTGGTGCTTGCTAAGGCATCACTATTATTATTGCTCATACTCAAGTTTACGGAACTGACAAATAACCTCTATCCCTAAGTGCTGAACTGTGCTGCATTTATGTTACAGATATGAATGATACCTCAAACTGTGCAGCTTTTCTAGTGTTTCTGTAGCTCAGTTGTTAGAGGTTGGTGCTAGCAATGTCAAGAACATTGGTTCGATTCACAGCCAACACACAAATTGATTGTTTTTACCTTAAATTACCATAAGTTGTTTTGGTGGAAGTGTCTGCCAAATGCATAAATGTAAATGTACTAAGCAATTTGAAATGAATCCGATCTGTAGAGATGTTGTCATGGTCCTGAAGGTCTTCGAGGTAAGTATATATCTCTGAAGTTGATGACTGAAGCCGCTGATATAATTAGCAGCAGTATTGTACAGGAGAGGAGGAGAGCACAGCGAGTATCGGTCATCTGAAGATGCTCTGACCTCTGCTCACTTCTCTGAGTCAGCAAGAATGACTTGACCTACACGCACACTCACTGCCTCACAATATTCCCCCTTCTCTCTTTCTTGTTCTTCTTCTCATTCCTTACACGCTTTTCAAGGTTCTGCCAGCTGGCATGCAGGCGCTGTTCTTTATTTTATGTCATTTACAAAAAACGTCATTGTCATTTTACGCATCGTATACACAGATGTGTCCTTCCAGAGGCGCAGATTTGTGCTTTACGCATACTTTATCTTGATTTAACTCTGCAGAGTATCAAAAGTCCAACTATAACATAAATACAACCTGAAATCAAAATGACCCTATTTACTTTTGTAATACATGTTGCTGGTCTTATTATGTGTGCATTATTAAAATAAAAGTTGTTTTTCATAATCTTTCATCAAAATATAACAACATGATTAGTCTTTGAAATGACTTTCTGGTGACATCACTAAGCTCTCTTCTTTTTGTTTTCAAGCCCCTCTCCTCCAAACACCATTAGGAGTTAGTTACATTTTTGAGGTCATCTAGGAGGTATTTACATTTGGTCACTTAATTCGTTTTTGTACTGTAATTGTGAAAGCAGTTTTAGACGCCTACTTTTTTGAGTTTTTATAAGCCACAAAAATTGCAGCAAAATTAATACTGTCTGGTGTTTGCATTGTCGTAGAAGTGAAATCTGATATATGTGCTTATAGCGGGGGAATAGTAGATCAGATTTGGATCCATTTTGTGGAGACATGTTGATGTGGCCAATTGTAAATGGATTGTGCATACCCAAATGGATGGCAATTCAGTCAATCAAGATGCATGAAATGACTGGGCCTTTAGAAACCACTTTTCATTATCAAGTCAGTTTCTCAATGAATAAAAATGAATGAGGTTTTCATTTTACAGAAATAAAATGTCTACACAGTTTCATGTTTACTTTTAAAGTTTCAGTGTCCATTATTCACATCAACCTGGTTACATAAGATTAGTTGAGCTTACACAAGACAAATGCAACCATTAAAAGCATGGAAATTTAAGTAGTATATTCTTGCATGATGGAGAATGGAAATCTTTGAAGAATCATCTCAAAAGTTGTACCATAAACCTGTCATGCAAGGTCACAATGTCAAAGCAACACAGGAAATCGAGTGTCTTCCTGTGTCTGTAGCGGTGACGCAGCACTGGCATCATTCAGGAGCGATCGTGACCGGGGCACGAACTGTTAAATCAGAGCACTGCCACTCTTTCACACCTCATCACACACTGGATGTGCGAACTAATCACGTCACTGGTACAGACTATGATTTAAAGCAAATAAAAAATACAAAAAAATACCACCTTGCTGCAGGCTTGAACATCAGGTGAAGTGCTATTTTGTCAAACGGGTGATAAGACCATTAATCCACTCCAGTGCGCCCAATCCAGAGTGACACTTGCAACAGCGGTGTGTGGTGATACAGTGATCTCAACGGCAGAAGATTTACAGTTTCTCTTTTTATCTGTTACTTTTTTGTTTTAGATACTGATCACTGGTGTGCCTTGCTAATGTTAATACAAGCAAGCTTAGAGGCAGTCAATTCAATGCTCTGTGCCCCAAAAAGTATTTGGAAACTTAAAGGTGCACTCCGTAATTTTTTCCCTCATTAAAACGTTTAACTCCTAAAGACATGAATTATAATTTCATAATATATGTAAGAAAACATGACCACTCAAATTAAAATGAAGACATATCAGTAACATTATAAAAGCTGTTTTATTCCACATGGAGGGGGTCCGAAAATGGGGGCTGCCATGTTAGAATCTCATGACCAGCCAAATACTACTCGCTTAATCTCAGTAACCGTCCTGTTATTGGACACTTTCACACATTGATTTAAGTAATCATGGCTGACTGCGAATAATACATTTCTACAATGGCATCTGAAACTGAAAACTATTGATTTTAAAATATGCTGCATCCAAGCCACTAGGTCCAAGATGACACAAAGAAAAGAGTTACTGAGTGCACCTTTAAGCCATGCAAAAAGGAATATCATTGCATTATTTAACAAAATATCAAACCAAGTGGCATTTATTGGACAGAAAATAGCACAAGCACAATTCATTTAACAAAAAGATGTATGATAGTTTTTTATTATTATGTAATTATAAACTAAATAAAAAGGAATAGCAATAGCAGTTATAGCATAAAAATAAATAAAAATAATAATATTTTATAGCAAATATGTCTCAGTAGTGTGCTGTTAGTAATTTGAAAACGCTGAAAATAATTTCTTTGCAGATATTTCATGAGCCTGATCTCATGAAATGGCAAAATGTCATGAGCCGGCAACATTTTTGCACACTAAAATGACTTGCTTCATTCAAGTGTATCTGTCTGCATCCCGCAAGACAACAAGGAACACTACGAGGGACTTCCCCATGGATCATGAAGCAATTCTATTGGCTTAAAGAACTTTAAAATTAAAAACAAGCGCTGTATGATTAAAGTTGTCTTAACTGTGTAAATACAACAAATTATAATTTTAAATAATACGTAACATATTATATTATTAAAACAGAGATAGAAAAGGTGAAATAAAATAATTCTCTCTTCTGTTTTCTCTAGTTAGCTCACAAGCTAACCGGATAGCCTATTAGCTTAGCAGACAGCTATCTTCACCTCTTCATTTTCATTAAATTTCTCCTCACTGGTGCCACCTAGTAATACGGTGGTACAATTGTATTCAGTAGAACTTTTAAGTTGTGGTATGTTTATTCATTTTATAAACTTTTTTTTTTTATCTTTGTGGTTAGCAAATATTTTTAACTGCACCTGGGATTTTATTCATTTTCGTTTCTTTGTCTTTGCCATAGTAAGAATACATTTTTGTTTGTACATTTTATAAATCGATTTTAAAATCTATCGGCCAATTAATCGGCTATCGGCCTTTCCCACCACCTTATCGGTATCGGCAAAATCCACTATCGGTCGACCTCTACATGTGGTGAAAGTGAATAAAATGCACAGTTGTTGTCGCACCTCTATTGTTAATCTCAACAGGAAATAGCAAAACGTAGAAAGTGGAACATAAAACTCAGTTTTCAAGAATATAGTTATAGGAGGCCTAATGTTCATTCTATGAGACTAGGTTGCTAATGCCATGACATTCACATCTGGGGGTCAATCATTCATTCAGCCAAACATTGAAAATTGTCTTCGATTCATAAAACATAGATTTTTGACCATATGACCATTTTCTTTCCAAAACCTGCCACATCTGGACTACTGGCTGTTGCAGCTCAACGTTTTTTGTCTCATGTTTTATTATCTAGCTGTGAGAGGAAGTTCAGTCCCTCTCTGATGCTCTGTCTGGACCTGCCCCAGAAAAACTTTGCCCAGTGGCAACAAAATGAGAAAAATCCTGCAATATTAGCTTTACAATTTAAAACAGATCTGTCAAACTCCTTCAAAGCAACACTTTTTATTGTGGCATTAGTGTTGCAGACAGGATTGAAATGCCTCTGGCAAGGCCCAAAATGGATATTGTGTAATTAAGTGGTTGGTGGAAGCATTGCTGTGGTAACTTAAGGAGGTAGAGTGTCTATAAAGGTGAATGGTCAGCATGTGGCCATTGACTCAGACTGAGGACACCCTGTGGCTAGCACGCTTCACGAATACCTCTGGTCTCCGTGGGCAAAAAAGAAAAGACATTACAAAACAGTCTCATTTGAATGCATGGCTTTGTATTCAAGGGGAACATTTTTCTGGAATGACCTTGAATGGTGGGGGTCACATGTCTGGCTGTGTTAGTACCCTCCTTTAGCAAACCTGTCCCCATAACTTCATTGCCATAGTAACCTCAGCCCTCGGCAGTGAGGCTGACCTTCATGTGCTAAACAACAGCGCAGAGTGTAAGAGAACATTTAAATGTCTGCCAAGAGCCCATTACAGCCTCCAGGAAGAATAAAACTATGGACTTCTTTTTGCCGCTCATTTTCTTAATTTGATCAGTCATTCCATGGCACTTAGTAACTCCACGGCAAACTCGATTAGCTGCATTATGAAAGATCGCATTGTTGTAGTTACTTCTGTCAGTTTGTGTTGGGAATTACGGAAGAACACACACAGCCTTTGCTCTTTTCCACAATCTAGTGAATTGCCTACAGAGGTAGCATTTTAAAGCATCATATGCAGCCTTGTGATGTTGCTTCAAAAGGTTAGGGTATAGACTGTTAGAGTAAGACTAAAAGTTCCCCTGTCATACATTGGTTTGACAAACAGTCCTGCCCAAATTCACATCATTGGTCAAGACAAAACTGTTTTGATATCGCCACAGATCCACAGTGTTTAGACTTTCCATAGAAATCAACCTACCAATAGGCTATTTATAGTTGTCTCTGCATGTTAGTCTGGGATGGGAGAAACAATTACACACTTTACCTTTAATTATACTGCCTCCAAATATATCTTGTTTTGGCGAACTTTTATGTTATTCATGTAGAAGGCAATCCTGAGATGCATTTCAGCGGGCTCACTGAAAATAACTGGATGTGTTAAAGTAAAACAAACTTTGATGTTGGCTCAATAAAGCCAGGCCTGACAGTTTTATAAGCTTTAAATGGACAGACAGACAGACAGACAGACAGACAGACAGACAGACAGACAGACAGACAGACAGACAAATAGATAGATGAAGGTCAATTTAAACCAGATTAAAGGCATTGTGCGTGTTTTACTTTTTAGTATTTGACCATTGAAGTTTAAAAAATCGGTTGGATTGAACATTCCGCCAATGTTATTTTGCAAGATTTTGGGTATTTTTTTATTGGTCACTTCGGGGAAAACCATAAGTCCAGTTATTCAGAAAAGAAATAGCACACTGATTGAGAACAGTCTGAAGGTCTTTGCCGAGTGTAATGGATGTACCTTGAAAGCTAGTTAATAATTTTGGGCTTTGTTTAGGAATTTTGGAAAAACTAGCATGAAGTGTCTAATAGTATGTTGATTTTTCAAGCCAACTTAATATATCCAAGTTGGCAGAGACTAAGTGAGAAAAATATAATTCATGTAATACTGAGAAAAAGGTTTAAAATGATTTAAAACAGACAATTTTACAACAGATTTTCTGCCTATGTAGAGTGTTCCAAATTGATCATTTTTGAAGTTCCGTGACCTTAGGCCTGTGTAGGCAGTGAGGAAGCACACTAAGTTTTGGAACAACTTTTGTGTGTTTACGCACCGAAATCACTGGCTTGAGAACAGTTCAGAGGCATGGTTATTTTGAGCCTAAATTGACTCTTCTATCTACGTAACCTTAGATCAGCAAATTCTGTGGCTCGTTGGATATGGGATGGAGTCAGAGTGAGGGGATGCTTGGTGTTTCACCTTGCTCAGCCCCTACGCCGTGTCCACCTAAAGCCTGAGGAGAGCATCAGCTATTTACTGCCGCTGGCTCGCAGCACTGCCGCACAAAAATAGAGGCACAGTAATTATAATTTCACAGCCAGGGTGGAGGGCTGAAGTGTCATTTAGAAAAATAATCAAAAAGTCATATCTCTCTCTCTCTCTCTCGCTCTCCCTCCCTCTCTCTCCCTCTCTCTCTCTCCCTCTTCCCTCTTTGTCTCTCTCTCTTGCTCTCTCACTTTTGAATCTGGCACAGTTTCAAGTAGCCTTGTTCAAAGCCATTACTGGAACAGAATAAAGAGCAAAGAAAAGGTTGATGAATGACAGGGAAAAATGACAGATTGTATAGGGTGAAAAAGAGTTGATTGCCCACTCTAAAGCAAAGACCGCAGAGAGCAAAGCCAGAAACACGAGGTGGACAATGAACATCGCCCTGAATCCAGGAGAGTTCTCTTCGCATTGCTAAGTGATCTTATTGTCCTTTTCGGGTTTTAAGCTTAAGCAGGGAATACGGGTTTAAACAAATAGCTTGATTAAAATGTTAAGTGTTGTTTAACGGTTCCGAACACCCATCATTTATGCTAATGCGTTGTAGTTAGAGTCAATAAGAAAGTGAGTACATTTATATGCCCACCATTAGCACCACTTGATTTAGTGGTGCCATTAAGACTTATGATTGTAAAAAGAGTTAATTTTATTTTAAACACACAAAGCTTTATGTTTTGACTATATTCCTTATTTATTAGCGTCTTGCAGGGCTTTCTTTGACCTTTTAAGATGCTATACGTTGCCATCTGCATTTTGGGCATTTCACAGACATTAAACCAACAAACAATACCATAATTGTGTTTAAAGCTGAAAAGATTCCACAGCCACTAAATGTAATCACACTGATGGGCTGATAGACTGAAGCAATTTAATTTCTATTGAGGGTCACAGCAATTTACTGAGTGCTAATTCACTTTAAAAATGCTAATAGAAATTTATTGAAGTATCTAGTGTGGATTTACAGAGCACCGGTAAACCAAGGCTAAACAGGTTTTATTTAAGAAGCTTGTGATAGGGACATTGAGGAAATATGTGATTTGTGTTTTTATATTTGTATGTAAAGGGTTATATTCATATTCTTGTGGCGAGAATTTACTATAATACTAATATTTTTTATATTTATTAAAACCAAGTCATAATGTTATCAGTTCTCAGCTTTATGTGCTAGTCATTTCTACATAGCTTTGTTATATTAAATAAAAACTACAATAATATAGTGACCATCATATTTAATGTAGCTTTTATTTTATAATTTATTTTTTATAGCTGTTGTCACTTTCATTATTAATAATCATCTTTTTAGCCCATTAGTCAACAAATCCTTGATAAACACTGTAATTGTAATGAAGGTCGCAGGTATGCCACAGAGCTGAGTTTGTTTATCACCAAACTGATAAACTAAACGGACGTACTCACAGATTTTTGGTTTATTTTGATTCGGACATGACTAAAAGTGGTGATGTACAAATGGCAGAGTCATTTATGTTATAATTAGACTGTCTATGTCCACCCGTTTCACCCATTCTGGTTAATTTGTGGACCGGTTGTGAACTTGACTGGCGAGCATTACCCTATTGACAGCTGTTCGACTGTGTTACTTGAGAAAAAGGGTGTGAATTATGCTGTTTGATCTCATATTTTGATCTCATATATCTCATACGTATTCTGCTTTATTTCTGAACAGTCAATTATTTTCCCATCCAACTTAATAGATGAAAGGTCAAAATATTTTGTTGGATCCCAGCCCCTTGGACTCACAACTGTTGTCAGTTTGTGTAAGTAGCAGCAAAATTCTCCCTGAGCAATGCTGTTGTAAGAAATTGCTGTGCTCGTCTGCATCCTCACGGCTGCCTGGGCGAATGCACCTCTCCCATTTCCCAGTGGACCTGGGAGCACCTGGGCCGGGGCTGCAGCTGCACAGGGTCTTAATGCAATTAGCTCTCCCTGTCTGTGAGTCATGTGGAGCCTGGCCCTGTCCGATGACACAGAGTTGAACCAGTAGCTTCGTAGCACACGCAACACAGAAAATGCTAGCAAACCACACCACCATTTCATATGGGTCAACAATAACTAACTAACTAATGAGTTTCACCCACACATGTAGCGACGACTCTAGCAGGATGTTCCTTCGGAAACTGTGCGCTGATGGAGCACATGTGCGCTCGGTCCCATGTGTTTTAAATCCTAGTCTGCAGGGGTATAAATCACCTCCGGCAAGGCGGAGGATGATTTAGGAGAAACTTGTGTTGTGTGTTTGCTTGAGGGTGTAAGTACATGAAAAGTATTTTAGGGAAAATGAATGGGAGTGTTGGTGTGGTGTCGCGTGACTGTGATAATGACGCTTGCACAAGCAGATTTGCGGCGGCTATGCGTATGCTGGTTTCTTTTAGTGTGAAAGTGTTTATCAACTCTGAGAATGTCCTCCATCTTAAATCAAGCCTGACATTAACTCTGTCAGCAATTTTTGGAGTGCATCAAGGTTACGTGTTCGGACCTATTGACTTTTGCAAAACTAGCATGTAAACCGGCCTCTATTGTCCCAAGTACATGATTTTGATTTTAAATGTGGAAGTTCTGCTTTTTAGCATAGTGTTAGTAACAATGTCTTTGTTAGAAAATGAGTGAATGGTGCATGCCTGTGCTCCTGTGTTCTGGGTTTTTTTCTAGCCTGTTGCTATGCAGTTTCTAGGGTTTTCTGGGTGGTTACTTATAGCCCTTTTTCACCGAAATTGCGATAGTTCTCGTGCCGAGCCTGTGCTCTGCTAGTTCACGGCAGCCCATCATAAACCGGCCGTGCTTTTCCACTGACCAGAGAGCCGAACGGTGATGTAACGGGTTACTGTCTGTGGGGTAGATTCATGTGATTACCTCAAACATAAACAAACATAGCGTGCTTGTATACAGCTTTCACTTTTGTTTTTGAGTACATATTTAATCATATGGATTAATACAATCCATCGTTATTACATTGCTCAACAACATTGTCAGAGATGACGTCTATGCTAAAAGACAACAGATAATGTAATTTAATTATATTGTATTAACTATGGCTTAAATTGCTAAGTTTTGTAAACTTTTTCAGTGGAATCAGTATTAACATTGGTGTAGCACATGGATGTATTTGGATTTTTGCCATAGCATGTAATATTATTTTTCGAGAATCCCACCGTTTTACGTCACAGATAGCCTCAATCTTCCAAATGTAATGAGTAGCTGGTCAATAATCCCCTTACAGAACAAAATAATGCACAAAATAAGATGACAACAGTGTAAGAAAAGCTAACAAAGTTGACAAATATAACAACTTACTGAGATCAGTTGCAGAGGACACCGGCAATGCAATGATTATCACGAAGGTTACTGGCTGAATTTAGTACCCCGGTTAGTTAGCAGGCTGATCGGTGTCCGAGTCCAATACATCGTTGCTCCATCCACTGTCGCTTTTGCTTATGTCCTCCTTATGGTCCCTGTACTCCCTTTAGTGTTTTTCAGTTTGTTTATGATTTGTTAAATTGCCCAATTGAAGGTGGTGTGCATAATTTCATGCTGTATCTTCATTCCCGTACAGTATTTTTTTGCTTTGTAATCTCTCTTAGTTTATCTCGAATCTTCGTAAATACCACAGCGCTTCTTTTGTCATGTTAACTGAACGCGTTTGATGTCTGATCATTTTTTGTTTTGTTATAGAGCAAATAAGTACTCCTTGCTGCATATGGTAGCTACTGTTGTTGTTTGGGAAAACTTCACCATGATGTCGAAACATTATTCTGCCCTCAGCTCCCTGACGTAATCGTTTATGCATAGAGACCAGCAAGCTTTTGTGGCCTGTGCGGAACCAGGTTTTCAGCTCCAGATCGGCCTTTTCTGTTGTGTAAATGCATGGATCAGTTCGAGCCCGAATCCGCACCCGACCATGTCAGTGGATAAGGGCTATCAGTGACCCAAGTCAAAAGAGACAATCCATCAAGTTTCTATGATGTTCTTGGCCCTAGATATGGCTCAAGGACCCTCCAGCAATGTTAGTCTATGGGAGTTTATTGGACATTTTAACATCCACCAGGCAAAAATGGTTAGTCTGATCCTTAGAAAATTAATAGCACATCTCTCTTCTAAAAGTCATTCAATTTAAAGTGTCACTTATGCCCGTTGCATAATCTGTGTGGGTTTTGAAGTACCCTAATGAATGAGACATAGTATATTGTCGTCAGCTTTTTATGATGTCACCAGGACTCATATGCTGTGATATCGTGATATCCAAATTCTATGCTTAAAAAAAAAAAGATTGATGTATTATTTATCAGTTATGTCTCGCAGATGCCTTTGATCACAGAAAGTTGTCAGAAGCATCTGGAATATTTTACAAGAACTGACTTGACCATCTGATCTATGTCTTTAAACAGTCACTGCCGATATGGATGATTTATCTTGCATTTAAAATTCTGGTATCATAAGCTGTGTACATCAATCACACCAAATTTGTATCCGGTATGCCTTGCATTCTGGATACAACGAAGATAAAAAGTGCTCCTTTGGTCCTTCTGTTGCTTTGAGTTGATAAAATCTGTTTTGAGTTGTCACGTTAATATTGAAGACTTGTTTTTCCTGGTTCTTTTGTTACGCCAATCTTCATGCATGTATACTGAGCAGTAGGGCTGAGCGATATTGCTAAAATGAAGGCATTTTAACAGTTTTTAAATTAATGAACACAAATAAGATATATATTTAATCATAAATATTATGCACCAATATAACATGTAATATAGAAATAAAAGATGCTGTGATAAACATCACACACACACACACACACACACACACACACACACACACACACACACACACACACACACACACACACACACATGTTGTGTTTCCATGTTTTATGGGGACTTTCCATAGACATAATGGTTTTTATACTGTACAAACTTTATATTCTATCCCCTAAACCTAACCCTACCCCTAAACCTAACCCTCACAGAAAACGTTCTGCATTTTTACCTTTTCAAAAAACATAATTTAGTATGATTTATAAGCTGTTTTCCTCATGGGGACCGACAAAATGTCCCCACAAGGTCAAAAATTTCGGGTTTTACTATCCTTATGGGGACATTTGGTCCCCACAAAGTGATAAATACATGCTCACACACACACACACACACACACACACACACACACACACAAAATTTTTTTTTGATAATGCAAATAAGTCCTTGAAGATTTTATCAGATTTATTGGATGATGTAAATGGATCAAAGTTACCATCTCTAAACTACAGTAGCAAAAATGGCCATAAATCAGAAATGGTATTAAATCATGTGTTAGCGGTCTCATACTCACAGATTTGAGACCGGGATCGTGAAATTAGTCTAAAAAGCTCATTTTAATCATTGTAATATTTTAATAATATTGCCAACAAAACCATTGAAGGTATATTGTAATTATTTTATATATTGTCCAGTTCTTCTGAGAAGCAAGCTGTGTTTTTCCAAGAGGCAAGTCCAGACAGAGCGTCGGAGAGGGACCGCACTTCCTTTCACAGCGTAATGATAAAATATGAGTCAGGGGAAAAGAAGGACCTTTTGAAGATGCAGCTGCATTTGCTTTCCTTTTCATTTCCCTGAAGGATGCAACTCAAGTTTTTAAACTATGTGAATACATGGAGATTTTGTTTTGGTTCAAATCATCTTTGAACAGCAGCTTTAGCCCTGGCTAAAACATCAGTCGCAGGGCAGAATGCACATTTCTCTGTCCCCGCCTGAACTATCCGCCATCAAAGCTCTGCTTCCCCTCTCTTGAACCTGCTTGGAGTTTATTTAGTGGAGGAGAGAGAGAGTGGAAGAGCTGCCTGGGACTGTCACTTCCACTGATGGACTTGTAGATACATCCATCCTGAGGGCTCCTGCTCTTTACAACCCTTTTATGAATGAACAGATTTTTCCCCTCTGAGATGTGTAATACATATCCTTGCATACCCTTGCAGATTACTGTTTTTTGACACTTTCTTATTTTTATCTATTCGCCTTAGGCGCATCAATGAGCTTTTAGTATCTTCGATAAAATGAGTAACTACAGTGGCCCTGAAAAGCATTTAGCCATTTAGGCTACACATACAAATGTCTGAATTCACTGCATGGATATCAAATCAAGTGGTATCCATAAACAAACAATGACTGATATTTTCTCAGAGCTAATACACTCAAAACTAACTAACCAAGGTCATTTTCAGTGGATAAATGAAGTACCCTTGGAGAGTTACCACAGGCAAAATACATCACATTAACTACTTTATGGACGTGTTCCACTTAGATTGTCAACCAGAAATGGTTAAACATGTCTTTTTAGTGTTGTTTTATCATTTAAAACCTAACCTAAATTAACACTTTTTGTGAGAAATGTGTGTTAAAAGTGTGCTTTTGCTTTATTTCCTTAAAGGAATGTTCCAGTAAAGTTAAGCTCAATCGACAGCATTTGTGGCATAATTTGATTTGATTACCAAAAATAGTTATTTCAACTCGTCCCACCTTTTCTTTTATATATATATATATATATATATATATATATATATATATAAGCAAAAAACGAGGTAACAGTGGTGCATTTACAATGGAAGTGAATGGGACCTTGTGGCAGGGCAGAGGGCGGGGCCAGGTCGTGATCATACACACCCGGTCCCGTATTAGGCTAATCAAGCCTCTGAGGTATAAAGGTCGACTGCAGAGTATCGTGCGGGAGAGAGAGAGATCGTTAGCGGACATGTCTGTCATGTGTGTGTTTGTGTCTTCTTTTAAGTTTACTATTAAAATATGATTTACATCGTCAAGCCGGTTCTCGCCTCCTCCTTTCCATTAATCCCTTTACAGACCTATTTTTAAGTTTAAAGGCAGAAATGAGAAGCTTATCATTTCATATAAGCATTTTCTCGAAAAGAGTAGGGGTGTAACCCCGGTGTCCTGGCCAAATTCTCCCATTGACCCTTATCAATCATGGCTTCCTAATAATCCCCATCCATTAATTGGCTCTATCACTCCACTCTCTCCTCTCCACCAATAGCTGGTGTGTGGAAAGCGTACTGGCGCACTATGCTGCACACTGGTGGTTGTTTAGGAGAGTCCCCCGTTCACCTTGTAAAGCGATTCGAGTGTATTGTCAGAAAAGCGCTATATAAATGTAACGTTCATTCATTTGCATTAATTCTTCTGTTAAAAATCATAATCTTTAATATTTGAGCTGTAAAGTTGTTTAAATTGTTGTTTTATTGTCATTTCAGGGGTTAAAATGTTAAGTTGTCATGGCAATGAAGCTGTAAAATTGGATAGAATTTTAAACAGAAAAGTTAAAAGAAGTTAGAGTAATTTTATTGCACCACCTTGTGGACCCACTAATAAGTGCAAATAATTCCAGGTGCTAGTGCATTCTGAAAAATCAGGCTGTGCGCATTCTTTGCTCGAGCACTCTGCTGATGACATAATTTGTGCCACACGTCCTGTATGTCTCACTACTTTGGGCTTTTTTCTAACCATGTTCTTTGAACGTGCAGAATATGTATGCGACTGAAATTATTTGCACTAATTAGTGGGTTCACAAGGTGGCAACACTCACATATGAGACTTTGCTGTCATGAAGAAGCGTTAGAATATAATATCGGTGCTAAAAAATAGGAGATTAATGTGAAAACAACAACAGTGGATGTGCATGTCAAGAACACCTGTAGGTGGTGGTCAGGAGATACCTGCATTTGTACAACTCATGTCTGAAGGAATATAAAGACATCTTTATGTATCTTAACTCATAGCAGCTGTTGCACGCATGCGCAAACTGCCTGTGAATGCACGTACAGTCATATGAAGTGTACACTACACAAATACTAAGCATTTACGTCGAAACAGAGGTATACTTTGGGGTTAACTTTGAATGAATCATTAACCTCTTTTAGATGCATTTTTCATTTGCTCTTTTGCTGCCTCCCTTACTTTATAATTTATTCTTCAAAAGTTGTAAAGCATTCATGGGGGGCTGGGAAAGGAGAGAGAGAGAGAGAGAGAGAGCAGGCATGTGTGGTTTGGCAGACTGCCGGTACAAACTGTTTCAAAGTTTTCGGGCCTTTATTTATTTTTCAATCAGCACTGTTTTATTATCAGAAATCCCTGGACAACCGGGTGCATAATCTCACATTGTTCGCAAGGCTAATTAAAACTCAGCCAGGCTTCTAGTCTATTAAATACTTCGAGCTTGGATGAAGAGCTATAGATGTTGCCCTACCTTCCTAACTAGCCCCGTCACTGCATTCATGTTGCACGTCTCTACTGGGATGGCCGGCTGTCATTGGTTCCCAGCCCCTACCCTTCCTTCACCCCCATATCCAATGCCCAGAAATATGTACGCACACCTGTGGCTCGCCAACCCCCCTGGCTATTGCCTACTCTTTACATTTTCACAGGCTGACTTTTCCAAAATTCCCCTGTTTGTGTTTACAATTGCTGCCTGTGCTCTTTTACACCATCCTTGGTGGGCTCCCCTCTGTGCCAGCATGGTGCCCTATTGGATGCCTCCACTGGTTGGACAGCAGCTTCAATGATGATGAGTGGGGGGTCCGCAAGACCCCGGCATTGCCCATAGGCACAATGCTCAGCAGAGGGTCCCTGAGGTGAGAGGACCCTGTTCTAATCATGACACCATCTGTTATGGAGAAGGTTACACCAGTGCCATGCTGATATCACTCTGCTTCGCTCCATGCATTCTGACTAAATAATTTTTCTCCATCTATGCTGGGACATTGCAATCTGGGACTCAAATAAACAGCCAGAGGGCAGAGCTCATTGACTCCTAAGGGCCCATGTGGCCCCCCAGACTGTGCCATCTGGGCCGGACCCGGCAGGCAGAAAGAAGATCAGGGCCCGAGGGATCTCAGCAACACTGTGTTGTGCCCCCTGTTTGGATGCAGCCACTGGGGGTCGAGTTGTTGCGTAAATCTCGGCAAACCCTTACACAGCTATTAATTAACAAACCAGTGAAAAGCTGGCTTAACTGAGCCAGTGGATGTGTGTATCTGCAAGTGGTAAAAGTACATGAAATTAAATTTTTTTTTTTTTGGAGAGTAATGTTTTTAAAGCCATCCAGTCTCCTTAGCAAATTCTTTACGTACGTTCTGTACTTTTTGTTTTAGAAGTCAAATGTACGCTTACTCTATTATTACACAGCTCTCTGGAATATTTGATTCTGATGATTGGTCAATTGTGCCATCCAGCAGTCTGATATTTCTGAATAATTTAGCATTGTCTTTGGGTTTCATTTAAGGCGCTTCGTGCCTTTTCATTTTCAAAGTTACGGCTATTGGCATGTCACTCAAAAACTCAAAAACTTCTCTCACATAATCAACAAATGTTGTGCAATTTCCAGTCAATCATGCTGCACAACTCTGTTAAGAATGGTCCACACACCTAAGCCAGTGTTGCTGTCATTATGTAGCATTTAATTTGGCCAACATTAAAATTAATTGATTGTCAATGTTTTGGTATGCAACTTAATTTGCAAGAGTTAACAAGCAATATCTAATGGTACCAAGCTCAGCCCCATCCGATCTCATTAACCATGTAGTTAAAAAAAAAAATCGATTTTGAAGGGTGACACCTACTGTCTGATAAATTTAATGATTTCTATATTTTTTTTTTTTTTATTTCATAATGTATATAATTATTTATTTAGTGATTTATTTATTTTTTGTTTTTTGTCCCTCCATAGTCGTACAGTCATTTTGGCAAAATAACCACCAACAGGTTCATCAGAATTCCAACAGAAACCTGAGGTGCCATTCAGCCGTTTCTGTAGACTCTGAAGACCTTTTCTTCTCACTTAACAACATAAGTCCTGTGCAAATCAATATTTCATGTCCATTAATTAATTTTTTTGGTCAGTAGCCATGTGATAAGCTGGATACTGTACAGACAGCCAGATATTATCGTGAAATAATCGCCAAATAAACCCATTCAGGGTAATACAAGACCACCCTAACCACACTGTTGAGGTTTATATTGCGATAACGACTGGCTGACTGTACATTATACCATACTGTTTGAAGCCCCATGGGCTACAAAGACTCCCATACAAGTTTTCAATTCGCTTTTAGTTCATAGTCATTTCCAAAAATGAGTATACATTTACAGATTAAGTGTTTTATGGTCTCAATCAAACATTCTGATTTTTTTTGTAGCTTTTTTTTGTAGCACATACAATCCACAATAAAATCCATCCAGACACTTACATAACCCAACACGAAGGATTAGCACTTTCTCCGCCTATCGCTGGCTTGCTGCTAATTGCTGTCCACAACGTCCCTGTTACTTATGTTCAGGGAAAGCCATGAATGCCCAGTTAATCTTCACAAATTACTCCATTGTTCAAAGCCTTAATGGCCACGTCACTCAAACTCACCCCATCAGGTGCATTATAGAGTAATCATGTGATAGGTTCGTAGTACAGATTTGTTCTACATACGTCTGTGGAAAATTCCAGAGTAAGGACTTACGAGAAACATCTCAAGAGAGCATCCTGTCCTCCGAAAATGTCACTACAGGACACAGCAAGAGAAAAATCAAACCCCACGTTTAAATTTATTGGACCCTTGAGCAAAGTCAAAATGTTTGATTTGGCACACATGTTCTTTTTATAAAGCATTTCTAAGTCCGTTGAACTAGTATTTGTCTCTCTCCTCCTCCCTGGCTCTCTCTTCGGGGCGAGATTGATACCCGCCAACATACAAGATAAATCACGCTCGCTCAAAGCTGTCCGTACCCTCCTCTACCTCCCCATGTCAACAGTGGTTTGTTGGGGAAATACGTCTCCTTCTAATGATAGCTGTGGGGCACAGGTAGTGATTTAGCAGGGGGGCTAAATCGGGCATGGCAGCAGAGACCTGTGTGGTCTTGGTAAGCTACGGCAAGAGAATAAATCAAGTGTTTCTGTAGAGATGCTCTGAGGGACAGGACAGCATCCTGCATATTCGAGAGCTGCTTGACCTTTCGCTGGAGAGGAGGGGGATTAGTCTACTTCCTGCTTTTCTCTACCCCCTCAAAGTAAGTTTAGACTTCAGCTCTGTGGAGATTAGGTTTCAATTATATTTCAAATGCAGCTGGCATGAAAAGACAGACAAAATAGGGTCGGGGAAAAGAGAGGCAGAACTTTTTATGTCTCTTTAAAAGGGATTGCATAGGTATGTGGTCTCTAAGGCAAAGCCTTTCTAGAGCTAACAAATAACCCCCCTCAAAATATCAGAATATTAGTTTTATGGCTTTTAGTCCAAGTCTATTTGCTTTGAAGCCACCTATATTTTAGTGTCCTCTTTAAATTTGACAATTTTTGGCTGATTTTTTTTAAAGCTTGAATTTCCTTTTAAATTGACACAGTGTAAAAAAGAAAAAATGCATCCTTTCCACATGGGATGCTGACAAAAAACAGCGAGACAAGACGCAAAAGTCAAAGACGTCTGTCTAGCGGTTGCTTACATGGAAAAAGACCATGTGTTCAGAATGAACAACTCAAAGAGGTGGAGGTCATTGGCGTTTGTGTCTTGACTATGTCTTGGTCTCTTATCAGCATCTTACTGCATTAAGTACATACATACAATTTTATTTAATGAAAAACACTCTGGTACCACCGGTATTATAAAGCTTGAGTCTATGGTTGTACTATGGCACCGGTATATGTTATTGTGCAACACTGAGTTAACCTAGAAGCATTTCTGTTCTTATTTGAATTTTTTTACTTAATATTTGAGAAGATGAACTGGCTAAATCTTCTGACTTTTTCATCTTGCGTCCATTTGTCACCTGCCAGAAATTTGGAATAAACAATCACTACAACAATGTGCTGCTAATTGATGTATAGTGATTTGTTGCATCCTCTTGTGTGTATAGGAGACAATCTTGTAGAGTTTTCCTCCACCTGAAATAATGTATTTAATTCTGTTTCACATACGTTCTGCGTCTAGACCTGACCAGCCCCGAATACATTCTGCATTGACTAGACAGTAGCAAATCATGGTTCATTGCTTTGACATAACTACATTTCTAATACTTATAGTGATGAGCCATTTGATATGTCCCACCAAATGCCTGTTTTCAATAGGAGATAGGTTGACACAGTTAAGAAAACTGTTGTTAAAGGGTCTTCAGTCTGTATTTGATTAAGGGTTTAGTTGATTTTCTTAAAACCTTTCATTGCCATACCTTTTTGTTGAAAGCTATACAAAAGACTGCTAAGAGGGTTCTGTTACCCACTGTAATGCCGTCCTGTAAAGAAAAAAACATTTCTGAAAAATTGTGCATTTGATACTGAGACTCGACTTAATACCATTAATGTTGTAAATCAGAACAGATCCGCAACTCCCCAGCACACAGACCTCCTCCCATAATGGGCGAATAAGACTTAATCCAGAGGTGGATTGTGGCTTTGATCTCCAAAGTGTTTGGCTCCATTGTCTCTGATTTAAAACAGCGTAGAGCCCCAGGCCCACTCAGCCCCGGCTAGCCACGGTAACTGTGGATGCTCTGCCCCTTTCATCTGTGCCTAAGCCCTCTTCCGGAACTGTCACGAGCTGAGGTGCTAGAAGGGGTAACCATAGTGACAGGCGGTAATTGGCCTGAGTGCGAGAGCGTTGGCACAGCTGTCACTGCTTTTGAAGTATTTACTCTAAACGAGTCTTCTAAATGAGTCTTCCCACGTGAAATGGAGGATATCAAATGCTTCACTTCTCATAATGGACCAAAGTATAAATCACAAGCTTTTTGGTGTCACATTTTGTAAAATATTGCCAGCTTATTTATAGTACAATTTGCAATTCTGAATTATTTCTTCACTCGTACTTTAGATCAGAACAGCTTGTATTATTTAAAATGCTAGGGTGACAGAGCTGTGTTCTGTCACTAGAAATATGATATAGAAGTTTCTTTTGAGTACATTCAATAATTTTCTCTGTCACATGCTGACATCTCCAATGGATCTCCTGTGAATACGTTACAGAAATGTCTTACACAATGCAGAAAAAGATACATTTTAGGATATCCAATGTTGTTTTTATTAAAAATGTAAAGATCTCTTTTGAATTCATGTATGCATGGTGCAATTATAGTGGGGATCTTAAATGTAAATAAAAGAATCCTCTATGTGTGTTTCAGCGGGTTTGGAAACATATGAGTTACCACAAATGTTAAATAGTCGCTCATGAACAGAGATCTCATTTTACCTGACGATGTAACCATAGCAACACTAGTCTGCTCAAGCATTTTTCATTAAGATCATCATTGGACGAAACTTGTCTAAGCATACTGTCATTATTACGTTGTTAGAGATGTAAAATATCATACATATATATAATATTTTTGTCTTGTTGTTGATGTTGATGTTTGGCTAACTGCAAGAAAATCTTAAAAGATTGTGCTGCAAATATTTTCTTTAGAAATACCTTAAAAAAAAAAAAAAAAGAAAGTCATTGAGTCATTTGCACACTCCCTGTATGGCTGTAAAATAGATTGACTTGTCAACAGTGGACCCCAATAACTGAAAGGTGTTGCCCCAAGTCCCCAGCTCTATTCACTCTATGCTCCCTTATGCCTTCATTAACACATTCAGGAGAGCGCACGCAAAATATCAGAATGCCACATTTATGATTCAGGAGGTGAATTTTAAGCTCTGAGCAGCTCTCTGTTGCTCCCTCAGAAATGCAAGATTCAGAATGTGAACTGAAAGCAGATGAGATAAAAATAAAATAAAAATAAATTTCCCAGATGCATTGCACATAAAAAAAAGTATCTGGCCAAGCTGATAACTCAACAAAGATTAAATGTTGTTATAATTTGGAATATTTACCTGAAAAATTTGATATCGGAACGTCTTTGATCCAAAGCAAACAGGCCTCCAGAATTTGTTGGAATTTTTTTTATTTGCTATTGCATATTAAGGATGTCTCTGTGTGCTAATCTAAATGGCCTCATTATAAAATCTCTATCTTGGTAGGATTCCACAGACTCTAACGAGCCCTGTTTGAGTTGTAAGAACTATTATATTTGCAGAATGATTATTTTGCTTGAAGTCTTTATGATTGATTTGAATCTTTAACTAGTGCACTGCAGGCAACGGAGCTTCTAAAACAAATCTGAAAATCTAGCGTGAAAGTATGTTGAATATATTTTTGAATCTAACTTGACTCCCAATATGTTTAACACCTATGTATATTTTGTATATTTTCAAAAATGAAAATTCTCTCATCATTTACTCACCCTCATGCCATCCCAGATGTGTATGACTTTCTTTCTTCTGCTGAACACAAAGATTTTTGGAAAAATATTTCAGCTTTGTAGGCCCTCGCAATGTAAGTGAATAGGCAACACAATTTTGAAGCGTCAAAAAGCATATAACGGCAGCATAAATATAATCCATAAGACTCCAGTGGCAAAATCCATGTCTTCTGAAGTGATATGATCCCTTTTTTTTAACAAAAAATTCTCCTCCCGTCTCAGTTGGTGGCGATATGCACGGAGAATATGAATGGCTAAAAACAAAAGAAAGTGAAAGTGGAGATTGATGTTAACAAAATTACTTATTTATTAATCTGTTCTTCACCCACACCTATCATATCTCTTCAGAAGTCATGGATTTAAATACTGAAGTCGTATGGATTACTTTTATACTGCCTTTATGTTCTTATTAGACCTTCACATTCTGGCCACCATTCACTTGTATGGACCTACAAAGCTGAAATATTCTTCTAAAAATCTTTGTGTTCAGCAGAATAAAGAAAATAATACATATCTGGGATGGCGTGAGGGTGAGTAAATGATGAGAGAATTTGAATTTGTGGTTGTACTATTGTTTTTTTTTTTGCTATATTGTGTATTTTATCACAGGCGGAATGCTGTATTCCCCGATGAGCAGCCAGGATATGAACTATGTGTTTTAAAATATATATATTATGACTAAGCCTCTAGTTTAAGAAGCATGCTCCACAATTATACAGAAACATGTTATCTGTGATGTTAGATTTGGCTGGAGTGGATATGCAGTTTATCCAGCTGTGCACACACTGGGGACCCAAAGCCAAAGCTGGCAGCCGCTCGTGCTTCTCAGTGGAACCGTGATAGTTGGAGAGGAGAATATCTGGGCCTCTTCTGTATCAGCAAAGGGCTTAATTGAGAATAAGAACCCTCCTCAGGAGATGCGGTGCGGAATCGCTGCAGCTGCTTCTCGCCGAGCGCATCGCCACTTTTGAGGAATGGACTAATGTACTTGTGCAAAATGGCAGCCAGAAAGAGCGGGGAGCGAATCAGCTTCTGTCTGCCATAAAAAAGCCAGTGTTCCTACTTCCTCTTTCTCCCCTCATCCCTCTTTCTTTTCTTTCATACTCTGTTAGGTGATTACTCAATAGCTTCCCAGCCGTTATTCATCAAAGCTCATATTTGATTCAATTTGGTAATACAGGGATAAATAGGCCAGTGAGATGGCTGCAAATTATATGAAGACTCTACGTCTGACATTTTCGATTTTAGTCTGGCAGAGTTTGAAATCTGGCAAGTGCGACTAAGAACCCAGATGCCTGTAGCGACTTTGCAGCCAGCATGACGCTCCGCTGCCTTGGGTTGTGTTGAAGGAGCACTCTAGCAAAAAATGGAGATCTTGACTCTTGTATTTTGTTGTATTTTTTACTTAAGATGTAGGCCTGTATCGTTTTCCTTACCTCAGGGAAGAGCTGTCATCTTTGGATGATATGACGACCGTTTTGACAGATTTGAGTTGTGTGACAGATTGATGCGAGACCACTGAGGATTTCGAGCAAGTTTTCAGACAAGCAGAAAAAACTGATTATCATAGTATTTTGTTATCTTTTGTGTTTTGTTGTTGTTTTTCGATTTTCTCATGATTGTATAGACTACTGTACCTGCAAGGGGTCACAATAGTCGACAATCGACTGGTCTAGGTCTTTTCTAGGTTGACTAGTTTATCTAGATTTTTGTTTTAAATTTGATATTTTTAACGGTGGTGTTTTAATTAAAAGGAACAGTTGCATTTTAAAATTTGTCCCCTTTAAAGCACCGCCTATGCAGCCGTACACATTTATATTTTTGTCATGCTGGCAACCCATGAATGTGTAGTTTTTCACATTCGTTTACAGTATATTGTACCTGCATAAGGCAGTGGATAATTCCGTGTGTCACCTTTAGGTCAACGTTAATTTTGTTGTGTTGTCTTTGGTCCTATGCCTTTGCTGTTCAAAAGTTCTTCCTTTACATTTTCCTCCAGAGAGTTCTATGATGAAAGTCCTATCTTTGTTGACTGTGTGTTTGTGTTTCTAGTGTGGGAGAGATTGACTAGTGTAGGGAGAGATTGATGAATGAGGTGGAGTGCTCTCAACATTGCTAACTTATGTTGATTGAATGGCAGGGTACGATGGGCACACACCGAGGTTGTGTGTGTGTGCGAGTTTAGCCCACAGGTAACACGAATTGGAATTATTTTCATCATGCGAGTTTTGAATCGTGCGAGAAGCTCAATAAAAAGAAAAAAAAGGGGGGGGGGGGCACACTGCTTGACAGATGACTGCATTGTTTATGCCTGCTGCTGCTGAGTTAGATGCAATTCAATCAGGCAGAAAGATACATATATTTTATTGCAATTATGCAAAATAACAGTCACCCCGAGCGTCCTGGCTCTCATATTGACTGTCTTGATTTTTAGTTATTTCATATGTGGTCCTCAGCAAATGTTGTTCCTTCTGTAAACGAAGCCACTGTGTGTGTTGAGTAGGTGAATTATATGTTAATTTTGTATCCTTGGTAGTAATGTTAGTCTGTTGTTGGCCTGATTATACAAGATTTTATCCCCACTTCAGTAAGCGTCCTCTTTGGCCTGACGAAACTGCCTGAGATTTGCTGTAAACCATGGTTTGTCATTGTATGTTAAATAAGTCCTAGTTGGAATGCAAATATCCCCACAGAAATTGATATATAATGTCACAGTATCTGTGAGCTTGTCCATGTCTGTAGCCTCAAAAACACTCCAATCAGTTATTCTTCCTAAGGTGGTGCCACGGATGGCCACCTCGTTATGGAGCTCTCCAGTTCTTTTTCTGTTTTTGTATGTTTGTCCTGTGTTTAATAATTTATTTCCGATCAGTTTTACCAGAGACGAGCTGCTGAATATTCAGCAGCTCACGGCAGACAAATGTTTACCAGTTTTTGATTGTTCGGACGTTCTGTTGGACGTTTTAGTTGGAAGAGCAGCGGGGCTATACAAGTGCATTAAAAGATGCAAACATGGGAAGCGAGCCAGCGAGCTCGCCAAGCATCCATCTAGCGAATCTCCGCTCTCTTCCTTACAAAATGGATGAATTACTACTCACTTGCAAAAATAAGGACTTCTGCTGTATTGTGCTTCACGGAAACCTGGCTGAGTGAAGCCAATCTGGACAGCGCGTTACATCTACCAGGCTTCCAGCTGTTCATAGTGGATTGCGCCGCATAGTTAACTGGGAAAACGAGAGGCGGTGGAACATGTTTTTACATCAACGAATGTTGGTCTAGAGATTTAACAACGCTGAAGAAGATGTGCTGTCCTAATTTAGAGGCACTCTTCATAAACTGTAAGCCTTTCTACTCACTGCGGGAGTTTTCCTCATGCATTCTTGTGAGTGTTTATATTCCTCCACATGCGCGTGTGAGTGCAGCGCTTCAACTGCTGGCTGATCACATCACAGACATGGAGCAACAAAACCCAGACTCACTTATTATTCTTGGACATTTTAACAAGGCAAATCTTACACATGAACTGCCCAAATACAGACAGCACATTACATGCCCCACCAGAGACAGAAATACATTGGATCACTGATACACAACAATAAAGGATACATATCAGCTCTATCCCAAGAGCAACTTTAGGACTCTCTGATCACTGCCTGGTTCATCTACTTCCGATCAACAGGCAGAAACTAAAAGCAACTAAACAGGTAGTTAAGACTGTAAAGAAAAACATTTGAAGCAGAGCTTGAACTACAAGCCTTGACTGCACTGATTGGAGTGTTTTTGAGGCTTCAGACACCAATCTGGATGAGCTCACAGATACTGTGACATCATATATCAGTTTCTGTGAGGATTTGCGCATTCCTACTAGGACTTATTAAACATACAACAATGACAAACCATGGTTTACAGCAAAACTCAGGCAGCTTCGTCAGGCCAAAGAGGATGCTTACAGAAATGGGGAAATCTTGTACAATCAGGCCAATAACAGACTGACAAAGTAGATTAGAGTGGCTAAAAGAAGCTATTCTGAAAAGCTGAAAAAAACTGTTTTCAGCTAATGACCCTGCATCAGTGTGGAGAGACCTGAAAAGCTTTACCAACTAAAGCTCATTCTGATCCTGGTTCCTCTCAAGTGTTTAGGGCAGCTGCAAGAACACAGATCAGCGCTTATGCATACAGCCCATTTACACTAGCTACAAATGTCTTATAATGGGCTGTCTTCATTTATCGCGTGTGGTTTGTGTGTGTGACATCTTGACTTAATGCATGCTTGCACGAAAATACCACAACTGCCCAATGACTTAAGCTTTTATGACTTATCGTATAGCACTTCGCCTAAGACATAACTTTCATAAAATATATCCTAAAGTTGCAACGTTGCAAATAAGAGAATAAACACACCAAATGTGTAATACATTGCAGAAGATACAAACAATGTATCACGACTGGTATACAACATTGATAGTCGAAGCCTTGGCACAACCACATTGGAGCCATTGTGCTCAAATGGATGATGCAAGTTTGAGTCCAGACTGCAACATGTCTTAATCCCATTCCGTCTCTTTCCCCAATGTTGTCCTGTTCTCAAAATAACAGTGAAATAAAATAAATAAATAAAATAGAATTTAAAATACAGCCGTCAAAGGTTATTTTATAATTTATTTCATGAGTCTTGTACTAAAAGAAACATATTTGTAGGATAAACTCTCTTCAGCTTTTGTAGTTTTTCATTTCCCACAGGGCAAATAAGCTTTTATGTCTAAAAACTTGTAATAGCTCATAAAGTGCTTGAAGTAAAAAAAAAGAAGAGAGAGATTTAAGAAAATTGTACATTTAAAATTTGAAATGGCCTTTAAAGTTGAAGACATTATAGTTTTAGATACAAAGGAATGAATAATCATTTTGATTCAGCATAGTGTGATGACTAATGAGATGGCTAAATAAATTGTTATTATAAGAGAAGTCTTCATTTCTGTAATTGTATATGTAGATCTTGATCAATGTCGCTCTTCCTGTAAATGAATCAAGCCTTAAAGGGATAGTTCAGCCAAAATGAAACTTCTGTCAGCAATTGTGTCCCTAATTTTCAGCAAAACATCTCTTTGTGCTTCACTGTGAATAAATGATAACAGAGATTTCATTTTTGGGTGAAAACTATCCTTTTAAAAGCAACCGCATATATAGAGGTGAATTGTATGTTGTCAACACACATACTGAAAAATTACTCCAGTGTAATTTCCTTAATACAGCATGATAATGAAAAATAAGCTTTTGTGTTTAATGACATTAGCCAGCCATTGCTGAGCTGTAATTAAATGGATTGAAACAAGTGATTATCCAGGTTTGTTGAAACTATAAAATGTAATTGGAAATTTATGCAAATGTGAGAATCCCAAGGTTGCTTCTTGATCCACAGGTGCCCTGGCCGGAGATGGCCGTGGTCTCCAGGGTAACCAGAACATACAAGAAAATAGTGAAATTCTATGAGCTTGAATCAAAGTGTGTTTACCCTGTCTTGAAAACTGTCTCAAGAGAAGGGTGACTGTGCCTTTGTTAAAGTTTTTCAGAGCTCTTCTATCATCTTCATTTGCTTTTTAGCTTTTGATCTCTAAAGGCCCAGAGATGGACATGAAAGATAGAGAAGCATAGAGCAAGTTTTATTTAAGTATTAGTATTATACATTACTAGTCAAAAGTTTGGACACAATTGACTGAAACGACGTGAATATAAAAATATTGCGAGTAATAGCTTAGTCTTTAACATACATGTTACATGTAAATAGGTGTTGCCTATAAGCAGCATTTTGGCTTATAACTTCACAAAAAATAAACAGAATATAAAATAGCACATACCATTACTTAGAAGAGGGGATTCTCATTAATACTAGCCCACACACAACGTAATTGGATGCATAGATCATTGGATAATCCACACTAAGCACAATGTACACAGTACATAATGTGCTAACTGGCTAAAAACACGTTAGCTTTCGTGGATCTAATGACATAATCGAAAACGATGTAGTCATTGTCCAGCATCATGAAACATTAAACCAGTCATATTTGGATTCAGATCGCTGTGATCTGAGGTGGAAGTCATCCAAATATGGGCAGAGAGGATCTTTCACTCTAATTAAATATAGCCACAAGGAAATGGCGCCAAGTACACAACGATGGCTCAAATGACAATGGATCTGAAGGAGATCTTGTTACTCATAACTGAATGATTTGAAGAGAGCATACCTTTAGTCATTGTTGTATTTGCTTTTGATTGCTTTGTTGTATCAACACAAAATTTACTCAGTTACAGGTGACATGATTGGGATGAAAACAAAAGCGTTTTTTCAGAGACACCTTATTTTACACCCTTGAAATATACTGTATAATGTCAAATCAGAAAAATATGTTTTGTGATTTTCAGCATTTTCTTAGGCTGAGAGTCTCATAATTTATCATAATCTATCTATCACGCCAAATTTGAAAAGTTTTCTTTAAAATTATACCTCACAATTGACCCTCATTGTTTGTTATAAGCCTATAATTTTGGGCATGCCACTGAAACAGGAAATCTTTAAGCTTAAAGGGTTAATATACCAATAGGAAGTGCCTCTTTACTACCAAAGTAGGGAAATTGTGTAGAAATGTAACAATTATTGGATAAAATGTTGCTTATAATGTATTGCTAATTGCAGGTTAAATTGCTGTGTTTTCAACTGTCACATTTTCCATGAAAATGCTTTGCTATTGTTATCTGTTGAGAAACTTCTCAATTATCCGCTAACACTTGGAATGGTCAAATGTCTTGCTTCATTTCCCTTCTAAGAATACAACACACAAGTATGCATTTTGCAAGGCTGTATCTCTATGTGATCTCTCTCTCTCTCTCTCTCTCTCTCTCTCTCTCTCTCTCTCTCTCTCACACACACACACACACACACACACACACACACACACACACACACATGCATGTTGGTGCGGCTATCCTTATGAGGACTCTCCATAGACATGATCATTTCATACTTTATGAACTATAGATTATATATCCCCTACCCCTAAACCTAACCTTCACAAAAAACTTTCTGCATTTTTACATTTTCAAAAAAACATATTTTAGTATGTTTTTTTAATAAATTTTAATTATGGGGACACTAGAAATGTCCCCAAAAACCACATTTAGCATTACCCTTGTAATTACAATTTTGTAAACTTAAAAAAATGTCCTCGTAAACCACACACGCACGCACGCACGCATGCACGCATGCACGCACCCACACACACACACACACACACACACACACACACACACACACACAATCTGCCCCTAAGGATGCCTGTTTAAGTGACTGGCCCTGTCCTGGCTGCATTAGGCTGCATGGGTTGCCCACCCACACACACACACACACATTTACACACTCTCAGATAAATGAGGGGCTGTCTGTGACTGCGGGATTTCTCACTCAGTGACATAGCGGCCATTTGTCAGTTCTCTCCGTGGCGCTCTAGAGGCGAGTGTGTGTGTGTGTGTGTGTGTGTGTGTGTGTGTGTGTTTGTGTGAGTGTGTGCACAGCAAAGCCATAAGTCTTGTTTATTTTGCTGGCTGTTGATTTGTTGGACCGTTTCTGTATGCACCATTGTTGTGCTGAAATATTGAAAAATTATTAAAAGCTGTCAGGGTTGAAGTATGAATACTTCATGCCATGCCAGCTGGTGTGTTTACAAGCGATCAATAAAAGCGACCGATGGCTGTACGAAACGATACAATATTTTTCACAGCTGGATTCCTAATCATTAATTCATCTTGTCAGTTTGGTAATCCAGTCATGCTAGCCAAATCATTGGCTGTTAACCATGTACAGAGCACGATTGGCTGCAGTTGAACGGCAGATCATAACTCTACATAATCATGCCATGTCCCTAACCGGCTTTTTCTCCTGCCGTCAATGTAAATGGTCATTACAATGAAATATAGATTTGTAGTGGTGATGTATATAAAATGTAATCTGTTTATTTTTTTAGAGCAATGTTTTTTAAGGCCTTTTTGAACACTGTTTTCGACAATGATTTGAAAAGTCACTCCACTTAAGTACAGTGGCTGTACCATGGTTCTGGGATGGTATCAGTTGGTAATACCGTTATACTTTTGGCATAAACCATGCTACTAATGATTAGAAAGATTACTACATTAATTTACCATGGCATTTACATGGTATTCCAAGGTATAGTACTTCATAGAATACATAGTACTACTATGGAACATGAACTAAAAGACTATGGTAGTACCATGCTACAGTGGTTTAATGGTCAGAGCTTTGGCGCAGTGGTTGGCACAAGTAATTTTGACATGTTGGAGCCATGATGCTCACACAGGTGATTTAGGTTTAAGACCAGCACGTGACACGTCCTGATTCCATTCCCCCTCTTTCGCTCTCCAATAATTCCCAAAATTAAAAGTATATAGTGCTGCTGACAAATAGTAGACACTTAAAATACAGCCTTTCGAGGGTTATTTTAAAAATAATTTTATGAATTGTGTTTTAATATTCAAGATTTATCATATCCCACTGTGCAAACACATGTTTATGTCTTAAACTGATAATAGCTCATAGTGTGGTTGAAGTAAAAAAAAACAAAAAAAAAAACATGCCATTTTAGAAAACTGAACATCAATTATTTGTTGATGACGTGTTAATTTTTTACATAAAAATAAATGACTATTAATTTAGATTCATCATTGATCTGACTAGTGAGATGAACTGACGGTAGCTTTCTCCAGGTATTATAAACCTCTTCATTTAAGCGCTCTTGTATTAGAATTTGTGTACAACTGATTTTGAGTGATCATTTCCTTAGTAATAACCTTTTGACACATTCTGCGAATTATCCAATATATGTCAGCTAATTGATTTCTGTGACTTCATGGCTTCCTGCCTCAGAGACCCCATAATTTGAACACATTGGCGGTTTTTTCATCAGAGACAGCGAGCTCATAAGACCTCAGTATGTGGCCTGCCATAACACTGCCAGTCCACACAGATGCAATCAATTCCATTTGTGGCGAAATTCTGAACTGTAATAGAGATAAAGAGCCCATCAGTGTGTAAGCATTAGTATTGTTTACACACTGAGTCATGGCCTGATGCACGCTGCACTCCATCCCGCCTTTGACAGCAGAGTAAGAGCGCAGGAAAATGACCAGCTCTCTCCTCTGAGCTATGAGGGGACTCGACTTGAAGTGCCTTAGGGGCCCAATAAGAAATGTGTACAGAGATTGCGCTAAGAAACATCGCCCGTGGTGCGGGACGTGATTCGGGTGTCTAATACCATTGATGGGACTTACAATAACAATTCAGTCAAAACAACATTAGGAGAGTTTGATGTCGGCATGTTCTAAATGGCCCCCTCTTACGCTCATGGGGATATTACATGGCATAAAACCAACTACTGCGTTATGACTTCTTTCCTCTATTTGATTTTTTGGTCTATAGTGCCAGTAGATAAATTATAGTATTTCATTCAAATGAAGCATTCCTGGGATTTTAGAATGGGGAGGGGGATATGAGATACCTGCTTTACAAACCTAGGCTGGATTGTTTGTCCTAGCTGGTCTCTCAGCCTGGTCAGTTGGCTGGTTTTGAAGTATTTTGGGGCACATTTCAGCTGCTAGATCAGCTTGGCCAGGCTGGGAGACCAGCTTAAACTGTCTAAAACCAGCTAACTAAATTGGTCTGGTTTAAAGCTTAAGTATGCAAGACTAGTGACACAGAATGGAATTTCAAAAAACAGAACTAGGTTTTCAAGGTAGCTTTCAGAATACGGCCCTCATCTACCACTGAGCGAACAAACTAATAGCCCTACCCCCAATTAATGTCATTGATTGAACAATGTTGTTGGGGAGGGTCTAAATGGTTCCACAGAGGGAGTGTTTACAGTTTTTGAGAAATGTTATCTATGAATGGCTTATAGTTGTCTCTGCATTTTAAGCTGGGAGAGGAGAAAGTATTTTAACACTGAATTTTAACATACTTCAGGTTTCTATACTTTCCTGTTTGTTTGAGTGACATGTCCATCTTGACACAGGAACTCCGGCTTAACCAATAGTGTGAGTTTGGGACAGGGCTATCTGTTTATTTGACCAATAGTGTGAGTTTGGGAATTTGTTTGAAAACAGGGAAAGTTTTTGCAACTAGTGGTGCTGAAATGACACACTTCAGCTTTAAATCGGCAATTGACTGTAGAAGACGACTCTAATGTTTACGCTAATTTTAGCTTTAGTGTAATGCGACAACGTGAATGCAATACGTATGCATTGCGCTATGGATTGCTGTCTGCCTCATTTGGGAATGCAACAACACGTAAAATGACGCGTAAAATAACACAAGTTTGCATAGCTACGTTTAGAAGCGTTTGCGTTCACACACTTGCGCAGATGCATGTATGTTTTGGGCCCAAGAGCTAGAAAGAAGTGAAAAGAGAGAGAGAGAGGGGTCAAGCAGAAGGATCAGAGTGAGGCCTTGTTAGATGAGTGCTCCTCTGTGCTTAGATGGTTTTTCCTCTCTCTTTCGAACTCTCTTTTTCCCCTCGGTCCTTTTATTGCGTGGGGCGCTAGTCAAATCGCAGATCAAAGCTGCATTCAGTGCATGTAAGAGCAGATCATTTGCACTTCCATGAAATCTACCATCGCCGACACCACTAAACCTTTGCATTCATTAATATCCAAAGCAAAGACAAAGCCGGTGATGAATAGGATGTTCGGATCATTTGAACCAAAAGCAAGCCCTTTCTGCTCCAACAGACTCCATTTAAACCTAAAACAATGCTTATTTTATAATAATTTATTTGTTTATCAAATCTCTCCTTGCTAACATGGAAGCATGTGCTAGATTATTAAAGGAGCGATGGGGAAACATTAGCCAGAGGCGAAAACTGCTTTATGTAGGCTGTTTATTATCACCTAGGAAACATTTTTCTACTGAATTTGTTTTTTGCTGAAAGAGAAACACTGTAGCCATATGAATATAATTCACTCAGATGTAATAGATACAGAAGTTTGTTTCCTGAAGGAAACTGTGAGAGGGGAGGAATTCCTCTGTACCTCTAAACACAGGGGAAAAAATGTTTCCTTGATCAGTATTTTTGTCTTGTTTTCCAGTAAAAATATCTTAAGTATTCTGAAAACAAGATACATTTTACATGAGAAGCAAAATTACAAGATAATCAAAAGTATTTATCTTACCCCATTAGTACAAATTTTCTTCTAGTTTTAAATGGATAGTTCACCCAAAAATGAAAATTCTCTCATCATTTGCTCACTGTCATGGCATCCCAGATCTGTATGACTTACTTCTGCAGAACACAAACAAAGATTTTTAGAGGAATATCTCTGCTCTGTAGGTCCATACAGTGCAAGTGAATGGTGATCAGGCATTTGAAGGTCCAAAAAGGAGATAAAAATTTGTGTTCTGCAGAAGAAAGAAAGTCATTCACATCTGGGATGGCATGAGGGTGAGAAAAAGATGAGAATTTTCATTTTAGGGTGAACTATCCCTTTAAGCATGAATCTAAAATATGTTTAGTAGGGTTAGTGTTTGTAGTTCAGATTCCTCTTACCGATTGCGCTTCCTTAATGGTCCCATTAACGATTCTTTTCAATTGATTTTGCTTCGTTTATGCCTCTCATCCACACTGGAATGGCAATTTCCGCCACCAAAAACAGAGCATTTAAAAAACACTCTCCATAATTGTATACGTTGTACAACGGTGAGGATTGCAAACTGAAAACGGAGATTTCAAACGTAAACAGATTAGTGTGTACATGGCCTTAGTGTCATTTTATTATTAAAACAAGAAAAAACTGTTTGGTTTTGAGGTTATAAAAATACATTTATTTAAGATGTATTTTCTGAAAACAAGTCTTATCTTAAAGAATTTTGCCTCTCAATTACATTTATTTTGTTTTAAAAATGTTGTTCCTCTAGCGACACCAAATGGAATTTCAAAAATTACCGGTTTGACAGCCAGATAGTTCCGCCTTTAACTGGCATCATTGGTTTAGACAACTTTGCTTCAGTGATCGGAGTGCACATACAAATTAAGCAATGTTTTGAAAGCGTCAAAGTGTTTAAATTTTTGGGGGAAATCAACATACCAATGGCTTATTTATGGTTGTCTCTGCATATTAAGCTGGGATAGGAAATAGTATTGTAACATTGCGAACATTGCATACTCAACCTTTAAGAAAATGTTGTATTGGACATTATCCGTCTCTTATTTGACTTGCTTTAGATTTATTTGACTAGATTTATATGCACTAGCAGTGCCCCATTAATGTAAATGTTGAACATCTCTTGAAGGAAATTCTGTGATGTAGTGTGAAGGTTAACATAAAGAACCCTCTCTCTCTCTCTCTCTCTCTCTCTCTCTCTCTCTCTCTCTCTCTCTCTGCCCATTTTCAAGAGTTTTCGCCTCAAACCAATTTCTCCCCCTAAGCTGCCGACAGCACGACAGACAATCCATCCGTCTCTCTGCGTGACATGCTGTCATTGCTTTTATAGAGAAAACACGCTAATATTTGTAGCACTTGGGCTGAGTGACATATGTGAAATGTGCTCGCGTTCACTCAGCACAGGAAAGCACAGTCAAACCTCTGTGGTGTGCATGTGGTAACAGTCAGTGTTGACCTTGGCCAGGGTGGTGGTGCCCGCTGCAAACGTGGCACTCTTCCCATGTTGCCGCAGGGTGGTGGTGCTGCTGGAGGAGCTTACATTAGACACAACAATAAGTGTGACTCAGCATTTGCAAGCTGAGTGTGCCTTTAGCAACGTTGTTTTGTAAATAAGTGTGGAAAGGAAGGACATTTTAGCCTGGTCATATTGGGTAAAGTGTTCCTCCTCCTGAGATTGTTTTGAAATCAACAACCTTGAAGACAATGCAAAAACAATAGCATCAATGAACTTCACTGGAAAGTTTTTGCTTAATGTGCAAAAGACAGATCAGACAGTTTGTTGCGTCAAAAATTGGTCACAGCTAACATCTAAACACAATTTGAAAACAAAATGTATTTGTTCCTGCTGAAGCTTCACTGATACGCCGTTGTCACCTAACGTAATTGACATTTGAAGCTTCACAGTTCAGTCGTTTCAGACAAGCATCGTAATTGCAAGACAGCTACGTTTGAACCATTTTGCTTTTTAATGAGAGCGCCGTTTTGATTGGACTCTCACACGTCATATTGAAGTAATGAACTCAAAACAAAGCAGTTGTTGTTAAGATGCTGTTATGCTTCAGAAGACACTGAACGCTCACAGTAAAGCTCAAGGTCATCTCAGTGGAGCTCTGTAATTTTGCCTCTTTTCATTCAGTGTTTTTGTTCAAATTCCACTGTAAAAGGCGCACAAGTGAGGCTTATCTCCTTTTGTGCGTTCTTAATTGTCATTTCCTAGCATAAGTGCATTAACCTCTACTCGCTGTTTCAATGACACTGTAGTTTGATTTGAGCTATCTGTCATTTTTAATGTGTTAGTTATAGGAAATGAAACATAATGTTGTTGTATAATTGATTGATGAGTGTAATTAAATGTATTATGATGTAATTACATGTTTTTAAACATTTAAGTAGGCGGCGTGTGATCTTATGTTTGTCTTAGTCAAGTAAAGTGTATCCACCTTTTGTTTCAAATGCAGGATTTAACAATAAGGATGGTTCAATGGCCCTTGTGCTCAGGGGCAAAAATGTCATCAAAATGTTGGGGGGGACAATAAACATATCAATTCTCAAGAGCAATTTTTGAAGGGGACACCAAGGTTTTTTTTGTTATTGCCCCATTTGCATAGAATATATCATTATATTATTTACAATACACATATTTTAATGATATTTTAGGGGGGGACAACCCTCAGATGGGGGGGGGGGGGGTGTCCCGATTTCCGCCTATGCTTGTGCTGGTGTGAGTGTGTTTCTGGTCAGTTGACGGAACTGTTATTTGCTATATCAGGGCAATGCTTATGTTACTAAATATTTACATTTGTGGATTATCTAACATTGTTGTGCAAATCTGCGAATGTAAAACTGTAACATCTAATTTACCCTATTCGGACGGGACTAGTTTTCCCTGAGGAAGTTGGGGAAATTTGTATTACACAGACATTCTTTGTGATTTTAATCCCATCCGAATCTGATAAATCTGTGTTTTTCTCTCACAACCTCTGTAAAAATTCCAGAGAAAATGTCCTACTGTTTTTCGGCTGACTCAAGGGTCCTCTGAGAAATCTAATCCCATCCATATGCAAATGTTTGTTCGTGCTGATATTGAATTTTCACAACGCTTCTCATCTATTTTGACCTGCACGAAGTACCGTTAAAGGTGCTGTAAGTGATTTTTTTTCATGGAAAGGTATGCACAAAATAATCTTACTCCCTGAAAGATATCACTGAAATAACTGCCCTGAGATATCACACCAATCACTGTGACCGTTATAATCTCTTTAAAAAGTCAAATAAAATGTGTCCGCGGACCGCAAACAAATTCGTTCTGTAGCCAATCAGACGATGTCTGAGGCGCTTTCTGCCTGTCAATCATTTTGGGTGTTCTTTTGTTGTATTTGCAACAAATTATTGATCTTAGTGCCATATCCTGATTTATAATTTGTCAGTTGAGTGCACTATTTCGCTACTCTTGTATTTGACAACTGTGGGAACATGCTTTGTGTCGGTTTCAACTATAACGGTGCAGTGTTTTGGAAAGAGGGGACATGACTAAATCAACAGCTCAGTCTCATGAAAGTTAGAACAGCTAAAATGGCTTTCAGCACCTTTAAGATTGGACTTATACACGCCGATCTTCTGCCTGCTGCATGCCTAAAAAAATAAGAAAATAACATTAACAAGGAGACTTTGTTAACTTTGTTGAAGTTCCAAAAATGGTTGTGAAAGTCTTTGAAGAATCAGTTTAAATTGCCTAAAAATTATATCCAAATAATTTGTTGTGCAACATTTTCCTTAATTTTACAGCAAAAGAATTTATGAAGTATGTTGTTAATAAATAGAATCTTACTGTACATTTTTTTTATTTATTTTTTTAAGACAATGCTTAATGAAAAATACAATCTGAGACTTTTAATATGTTGCTAAAAAGTAAAAGTGAGTTAATGCCAGTCAAAATGTTGGCAGGGCCAGTACTGCACCAACTGAACCAGCAGAAGAAAAACACATATTGTTATAGTTGAGCTTGGTGAAGTAAGATCTCTTGGATATTACTCTTAACACTAAATATATTGGACTGTCTTTTAGTCTTCTATCACATCACATGAAGTCTTTTTTTCATTTAGCAGTAAACAGTCTGGCATCTATCTCAACATACTTTGAGTGGTGTTGTTTGTGCTTTCGGTTTTAAAGATCTGTCTCGGTGATTGTCAGCTCTGTATGTGTGTGTTTATGTGAGTGCTTGTGTACAGTTATGTGTATGGATAAGACACTGTGCAGGTGGATGGATGGTAGTTCTCTGGGGAACTCCAAATCGAGTGCTTTAAGATTAGACCCGTGCACTTCCGAGCTTTCTAAGTATATGGCCGATTCAATTTTGTTTCCATCGTAAGAGCTTCAAGTCGTTTTACGGCAGAGAAATCCAATGGCCCTTCAGTAGTCTTTATCTCTTTTTGTACGAATATAAAAAAGCTTTCATTTTATGCGACAGCCTTTCGCGACTGCTTTTCCTCCTCGTACGTTCTAACTTTGCTTCCTGTGATGCCCTGGTCCCCCTACCCCTTTGAAACATACTGTAATTAAATGATCAACAGAATGCTTCACCGCCTGCCAACTGATAGTGGGCAGGACTGCCAATCGCAATCTCTCAAAAGCACAATTCAGCGGGGAGCCCGGCGGTGCTTGTTTCTCCTCTCAGCTTTTCTCTCTCCATATGGGTTTCTTAGAAAAACCCTCTCTCGCTCACACATATCCTTTCAGGCTACAACCAGGTGTGTCTCTAAAAGAACCTCATTCCTTTTATTCAAACGGATTCATTAAGATGTTCCTGAAACATGATAACTAGGCTAATCTATTGAGATCAAGAAACGATTCGACTGTAGCCAGGAAGAATAGTTTTCAGGGTAAGTCTGTATAGATGTACAGGTTTACGCTTCTTTTTCACATTCATGTTGATTCAGTCAGACGTGAATCAGTCGTTTGCAACAGACAATAATTTGAATGAACGTTTGAGCTATTCACAAGAGATGAGCGATGAAGACTATTATGCTAAATGCTAATTTAGCGTGTTTAAGGAACAATTCTCCCAAAATTTATATTCTCGCCCTCGTGTTGTTCCAAATCCGTATGCTTTTATTTATTTTAATTTGTTTTGTGGAAAATGAAAAGAGAATTTTTGAAGAATCGTTACCCAACTCTTGCCATAAAATGAGAGTTCATAGTGACTAGCGGCTGTCAATCTTGAAAAAGGCTACCAAAACAAAAAGCACAATAAAAGTAGTCTGTGCGACGAATATGAGTGTGTCTGTATGGAAAATGATTACTTTTCTTTTCCACTGTAAACCCCTGATTTGATTCCAAACCCATTTGCTGTTGTTGAGTAAATAATGTCAGAACTCTCCTTTTTTCCATGAACCTATTCCTTTAAATCTTAAATGAACTCAAATGAGCAGAGCTGAATGTTCTGGGTGGGAAGTTGCATCTGATCTGTGAACAGTTTTTAACCTGTTAACCTGCACCCCCACTCAGGGGCTCACAGCTGAAAATGACATACCTGAATTAAAATAAATATAGCTCCTGAGAACAGTGTACCACAGGCACAATTAAGGTCTCTTTGGAAAGAAGACACTTGGCACTCTACTAACAATAAATCAGAGTTGATAATGCTCAAACAAATAAAAAGTTATAAAAGTTGAAGTGCCTCATAAATAATGTGAACTTCAAAAAATGTTTTATTATTTCATGTACAAATATATAAAAATAGACCTGGAGGAATCCAATTAGGTAAAGGATTGAAAGCCACAAGTCTCATCAGTTTATATTTCAAATTTGAGGAAGATATAATGAAAAATGGGGTTCCTGCAAGCTTTTTTCCAAGACTATGTCAGTTCCCTTTCTCCCTTCCCCTGCGCGAGGCACATCCCCAGAAATGACATCCCCAAACTAAAATAATTGTAGTTACTGAACAATTTGCTCTACATGCACAATTTAGACACATTTAAAAAGAAGACACTTTGGAGTTTATTACCCAAATGTAAAAGTTGAAAAAACTTACACAGACAAACATTTATAGAATTTAAAGTGTCTTGAAGATAATTTGTACTGCAAGTAACATTGCATTATTTTATGAAAAAATAAATGAAAACAAACCTGGAGGAATCCAGTTAGGTAATTGATTGAAAGCCACAAGTCTCATCAGTTTATATTTCACATTTGAGGAAGATATTATGAAAAATGAGATTTCTGCAATATTTTTTCCAAGACTATGTCCAGGTACCAAGAAGCCTCCTTGGATACCTCAAAAAGCAACCTAATGACCAAATGTTATGAAGGGTACTGCAAGCTATTTTAGTCATCATATACACTGTTCCATGCTTTTTCAATTATAAAATAATCCACACAGCTGTTGCATGGGAAAGAATGGAAAGATAATTAGCACCGCATGTCAAGTAAATAATTCTGTATAGTTTTTATGCGGCTGGCCATTCAATCAACAATCAAACTGATGGGCAGTCGCTTAGACAGCATTCATAAATCAACAATCAAACTGATGGGCAGTCGCTTAGACAGCATTCATACTAAAGGTCGTCCATACAATCAAACTGATGGGCAGTCGCTTAGACACGTATAATGTGTGCATGTTACATAGCAACTCACCGATGTAAAATTGGACCATCTTTTCCGCCCTCAAGCATATCACCCTCGACGCTGTCTTCACTCTCCTCAATTTCGCCATCGCTGCTTCGAAAGTGATCGCAAATAAAACATCTTCAGCAGAAAAAACTTCTTTTGACGATCCATTTGATGAGATAATCCGTCCAGTAAGTAAGACGTGAAAACAGATGTTGACTGGGGAACCGCTTTTTACTATGGCTTGTTTGTTGTCAAATGACGGGGTGTGGTCACAGCCTACGCCGCAGGTTAGCTCCTCAATAGAGAGTGGCTGATTCAAATAAATAAAAAACATCTTGTTCAGCGAGGAATTTAGACTTCCGGTATCGTTGGAATCGTGCACTGCTTGGCTACATTTTCTATCAGTCATATAATTTCAATTCTTTCATTGGCTTTCGTTGTAAAGACAAAATAATAGGATCAGCATATCATGACGCCAAAAAACTGACCGCAGTGTTTGGATATTTTGACCTATATATTGCCTATCTTTGTATTTGTGTGTGTGTGTGCGGTCTTAATTTGTTCATTACACTCTAAGCAACACACCCATATAACGCTCGGCTACCGGGAGTCTGTTTTTATGCATAATTTTATTGCATAACCGACAAGTATGATACTTCACCCTGAAGAAACTCGATGTAAACAAAGGAATAACCATCGATGTTACAACGTTATTGTTTCTTTGGACTAAAAATGCTCTATGGGATGTTATTCAGTGGACCCTCACCTTTCCATTCAATCTGGAACTTTTAGCAGTGGATGCGTGTGTGGCTCGTTATTACGACACTACTGGTATGTACTCCGCTTTTGATTACGTGTGTTTTGATCTGTACTGCTTACATAAATGCAAGAAATACATTCGTTATAAGCTTTTCATCGTAAAACAGAGCTCTATCATCGATGCTTGAGGCTTACACCTTTAAAATGATATATAGTTTGCCAAGATTAATGATGTTCTTTCACGTTAAATCTATTCATAAACATTAAACTTGTGGGGGAAAAAAACTCTTCCGTGCGCTGGCGCTCTGGCAAAGGTTAACAGGTTAATGGTATGTCTCCCACAGCGCACATCTGTTTGAAAATTGACCTGGGACTAGTGGCCTCTTTGCACACACACTGAATGGGAAATAACACTTAATGCTGTTCGCTTTGGCTCTCAGCTGTTTTTGAAGCAAGATTAAAAGCCTCGCTCTCCCTCTCTATCTTTCTAAAGTCAAGTCTGTCTAATTCTGGAGCAGTCAGCCTGACAGACCTCTTCTACAGCAGTGGCTTTCAGGTGAATAAGAATAGAAGGCTACATTAAACATCTTGTAATCTGTAAAGCACTATAGCATTTCAATGAATACAGTATTTACAACTAATTTGAAGGTTCATTGTGTAATTTCTGCGCCTTTAGCAGCAACGGATGTATTTGGGATTCCTGAACACTACCTCAGTTTTTCGGACAGACAGGTAGTACCTCTCCAATGGCACTTTCCCACTGCACGTTACGGTTCAACTCTGCTCACTTTACAGTTTAGTGCCGCCTCAATGAGGGTGGGATTATAGGCTGATCATCATAGTTGCGCCACCTCTACTGCCGTGACATCATCTTAAACGCGTCACAAACAATACTGACCATAAACAACAAAATGACCGCTAGCTGTTAGCTACTAGCTCATTGTGCTGCATAAAGCAGTTGTTGCATGGTGATTTTACCAAGTGTAACAGTTAAATTGGCCTGGTTGTTTTAGAAGGAGGCTTTCCAGTAGCTGGTCAACTAAATAAAGTGAAGCTTTCAAGCAGAATATAGAGTTAATGTAACAAAACGTACCATCCTCCATCCTAGACTCCAACAACGCTGTGACCGAGTCCAGGACACTCTCCCTCCTATTGCTCACTCAAATGGACGCTATTGCCATATAGCGTCCATTTGGTCGATCCACTTCCATTTCTTCTGATTGAACCACTCCGGCTGTTGTGGTCCTTCGTGGCTCTGTAGTCACAGATTTCCCTACACTGTTGCAGCCAGCAGCTGAAGGTTACTTGTAAAAGTTATAGCATTAGTTGAGAAAGAATTACTTTCATAAGCAGAATGGACATTATAACTGAAACATACTCAAATTAATCAGAATCAAATCATGTTAAAATGTAATTGAATCAACAGCTTGTAAAGAGGAATTGAATGAAATAGGGAAATCTGGTGTAATCTAGTGTTATGACCTGGTGTAAACAGCCATGTGTTTCACATGACCACATGTGATCGGATCACCCAAGATGCATCATAATACCAGGTGGAAATGGGGCCTAAAATTCATTATACAACCCAACATCCCAGTAAAGTGGGACTTGATTTTATCCACAAGCATTTGATTGGATCAAGGATGTAAGGCTTTGATGTCATTGGTGAATATTATTTTTTTCCCACCTGTTCAGTCTTTGTAATATCAGCAAAAAAAGAAAAGTTGTTTCAGAGGTGGATAAAGCTATTATTTTTTATTTTGTTTTATTAAGAATAATATGCACTTATGATATGTACACAATAACACCAGAGACATTTGTTAAGAAAGTAAAAAGGGTCAATTTGGAATTCATGTTGATATTAAACACACTTTTGGGTTTTTGTTTTATTTATGGTTCGCTTGCACATGATGTGAGATGCTTGCACACATGCTTATACTTTTCTTCCAGCTTGCTTTTGGACTGGCCTTGCTTTGCCATTAACACAGTGACTTACAGTAATGCGACTGTTAGCTCAGTTGCATAAAGACCTGCCTTTTGTAAGGGCACAGCAATCAATGCAAATGGGCCACAACCACTTCGGCTTTTTGTGCTCGCCTCGTTAATAGGAGTGTTAATTAATGTTGCAAATACCTTGAAGGGATAACTTTTGAAAATTCAAGGCTGTCTCGGCACAGAAGCCACTTCATGCCGGCTCTATAATAGGAATGTATTGAATGGAAAATTGATGATTCAAAAACTTGCAGATGCTTCAATTGGAAGTGTCTAATTAAAATAAAATTTGATGCAACAATGACCCGATGAGAGAGACTCGCCATAAGAGCCGAGCTCCTTATATTGTATGTCAGAGTTAATTTCGGACTGAGAGCATCAAAGGCTCGCTCAATAATGGCACAGTATATTTTGTTTATCTGCTAGGAATACTGTTTTGACTGTTGAATGAAACAAACTAATCACTTTAAAAGCCTCCCTGGTCGCTCATTGGTTTTAAATCACTCAGAAATAATACAGTCTCACAATAAATTGAGCTTGATTTGAATAGATAAAAAACAAGCTTGATATCATGCATCTGACAAGCTGGAACGAGTGTGAAGTGAAGTTGCTAGAGTGTTTGTAAAGGCTGAGGAGGGTGTTTGGAGAACAGGTGCTTCTTGGGTGCTTCTCATTGTAGATGGCTTCACTTGGGATGGTGTAACATATTTACTGCAATAAAGCAGAGAAAATCTGGCGACAGAAAACAAAAGAAAGATTTGCCAAACAACAAGGCTATAGTCCAGTCATGTGACTCTTGGGTATCTGTACTGCCAATGCTCGAGGCCTTGTGTTCTGCCGGCTGAACCCAGACTGAAATCTGCCATTTAGTACAACATGAGTAAAAAGTTGGTGATGGAAAAATAAAAATGAACTACTTAAACTATGTGTAACGCAATGTGTTCACAATCACAAACAGTTTATGTCAATCAAAATTAAGTTGAAAATAAAAAAAATGAAAATATATAGTTTAATTCTTCCTTCAAAGTAATTGCACAAATATGTCTTGTCACTTATAAAAAAATTAAAAATATGTACTACGGTACCATAATTAGAAAAGATCTGATGATTTGTTTTTAGAGAATTTATCTTGCATTTGTGGTCTTCTGGCACTGACAGATGTTTTCCATTTGCTTTAAGTGAAAATACAGTTAAATTCTAGATATATTCTCTGAAAACGAGCCTTTTGCTTATCGGGATAATATATCTAGTTTTAAAGTAATTGTTAAAAAAAATAAATCTGTCATCAGTTACTCACCCTCATGTGTTCCAAACCAGTTTGACCTTCTTTCTTTTCTGGAACATGAAAGCAGATTTTAGGCAGAATGTTCACCTTAGTAACCATTCACATTTATGTTTTTATTTTTTATTATATTAAATGAAAGTATATTGTGACTCAGGCTTTCATTAAGGCTGTTAACTGGACAGAGAAACTGAATATTTTTTTTTTTACAAAATTCAAATTAAATTCAGCAGATTTTTGAATTGACAGTTTCTATAGTTTCCAGTGCTTAGAACACACCCACAATTTTATTTGATTTTAATTTCACTGCCCTAGCTGTCTGACTAACATATAATTTTGTCTTCAACACAAGAATAAAAGTCAAATGAGTTTGGAACAACATAAGGGTAAGTAAATAATGACAGACTTTTCATGTTTAGGTGAACAATTCATGGATGTTTAAATATTTTATTGAATCACAGTGATGCTTTCTGATATGTTTTAGCAGTGCAAGCATTAAATGAAAACCTCACATTTTGCGTTACATTCAGTTGTTCGCAGTACATAAACTCTCGTACGCTCCTCGAAATGATACTTCAGGCTGATACCACATCAGCTGTTCTTCTAAGAAACTGTACAGTCATGCTTGTCCTTTACAAAGTTGTTTCAGTGCATGGAAGTAGATTTGTGCTCAAAAGATGGAAGACTTGAAAGAAAAATGTGTGTGTGCTTTGAGCACCCCTCAGAGGAACACTCTCATCCTCCTACACACACCCTCCAATAACACATCAAGCCGTACACACAAGCCAGAGTTTGTGTTACAGACACCGAGAGATGCAGCTAGCTCATTGTTTCTCTTTCACCATAAATAACATTAGAACAGCTTGTTTGCAAGTTGTTTTTTCTCGACTTTTTAGATTTTTCAAATGTCATGAAGAGGACAGGCTGCCAGACCATTTGTTAACAGTTTCATATGTTTTTCCCTACGAGGCAATTTTCTGCAATGATATTCTCGTCTTGACAATAGCGAGAGAAAAGCGCTATTATTACCTCGCTTCGTTGACTCAATCACAGCCCTGCTGAACAGCTCGCCATCTTGTCATTACTGTCTCTTTATTTATTTTTGACTCAATTACACTCGCACAGTGCCATACCACTTATATCTCTACCAAAAAACTCATACACATTTATTGGTTGATTGAATTAAATATGATATGACTAAAACACAACCTGCAGTATTCATGGAAAAGGACACACGCTTACGAAACATTTGTTAAACACACTGAAATATGAATTGTTCATCCCAAAGCACACATTCTTTGTTATTTACTCACCCTTTTGTTGGTCCAAACCTGATGACCTAATTTCTTGCACGGAAATCAAAACGAGACATTTAGTAGAATGTCCAAGCTGCTCTTTTCCATATAATGGAAGCAAATGGGGACAACGGCTATGCAATGATGTGGTATTTTCTTTTTTGCCTGAACTACTCCATAAGGATTTAACGCTAGGAGATGCCAAAGGTCCATTTGCATTCATTAAAGCTCTTCCCTATCAGGTCGCCTTTGGTCGGCCGTTATTTTCCGCACAATAATGAAAATGTGTATGGAGACGGATGGGGGTGAGAGCTTTGCACTGGATCGGGGTGGTGGGGATGCCTGGCAGTCTAAGCATGTGTAAAATATATTAATTTGCCTCTTGTCATTTTTGCTAGGATAATTCTAATGTTGTCATGGTAATTTGGGGCCGGAAGGCAGCAGGTCACTTTCCAAACAGGGAGCATGTGCGGTGAGCACGAATTCTTGCAAGGGGCTGATAAGGCGCCGTGTGCAGCCTTCAGCTTCATGATGAATCACCCGCTTATCTGCGCAGACCCAAAAGAGCTAGCTCCCACTGCACAAGACTGAGAGAGAGAGAGAGAGAGAGAGAGAGAGAGAGAGAGAGAGAGATTTTTCATTATCAGCAAATAAGGGATAAAATGCTTGCACACAATAACAGCCATGTTCCCTATGCAAACCTGCTTGAATAACTGAATGGAAGCACTATCAGCTCACATTGAGTTTGCGAGGTTTCAGAAACAAATGCGCAACATTTTTATCATCACTGTTCAATTTTCTTGCCATTGTGGCAACGTGTTTGATACGGTTCATTACTATGGTCAGAGAGACGCCACGTGGAAGGGCCATTATGTAAAAACTGTTTTTCTTTAGCAGGTGACTCAATCAGGAAAGGTTCCCTACACTCGTTGCTTTCCAGGCATCAAGTAATGATTATTAATAAAATCTTAAAGGGATAGTTCACTCAAAAAATGACAACTCCGTTATCCTTTACTCACCATCATTCTGTTCCAGTGTTGTAGCATTTGTTTCCGTACACTGAATGGAACTGAATGTTGACTAATTCTTTCCTTCTGCCTAACATCTATTTTTGTGTCCCATGGAAGAAAGTCATACGCACTTGTATTGACGATAAATGTGAAATGTAAATGACAGAATTTTCCATTTTGTGTGAACTGTTCCTTTAAAACTCACGAGAAAGTCATAGAAATGTATATAATGTAACTATAGTTTTATACATATGTTATAATATCTAAAATATTTAATATGCTAAACATTGCTCTTGTGAAGAGTAAAACTTGCTTGAAAGCTGTAGTGTTGTCTAATATGTTAGTGAATCATTCTTAGGCAGAATGGTAGTCTCAGTCACCATTTACTTTCATTGTGTCTTTTTCTTGCATTTTTACATTTCCATTTATACATTTGGCAGATGCTTTTATCCAAAGGGACTTACAGTGCACTTATAACAGGGATAGTCCTCCCAGAGCAAACTGGAGTTAAGTGCCTTGCTCAAGGACACAATGATGGTGGATGTGGGGATCTGTTTCTGCTTACCAGGTCTGTGCTTTAACCCACTACACCACCACCACTTCATACAGTGAAAGTGAATGGTGACTGAGGTTGTCATTCTTCCTAACATTTCCTTTTGTGTTCCGTGGAAGAATTAATCCAAATGGGTTTGGAACCACAAAAGTGGGAGGAAATGATGACAGAATTTAAATTTTTGGGTAAACTATTCCTTTAAAAGTCATGATAAAATCATAGAAATGCCTATAATGAATATATATATATTTGTTCTAAAATATTCCATAAAAACTGCTCTTGTGTAGTTAAACTTGCTCTCAAGCCATATTTATTTGTTTTGTTTTATTCAATGAGTCAAACCAGATCATAAATCACTAAAAAAAAAACTTTCCCAGTTATCACAAATAACTGTAAAGGTTATGGAAAATTCATCGAAGTTCAAAAGGTGTGGGAAACTTGGGGAAAATTTTCTCTGGGAAATTTTTGGTATCTGCATTTTAGCGTTTCGCTGAGGCATTTTATTAATACAGAAATACAGGATCGCTCCGTGTTGTAGCTTATTAGAACATGGACACCTACCATGTGTGAGGTAGGAAGGGATTAAACACACACACAAACACAGCTGTACGTGGACTTCCTGCTAAATGGATGTTCACTGCCATACCACTTCTATTGCCTCTGGGCAACATCCTCTCCCCAGTCTCACTTCTCCCTCCTCCTCTCTCGCCTCGTGTGTGTGTGTGCACACACAAGCTGAACTGGTGGTGAATAGTCTGTGATAACTGCTGATGAGGTGTCGGGATTCGTCCTTTATTTTTCACACATATTGCATGTGGGTGATCAACCTCTCCACATCTCAGGCCGTTTTACATAGCGCGGAAAGGTTGCCTGGGTACCAACCACACCAATTTTGTCTTTTTTTCTTTTTATGGTCCATATTAATTTCACCATCTCCTGATTTTCCCTGAGGGTAGCTTTTAGACTCTCCAGAGAATCAGTCTCATAGTTCTCATGTAATCTTGCTACTTTTCAGTGCAGTTCGTAAATGAATCACTGTCTAAAATCGCGCTGCATGGTTTCTAAAGTCTAATTAGGAAGCCTGTACGCCTTCCTTTTATTTCTTTTACATTTAGCACATCGCTAGCTCTCTGTCTACAAGCCGCAGTCATTCCATTTGTTCATTAGTGAAAGATTTTTATGTATTAGGAAATGGAAGGAATGTAAATGGCAGCGTAATAGATATTCATGAACTTCGGAATTCATGCATATGCATGAAATAACGAATGCATAATTCAATTCAAGTTGTGAAGACTGATTCAGCTTGATTCCTAAAAGCAATAAGGGAAGGAGAAAAAAAGAGGTCAATAAAGCAGTGGTTCTTAACTGGTAGGTATTTACCCAAATAATCTGCTGCAGGTCTGTTCTGGTAAGGTTGTGGACAGCAAGGCTATTATGCAAAAACAATGTTAAATGGCAATAGAGAGCAATTGTCTGGTTCCTTAAATAAAAATGTTATTCATTTTCTCAATTGCTGAATTCATTTTTAATTAACTTTAGAACTATAAACTTTTATGATTTACTGAATAGTTTTACATCTATCTATCTATCTATCTATCTATCTATCTATCTGTCTGTCTGTCTGTCTGTCTGTCTGTCTGTCTGTTTGTGTCAGAAATTAGCTTAAATAATTCTGATCCAAAGGAATGGCCAGCATCATCCATGCCAACCATGTTAAAATAAAATTAAGCATGAAACATTCTGAATCTATGTACTGATTATCATTGTCCCATGTCTGCCAGACATGTTGAGTGGTTCAAACATCATCTGCAGCCTGAAACAAAAATTTTGACCTGATATTAGGAGTGAAAGCACTTGGCTGCATATGGAAGCTTTAGGATGCTCTCTTGCTCCCTCATTTTTAGGTTTTCATCCTAATTCCGTATACAGCCCATCAAAGCAAAATTTTCCAGCTTTTGGGTGCATCCATTGATTCTCAATGTGATAATGCACAGTGAATACAAGGAAAATGAGCCTATAGTCCACCTACGTGGTCATTGTGTTTAACAGCATGTCGTTTCACCATACATCGATTACATTTTTAAAATGGCATATTGGATGAAACTAGAGACTGTATTTACTCAAACAGGTTTTAATATAAAAACGTAATTTTTTCTTACTAGATGTAGTTTTGTTGCTGTTTTTCCCCAAAGGCAAACTCTGCTGTGGTCGGCACCATGTTGTTGTGTCACATGACTCGGGCCTTCCAAAGTTTTACCCTTTAATGACAGCCTATAGTCTCCTATAGATAAATCGGTATAAATGAAATGAAATTATGCATAGCCTATAGCAAAGCCAAAGCGTAATGTGCATGCATGTAGACATGGGGTCTCAGGAGGTTAATAGTGGAATTCCTGGTGAAGACCTACAGTATCCATGATCCTGAAGATAACTATCCACCAATCAGAGAATTTTGGAAAACATTGTGTGCTAAACGAGCTCTGCAGCTACCGCCCACTCCAATGACACACTGCGACAGAAGTAATTGAGTCAGTCTCCCTACAATTTGTATATTTTAATAAATCTGGATATAATTACAATACAATTTAAATATATTGTTTTTATACTTCTAATCATCAACTTTAAATAAATATTTGCATTTGTCTATTTACATCATTTTTAATTTGACTACATCATTCACAATGTATTCATTGTAGTTCATTCATGAAAGACAGTAAGAAGTCTTTCATGAATGAACTACAATGAATACATCTTTGTACCTTTATCTTTTTCCTTTATTATATCCTTTATACACTATTCCTTTATAGAAGAGGCTTATTTACATGACCTGCTTCTGTATTATTTGAACTTTTAATAAAGCTGAGTGCATCTGGACTGTGAGCTGTGCAATTCTTCCTCTCCTCATTAGAGTTTAATGTGATCTCATGTTACGTTAAATGAGATCAAAAGACTATTATACATTTTCTTGACAGTTTTTTTTATTGTCGACGTTTTCGATAATGTCGATTAATCTTTTCAGCCCTAATAACAAAATAAATTGGCTTATCAACTTTTAAAGGTGCCAAATGCTGCCATATCTTTTGTTGTCAATGGTAAAGGCTATCCATCTAATTAACCTGTATGGTATTTTCTTACTTGGGTGGAAGTTAGCCAAATTATGCATCCCCCAAATTTGTAGCCAGGATAAATAATTAGCTGTTGAGAGCATAAATCCATAGAAATATTTGAGAGGCATATAGATACCACAATTTTTGCTCATCAGCCTGTGCTATGCTTTTAATTTTGCACATGGTTGGGTATATGCAGTTTAGTTTTTAGACTGTTTTAGTGCTGTGTTGGGTCACCACATGAAGTTTGGAAAATCCTGAAGCAAAAACCAGTGGAATAAAGGAGTGATTTCGAAGGAAAAGGCGTGGAATGTCAAAACATGGTAAATAGAAAATATACCAACAGCTGTTATAAAGTTTGTGCACCTTTTTGTTTAGGTATTGAATGAGTTTTGTGGTCTTTCTTTGGTGTGGACTCTTTTTCGCCTCAGGTCATGATCAACAATACTTTCTTACCTTATATTCTTATGCAACTTCCTTTAGTCTTTTTAGGGTATGAACAGAGCAGCATGGCTGAGGAATCCTATTCTGATGCGTTCATTAATTATAAGTCATTTCTGCCTCTGCGCACTGTCTGAAAAGAGGCTCTTTTGCCTGCTCAGTCCATTTTAGAAATATAATGGAAAAACCCACCAGAACAGCTGAGGTACACATTTGTCCTGCCAGTCTCTCTCTCTCTCTCTCTCTCTCTCTCTCTCTCATTCTCTCTGGCTTGAGGCTTCAAGTATTTGCTTTAACCCAGATCTAGTTTTTTCTTTCAGACAATTTAAATGATTGGCACTTTCCCAAGGGCTCTAAACACATTGTATCCTGTTTGAAGTCAACAGAGACTTTAGTTTACTGAAAATATTTAATTGAAGTGAAATGTTTTTTTAATCATCTTAAATAAATTATGTCATTTTCTTTCACCTGATTCACCTCTTATTAATGTACAACAAGGGAATTTTTTTTTTCTCAGAACAGGTAAAATCAAGATCTGCTGTGATTCATAAAATGTTATTTTCAGCTTTTGTCATGTAGGAAAGTTTGGTAGTTTAGTATAAATGTACACAGTGTGGATTAAACTGCCCGTGTATCTACAACATTAATATGTAGGAAATTAGTGATTTTGTAGCAGGGTATATTTACAACTGCCAGCATTCATCACCAATAATATGTAAGAACTGCATAATGGAATTGGTTTAGGAATCTTGGCCGTGTTCGACCACCATTAAATGACAAAAGATCAGATTAGAAATCTGAATAACATTTCTCCACCTTAAATATGTAATACAACAGGCTCATTGTATCTGCTCACAATTTATATGCAAGGAATATTAGCTCAAGAAAGAAATCATGATTAATTCAGGGGACCATTTAGAGAATTAAAGTTTACGTCTTTACGTTGATATGATGCATCTACTAATTCTTTAGAGTAATATTATTCTCATGGCCATCGAAATAATATCACATATGTTGAAATATCGTTCAGGTTCGGAGTGTAGACCTTTAAGAATCAGTTGATGAGATTATTTATCAAAATATACCACAGTCAATTTCTCTTTAAATGCAAACATAAATCTACAACATAAAACTAACTAACACAAACATGAAAACAGATTGGTGATTGAACTGTAACAGAAAATGGAACTTTATGTATACAGACAATGCCTGGAGAACCATTGATACTTCATTTAGTATACCTCGATTTGCATTGGATTACCCGAAGCATTTAAATAAAACACCCAGCACATTCTAACAAAAGTCTGTAGGTGTACTTGCATTTTGTTGCTTTGGTTCTTTGGATCTTTGGCTGGGTCCATAGAAAGTTCTGGTTGTTCTCCGTAAATTTTTTGGATGCCGGATAGTTCGTTGCTAAAGTGATGAGGTAGGGCTTTGAAGCGAGATCTCCCGCAAGGGAGACTCTCAACTCCCCGTCACGTGTGTGAGTTGTATCGCAGAGAACAGAACTCTTGTCGGCCAGCCGAAGAAGGGCTAAGAGCCACTAGGGAAGAGAAGAGAGGAAGAGGTAAAAGCGTAAAGAAGATTTCGACCTATGAGGGGAGGTTTTGTTGAGTTGAGGTTGGCCACACCCTAAAAGTGTCTTGTGCCAATCAGACATGTCTTTACGAAATCACGTGAACACCTCTTTCATTCCTTTTCAAAGTTGATTTACAATCCTTTGTGTAAAACCCTATTAAAATTCCCACTCAAACATTTTTTTTATATAATGAAATCAGTGCAAGAGACATGACATCTATTAATATCAACATTCTCTACATAAACAGGCAAGCATTTACATATGAATCATGCCATACTTTCTTATTAAATTACAGTTATAATTCAGTTATAATGCATGATAAAACTTCCTACTAATTCGTTTTTTTTTTTTTCATTTTAAACATGAATAATACATTTCACGTTATGAAAAACATAATTGTCAGGGTTATTATCAGGTTAAACCTTGAATGAGAGTTCTAGGCACTTTGGCAGATTATGTGCAGGATACAATTACAGTAAAGTAAGTTAAGTTCATTTGAGCATTAGTTTGTGTCCTGCTAAAAAGATTTCAATGGTTCACATCCAGTGCGTGTCTGTTCAATCTCTTTGTCATGATCAGTGAGTTTTACATGTGATGGGTATAATGGCTGACTGTCTCAGGATAGTCATTCAGTATATCATTTTAAGTGTCCGTGTTGTTCTGACTGAATGAACTGAACAAAGGAGCTTCTTTTGGATTTCTGGAGATTGTGGATGGTCAGGCGTTCCACAGGAAATGTCTCATGCTCCCTTATTAGTCTAATTTAAGTGTTGCAAATGAAAATAGGAGTGTCTTAGATTTCCATGGCAACCATGGGGGTTTCTTCAGAAGATGGCCTTTAAGTCATGTGATGATACCTTCATTGGTTGGGGTTTTGTGTTGCTCTAACAGATCTACCTTTGTTTTCAAGGCAGTTAAGATTAGCCAGATGCAGGTTTTATTGACTCATTTCAGGCATCTTTAACTGCTTACACTCGTTTTGGTAGACTTTTTGGCATCAGCACCCAGAGTCTTTAATTTATGACGTTGAGGAATTTCGGGGGCATCTCTGTGTCTTAGTTTTAATAACTTGGAAGTAAATATCAGTGTAATTCCTGGATTTAAGTCGTTCAGTGTAGAACTTGTTTGTTCTTCTGCCCATAACATCCTAAAGTCATGTCTTTTACGGTCTGATAATATAATATAAAAATATTAAATATAATAATACAAATCTAATTATAAATAATTGTAATTATAATAATATGTAATATATTATTTAGAATGCAATTTTAAATTCCTTAGTATAAATGAATGGGAAACAGGAGAAGGTAAGGGCTGAAAAAGATTACTAGTTGACATCAGCCAAAAAGGAAAGTTGAGAGAGAGCAAGTTATCACATTAAAAATAATAATTATTAAAAGATAATGAAGACACATTAAGATGTGCACATTAATAGTAAACGTGATTGCTGCACTTGCCCTATAGATGAATGGCAACTGTGACTTCTTGGCAACAACAGCTGACAACTGTTGCTATGCCAAACCCTTTGAGAGCAGTTAGTTTGCACTATGCTACTGCCCACATGTAGAAAGAGAAAGAAAATGAGAGTGAGCGACAAGACTCATTCTTTTAATCTATCACTTTGACAGGGTTTTACTCTGAATGGAGAGCACTGCACCAAATATTAGCTGGTTCACACAAGCTTGCCATTTTCTGCACTAACATTTACTGCATTATTCACTTTGACTGTGACCTTCTCTTTATCTTCTTGTCAGCCATTTCTTGTGTGATTCTTAGTGGCCATTTTGAACATAATGATTCTCCTTGAAAAGCCAGTCAGATAATCCACCAGAAGGCTGGATATTACATTCAGAGAGTGGAGCCTCCCTCAACCTGCCCAAATTCTATTTTGTTACACTGTTCCATTCACTGGAGCTCTGAGTTTCAGTTTCTATCCTTACTCTTTGATTGTGTACTCTGAGAGCTGTTTTCTCTAGGAGCCTCTGTGCTGCGCTGCAGGGCCCCTCAGGAGAGCAAGTGGTGTTTTAGGCGTTTTAACTCATTTTTGGGCCTGGCTGCTCTCCTTACACCTCCACGGCACTGTGTTGCTGTTTTGATGCATGTTCATGAGCCAGAGCAAAGCAGCAAACTGAAACTCAGGGTTTTGAAAGTGTTTTGGGGAAAAACAGTATTCTAGATCTTCTGAAAAGGATAGTTCAACCAAAAATAAATATTTTGTCAATTTGCTCACAAGCATGTTGTTCCAAACCTGTATGACTTTCTTCTTTGGAACATATAAGGATATGTTAGGCAGAATGTTAGCTTCAGTCACATTCACTTTCATTGTTTGGAAAAAAAGATGCAATGAAAGTGAACAATGACTGAGGCTTACATTCTGCCAAACATCTACTTTTGTTTTCCATGGAAGACAGTATGTCATATGGGTTTGCAACGACATAAGGGCGAGTAAATGATGACAGAACGTTATTGCTGAATGAAACATGCCTTTAAAGGATTCCAAGATGATGAGCTCTACCTACTCACCATTCATATTTTTGGATATATTTGTTTTTGGCCCTAAGGCACAACGTGATTTAGCCAAATAGGACTTGTTATTTGTCAAGACTGGCTAAAAATATAAACCTTTGTGATCTTTATGTGAACATTAATATTTGTAGCATGCTTCTCGTCCTAGAATTGTTGTCAAGTGAGTGAGGGATTCTCTCGCTTGCATGTTCCAGTCTTAATGCACATTATACACTGTATCGTTTAGGCGATTACATGAACTTTAAATGGGTCTGTTGCCATGACATTTTTGAAACAGGCCTGTAAATGAAATTTTCTAAAGTAACCAATATCTAATCCAAATTATAATCAAAACCCTTCCTCTGGAATCAGACTTTTGTGATCATGTGGTTAAAGGAATATTCTGTGTTCAATACAAGTTGAGCTCAATTGACAACATTTGTGGTATGTTGATTACCACATGTAAAACCTTTTCTATAGGTTACAGTGAGGCACTTACAATGGAAGTGAATGGGACCAATTTTGGGAGGGTTTAAATGCAGACATTTGAAGCTTATACTTTTATAAAAGTACTTACATTAATTCTTCTGTTAAAACGTGTGAATTATTTGAGCTGTAATGTTGTTTAATTAAATGTTTTTGCGGGATTACATTTCGGAATGCGGCGTTATGTTGTCACTACAAAGAAGTTGTAAAATTGGACAACTTTACACAGAAAAGGCACGTGATTTTATCTAACAAAAATCACGATTACACATATTGTTTACATCTTGTGCCTATACTTTTGAAACAGAGAGGTTTTTTTTTTTTTAAAGAAATTAAATGTTTTAATTTTTTTGGTAATCAACTTGTATTGAACCCCAAACACTGAAACAGGCCTATTGACATGAAACTGGCCTGTAACTGAAATATTCCCAAATGAATCATAATTATTTGCAAATCAAAATCTAATCATATTGGGAAATTTTTGCAAATACCCAGCACTATTCCTGGATCAATATCTTGTATTGGTGGAACAGCATTTCAATTTTTTTTTTTAACAATCTTACCCTTACCCTAATTGTTGATAAGAATGTTGTTCAATCCACTAAATACAGCCCTAAACCTAACTCTATAATCTCATTGGTTGATTTGAATGTTATTCCAGAACCAACACTGATGTACTTAGATAATCACGTTAAACTGGCACTATGATTTTGTTCCCCTTTTTGATTATGCAAATTATTCATTAGATTAAGAGCAATTAAAGTGATGGTTTATATGCAATCACAAAAAAATTACCTCATTCACCTCCTTGACACTAATATATATATATATATATATATATATATATATATATATATATATATATATAATCTTTTTCTTTTTCTGTCAAAGGTTTAAAAAAAAAAGCTTTCAAATTTCTAGATAAGAAATTGAACAGTATACAGAGTGGTGAAATCGATATGGAGGGAGGGAGTAAGAAATCAAGAGTGGCTGTGGACGGACAGATGATATCAAGAGCAAATAGTGTTTTTCCAGTGCGAGAGACTGAAAGCCTGGATGGGGAGGAGAGGAAAAGTGGCTCATCTTTCTCCTGTCAAAAAGTCGGGAGGATTCTCCCACCACTGCCTTTGTTTTTTAATTCACTGCCAGTGTTGTGTCAAATAACACGGCTTTCATCTCGAGTGGCTCCTATCCTCCCGTTTACACCCTCCACTTTACAATTCCACCTTTGTGTTCACGCTTCAAATAAACCCCCTTTGTTCTGCTTTCCAACACTAAGAAATCTGCATCACTCAAGTATACACACAGTCACACAGAACTGCTCCCCGGGCTTGAGTAAAGACTCCCCTGACAAAACCCCCAGTCATGTTAATCCAAGCATTAATAAGCGAAAAGAAGTACAACTGTATTCAAATTGTGCTCTGGTGTTTCATCCTCGAATAAAAGGGTCGGAGGTGTCACGATCATAGATCTGCAAAAGTACCAGTATCACGTTTTAGATTTCTCCATTGTTCCTGCACATTTGGTGAATGTCATCCTATTGAATCTGCAGTTTAAAAGGCTATAACTGCTGAGCTAAATAAAGAGCTACAGGGGGTACGACTCTGGTGGGAACTGTAATGAAATGAATGCGAGGATATAACCTCTAATGCTAATCAGCCACATACATCTGCACCTACTGCAATGTAACAGGAAGCACATCAACCCTGCTTGCCTTGGCGTAAGATTGATATTTTGTTTATTGAAATCCAGGAGTTTCACTTGTCTTTTCACATCCTTCCTGTTCCAGCTAATGTTCATCAGAGCCGACAAACAGTTGCACACCGTCTCCCATTTCTGACAGATTTAATATTTGCAGGAATATTGAAATGTTACTCAAAAAGTGTGTGTGTGGGGGTCTTTTATAATGGTATGAGAAATTTTATATCTTGGTAAATCACAAGTGTTTCTTTTTTTTTTTTTGCTGGAAATTTACTCACCCTCATGCCATCCCAGATGTGAAAGACTTGCTTTGTTCTGCAGAACACAAATTAAGATTTTTAGAAGACTATCTAAGCTCTGTAGGTCCTCACAATGCAAGTGAATAGTGGCCAGAAATTTGAAGGTCCAAAATGCACAAAAAGGCAGGATTCCAGTGGTTAAATCCATATCTTTAGAAGTGATATGTGTGTGAGAAACAATTCCAAATTTTATTTCCTTTTTTACTGTAAATTCTCCTCCGATATGCTCAAAAAATTAGAATCGCCAAAAACAAAAGAAGAATGATGAAGAAAATGTAGATTTATAGTAAAAATATTTAAATACTGATCTGTTTTTCACCCAGTCTTATCATATCACATCTGAAGATACAGATTTAACCACTGGATTTGTGTGGATTACTTTTATGATGCCTTTATGTGCTTTTTGGTGCTTCAAAGTTCTGGCCACCTTTCACTTGTATTTTGTGGACCTACAGAGCTGAGATATGTTTCTAAAAATCTTCATTTGCGTTCAGCAGAAGAAAGTCATACACATCAGGGATGGCATGAGGGTGAGTAAATGATGAGAGAATTTTCATTTTTGGGTGAACTCTCCCTCAAAATTAGATTCACATTATGTCAAACTTGAGTTGAAAAACAAAGTAAAAATAGTGTTATAATTCGGATGGTTACATCTAGGGTTGTCACATTGCCAACATTTTAGTAGTCAACACCAATACCAGTGAAATTTCACAATTCTCAATACCAGTGTCCAAATCAGTATTTTCACATTGTTCCTAGTTTCTATCGTTTGTAAATAACGTAAAGCAGTCCTGCCCACTGATACCCACACATACTGTATATATCTACCGCAAATTAAACGGTATTATAAAATACCTACAAATTCGTACCATCTCTCATTATATAACGTCATAACGCCAAGCCCTACTCAGAACTAGCAGTCTAGTAGATGTAGGGTTTTCAGTGTTTGGGGGGTGTCGAGATGAGGTAACATAGACTTGCGACGAGGGCGAGTTCTCAGCTGCTTGAGCCCACACCTCGTCTATCGCAAGCTGTAAAGGATGAGCAAAAATGTTATTGCTTTTTTCATCAAGGTGAAAATGACACTGCTTCTCTCCGAGAACGAGCTGAATTTTCACACTCTCAGTCCAATACTTCTGCAGTGCAGTCATCGATCCGAGTGGAAAGGATCGAGAGGAGCGAGTGGACGAGGGGTGAGGAGGAAGTAAGTAAGCACCCGTGCGAAAGATAGAGAGAATGAGGGAGAAAGATTAAGCTAGCTCCTCGGCCGCTGGCCCAGGGGTTTACTGTGGCACTGCCATGGTAAAGTGCCAGACTTGATTCCACTCTCCTTTCATTTTGGAATGAAACAACCTTTGTCCTGCTGTCATCTCCCTCATGCACGCTCCACGGCCTGCCACTCAAACCTGCCATAATGAAAGCTGACACGTTCCGATTTGCTCTTAAATTTGCGCATTTGAACGGAAGGCCTGCAAATGTTTTTTAGACCTTATTTACATACTAATTATCTGGCTTAATTACTGAATTTTCATTATGATACACATGTACAGTGAAAACACCAGATGGAGAACATGCTGTAGCACTGGACTGAAAAGAACATTCACAGAAACAGAAACAGAAATAGTATTGTAAAGAAAACTTAAATTTTTTCTTTTCAAAATTTTTCCAACCAGTTATTGTGCTTATTTAAACAAAGTGTCTTAAAGGAAATTTTACTCAGCAGCCATCTTTGTAAGTCCTTCCAATGAAAAAAAACTAAAACAAAACAATAAAGGGCCTTCTCTCGATGTGTCTACATAAGTTCTTTGAAGGAAGGAACTCCACCACTTGTTGATGTGCTGCATCATTAGGATGCCTGGATTTCCTGTTTCCCAAGCCGGTATTTGGCTTGAAGACATCTCCAATTGTTGGTCTTCCTAGACAGACATAACATGCACCTTGCTTGCTCTCAGGCATAATATGTTCCTATGGAAGCACCATTCGCCATGCTAAAGCAGGGACAAGGGAAGCAGCTTGGCATGTTAAAGCCACATAAATAAAATGCCTTTGTGACCTGTTGGTCCTGAACAGCTTGCAAACAGAAATGGGGTGGGAATCATCAGCAGGCCCTCTGGTAAACACCACACTGTCCTGACAGTGTGGATAAATCTTGGTTGGCCCACTTGTGCCATTCCAGTGCCATGCCTCAAGCCGAGTGCAGTAATGACTGACTGGAGCATCAGCTGCTGCCCCATCTTCAGGCCAGGTTGTCCTAATGCCACACCGTCCCTGACCAGGGGCCTTCTGGCACCATGCTCAGTCTCATTCTGTCTGGATTCAGGCCGTAGTGGCAGTTTGTAGATGACTGCAGCCGTAGCAACAAGCTGTTTATCTAATAGCAAAAAGCCCCTTTGGAGCAGGGACAGGAAACCTAGTGTGCCCTGTGGTGTGTTGTAGGACTTACTAGGCAATTGATAAGGTTGACTAGTTAAACAAGAGTTTTTCCTCATATATCAGCACTGTGCAAAAGTCTTAGGAAGTTGTGAAAAATATTGTACAGTGAGGATGTTTCAAAAATAATATGTGGATATATATATATATATATATATATATATATATATATATATATATATATATATATATATACCAGAAGACGGCAACGCAAGGCTGTTTTAATGTAATTCTGAAACGAGAAGCTACTTACTTAGGGATCAAAATGGGAATAATGCAGGCTGCTTTTGCCAGTGTGCGGGATACAACACACTGTAGTTGAAGATTGTGACTCCACAAACTTCAGGAACGTGGCAGCAAAGCAAGGGTTTTCATTGCCATGGCATCACTGCATCAACAAAAGGGGTTGCTGATGCATCGTGTTTTTTCCCTGGACATTGTGTCCAACACAATCTGTTGAATTTGTCGTACATTAGGACATTTTAATGATCAAAAACTGTTAATTATCGGCTAATGGAAACCCTGATTTATATATAGTCAGCCCTCTCTAAAAAGTTACATTTTAAAATGAATCCCCTACAACCATAAACATTCAAATGGGTAACGTTGGCCTTTGATTCACGTCTCATACTGTTTTTAGAGCATTCCGCCATAATGCTTAAGAACGATCAGTCGTTCAGGCAACCCAGCGACTAGACGATTTTGAAAATATGTAGTTGTGCGCATCTCTATTGTGAGTTCATGAATGTCTGGCCTGAGAGTGTCTCTGTTGTATTTCTGCAGCATTTTGGTTTATTGCAACACTTGAATGCCGTCAGTGCAGTTGTGTCAAGAGGTAGTTGATATGCAGAAGAAGAATTGTTTCCCTGAGTGATTATACGTGAGCCAGCAATCTATGCCAAGCCCCCTGTTGTCACATTCTCAAGAGCAACTACACATTGACAGTGTTTGGATACTCCAAATCTCGCATTACTTGCGCATTTCCATGCCTACGGGACATGAATGATACTGGAACAGCACAGATCTTTTCAGACTTTTTTTATTTACGTCAGAGCATTCTTTAATACATAAATGAGCCAGTGGATCACTTAAAGAAAGTCTCAATTGCACATTGGTGGATTACGTGACAATGTCTTAATCAAGTTTGAGAAGGTTGCTTTGTTCCCCATTCGAGAGTTAAAATCTGATCCTTGCTCCAGAGAGTACTTGAGCTGTTATCGCAGATGTTGCTCACCACCCTCAAGTTGTTAATAAAAAAAAAAGTCCACTTGGATGTTTTCTGGGCTACAGAAAGGCCAAAGGGGTCATGTTTCCAGATCAGATTACGACACCTGCAGTGGCACACCAGAAGAGACAATGAGTCATGAATCATGAACATTGCCTGGGAGTTGAGCCGTCCTAATGACAACTAGCAAAGCCAGAACTCAATCAGTTGGTGTCCTCTGAGTTTAGACCTTATCTGCTGCAAAGAACCCAGTTGTAAAAATGTCCTATTTAAGTATCCTGTCACTACCATGTATGGGTGAGTGGTTAAAGTAATTATTTTTATGTTTTTTTTTCAATATTTTCACAACTTTGGTAGATAAAGATTTATAGATAACAGTATGTTTACAGACATTTGAAAGCTATAAAAAAACTATGAAATATGCTTTTAATTTCAAACATAATTTTTGGCATTTCAGTTGAAATGTCATGGAAATAGCAATGAAACAAATGTTTTAAAGAAAAAAAATATTTTTTAAAAATTTTAATGTATAATATTAAAATATTAACATCATATTAATATTTATTTATACTTTAAATATTGTTATATTTAATTTAATTTTTTTGAACATGGCAAGCATTTACTTAGTTTCCCCTTAATTGTATTTATTAATTTTGTTTTGGTCATATTTTTAGTTTTGATGAAAATGTCCTCTGAATTTTGTCAAAATTTCATCATGTCATATTCATAAATTTCAGTACAGTTTTACTTTTAAAAATTTTGATATTGTGAAAATGACAAAAACGCATATCAAACTTTAATCAAATATTCAAACATTTTATATATAATAGTATATTAGTTGTGTATAATGTATTCTAGGATATACAGTTAGGGCTGATGAGGGCAATTGAACTGAGGTATGATTATTAACATAAATGTAATTTCCAATCTCTTTCATTCCAAGCCATTCCAGCCCATGTGGCAGTGTTTTGCATTACTAGGATAGAAAAGATACTCCATATGTTATACAATCATTTTGATCGTTATAACTCCCACCCCTACTAATATCAATATTAATGTATTTCAAACGAGTATGCACAGTTTTAAGGTAACTTGCATACAGTAGGTATCAGAGTAAAGGAGTGATTTATTAGTAATAGGTGGATAACAGATGTGTTGTGGATTGGACAAGAATAATGCGCTTCTTCGAATGTATTTTCTTCAAGGTTACATCACATCGTTAGAAGCAAATCGGTCAGCTTTTGCTTTCACATCATAATTAGCGTCTTTACAGTCAATGAATTCTGATTGACTTTAGTTCTGTCTGACAGACACTGCTACATGCCAGGATAAACACAGGATTTTGGTCCAAAGCTCTGTACGCAATGTTCATACGCAATGGCTCTGATAATTAAACCTTTTAAGGGCATAATGAGCTTATCGTGGGGGCTTCCAGCAGAAAGCGATCCTCTGCACCTAATCTCATCTGTTCCTCATCTTTAGGCTGCCAGTTAGGAGCGTGGATTTACATACATTTACATCACGCCTCGTCGGAGTGACAACGACGAAGTGACAATGAGTTGATAATGGCATAGAATAATCTGCCGTGATGAGTGAAGTCCAGACCAACTGATTTTGGGGGACGGCTGGAATGTAGCTTATCTTCACTCTGAGCTGCAGGTGTTGTTTGTTTTGGTGTGTATCGCTCTGTTTCAAAACCTAGTGAGCTGTCTTGCTGTCGACTGCCTACATAGGATGCTGCTTCCTAAGGTAGCATACTAACCGTCATGGAACCTAGTGTGGCTGATTTGGAATGCTCTACATATGCAGTGCTCCACATAGGAGACACAACACCATAACAATGAGATAAGCGTTACTTTTAACTTTTTTTTTCTGTCATTTGTTTTGCCTTTTCTGCCACCTTATAGTATATTAAGGATTATATTATCCTTAGGCAGCTCCCTAGGTTTTGGAATAGAGCATATGGTCTTTCGCCTTTCATGTAGCTGTCCACAGTGCCGGGAATCACTGAAAACAGATTTGCCGCATGAGCAGAGAGATCTGGCATGGCTGGAACTGAAATCACTGCTTATCCATCCTGTAAAAACAGTGCAGTGATCCTCCACCTCATAAACGGCCTGTTGTTTGTCAAATATATACAGTATGTTCCCTTTAACGCATTACTTTGGCATGATGGACCGGTATTAGGCATCACTTTGATGAGTTATCAGAGCTACAAGTGTAGACACTTGACATCAAAAGGAAATAAATAGGAGATTTAGACCTGTGCGAATCACTTTTAATATATCAGCGCAGCTAGTTTCATCAATTATGGATTAGTGAACCTTAACCACAAATGCCCAGTCCTTGGAAAGGGGAATAATGTCTCCTTAGAGGCAGGGGCCTCAAACTTAAATAGCTTCTGGTGTCTGGATGTCTAAATGTTTGCGTAATAGTCAGGACAGATAATAGATGTTTTTAATGTTGGTGGTAATCTCTGTTATGAGGGGGAAAACGTGAAAGTAGCTGCTTTGCCACTATCGGGCCAGTGTAAGCCAAGGCTGTCAACTGGTCAGCTGGGGCCAATAGCCTCATACCTCGAGCCACAAGACCGAAATCGATCTGCGTTACCACCATTGAGCCAATAACCCCACATCGTTGCCCTTAAACCTGCCATTAACACGCCGCTCTGGTGCCAAAGTCACACACCCCGCCCATTTCATATGTAAACTTTAGCTAGCTAGCAAGAAAAGTTAGCATTTTCACAAATCACAGACTGTAACTGCCATGATGTCCTTAGTGGTCTCTCCACTAACAGCTGAATAACATTCTGAGTTGCTATTATTCTCACCACAATTGTACAGAGCTGTTATCTGAGTTACTGTAGACTTTGTCAGTTTGAAGAAGTCTGGCCATTTCCCAGTTGACCGCTCTCATGAACAACGATTCATTTCCATCCGTAGAACTGCTGCTCACTGGATGTTTTTGGTTTTTGGCACCATTCAGAGTAAATTTTAGAGACTGTTGTCTGTGAAAATCCCAGGAGATCAGCAGTTACAGAAATAATCAAACCAGCCCATCTGGCACCAACAATCATGCCACGGTCCAAATCACCGAGATCGCATTTTTTCCCCCATTCTGATGGTTGATGTGAACATTAACTGAAGCTTCTGACCCGTCACAGCATGATTCTATGCACTGTACTGCTGCTACACAATTGCATGATTAGATAATTGCATGGGTAATTGTTGGTGCCAGACAGGCTGGTTTGAGTATTTCTGTAATTGCTGATCTCCTGGGATTTTCACACACAACAGTCTCTAGAATTTGCCAAAAGCAAAAAACATCCAGTGAGGGGCATTTCAGCAGATGGAAATACCATGTTGATGAGAGAGGTCAACAGAGAATGGCCAGACTGGTTCAAACTGACAAAGTCTGAGGTAACTCAGATAACCACTCTGTACAATTGTGGTGAGAATAATATGGCTTTGCGCTGTTTTGGCGGCACAAGGGGGACCTACACAATATTAGGCAGATGGTTTTAACATTGTGGCTGATTGGTGTATATACACACACACACACATACATACATATATATTAGGGCTGACGATTTAACGCGTTAATTCAGTGCGATTAATTTGACAAAAAATAATGCATTAAAAATATTTACGCAATTAATCGCAACATAATAAGGAAGATTCCTGAGAAATGCAAGCTTGTAGTACTACCTGTTTACTCAAGAGGGCAGTAAGTGAAATTTCAGCTGTATGAGCATTGCACAGTTTATACAGTGAAGAAAACGCCTCAGTAGGCAGAACAACACAAACATGCGTTACATTCTTGCGTTCAAAACACTTGGAGCGCAAATGCAATCTAAGGGATCTCAAGATTAAACTATATTTAACTTGAAGCAGTGAACTAAACATTTTATGTTTATGATGTGATGCACCCGAGACGCTACACAAGCATGTGTGACGCAGGTGTAGATTGACGGGCTCTTAAACAAGCCCTCATAATAAATCTGATTGACAAATTCACTTGTGAAATGGATTGCTGTGAACTGTATGCCAATGAGTGTCTTATGATCAATAATATGGTAGTAAACAATATATTGTATTCTAAAGCCGCTTTTTGTATTGTCTTATCAATGATTAACTCTTCTGCCACAAGAATGTAATGCATATTAATTATCTGAATATTTTTTATTATTATATATATATATATATATGTATATATATAATTTTTTAAATATTTAAAATATGATAACTATGTATAATTATATATTGATATAAATATGTATAATCTTTATATATTGAATTATTGTTATATGAGTGGGCTTTCTCAGCAAATATTTGTATATGCCATTAATCATGGACCATGTAATTAACACAGCCTTAATATATATATATATATATATATATATATATATATATATATATATATATATATATATACACACATATATATATATATATATATATATATATATATATATATACACAAATACATACACATTAACTTACACATACATTCTATCAGCAAACCAGAAGTAGAATGATTGTACTGTGAGAAAGATAAGTTTTAAAATGAGATTTGAAGATGGAGATGGAGGAAATGTTGCATAGATTAATAGGGAATGAATTCCACATTTGTAGTACAATGAATCTGAAGGATCTGCCACCAAAAGTCAAGAGATGAAATCTGGGGATAGAGAGCAGTCTGAAGTGTATGGTGTGTATGGATTTATCAGATCATGTAAGTAGAGAGGTGCCAGGTCATGAAGAGCTTTGCAAGTTAAGAGGAGTATTTTGAACTGAATACGACATGAGACAGGCAACCAGTGAAGACTGAACAAAGTGGGAGAAATATGTGCAGACCGCTTGGTGTTTCTTTGGGCACCGCTTTGTCCATTGTGCATTTTAACGGATTTTTTTTACTCACAATTTTCTAAATAGCAAAAAAAGGTCCTCACAGCCACGAATCATGATTTTCTATTTGTTGTCAGTAGCAGATGGTACTAAAGGAACATTCCGGGTTCAATTTGTAGCATTTGTGGCATAATGTTGATCACAACAAGTTCTAAAATCTACAAATTTTCGACTTATGGAAGACGGAGTGTGTATTCGGAATTCTGTTTGAACATTTTATTTTTGCAAAACAGTATGGTGACAGTTGTTTCGCAGAAATTACACACTTCCGCTTTTTGAAAGTAAATATAATTTGTTCCGGTTATACAATGTTGTATATATTTTATTCATTATAAATGTATCTCATGTAGAGTAAAACTTGCTCACAAAATGTAGTGTTGTCTAATTTGTAATCGGACCGTTCTTCTGAGTCAGTTCATTTCAATAAATCAGTTGAACTGTTTCACAGATCAATCTGAAAGATTTGGTCTGAATTACAATGATTTTTGAAAATGCTTATCTTTTATTCAGAAATGACTGAAAAAGGTAATTGAAAAGTCCTAGAAAATAATTGGCCAAAAAGAGTGGGAACCCTGACTAAACAAGTTTAGTTTTGTCATGGAGCGTTTTTGCCATTGAACACATTTGCTTTTTAAGGGCATCCTTTCTTTTTATGCTGTTGTGATCCGGTGTACATTAATTGCATTGTTTTCTGTCAAAATAAGTATAGCTCACGGCAGCGTATTTAATCGGCAGTGCAAAAAGCGAATGAATCATGCATCCAAGACATTGCCACGAGTGATCGCTCTCCGCACAGCTACCGCCTAGAACGGTGTGAAATTGTGAAAGAAAAAGAAAGTGACTCCTCAAAATTAGAGCCGGCGAAATTTGATCCATCGTTCTTAAGAGAAAAAGAGAGCCTTGCTCTTTAGCATTGATTTGTACAGCCAAATAAAAGAGCGAGAACAAATGATTAGAAAAAAACGTAAGAGCTGGAGGGTCTCTGCGGTAGATGAGGGAGTGGATTCTGCACCCGGCGCTGGCAGTCACTTTCAATTCCGTTATGCAAATAAATGTCTCCCCTTCCACCTTGCCATAGTACTAAATGAGACCTGCCCGTGAATATCCATTTCTTCATCCGCCACTGTTTATTTTTGATTGACGGGTTTGTTTGCTCGATCACATTCACGTAAACACACATGCACCTGTATGATAAGGCAAAGAGGTGCATTTGAACTATTCTTTTGTAGCTAAACATGTCATTTATCCATACCTATTTACAAAGACATGTTTACTTGGACTGTTTCGTCTGGGTTTCTATTTTTGTCCCTGTTTTTTGTCAATATGTCAGGTTGTTTGTGTCTTCTGCATCTCAAGATGTTTAATAGCTGTCAGAAGCACTTTTTATTAGGACGAGATGCATCTCGTGGAATTCTTCCACCATGTTAATGGCAAAACTGTTGTTGATTTTGAAGCTGTTGTCGGACTACTCAATTTCGCTTAACTAATCAACTTCAACCACCAGTCGTGGTTCAGTTTGTTCTATATGGCGAAAGCCGTAAGAAAATTCAATTTCATTTATTTATATGCTGCTTTTTGCACATAGTGTAAAAGCTGTTTTACAGATAATAAAAGCAGAAAAAATGTAGACCAACATTTGTAGACCACATTTTAGTTTTTTTGGCATTTTCTGAATTTTCTGATTTTATTTTATTTTTAAAAACATTTAAGAACAATCTCCTATCCACAAGTCGTGTCCTGGTGTATTTGCATGAAAATACATTTGGAATTTGTTTTGCGTTTACAAATCGGTTATAAACAAATCATGCTAAAGCTTTGGACATCTGAGATGGAGTTTTTTTGGAATGTTCATGTGTTTGCTTTGGAGTCGTCTATGTGTGTTTATATCAAGTGTTGCCTACAGGCTGACAGAAACTATAGCGATTGGTGTATACATTTTGTCACTGTTTATAGCAGTAAAATCAACATGAATCTAGCACTGGGGAGGTAAGGTAAACATTGACCCACCGAATAGTCAACTACTTCTCCGAATGACTAGCTAACCCATAAAAATGATTATTCTTGGGAACTCTAGTTTGCATTTCCTTGTGTTATAAAACAGCACTCTTCCTCTCTGCTTTCCATTCTAAATGCTTTCAGTCACAAAACCCACTGATGCTTTTTGTCCCCTGATAAATAATTCAATGCATCTGATTAAAATTTTTTGCAGCATGTGTTTTGAAGATTTCTGCTATGCGTGACTGGCACATTTGCGTTTGTTTGACACGAGGAGAGAGGTGGAGTCTGTTTTTCTTTCCTTACTCAGGGAGATTTAGCGTGCAGTGATATGGCAGGTGGTAGATTCCAGTCCCAGGCGACTTAGTGAATTTAACCAAGTGTTGGATTGCCTTCTCTCCATCCCTCACCTGCATGTAAACACAATCTCCCCCTGTCTGACTGCGCATCCACTGGCTTGTATTCCCCCCTGTCCTCCAGCTGATACCTTCCACAGTTAATAAAAAAATGGCCCCACAGACGTCCCAATTATAATTCAGACTTAAATGAAAACATGCTCTCAAGCAGCTTCGCACAGCAGTTGTGAGGATTGCAATGATCTACAATGAGCCATATTTAACCGAGTAGGCTGGTGTTTTAACTGGTTGCTGTTTAAAAAGGTTATATTGCTGTTTTTAGTCCTTTAAAAAGCCCATGAAATCAAAATTGGTGTTTTATGACTTTTAGTGCATGTCTATTAGCTGTGAAGCCGTCTACATATTAGTGTACCCCTAAGAAGTTGACAAAACAAACTTTTAATATTTAGTCTTTCTCTTCTGAGACCAAAATATTAACCACATTTTTGAGTGTTTATATGCATACCAATATTCTGGTAAATACCAAAAATCAGCTTATTCAGATCTGACAATCCAAGAAATAAGCAAGTACCCCAACAATCCGTCTTCCAAACCATGTTTTTGCCTTAACCCGATTAACTATGTTAAGCCAATAATAATGATTTATATTTTATAGCTAATTTCGCACTTCCATTATTCGTTCATGTGTTTACATCATGTCTGTAAATAAAAGACAAATAAGATACAGATACTACTCTATGTGTATGCGCACTGATAGGTGTGATAGTAGTTTGAAACAGAAAGCTTGTAGCCACAACAAATGAGTGACACTGACCATGGATCATTCAAAAAGGGAACCCTATGGGTAATCTCCTTTTAAAAAAAACAACAACAAATAAAAACTGAACCAAGAAGAGTCTACAAGTCAAAATGGAAAGCGACAGAGCCTGTAATAAAACAAGAGACAACATCGGATTGGCTTTTCAGAGGTGGCAACAACTCCTGTTTTTCTTGCTTGATATTTTACTGGACCAATAGTTGGCCAGGTAGGTCTCTTAGCACAGTAGTTAAATAGTTACTACCTTGCTCTATTTGCCTTCTAGCTAAGTTATAGTAGTTTCCACCGTTTCATTTGATCTTATATGACTAGCAATTGTTATGTCTAATGTCACCGTTGCCTAACTTTTGTAAAGCTATTTATTTAAAAAAAAAGAATTTCAATAATTCAAAACAACATTATAAAATGTGTTACCTGTTCATAAGACATTTTCGGATATCCGTCTGTTCTTCCTTTTGTTATTTATTTATTTTTTGAGGGGAGGGGATGAATTTTGTTGTCATTAGTGACATTTGATCTGATAAAATGTTCACCTGTAACTATGGTTACTCCTCGAAGCATCAGATTCATCCACACAGGAGAGCAGAGTCGAAGCCCAACTCACGTAATTTCTAAAACAATGTTCCTCCGCAAGTAACCTGCAGTTTTATGTTTCAATCGCTAGAGGGTGAAAAGTTACATAGTGTTGCTTTAAATAAGCCGTTAAGAATGCTAGTAAAGGTGTTTATAAGCAACGCAAATTCTTAGCCATCATTTATGGGTGGGACATGCCCCTACCATTTTTTGAAATAGCTTTTTTCAGGTAAGTGTCTAATGCAGAAGAAACATTGCCAGTTCTTGAGCAGGAGTTTCCATATTGTTTGTGCGTAGGCAAATCTTATAATTTTATAAAAGCACTTACATAAATTATTCTGTGAAAAGTGTTTTTTTATTTGAGCTCTAAAGTTTTTTTTAATTGTCATTTATGCTGCAGACTACTGTTCTAGGTGGATGAACTTCAAGTTATTTGTCACCGCGACATTGTCATGGCAATATTGTGATATTTCTTAAATACAACAGTTCAATGAACAAGGAAATTTTAAATAATTAGGAAAAACTGAGTACGGTTATAGAAACGCATTTGTGCATGGAACTACTTTCTTACACAATGGATCAGTATCTGCCTTTCCTGGTTTAAAACAGTGAGTGACAGAGTGAGATACACACACACACACACACACACACACACACACACACACACACACACACACACACACACATTGAGTGTGTACGATCACCTGTTGCCACTCCCAAGCAGAGATGCTGTCAGCTTTCACAGTGGAAAAATTATGTCCAAGCTGGGGTATTTCTCCCTATTTTACTGTAGCCGGTGCACAAGAGTCGATCACTATAGAAACTGCAATGTCCTCCGGCATTTTAAACAGCACCCATTGTGTAATTAATCTGTCTGTTGTGTCTCTCAGCTGTGATGAGCCATGATGCTTAAGTTGTTCATTTAAAGCCATTTAAAGCTATTTCCTAGCTTTAGTAGTAGTAATACAAGCAATCACGAAGAGCTGTTTTATAGCTGGCTCATATTACACACAAAAATGATCTTTTGCAATCACCTGCTGGCTAACATATGTAATGTAAAAAAAAAAAATGACAAACAGAAGCTCTTAACACATACACTGCTCATACACTTTAGTTTAGGATGCTGAACACAAGTGGAGTGATACACACAGTGAAGCGTCGGAGTGCTGATGTGTCAGACCATCATTGCTCATGGAACGTCTCTCATCCAATCAGATTCAAGGACCGGAACTAACTGTTGTATGTGTGTGTTTATATATATATATATATATAAACATATTGTAAAAGTCTTTTGACAATACTTTTGAAACCGTGAATATTTTAATGTTTACGGATTGGCCCCATTCACTTCCATTGTAAGTAAGTGCCTCACTGTAGCCTTTTTTGGATAAAAGAAGAGACAAGCATAACATTTTGTTGTAATCAACATTATGCCACAAAGGCAAATTGAACCCGGAATGTTCCTTTGTATCACCTGCAACTGACTAGCAAATAGCAAATCAAGATTTGTGGCAGTGAGGATCTTTTTGGGTTATTTAAAATAAAAAGGATGGTTTCTTTGATATGTCTTGTTTCAACAGGAAATACGTCAACACAGGAAAGAAAACTGCGCTCGTGTGGTGATTTCATGGGGTCTTTAATGTGTTTTTGTTTGAGGTTTGTTGATAGGTTTGCCCATGGTTGTGTTCTCTGGTAATACAAGATCACAGCGCCTGTGTGCTTTTCCTCATAACAGTCATGCTATAAAAGCCCATAAAGGGCTGTGTCTCAGAGGGCCGAATATACGGCCCCTGCTAATAAGTCGCATAAATCTCAAGACAAGCTACAGTTCGCTTTCGCAAACTACATTTAAACGCAGTTTTATCGGTGCTCAGACCGTACCTGCCCCTTCTGTGCCTGTCATAAAACAGGCATTATTGTGGCATTTACTCATTGTGCCATGTGCACAACATGTAGCCACTGACCAAGCTAAGGAAAGGCAGTAAAAAGGCCACTTGTTCAGTCAATTAACAGTAATGGTGTGTAATGGCAAAGTATCGCGACCACCTAGGGTGTGCCACATAGGCTTTTAATGGCATTGGTTCCCTGAGCTTAGGAAGAATTTGCACAATTTGCCATCCTGCGCCGTCAGCTGCCATGTATGTTAGGCTAATTAATTCCCAACCACATCAGAGCGCTTTAAGGCCACTCAGTGCTCCGGCTTGTTTCGCATTGATCCGTGTGCACCAAGCCCAGGGTCTCACCACCCCTCAGAGAACCGGGCATAGTCGCAAAAGTTAACAGGGTTCGGTCATGGCCATTTTGAATGTAGCAGCTTTGCAAATGCAGGCGGCCTGTAAGCGGATACAAAATGCAATTTCCCCTCTGGAGGTGGGAATATTTAGGTACCTTGCGATTTTATTTCGATTCAGGGGGTTATGATCTGATTCCATAATTGTACTCAATACATACAGTTTTTGTAGAAACAGCAAAAGGGTGCAAATTGTTGGTGAGTTAAAGGGATACTTCACCCAAAAATGAAAATCTGTCATCATTTACTCTGCCTTGTTTCTTCCAAAAAGGAAGTGATTGAAATGATGACCAAATGTTTAAATTTTTTGGGGTGAACTATCCCTTTAAGGTGGTGCGTTGCCAAAAGTCATACTGAAATATTCCTGCTCTGACCCGCTAATGTAAATAGAATAAGCGGCTATAATAACCTAATATCAGAGCCTTTCATTCTGTCTAAATCAAATGTTGTATCAAACTGACCTTAAACTTTGTGCCTTTTTTGCAGTGTTGCACACTTATCTGTATCTGCAATAATGTTCTGGATATATTTTCTCAATAAACAGAATTATTAATTAAAAGTCAGATTATGATACTTTGAGGATTGATCTGGAATCATTTGTGAAAGAATTGTGAGGTATCTGTAAATCCATTTTTTCCCTCTCCCATCCCATCCACTCTTCTGCTGTGTTACTAGATAGCAAGAACTCTAAGAAGAGCTTTCTGTACTTTTCCATGAATCCGGTCGCCCCTTTTTACCTTGGATATAAAAGCGGGCCTGTTATCTGTGGGGGCTGCCCGGCCCCCTTACATACTGAAGAGACAGCTATTATCCCTCAGGCTTTTCTTTCACAGAAGAAGGAGAGAGCGAGCAGACTAAGATTAGGCACAGACCGGGTGTGGGACCGCGCTCACCTTTGTGTTGCATCTATATGTGTGTGAGCCCTCGAGAGCTTCTTATCACACAATCTGATGGGCACAGGAAGACTGAATCTATCCTTGAATTGCCTCCATTGAAAGGCCTGAATGGGTCAGGGTGGTTCAAAGGCAGCAAAGCAGGACTGGCAGTGTGACGTACACACTTGTGCATTAGGTCATCGAGTATATATCTAAAGAGGTATCAATTATTTAAATGTGAAACAATATTGGGAAAAGTTGTAAATAATTTGTGTATATCGTTGGTGACCTTTGCTATTTTGCCTATATAAAGAAAGAGGAGTGTGTGGTAAATCTCATGAAAGCATGTCCAACAGGTCAAATTTCACCCCAAAATAAAATAGAAAAATAATAATATGAAATTATATTTAATTGCATATAGAAAATGAAGCATATTTTAGGACTTTTAAGATTTTTTGTAGTGTAATATTATTTTCATGACAATAAATCTCTAAAAAGAGGCTTAATTTTCTTAAAGCAAAATATAAATGTATTTATTTTAAAATATGTATTTTGATTTTGGGGTGAAATATGACCTAGACATGTTCTTACATGATAGCAGAGAGACCATATATATATATATATATATATATATATATATATATATATATATATATATATACTGAAGAGTCATCTATGCTTTGAAATTATTTTATAAAATAAAAACAAACAAAAAAAAATCATAATTTCTGCAACAACAACAACACAAAAGTAAGTAAATAACTAAGTTAGGGATATGTACAGTTAGCTGGTCTTTATCGCAAAATAAACCCTGACAGGGTGATCATAAACTTTATCCCACTACTTATTACACAGCTATCTATCAAATAAATAAATACAAAATATTAATTTGCATTAAAATGTATTACAATTTAAAATTGTAATAATACAAATTTTAGAATTAAAATTGCATTAAAATTATTTTGTGAGAAGAAATAGTCCCACAATTTAATTCTAACTTCTGTTTGCATGGTTCTGTCTGAGTACTGCCTGACTGGACAATGCCCCATACATAATACGACTACTTAGCAAAAGAATAAATAAAAGGGCATTAAATATTGGTTTTAGTTCAAATTATTTTACAAGCCTACTTGTAGAGATTGCAGAGTGATACAAAAAATAGGAAGATTACTCATAATACCTGGATGTGAGGTCATTATTTAGAAATATCAGACAGCTCGATGGCACGATTGACCAATCATAATCGAGTATATCAAAGAGCTGTGAAAAACATTTGAACTAATTTAAAACAGGAGCAGATTACTGGAAATGAATCAAACTTACCAACTTTATCTGCATTTTTGCTACTGAATTTAAAATCTGAGACACAATAATATAAACATCTGTCTTTACGCTCTCATACATTCAAGTTGCAAATCTTGTCAAATAACACAGTCTTTAGGACACTTAATGGTGTATTAAGCGATAAAATCATTGCAGTACTTACAGTACTGCTTCGTTTTATTTTGCCAGGAAAGTTATAGTAAATTCATATTCAATATATCATCCAGCCTTACACCAGAAGGTCAGAGAAATGCAGAGCAGAGATGCAGTCTTTCGCCACAGCATAGAAGCAATATGTCTCAGATTTGTACTGTGACATAAAGACAGGTGAAACAGGTTCACACTGAAAGAAAGAGAGAGATAGAAAGAGAGAGATGGAGGGGGTGAGAGAGAGAGAGACCTCATAATGGTTATGAGGAGAGACATTTACATATGAGCCAGACTCCAGGACTGTCTCCTCCCATCATGCCTTAGAGCAGCTCCAGTCAAGAGTCTGCGCTCTTTCTGGACAGAGTTAGATGCAGCCATAACAGGCCTATAAAATAGCATTGATCAGCAGGGAAAACATAATTACAGATCTGACATACATCACAGTAATTGTGAAAGGCATTCGTGATGATTTGTATTCCCACATTACAATAGTACACAGTTGTTTGAATCTTAAATTAATGATACTAGTTTCTCAGAAAAATCCACGTACACTTGCATGAACATTTATATTACGTGCAGTAGTGGAAAGAGTACTGAACATACTGAAGTCAAATAATTGCTACTGAAGAAATAATTCACTTGATTACAAGTATGGAGAAATAATATGACTCAAGTTAGACTAAATAAGTAGTTTACTGACAAACTACTCAAGTAGTTACTTTACAAATTACTTTGATCAAAATGATATAATGCTGTATGTAGTATATACACAACCATTCAACATTTTAGAGCACAAAGGCATTTTTGTTTTTGAAAAAAATGTATGCTTCTGTTCACCAAAGGTTTCTTTAAATTGATCAAAAATACTTCCAAAAATATTATTAACTTTGCAAATTATTATTATTATTGTTTGAAATATGATAGTATAATGTACTGTTTGAAAGATTATAATATGGGTTATATTATAGTAGGTTTTTCAGTTATTTTTAACCCATGATGGCCATGTCCAATTTTCAGTTATCACTCCAGTCTACTAAAAATGTACTTTGTCACCTAATCCTTATGAAATCATTCTAATATTTAATTTGGTACTTAGTATTGTTCCTTATTATTAGAACAGTTGACAGTGTGAGGTATTGTGCACATTTGCATTTCTTGCAAGTCGCTTTAAACTCGCAAGTGAAATGTTGGTGTTAAAAATGGTCAAAAAGAAACCAAATTCATCATTCTACTGTTTTTAGAGAGTTTCAACTTTTCATGCACTACTGTTTTTAGAGACGAAATTTAACTGGATCAAAGTGGAAGGACCAGATGCACAGCAACAAACGGACAAGTATATCAGAGTCTCTAGTTTGGGAAACAGACTCCTCACTGGTCAAGTCATTTTTATTTGTATAGCTCTTTTCACAACACACATCATTTCAAAGCAGCTTTACAGAAAATCATGCACAGCAAAAATTGAAACTATAATATCTGTAAAGTCTTAGAGTGATCATTGTGTAGATTGATTAAATATGATTGTAAATTGTGTATAAAAATAAGTAATTAAGTAATAATTATATTTCGAACCCAGTGAGCAAGCCGAAGGCGACTGTGGCAAGGAACACAAAACTCCATAAGACGCTGGTTATTGGCGAAAAAGAACCTTGGGTAAAACCAGGCTCACTGTGGAGGACAGTCCCCCTCTGGTTAAACAGCATGAATATAATGGCAATATTAGTTATTTATGTGCAGTGCAAGTCATGGTTTAAAATGATTAAACTAAGTAAGTGTTAAGGGACAGTGTATAAACAGTGATGTTGTGTGAACTGTAAGATTAATGACTAATGTCTTTGAAGTTCATCCTGGATTAACTGCAGAAGTTCACATAGATGCATTGTCGTTTGTTAGTTGGTTAATGAAGGCTTTTGTTGGCAATTAATTGATAGTCTATGTATTCCATTTTAATAGTGTAGTCCATCATTAGACCAAGGTGATTCAGGCAGAGATCAGTGAGGTGCATCACAGATCAACCGGTAGGTCATTTTGGTGAGGTCTATCCTAAGTCCAAGGTTCAGGCAGTGGCATATGAAGTATCCCATGTATTATAGTTTGAGTTGGCATCAGTTCATCCTCTGAAGTTCATTGTAATAGACTGAAGGGATGTCTGGCTGGCTCTGGCTGCATTTAGTCGTCATCACTTAGCAGTGGAGACTGACACCAAGCAGGAACAGAGCTGGATCTGGTTGGCTGTGGTAAACTCGGGATATGAATCCAGAGCTATGCAGAGTTATAGATCATGATAGATGTTTCTGGTTTCAGCAGATCTAACTAAAGCAGCCTAATTGTGAGTTGATGGATAAATTAAATGTATGCCTGGCTAAATAGATGAGTCTTTAGTCTAGACTTAAATTGAGTGGTCTGCATCTCAAACATTGCTTTGTTTAGAAGCCAAATAGGAAAAGGATCTACCACTTTTTGTGGATTTTGATATTGTAGGAACAATTAACAGGTCAGAATTTTGCGATCGTTATGAACGTGATGGAGCATAGCGTGGTAGAAGGTCACTTGCGTACTGCAGAGCTAGACTATTCAAAGTTTTTTATGTAGTTAACAAAACTTTTAAATTAATCTGAAATTTAAGAGGTAGCCAATGTAACAACAATAAAATCGGCTAATATGATCATATTGGTTCCAGTCAGCACTCTGTGTGCTGCATTTTGAACCAATTGAAGTTTATTTATTGAACTTGCAGCACATCCTTCCAGTAATGCATTACAATGATCTAGTCTTGAGGCCATGAATGCATGAATTAATTTTTTGGCATCAACAGCAGAGATACTTAGCAATATTTCTGAGGTGATGAATGCTGTTCTACAAACATTGGAAATGTTATATTCAAAGGACAGATTGAATCAAATATAAAACCTAAGTTCTTCACTGTTGAAGACATCCATCGAGAGTCCAATTATATGTACAGATTTTGCTCTCATGGAAAAAAATGTGTTCTTTTATTCACCAAAGTGGCATTATTTATATATATATATATATATATATATATATATATATATATATATATACAGTGAGGAAAATAAGTATTTGAACACCCTGCTATTTTGCAAGTTCTCCCACTTGGAAATCATGGAGGGGTCTGAAATTGTCATCGTAGGTGCATGTCCACTGTGAAGAGACATAATCTAAAAAAAAAAAATCCAGAAATCACAATGTATGATTCTTTAACTATTTATTTGTATGATACAGCTGCAAATAAGTATTTGAACACCTGTCTATCAGCTAGAATTCTGACCCTCAAAGACCTGTTAGTCTGCCTTTAAAATGTCCACCTCCACTCCATTTATTATCCTAAATTAGATGCACCTGTTTGAGGTCGTTAGCTGCATAAAGACACCTGTCCACCCCATACAATCAGTAAGAATCCAACTACTAACATGGCCAAGACCAAAGAGCTGTCCAAAGACACTAGAGACAAAATTGTACACCTCCACAACGCTGGAAAGGGCTACGGGAAATTGCCAAGCAGCTTGGTGAAAAAAGGTCCACTGTTGGAGCAATCATTAGAATATGGAAGAAGCTAAACATGACTGTCAATCTCCCTCGGACTGGGGCTCCATGCAAGATCTCACCTCGTGGGGTCTCAATGATCCTAAGAAAGGTGAGAAATCAGCCCAGAACTACACGGGAGGAGCTGGTCAATGACCTGAAAAGAGCTGGGACCACCGTTTCCAAGGTTACTGTTGGTAATACACGAAGACGTCATGGTTTGAAATCATGCATGGCACGGAAGGTTCCCCTGCTTAAACCAGCACATGTCAAGGCCCGTCTTAAGTTTGCCAATGACTATTTGGATGATCCAGAGGAGTCATGGGAGAAAGTCATGTGGTCAGATGAGACCAAAATAGAACTTTTTGGTCATAATTCCACTAACCGTGTTTGGAGGAAGAAGAATGATGAGTACCATCCCAAGAACACCATCCCTACTGTGAAGCATGGGGGTGGTAACATCATGCTTTGGGGGTGTTTTTCTGCACATGGGACAGGGCTGACTGCACTGTATTAAGGAGAGGATGACCGGGGCCATGTATTGCGAGATTTTGGGGAACAACCTCCTTCCCTCAGTTAGAGCATTGAAGATGGGTCGAGGCTGGGTCTTCCAACATGACAATGACCCGAAGCACACAGCCAGGATAACCAAGGAGTGGCTCTGTAAGAAGCATATCAAGGTTCTGGCGTGGCCTAGCCAGTCTCTAGACCTAAACCCAATAGAGAATCTTTGGAGGGAGCTCAAACTCCGTGTTTCTCAGCGACAGCCCAGAAACCTGACTGATCTAGAGAAGATCTGTGTGGAGGAGTGGGCCAAAATCCCTCCTGCAGTGTGTGCAAACCTGTTGAAAATCTAAAGGAAACGTTTAATTGCAAACAAAGGCTACTGTACCAAATATTAACATTGATTTTCTCAGGTGTTCAAATACTTATTTGCAGCTGTATCATACAAATAAATAGTTAAAAAATCATACATTGTGATTTCTGGATTTTTTTTTAGATTTTGTCTCTCACAGTGGACATGCACCTCACGATGACAATTTCAGACCCCTCCATGATTTCTAAGTGGGAGAACTTGCAAAATAGCAGGGTGTTCAAATACTTATTTTCCTCACTGTATATAAATATATATATATATATAAATATTTATTTATTATTATTGTTTTTTTGTCTGGTGATAAAAATGTATTATGTAAAAAAAAAAAAAAAGTACATTTTTACTCCAATAAAAATTGGTGTAAAGGAGTGTTAAACTCCTGTTATGAATCTATTATGTAACAATGGCTGTCTACTGTAAATTTAATGTAAAAAAGAATTTAAGCCAATTTAAAACAAATGTATAAATATAATGTTATATATTGAATTGGCTGAATAATCTCAAGGGATACTTTTTTATATCACCCATTGCTAGCTATGCTTTTTTAATGGAGGCCTATTTGTACAAACCAAATCTACTTTCAAATAACCTCATGCACCTGTTGCTCATTAATGAAACATGCAGTATGAAAATGTTTCTTTTCAAGGAGCAAAAATACAGTATGCATTGAGTGATAGTGGAGGATAACAGATTTCCTCAGCCTGCGTGAGAGGCCGTCAGTGTGATGTTTATTGGAAGTGATTGAGGGTGATGAGGAACTCTAATACTTGCTGCTCTATTGTTCGCTATGGGACTGAGTGACTGATGGCTGCTTTTGTGTGGGGAAGGTGTTTTTCCAACCTTCCCTGCCTCAGGGCTGATCTCAGGGACCTCTGCAAGGAGTGTTTGTGTATGTGCTTTTGGGTAGGGATGGGTGATATAAACATCAGTAGTAAAGAATTGTTGATAAAAGTTGATGGATTTTTGTTATTCGGTTCCAAATCTCTATTACAATAAATTGATTAAAACGTTTTTTTGTTTGTGGCAACATCAAAAATGCTCACAGATGTCTCTGTGTGGAATTTTTTCATATTAAAATGTTTTAGTTGATGATGTATCATAAATAGTGTGATATATATTGAATATCATCAAAGGTATAGTATTGTGCAGCCCTATTTGTTTGTGTGTTTGAGCCGTGGCATGCATTTCTCGTAAGTTTATTAATTCTGTATGTGTTCAAGTCTGTAACATGAAAGGAGAAGAAACAGGCAGGTTCAAACATACAGTGGGATGTATAAAGCATATGCGTGTCAGTGGGTGAAATGGCTATGGCTGGGTGCACTCTTGAGTGTCTTTGCAGACAGGGTTTTCCTTGAGGATGCACAGACCTTTGTCAGGGTCAGACAGGATGGTACCCTTGGGCCGGTGGGGAAATATCATTCCTCACAGAACACAATTATGAGCAGCTTTCACATCTGTGTGTGTGTGTTCAAGGAATGTTCCGCATTTAACACAAGTTCAGCTCCATTTACAATATTTTTGGCATATTGTCGATAACCACAGAAATTAATTTTGACTCCCCTTATTACTGTGACTACAAACAAAATGGTGTGGTGGTGGTGTAGTGGTCTAAGCACATAATTGGTAATCTGGTAATCAGAAGGACACTGGTTCAAACCCCACAGCCACCCACCATTGTGTCCTTGAGCAAGGCACTTAACTCCAGGTTGCTCCAGGGGAATTGTCCCTATAATAAGGGCTCTGTAAGTCACTTTGGATAAAACCGTCTGCCAAAAAAGAATATTCTCTCATTTACTAGCCTTCATGCCATCCCAGATGAGTATGACTTTCTTTCTCCTGCAGAACACAAACAAAGATTTTTAGAAAAATATCTGCTCTGTAGTTCAATTCAATGCAAGTGAATGGTGGACAAAACTTTGAAGGTCCAAAAAGCATATAAATGCAGCATAAAAGTAATCCATACTTTTATGCTCATAGAGTCCAGTGGATAAATCAAAATCTTCAAAAGCAATATTATAGGTGTATGAGAAACAGATACATATCTATTAATATTCCTTTTTTTACTAGTAATCTCCACTTTCACATTCTTCTTCTTGCCTTTTTGTGATTTACATTCTTTGTGCATATCGCCATCTACTGGCAGGGAGGAGAATTTATAGTAAAAAGAACTTAAATATTGATCTGTTTTTTCACCTGTATAATAACCTATATTGAATATAATACAACTTAATTTTAGATACACCTTCAAAACATCTATCTATCAATTTAATCATCTATTGCATTGCCTTGTTTACTTTTATTGCCATATTGTCACTGTGAGTGCTTCTTTTCTCAAAAAAATGAGGGACAATTCAAAATAATTTTCTGTGGTAGTCATCTTGCCCCAAATGCTGTCAATACAGCATGTATCGGATCATTTCTACTTTTTAACTTAACTTTATATATTGTTCATTAAACTAGTGTTATATTAATTTTCCTCTCTGTTCTCTTACAGGTAGAAGATGCCATGCTTATGTTTGATAAAACTACAAACAGACATAGAGGTAAGAACCCATTTGTTATTTGTATGTGGTTTTTGTGTCTGTATGCAGTCCTGTGTATCTGTGGGTGTTTTTGCGCACTACCTTTTGTTGGTGTGTGTGTTGTTATTATGAATGTCCTTCAGGTATTCTTAAAGCAGATTGTAATGTGCCGTTAGCCATGCAGTTCACAGTTGTAGCACTCTGAAGAAATTGATGCGTGGGTTTTCTGTGCAGGTACAGGAAGCCCCAGTGTATGCTGTGTTACATTATAGCATTATATCTTCAAGGACGTTTCATTTGAGCCCTGAAGGTCAGGGCTAATGTGGTCCAATAAAAGAGCAGCGATTTCCACTGTAGCCAATCCATCGACTCTATTTGATTAGTCCGACATCTACCATTGGATATACAGGATGGAATGTTTCTCGGTCATGTACGCTCACGCCTGCAGGCCTGTAAAAATGGACGATACCTTCAGACTCATGATATACTGGACTTTAGGTTATTGCTCAACTGAGTGATGTTTCTGTGACTCTATTTGTGGTCATTTTTCTCTGAAAAGTATGGGCTTAGTGGAATGTTATAGGGTTTTTTGGGTGTATGTTTTGTTTGTATTTTTACCTACAGGTGTGATAGGATTTTAATAATAGGTTTGTTGATGACAGGAGAGGAGAAATATGGAAAGGAGAAGATAATTGAAGACAAAAGAAGGGTAGAAAAAGGATAGTAGTGGATAAATAAGGAGAGAAGAAAGGAGAAATGAGGAGGGAACATGTAAGGAAAGAAGAGGCACAGAGAGGAGAAATGAGGAGAAGGAAAGACAAATGATGAAAGGAGATGACAGAAATGAGGAGAGGAGAAAAGAAGGCAAAAGAAGCTATAAACTTAAGAGAAATGAAGGAAAGAAAAGGAGAGAGAAGGAGAAATGAAGATGGGACGAGAAGCTGAATGTGGAGAGGAGATAGCAGAAGGGAGAAATAATGAGGGGAAATCATGGCAGAAATGAAGAGATGAGAAATTAAGATAAAAGAGAAGATGCAAGAAGAAATGAGGAGAAGATATATTGAGATAAAAGGGGAGAAATAAGTCAAAAGAGGAAAAGAAAGAAGTAGTAAGCTGGAAAAATGAAATGAAGAAATGAAAGGAGAAATTAGGAATGAGACAAGAAATGAGGACAAATGAGGAGAGGAATGGAGAAATGAGGAGAGGAGGGGAGAAATGACAAAATGAGAAAAAATAGGAGACATGATGACAACAGATAAGGAGAAATAAGAGAAATTAGGAAACAAGGAAGGAGAGGAGAGTGGGCCTTTGGCTTTATCCAGCTCTGATCCTCATCTCTCTATTTAGCTTTACCAGCGTGGCCTCTCGTGAGGGCCGAGGACATTCTAAAGGCGAGCACTGAGCCAGAGAAAGAGTAGGCCAGACATAAAGTTGAAGAGGACACAGACAGACAGAAAATGAGAGGGGAGACATGAAGAGAAATAGCAAGCAGCTTTATGCAAAAGTGTTCACCGGTATAGCATCCTCCCCTGTAGCGGCCTGAAAGCCATGAGAGAGATTCTTAGCCTTGAGTGGCCTTTGTGTGGGCTGAATGAAGAGGACGAGGAGCAGTAGTGTGTCTTTTATGCTGCATAAGTGGCTTTCAGTGCTCAGAGATGGGCAGGTTGTGGAAATGAAGTGGATGGTATTAATCTTTCAACCTGAGATTTGCCTTTTAATCCATATCGGTCATATTGTAAAGGTGAGTGTGTGCGTTTGTGTTTGAAGGTGTGCGGATGTGTGTTGCCTTTTCTTGTTCTCTCTCTCTTTCTGTTTCTCGCTCAAATAGACCCAACCCCCCAAAGGACTTCTTGTCCTCCTTGGCATTGCGAAGCTCTCAGCTGTCTGTGACATTCTCGGAACAGCCTAATAAGTCATAGCGATCTTTTACCTTCTTTACGATTAGTGGTTAAGCTTCTTAATCTACTAGCTTGTTCACTCAAAAATGAAAATTATATCATTGTTTACTCACCCTTACGTTGTTCCAACATCCTCAGACACCATTCACAAGATGCAATGAAAGTGAATAGTGACTGAGGCTAGCGTTTTGCTTAAAGGGATAGTTCACCCAAAAATTTAAATTCTCATAATTGACTCACCCTCATCCCAGATGTGTATGACTTTTGTTCTTCTGCAGAACACATCTGAAGAAAAATAGAAGAATATCTCAACTTAATAGGTCCTTAAAAAGTGGATGCTGATTAGACATTTCAATCTCCAAAATGAACAGTCAGTCGAAAGTCATCCATACAAATTCACTGGTTAAACGATCCGCTAAAGCTAAACTATCACTTTTGCTGTGAAAAATATCAATATTTAAATATGTGCATTCACGCTGTCTCATGTGACTAATTCGAGTTGGCATGTTATGGATTGAGTATCAGTTGAGACATCCTGGAGGAGCACACAAACGACCCATTGTGAGTAAACAGATAAAACCACCGAAGCTTCTGTACAGCGTTCCTCCTACTGTTGTAAACAGCGATGCTCATCCGGGTTTGTCGCACATGCATCTGTTCTCACATGGACATGCCAAAGCGATTACGTCACTTGCATACTGCTGCTGACCGGAGATGATTTATAATTAAAAACTACTTAAATATTGACCTTTTTCGCAACAAAGCGATCTTTTCGCTTTAGAAGACATTCATTTAAATTAATCCATTTAGTCGTATGATGACGTTTATGCTATAACTGTCTGTAATTTTTGGAGATTTAATGGTCTAATCACTATCCACTTGCAGTTTAAGGACCTACTGAGCCAAGATATTTCAAATGTGTTCTGATGAAGAAAGAAAGTCTTACACAATCTACAGTAAATTATTTACAATTTAAATGAATTTTTGGGCAAACTAACACTTTAGCATCTCCTTTTTATTTACTAATGAAGACAGTCTAAGAGGATATTCACAAAGAATGCGTTTTCGAATCTGCGCTTTTTTTCAGTTGTTTTTCTATTTAAACCACTAGACGGATGTCTTTGTCCGTTTTGCCGCACCTCACTGTATTTTAAGCATCTCGCGCAGACTTTTTTAGATGCTTTGCCAAGTTAAAAAGAACAGCACTGTTTAAAAGTGCTTCTCGAGACACCTGCATTCTCGTGACGAATAATAGTACGAGTTGGCGAAATCAAACATTTTCTGCTGATAAACGAATCAACAAAAATTTTAACTCCTTACCAAACCCTAAACCTAAACTGTGATTTTAATATGAAAAATTACTTTTGTGTATCACAGAAAAAATAAAACATTGAGATTTGGAATGAAATGAGGGAAGTGTATTACAGGTAATTGACATACAGTACATCAGACATTTGTATTGCATAAATATATATGGAACGAGTAATAACATTTGTGTGTTGTAACAGATCATGTCTGTATTGATCTTCAATTATTTTTGTTGATTTGTTGTTCATAATGGGAGTAAAAGCATACCTTTTCGTACTAGCATGTCGCACGATATTTTAGGATTTCGTAATCTCGAAGGCTGTGTTGCTTCTATTTGATGTACTGCGTCTTTTTAGCAAATGCATTCGGTGTGAACAGCCCCATATGGGTTTGGAACAACATGAGGGTAAGTGAATTTCAACAGAATTGAAATTTGTTGATGATCTGTCTTTTTAATTCAAAGCAAGTTGATCATTTCTAAATGTCAAGTTGGCCAAAGAGAATACTTTTTTTCTTAACAGCGTTTTTGTTTGTAAATGGAGATCAGAGCATCGTACAAATACACTCGCTGAACTTTGATCCACTCTGTCTTCTGTTCTTTGTTTCACATGTCCCTGGTGCCCCTGCATGGGCACTCGTACTCTTGTAAATACTCCCATAGGGCATACACTCTGTATCTATGGGAACAGAGGACAGGGGTGTTGTGAGCCAGGGCTCTCTAGAGAGTCAAAACTCTTTTCCAGAGAAGAGGCAGGTCAGAGTAAAGGTGGAGATCTTCTGTTGAGTGTTCGCATTGTCCCCTAGTTGGGAAAAACAAACAAACCATGTTATTCTAAAATCCTTTGCAAAAGTCACAAAGAGCAGTGAGGTTGGAAATTAGACCAGCTGCCATTAAACATTTGGCTGGTAAACACCAAGTGCCAAACAATGCTGACGAAGACAAACCATTTCCATTTAAGACCTTGTACACTTTTTAAAGAGAATCCCCACAATAGCGCAGAAACAATAACCTCTTTCAGATGTGTTGCACTTTTGTTTACTTGCCATTCGGAATATGTGCGATTGTCTTTTTGTTTATTCATGTCCTCCTCGTTAAAATTTTCTCTCTCCAGTGGTATCTTCAGCTAAACGAGGTGCCTTGAGGTCACTGTTTTTAATAGCCTCACAGCAATTACTTTACGTGGCTGCGGCTTCCACTAAAGCAAAGTGGTCAACTGGGCGGTAATAGGAAGGCAGAGTGAAAAACGTTTAAACTAGTTTTTGAAGATAACGTTTAAATGAATGTTTTTTTACCCCCTAGAAATAAGCTCTGGCTGAAAGAGTAAAAGGAGTAAAATGAGAGATAGAAATGCAATGACAGTCAGGACTGTGGCCTAGCGGATATCACACATGCATTAGACACATGGTGCTCATTTGTTTGCTTGGGAATAAGAAAAAAGGATGATTTTCTTGATGTTTGGTTACATTATGGTTCTGGAATGTCTGAATTATTTTGACTGATCTGGATGTAAAACTACATATATTTTTTGCATGAAATCTGCTCTATACGCTTGAAAGACCCCATCAATTTTGCTGTTGTAAAGATGATCAGTGAACATCTTATTTTGTGTCAAGAATCAGTTATCACTTTTTAACATGTGATTGTTTACACCAGCCATTTAATATTGTTTTGTTTTTTGCTGTGTGCAAACTGTTTCTGAAACAATTTTTAAGTTCCTTTACAATTGTTGCTTTTTAGACTGTACTATATGATGCCAGCATGATCTTTGGTAAAAGCCATGGCACATTACGTCAGACTGTACGATAAACATTATAGCCAAGAATTTGGTCCCGATTGACAGTGCCGACTGGGTGGTTTATCTCATATTGCCATTGTAGCAGCAGTCACATTGCTTGACTGTGACTCAATTTCTGACACTGCCAGAACTTTGTTGAAGGCAATTTATCAGCCATTGGTGAACATGTCGCAATGACACCCTGTCCACACTAGACGCGAGCGGCGTGACACGGCAAAAGAAAATTGCTCCCATTATAATCAGTGATGCTGTCTACACTACACTAACGTGTAGTGGCCACGCCAATAGCAAATGTCCATTTTGCACTGCAAGCACTGGTGCTACTCCTGCCAACTAGACAAATAATTGGTTTAGAACGTTTGTTTCTACGCGTCCAGTGTAGACAGTCTAAAGCCATTGCGACACGACACCTCTCAAGTCCCTAGGATGAGAAATCTTTTACAATCCCTGAAATTGGTCTCAGATGGCAAATTCATACAGTGTGAATCTGTCTTAAATCCAAGGTATGGGTTGAGGAAGGTAACAAAGACAGTATCATTGCTAGATGCAATTATTGTCAAGTAATTTTTATTTGTATAGCGCCTCTCACAACACACATCGTTTCAAAGCAGCTTTACTGAAAATCATGCATTAACAGAAAATTAAACCGTAATATCTATAGTCGCAGAGTCATCATTGTGTTGTTTGATTAAATACAATTGTGAATTGTGTATAAAAATAGGTAATTAAGTAATAATTGCATTTAGAAACTCAATGAGCAAGCTGAAGGCAACTGTGGCAAGGAACACAAAACTCCATAAGATGTTGGTTAATGTAGAGGTTGTCCCGAGGTTGAGACAGGGATACAAATAGAATAATATTAGCGTAGATGCGTAAAATTATTTGCAGAGTTAGAGATAGGTTCATATTTCTAACAATAACCTGGGGTAGTAGATTCATTTAAACTAATATATTAATCTGGTTTAAGCCAGGTTTCAGTCAAACAGAGCACATCCAAACAATGATCTGTAGTTGATACAGTCTCTATGTGATAGTGACCTGTGTGATGTCTCAAGGCAGCTAGCAGGCATTCGGATTAGCCAGTTTGTCTGCTTCCTGACCTGGACCCCAATTAATCAAATACTATTAATATTAAGATCATGAGCCAAATTACTTGGGAGCAGAGCAGCACCTTCTCTGGAGGGATGGAGTCTGTCTCTCTTTAGAAGGTCTATCCCAAAAACTCTTCCAATTGTTTATGAATCTTATGCTATTCCTCAGACACCACTTAGACATCCAGTCATTGTGAATGGGTGATAAAAAAAAAATTTCTATAATACATTTCTGATTTGTTACTGTTAATAACAAATTAACTGAAAATGTACATACACAAGTGTGTACTTAGTGCTGTAAGATGTGTTTTTCAAAAAAGGAATGCCTCAATATTACTATAATCAAGCAATAATATACAAGAGACTGTGCTTTACTGTAAATAATGTCACAGCTGAAGGGCCTTGAGTGCCTTATAGTTTTTATAAAGCAGTTACCACATACAGTAATGAACATGTTAAGGACACAAAAGTTTATTTAATTTATGTGTTTTTTTTAATATGTAAAATCACTAAATGCCACTAGAATATATAGTCCCTTACACCCTGTCCACACCAGATGCGTCAATTGTTGCGATGAAATGGCTTAAGGCTGTCTTCACTGAAAGCGTCAAAGTAAACATTCTTAATGATGTGCAGACATCGGTGACCATTCAGCTGTGAGTTTAAGTAATAAAGTGGCTTTAGTAGCTCTGCAGTGCGTAAGCAATAGAACGGGGCATTAGTTTACTTCTAGCACTACTTGACGTGCCGCAATGGATGCTTCCAGTGTAGACAGCGTTATTGATAATAATGGGAATGATTTGGGTTTGATGCAACTCGACACTCGCGTCCAGTGTAGACAGGTGTGATAGTACACCATGAACCGAACGTTACTGTGCAACATATATAATGGTCAGCTATAGGTGCTGCATAGTGATAGACAGAAGCTTGGTGAAGAGGTCCTAGCTGTGCTTTATCGTAAACCAATCGTTTTATATGAAGCCAACATAATGTTATTCTGCAAACACCATTTAGTTTTTTTTCTTCTTTTTTTTCTTCTCCAAATCCCTCAAATCAAATACTATCTCCTCTTAGAGCTTTCAATCAATATTCACCAAACCTGGTACAGACCTTCAGACCATTCTAGAATAGTGTGCTATGTCTTTTCTAATTTATCTGACTCATGGTTTATGCACAGTGGGCCATCAAAAATCCCAAATGGGAACAATCCCATAGACTTACATTGACGGAATGTTCAAACAGGCCAATGGAAAGCTCATAAATTCAAACTTTCAGAAAATTCTAATGTATACAAACCCTCAAATGTCCTTTGATTTCTCTCTCTCTCTCTCTCTCTCTCTCTCTCTCTCTCTCTCTCACAGTACATTTGACTACCTACATGGCATTCTGTCTGACTATCTGTCTAGCTAGCTAGCTGGTAGTTTGTCTTACTGTAATGTTTGTATAACCATCAGTCTTAAACAATTTTAGAACCAATTTGAACTTTCAGAAGGCTTTGTCAAACCAACATCAAATGTTGACGAACTTTCCCTCTCTTGTAGTTGTTAATGACATAGTTAAGAAACTGGAATTAATTGGATTTGTGGATTCATAGTTGGAACCAGAATCACTAAGTTCCTTACGATTTCCATCCCTGCTCATCCAAGACACGCAGGTTCGATTCCAGCCTGCATCGTGTCCCAATCCTATTGCCTTTCTCCTCCCTCCATCATTTCCTGTCCTCCCACTACTCTGTCTATCAATAAAATGACAAGAAGTCCCAAATAAAAATAAATGCAATATAGAGAGAGGATGTTTCTGAACATTCTATACACAAAGTATAAAAGACGATCGTGTCCCTTCCTGCTCTTTCAACTGTAGCACAAGTTAGTCTCACACTCTGATGTCTCACTGTCATCATCTTGGCTGTATGACTGCAACAACGAGAGCCAGAGAGAGATGGTAGTGGATGTCAGAGGACAGAAGCTTTACACCCCCCTGTAAGACTATTCAACACTGTCCTTCATCTCAGAGGTGACGAACACACGGCAGCTAAAAAGCACTTTCTCTTTACACCCCCCCCCCCCCCCCCCCCCTTTCTCTCTCTCTCTCCTCTCCCTCTCTCATGAAAGGGTGTTAGCTGTGCCAAAATAAGAGGACAACAGCCAAGGTCTTGCGTTCAGGAAGAGAGTGAGAATGATTGCGCTTGAGATGTAGTTGCGTGATATTAGAAATGGCCAATAAAGCCTGTCTTTTTTGCTACATCTGAAAAGGCTGTTGGCCTACACATATACTATTAGGGTTGGGTGATGTATTGATTATTTGTGATTTATATTTCTCTATTATTTTGCTGCCGATAAACAATTAAGCAATATTTTGAATATTGCCATGATATTTGTGTGCTTTTTATGTGGCTAATACGTTTCCTAAACAAAGTGTCTTTATGAATATTAAGTGTTAAGATGCATGTTTTAAAGGTGAAGTGTATTTTTGTTTATGTTAACATTAGAGGTGGGCATAGATTAATTTTTTTAATCTAGATTAATCTTGGAATTAATCTAGATTAATCTAGATTAAAATGGCTCATTTGAATTTTGCCGGAGGCATGCAGAATAAGTGTGCTACCCACTAAAAGTAAGTCCTTGAGAACGGGTTTCTCAAGCCAGGTGGTGCATTAGACCAGGGGCTCGTCTCCTGTTTCCAAAATGCATCACAAACTGCTTGAGAAAGCTGTTCTACTATGATAATTGGTGATGAAAATAAATCATGCTCAATCAGATGTACTTGTTTACTAACTGTTTATTCAGTTAAACATGAATTTTGAACTGTAGGCCTATATAAGAGGTCGTGATGAACTGTTTTACAGTCAGTAGCTTTGTGTCAATCAGTCCAAGCTCTATTTCTCCTTCTTCCACCAGTCACTCAGGCAGACCAGCTTGTTCACATTTTCTGATGACAAACGAGATCTCCTCTTCTGCACAATATGGCCTGCTAAAGAAAAAAGTCTCTCGCATGGGACAGTTGTGGCAGGAGTCCCCAAGTATTTACGGGCAATGTGGGCCATCTTACCATAGACAGCAGTGTGCTCCGACCACCACTTCAGTGGGCCCCACTGAAGGAGCTCAGTGATGTACCTACACACACAGACAGACAGACAGACACACACACACACACACACACAGAGAGACAAACAGACAGCCAGACAGACACACACACACACACACACACACACACACACACACACACACACACACACACACACACACACACCACACACACACAGAAACAGAGCAATAAATAATTAATGACTGATTAATTTAACTCAGATTACACGTTTTAAGTTCTTAATCACATTACATTTAAGGGCACGTGTTTCTTAAATACAAAGTGACATTTAAAATAACTTGTATGCCAATTTATGAACACGCTATCTTTGTAGACCATACCTGCATGGCTCCAGCAGTTTCTCTAGCTTTGCCAACTTCTCATATTCAGCATTTGTTGGGAGGGCCAGATTGTGCTTCTGCTGAGACAGCATTGTGTGCAGTGCGTCTTTGTTGCGCATCACGCGCTTGATCATCTCAAGGGTGGAATTCCACCGTGTTGGAACATCTTGCACGAGTTGCTCCTAAACTTGTCCAAGGGAGGCTTGCTGGACATTCAGCTCGTCTGAGTTGGCCGGACTATGTTTGAAATGTCCGACCACTTTACGGCACTTGGCCAGTGCACCATCAAAACCACCTTCCCGAAGTGACATTACAATAGCTCTCTGTACAACATGCGCAATACAGGGCAAATGCTCGAATGGCAGTATCCTCCCTGCTGCCACCATATTAGGAGCGCTGTCTGTTCCAATAGTGCTGATTTTATCAGCTATCCCCCACTGATTAGCGACGTCGAGAAACTGCCTGGCACACGCTTCTGCAAAGTGACGCGTCTCTGTTTTGATCACACCTAACGGACAGACAAAGTAGATCAGAATAAGTTCACTACTAGTAAACAACTAGCAATCATCAAGAAGCAAATATAATGTGGTGGTAATTCGTGATGTCGTGGTAATTAATAGGCTAAGTAATTAAATTAAATGATGTAATTTAAAATTACATAACGTAGCCTACCTAAAGCGAAGGAATGAAGTTCCCAGCTGGCATCGATGATGTGTACAGTAACGCCGAGGTAGTTATCGTTGTTGACAGATGTCCAATGGTCCCCAGTCAGTGCTACAGACCTCGCCTCTATCATCTTCTCATCTTTTGCGGCTTTCTCTGTGGCGTGCTGGTCATGTATTCTCCACATGATAGTTCGCCTCGCAGGTAGTTTGTAAGATGGGTCACCTGTGGCCGCCTGGAGAACAAGCTCGAGCCCATCATCTTCAACCACGCTGATGGGCCGGCAGCTGGTGGCAATCCACTGAGCGAGGAGATTAGTTAGCTTGGCTGATAGAGCTGTGCTGACGGGCTTGCCTCGGTTGCACTCAAACAAAGTAGTTTGACGACGACTCTTCTCCGGCGCTACATCAGTGCTTGGCCCGGCATCAACCGCATTAGCTAAGGGATGCTTTGCGTTTAGGTGGTACTTGAGACTGGAAGAACTCCTACAGTAAACTAATTCCGCATCGCAGAAGGTGCAAACAACCTTAGTTTTGTCGAGGTTTCCATTGGGAAGCTTCTTAAAAATAAATTTTCCCTGAAGCAAACCCGGCGGCTTCCTGGCTGCATCCATGTTAGCACGTTTGATGTGGTAATTTCACAGTAGGCATACACACACACACACACACACAGATTCGAAGACTCGTTCTCGCCCCCTACAGTGCAATTCGGCTAGGTATACATCCGCGCTAAAATATCAAGTGAAAGTCATCATAGCTTGCGTAGTATAGACCCAGCTCCCAACCCAACTTTGAGAATAGATTAACGGCGATATTTTTTTATCGCCCGATAAGAGTCTCACGTTAACGCAGCACGTTAACGCCGATAACGGCCCACCACTAGTTAAAATACTTTCTCCTCTCCAGCTTCATTTGCAAAGTCAACTATAAGCCTTTCGTATGTTAATTCCCCTGAAATATGTAAACACTTTGACTCTGTATCAACACATTGATCTGTTTGTTTAAACATCATGGCATCACTGGCTTAACAAATGGTGTAAGTTTGGGGTGGGGCTATTTGTTCCTTTGACCAATGGAAGACGTGGGGAGTGTCCAGTTGAGAACCTGTTTGAGATCAGTCATTAGTGCAACAGAAATTACAAACTTCACCTTTAAACTTCAGAAGTGAAAAAATCAATAGTTTAGGTAAGTTCTGTGAGTCTGCATTTTTCATATATTAAGATAAAGGTAAATATTGGTATCTACTTGGCTACAATGGCCGTTGATAGGAATGACGGCTCCTTTGATTGAAACAAAGTCTTTCTTTTAAGCCACTTCAGAGGAAATACATAGATCAAGATCGAGATATATATATTGAACATTGTCAAAAGGCTGAAAAATATTTAGATAATTGTTTTAGCTATATCACACAGCCCTTCTTGCAGTCCATCAGGGCTTATTTGAGTCTATTCATCTTTTATCTGCTTGTCTTTTCTTCTCTATCGCTCGTTGAACAAGTCTCAAGTGAATATGCTACATCTGTGCTTCACAAAATGAGAAACAAAGTCTCTGCTGTGCTAGTGTCTGATTTTACACACTTTAGCACAATTCTGCTCTGATAATCGCAGCGCTATACATTCATCAGTCTGACTGTAGAGACACTTTCTTTGTCATGAAGAATATACCTACATACTGGGGATGTGCATTTTGATCACTTTGACTGCTCGAGTACTTGAAAGATAAATCAGCCGATTATTCATAGACCTTATTTCGCACAACCTTACATTTTTGACAGGAATGAAAACGAGGCTGAGAAGGATAGACTTAGTCTTTTCAATGACATGCACTGTATAAAGCTAGCAAAAAGCCCCTAGATCACATATCATTTTCCACAAGTCATGTTGTGTGGAGTTTTTTGCCTACTGAAATGTTTTGGAACAATAAGTTCAATAAGAAAAAATTTTTCTTCATCTGTAGAAGGACCCAAAAACAATAAAAAAAAAAACTGTAAAACCCATTGAATAGACTGTACATCTATTCTTCACAGCCTCATTGTCATTCCCGTCAAAAATCAAAGATGGCGCTGCTTTGAATAAGGTCAATTGTGAGACAAAGTGGATGAAGTGAGTTCCATTTTTGCTATTTTTCAGTTGTTGGACTACACAAGGATTTCTTTAGCTGCCACATTGCATTTTGCTTTTTTGAACTATTGAAACATTAGGGTTAGGGTTAGGGTTTGAACTAATTAAAATAGTTCAACTTTTCATAATGCATTTAAGGACACCTGCATTCTGTTCCTTTTAGTTGCATTCCATCTAGCTATTATTAAACGCATTAACACATCTTGTACAAATGATCCCCCGAATATTTTCCAAGCAGAGTGTTGAGTGCTGTTGCTGCCCCAAACTAAAAAAGCTACCATGCACAGTGTTTGTGTTCATTAACCAATCGGAGTGCAAGGTACCACGCAAAATGCCACTATAAAAAAAATCACAGAATTTTACGTTAAAAAAATCTATAAATTAAGTATTGTATTTTAAATATTGTATTTTCATTATCGATTGCTCAGGGTTCCCATGACCATGTCATAGCTTTGATAAATCAAGGAATTATACAATTGTGATTTCCAAGCCTGTAAAGGTCATGAAAAGTAACTACATTTTGGAAAGTCATTGGAAATTTTCAAGGCACGATAAGATAAAATTGGAAGAGCTTCAGTAGTGGATGGGTTTTTCTGGCATGGAATATTGCTGGTGTGGCATTTCGAGAGTTCATTAGTGTTGATGCCAGCTAACGATGCCCCTCATTGTCATTTAATAGGCTGTGCAAACAGATGTGTCCCTCCAAAATCAAACATTTGTCTTTTTACATAGCTGACCGTAGCACTGTGCATTACCTCTTTGGAGGTGTGTGTGTAAAAGAGAGTTTGCTGTGCATGCTAGTTTTACATCTCATGCATGCTTGGATTCATATGGGTTATTATGCTGGCAAATGTTTTTGCTTCTCTATGTGCCACAAAAGCCAAAAATTGACAATCATGCAAGTGGCTTCCTGCTTTTGTTAATATTTCAGCCTCAGATGATAATACATGATATGATGAAATCCCTTGAAAGAGTGGTATGTTCCACAGATAGGATACAGAGAGAATATTGTATGTGTTATTGCAAGATCAATATAAAATGAAAGAGAAAATCACAACACATTCAAGGTTATTTAAACCGCTCCCAGAGGGAAGAGCTGCATTTTTAGCCTTTTTTCTTTGATCTCAGTGGAAATTTGGCTTGTTTGATTTTACGTCTCATTTCTGAACACAACCAAACAAGTTCTCAAGCGCACACAGAGTGCACATTTTGTCAAGTGAACTCATCTGTTTCTTTAAAGCATATTTTGGTATAAAGCATATACTCTGTTTTTAATAAATACTGTAAGACACATATTTACAATAGAATTCCATTCACACTCATGTGCTCAGATGTTCGCCTGTGGAGCTGATAGCAGTCGAGGATATGAGTGAGAGTGAGGTTGAAAACAATAGCAGGCGTATTGTGTGTTTTGTGTGGTGTATGCGAAAATGCATTTACTGTAGGTTGATGTTGTGTTTAGGGAGGAAAGGGAAGCCTTGCATTGTTTGCCTGTAATCTGCTTAGCTGAAATGGCCATCCAGAGGACAAAGCGAGCATGGACTGAGCCAGTGTTTGAGCATCACTGATTGAACTGCTGTCTTTGTGTTTGCGAGCATGCCTTTCTGCCTCATCTGGTTTGCTGGTCTTAGCTAGTCTCCCAGCCAGGACAAGCTGGTCTGTATTTCTGATTTTAGCCGTGTTTTTGTCACCTGTCAGCCAATTAGGCTGAGAGACCAAGTTGGGAAACCAGCTATACCATCTTAAACAAGATAATTTATTTTATAAACAAAACTAGGCTTGTATATCAGAATTTTTATTTTAGTTTACTAGTTTTTTTTTGTGTTTTGTTTAGTGTTTGGTGTTTTTATTTTTTATTATTTTATTTGCAGGGTGTTTATGCAGTGTTTGCTATTACCTGCCCTGCTGCCCTCTGATGTGTGAGTGATACAGGGAGGGAATTCCTGGCAAGATCGAGTTAAATTGCAGTATTCCTATATTTACTTATAGTAACATTTTGGATTAAATACAAGTTATGTTGTGTTTACAGCATCTGTGACATGCTGTTGATTACCACAGAAAATAATTTAACTTGTACTCATCATTTTGACTCGGTTTTTATAAACAAATAAAACATGTTTAGACACCTATACAATGGAAATCTATGGGGCAAGCATACAACATAATATTCCTTTAAGAAGAGGGAATAATACCTCTTAGTCTAAAATATATTATTATGCTCTACAGTAAAGAAGAACACATTTACACATTTGTGACAATAGCCCTTACTTTTGTTTTCATTACTTGGCTTTCTCAGAATAACACAAAGATCCAAACCCTAAAGAACTCATCCCTCAACGTCCATTCTGCAAACAGAGGTTGAGGATGCTCAACTGTAATATTCAGATGCTAAGTCTTAAGTGCACTTACTTCTGGGTTTACTTAAATGGCTAAATGATTATCAGCCGCTTCCCTGATTGAGCCTGAAAAGTCCTGGCAGCCTGAGATCAGCTGGATGGTGATTGGTTGATGTTGACGAATAGAGAGGAAGTTTGTGTTCCTTTTTATACTGATAGAGAGAGAGAGAGAGAGAGGAGAGAGAGAAACACAATACCTTTAGTCTCTGACGTGCTTCGAAACAGCAAGGGCTTGATTAGCCACAGCAAAGCATTTTAGCGGCTGATGAGAAGCTGGTTGTCAATTGCACCAGATAACCTCAACAGACCTAAAATAATTGTAATTTTTTTAGAGTTTGATGATGAGGGTGTTTTAACAGGTGTATTAGAACATACTCTAATCACCCCTGAAATGATTCCAAAGAGTATTTGGACACTTATGCCATACTTGTGTATGAATATCAAACCAAGTGGCATTTTCTGAAGAAAAATAGCACAAGCACACTTTTCAGCCAGAACAATTCACAATATGTTTTTTTTTATTTTTCTTATGATTTAAATAATAAAACAGTTATGTATACTGTTTAGAATTAACCCAGAAAAAAGTATCTGGATGCTTACTAGTTATCAAACATTAGTGGAAAAGACATGTCCATTACATATGGGTTATATATATATATATATATATATATATATATATATATATATATATATATATATATATATATATATATTTAGATATTTGTCCAATGTAACCCATATCTTAAGTGTAGATTAAATGTCTAAACCTTTTGGGGGATACTTTATAAGGAGGTAAAATCAAATTAAATTATGTTATATACAGATTGTATTGCCCTTATGTTGCAGGTAGTACAGCATTGCAGGATTGTGCATGATGTTCTGAAGTGTAAATCTCAACAATCTCTCTTTGAGGAGGACTGATAAATGTTATAAATTTCCATGCCACTTACGCATCCCCCACCAGTGCTCCAAATCTGTGTTTTCTACACCAATCAATAATGCTACAGGGCTGTGTTTGAGAATGGCACTAGAAGGACATTTCTAAAATGATCAGGGACAGCCTGTGAATAAGCTGCACTTAATCTCTCCCGCTCGTGTCTGTACTGTGCCGTCTTTCTGCTGACGCCGTTTTGGAAGTGTGGCAATAATGTAGTGCAGAGTGTGTAAACAATTTAAGTACTGTTGATCCGCAGAAGGTCTTTTAAAGCCCACAAAGGTTAGCAAAGTTTGCTTTGGCCTTTCGCAACGTAATGGCAGCAATTTTCACCGGTTTTACGTTCTTCATGGCTCTCCTCCAGAGATCTTTGAGTAAACCTAATTAGATATACCGTCACCTTTTCTGCGGTTGTTTAAAAAAGGGGGCAATGCCATTGTCTTAGAGATTAATATACTTTCTGCTTGTATATCGTGCATCTATATTAGCATTAATCACAGAATGTCATTGAAATATCATAGTTAATCATACACATTTTCTCAGTGGCACGATTAATTGGAGCTGCTCTAATCACCGTGAAGACAAAATTATATGTTCAGTTTTCGATGGAATGACTTGAAACCTCAGAGACACACACACACACACACATGTTGTGTTTCCATGTTTTATGGGGACTTTCCATAGACATAATGGTTTTTATACTGTACAAACTTTATATTCTATCCCCTAAACCTAACCCTACCCCTAAACCTAACCCTCACAGAAAACTTTCTGCATTTTTACATTTTCAAAAAACATAATTTAGTATGATTTATAAGCGGTTTTCCTCATGGGGACCAACAAAATGTCCCCACAAGGTCAAAAATATCGGGTTTTACTATCCTTATGGGGACATTTGGTCCCCACAAAGTGATAAATACACGCTCACACACACACACACACACACACACACACACACACACACACACACACACACACACACACACACACACACACACACACACACACACTGTATATAGTGAATGTTGTTATATATAGAGATAGATATGTATATATTTGTACAATTGTAGTGAGCAGAATAGCCTCTCAGAATGCACAACACATCGAACCTTGAGGCAGATGGGCTATAACAGCAAAAGAGCACTTTATTAGGACCATAGTGTTCATATTAAAGAGCCCAGTAAGTGTATATGTGTGTATAAATATATATATATATATATATATATATTTTTTTTTCAGGTTAAGATTTAATCTCAATTTTCTATTGATATATTTTATGTATCTATACATTATATAGTATGTATCTTTATGTAACTGTATTTATTGCTTCTTTCAGTTTAAATCAGACGCTATTGAAGCATCTGTCTAAACACTCATATTCTCATGTCACGAGACAAGGAATGTTTTTATATCACCAGAAAAATCATCACGAATATAAATTGAATATTTTATATATAGACAAACTCTACTACACAACATTTTTAATCTGGAAATACTGGAAGATTTTTAAAAGCCTCTGTGGTTTTGTGGCTGTTACAGATTTTGTTCCAGGTGTTCTGGGGGGGTTCAAAGGGGCTGAAGAAAGGCACTTTGAAGCGGCTGAAGTTCATGTGTTGACCTTTAGCAGCCCAATGTTGGACTCCCTGGAAGCTAAGAGAATGACTGCATAAGCAGGCACACCACTGACAGACTGGACCGACCGACACATGGCACCATTTACAAAATGGCATTTATGGAGCCTGTGTGTATGTATGTGTATGTATATATATATACATATAATTTCATTCTTTATTAGCTTTGCCAGTTGGACAATTTGCATGGTAAAACCCTTTTGGAAGAGTTTGGCTTTAAATGGATCTCGTTTAAAACACATCTGCTACATCACCACTTTAGCCATAGACTGACACCTTTGACTATTTCGACACATTCCGTGAAGTTTGAGCGCTACACCACTAGCGTTGTTTTTAGTATGATGTGTCAAGTAAAAGTAGCTAAAACCTTTTTCTTTTTAGTGTAGCTGTCTTCGAGCACAAGAAAACATCTTAACTTGCCCGATTTGGGTCAGATGAACTCAAAACCAGCCTAATTATACAGGATTTCCTTAAGACTGATAAAGGTGCGCTTAGTAATTTGTTCTTCATTAAAAAAGTTTAACTCCTAAAGACATGAATTGTAATTTTGCAATGTATGTAGGAAATCATGACGACTCACATCAAAATGAAGACTCCAGTCATAACAGTAACTTTATAAAAGCTGTTTTATTCAACATGGAGAGGGTCCGCACATGGGGGCTGCCATGTTAGAATCACATGACCAACCGAAAACTACTCGCTTAATCGCAGTAACCGTCCTGTTATTTGACACTTTCACTTATTGGTTAAAGTAATTATGGCTGACTTTGAATACTACACTTCAACAATGACATCTGAAATTGAAAACTATTGATTTTAAATGATGCTGTATCCAAGCCACTAGGTGTCAGTGTAACTCCAAATGACACAGACAAAAGATACTGAGTGCACCTTTAAGACAACCCACTAACTGATCAATTTTTTAAATGTGTAGTTTTCTTTCACTTACTGTATTCATTCCAGAAAGTCCCTTTTGACCAAGATTCTTCAAGTTGTACATGGATAGTAGTATGCTGTGCCTAACATCATAACAGTTTAAGAGCTGAAATCAGGCAGGATTATTTCAGGCTGTTACATAAGGAGGAATGTAACTCATTCAGGAGCAGCTATCTAGTTTTCTCTAAAGAAAATTACAGCCATCTATAAAATGAGAAACATAAAACTATATCAGGGGTGTTTTCCACTCTCAGTCTTATCACCTACATTTATTCAAGATATATGGAGACATTCAAATCTATTGGATCCATTACAGTCTATTGGATCCATTAAAGTCAACATGAAATCAGAATGGACCCTTTTGACTTTATTAATGCATGTTCCTGGTCTTATTGTGAATGATTTATTGGTGCACATTATATAAAAAAAATTAATACAATTTTTTCTTTGTAATCTTAAATAGAAGGTAATAATTTTCTCTGAAACTTCTTTGCTTTTCCGTTTACGTCACTTGTGCCATGCAGAACGAAAGTCATATGGGATAAGAACAACATGAGGGTGCGTAAATTATGCCACACGTTTAATTTTTGAGTGAATTGCCTTTTTAAACCAGAGACCGATATGGTGTTTTTCAGATAAAAAAATATGCCAGTGGCAAACAGCCTGACGCTGAATCTTGGGTATTTGACTCCAAGTGGGATGCAGCAGTGGTCAGCGCCTAGTTATATGTCATTGTGTGTGGAATTACACAACCGCTGACCTTTTAATGCTGCCGGCTCATCAATTTATGACCTCTACAAACACTCGTCTCAGAAACAGCCACCCCAGTGTGAGTGTGGCGTACAGCGAACATGCAGCGCACCATATCAGCATTCATAGAGTCCTGAACACATTCTATTCCGAGGTTAAGCACTGCAGGGGTTTGGCAAGCGTGCTCGGAAAGGAGAAACAGGAAACACCGTCTCCGACACTGAAAAGTGCTTTAGTGAGCATGTGCCATTGTTTTTATGCCTCACTCAGATAATGCCAACACTAATATGTAAGGCTGGTCTGTCAGAGGGAGAAGCAGACAGTTTGTGGTTTGTTTTGTTTTTTATAATAAAAAAAAAGTCTTCTTTATTTGTCCTCAACTTTTTGCTTACGCTTGTCTTGAAAGGCCTTGTAAATCAGCAGGTGACATTAGTAGAGTAATAGCCTCTGCATTACCTTGCAGAAGTGACTTTCTCATTTAGAATCAATAACATAACCATGTGTGATTTATCATGGCTTACATTGTACTGCTCTTTGTTTAAAGGGATAGTTCACCCAAAAATTTCTCTCATCATTTACTCACCCTCATGCCATCTCAGATGTGTATGACTTTCTTTCCTCTGCAGAACACAGATGTTGTGTTCTGCAGAACATTTTAAGAAGAATATTTCAGCTCTGTTGGTCCTTACAATGCAAGTGAATGGTGACCAGACATTTCAAGCTCCAAAAATCACATAAAGGCAGCATAAATGTAATCCATATGACTCCAGTGTTTAAATCTATATCTTTAGAAGCGTTATTGTGGTTCAGAAATAGATAACTATTTAAGTCATCTTTTTACCATAGTTCCACTTTCACTTTCAAAATGTGAAAGAATGTGAATGTCCTTACAAACCTTTATGGCTTCTTTGCATCCATGAAAAAAACAAGGTACAATTGCAGAATTCCTACAGTGACCTCTTTTCATAAAGCAAAGCATCTAGTGACCACCAGCCATCTAGCTTCAAAAATGAAAAAGATAAATCAAATAGTAACATAAATGTAGTCCATATAACTTGTGTGCTATACTCCAAATCTTCCAATTCACAAACTTAAATATTTAACTTAAATTCTTCAATACTACAAATTAAGACCCCTCCCTTAAATATAAAGGCAACTATATGTTTTCATTTATAAAACACAATTTATAATGTGTGAGAAAAACAGTAGCATTATTAATAAATATAGATGTACAGTATAAACCTTCACAATACATAAGCAGCTTTGCAGAGAATATTGCTTTACAAACCCCAGTGAGCAAGCTAAAGTTGAGTGTTTGGGAGAAAGTCCCTAGAAAGTTACAAGTACAAACTATTTTTGAAAGTATGTATTGTATGTTACAGGGAAGGAGAGATGAACATTTAAATTAGAAATATTTATTTTCCATAAAACTATGTGTATATTTGTATTTATTTTTAAAAACTATTGCAATCAATAGAATAAAATAATATATAATACAATAATCATGATTAACCTCATGATTTTCTAGATTTTCTTTTTACTTTTTCTCTGCTCCCCGGACCTCGGTTTGAAAACCCCTGCTCAATCTCAATAGTCAGCAAGAAAAGGACAAACATTTGACTTGTAAATGGGCTTTTATGCACTTGCTTTCTCTTCACACTAGTCCCAGTAATGCCTCAGAGCATCAGTCACATGCAGAGACTGATAAATGTATAATGTGTAATTTTCATTCAGTATCATTAACTGAAGGATGCAGCCCTAAGCTCAGAACAAGGGTGTGTGATGTGCCACACATCGAGGAATTATGCCATGAACATTGTGTTGCTGAAAATTTTAACTATAGATGCCCTCATGTCGAGAAGTCATCAGAGACATTAAGAATGTGGGGAGTTTTGTAACTTTAAGGCAGAATTGTTTAATTATCGCAAACATGTGAAGTGACATTGTTTATGAAATTGACAATGTGCTTAAGTGTGAAGTTTAAAAAGAAAAAATTATAATTTACATTTCAATGCCATATATACACTCACTGAGCACTTTATTAGGAACACTATGATCCTAATAAAGTGCCCGATGTGGTCTTCTGCTGCTGTAGCCCATCCTCCTCAAGATTTGACATTGTGCATTCTGAGATGCCATTCTGATCACTACAATTGCACAGAGGGGTTATCTGAGTTACCGTAACCTTTTGTCAGCTCGATCTCTCTCATCAACAAGTTTTTTCCATCCTCAGAACTGCCACTCATTAGATGTTTTTTGTTTTCTGCACCATTCTGATTAAACTCTAGAGACTGTTATGCATGAAAATCTCAGCAGTTACAGAAAAACTCAAACCAGCCCGTCTGGCACCAACAAACATACCACAGTCTAAATCACTGAGGTCACATTTTTCTCCATTCTGATGGTTGATGTGAATATGAACTGAAGCTCCTGACCCATATATGAATGATTTTTATGCATTGCACTGCTGCCACACTATTGGCTGATTAGATAATCACATGAATAAGTTAGGTGTACATGTGTTCCTAATAAAGTGCTCAGTGAGTGTATATTCTACAGTACATTATAAGGCTAACTACCCATTAACCCATACATTTTTTTTTTTTTTTACTGTAGCTTTTCAAATTATGATCAATTATGGTCATTTACGGTAATTTTTTACATTGTAGTATACAAGCGTTTTTGTGTAATCATGATTTCCTTCCAACATTTTCTTTTCATTGACACTATCATCATAGAGCCGTAAAAATAGCACATATGATAGGTACATCATATGTGCTATTTTTATGGCTCTATGATGATGTAAAGATGAAATTCAGCACTTGTGCAATGTCCAATGAAGATGAATGAGAAACAAGGGCGTAAAAGATTGCAATATATCGCAGAGTTTTAAATTGCTAAATGTAAATTGCTACAATGAACATAATCGCACATATTATTGTTTTGCAACCCAGAAATGAATATAATATTGTGTTTCCAGGTCCCTGGTGATTTCCACCCTTACTTACAGTAAGTCTTGTGGTACATGTGAACAGTATTTTTGAGCTGGACATGCCACATCATGTTATCTCCCCCAAGCCTTTCACTCTAAGTACTTATACTTTCACTAACCTGCAATAAACTTCTCAATCTCCCCAGAATATCCCCATGATTGACACCTCTGACCTTTCGTTCCGGGCATTTGCCGAGCAAAACAGCCCATCCCCTGGTGATTGGCTGGCGTGTTTATGATTGCCTTCAGCTGATTGGCAGGCAGCGTGATTGGCGGGGGGTCTCGGGCTGGTGGCTCAGGGGGAGACGGGTAGCAGCTGCAGAGGCAGTCCTGTCCCTTGGATGTGAAAATGGATTTGATAAATAATAAAACAGTGGTAATAACCAGCTGCTTTGGAGGTCACGTGACCTTCCGCCTCAACCGCCATGCAAATAATGACTTGACGGCAGCCTGATTGGTTCATGCATTATTAAGCCCAACCCCCCTCTGCTAACTCCACCTGGTAATGGTGCCACAGGTGTCCTCACATGGACAAATATCAATGTCTTTCATTTGCTTTTTATGCTTTCTTTTTAATCCCTTCTCTCACTTGGTGTGGCCCCTATTTTCCCTGTGGAAATAAAAGGCTGGTTATTGTATCCACCCGAGGATGCTTCCCTCTGACTTTGTGCTATCATGATTTTTCTTGTGTGGCTAATGAGGTTGTGGCTATGTGTGTGTGTGTGTGTGTGTATATTTGTGTGTGTGTCTTGAAAAGAAAGCAAGCACGCAAGAAAAAAGACATATTGACTTTCCCAATATGTACTTTCCCTGAATGCTTACTTCCAATATGATACATTGACAACTAGTGTGATGGTGCTGTATGGATTCCTCTGGCAGTTCATACCCACCACTTCACCATATTGATCTTTTTGTCCCTAGCATCTCTGTGTGTGTAGCGGAAGACTTGACACTGACAATAGCAAAGGAGAAAGGATCAAAGCTCAGCACCTACATAGTCATTCTCCTCCTTTTTACTGCCTTCCATATGAACCACCTCGAAAGAGCTCTAAAACACAAACACTTGTATGGATTGGTGAGTTGGTTTTCTTTGCGAAAGTGTTGGCACTGGTGGGAGCCATGGCATAGTGGTTAGCACAGGTACGCAAGACACATTGTTCTTTGGTGCTTATGTTGGACATGCAGGTTTGAATCTAGCCTCTGTTTGTTTTTGCATGTTTCTAATGGCTCTTTTCTAATGTCCATTAAAAGTGGCAAAAGTGGGGATTGCCCTTGCAATGCAAGAACGCACATTAAACATGTTCAACCAGACCAATGCAACAGCTCAAATTTGCACATGCATACTTGTGGAAAGTATGGTTCTGATTTCTTAGAAAAGTAATAGCACACCTCTCCTCAACAAGCCGCACAATTTGAGGTGTCAGTATAATAGTTGGGGTTAGGGACTGGAAGCCCATAACTCTTATATACTCAATCATTTTAGGATTTTAGAGTTTGTTGACATTAAATCATCATGGCAACAAACTAAAATGGGCTATAACATTACACAGAAAAGGTTAGTAAGTGATTTTATAACATTTAAAATGTTGTCGATTAAGCTTAACTTGTATTGAATCTGGAATATTCCTTTAATTATGAGCAACAGGTCTTAGTGAGCCTTCGGAAGCACCACTAAAAAGCACCTGAATCCACTTTAGAAGTCTGAGAATCTCTAAAGTGTTTCTAAAGAGAAAATTCATGTTCTGTCATATGTCATTTCTGCAACCCCCTTAAGAAAAGTGTGGTGTGAATGAAACCACAGTGACAAACAGATGCTCAGTGTGCCTGACATGATGTTGTTCATGTCAGTTCACATCAAAAGAGCTAACATCAAACATGGTGCAAATTAAACTCTAAATACACACCAATGGTACATTTTGTTTTATAAAAAGACACAGCCCAAGCACTGCTCTCAGTGTGGGGAATACTCTGGGTTGAGTGAAGGCATTCCCTTGTGCTCCCCAAGTGCCTTTGCAGGGGGAATTTGTTGGCTGAAGATGTGCAGTGAGTTTGTTCTAGAGGAAATCTCTGTTTAAAAAGGGTCTTCTGAGAGTCTAGTGCACTGCTGCAATCTCTCATAACCAAGACACCAGTTGAGGCCAAAAACACTGAATTCTATCTCTTCTCACTGACACTTTCCACTTTAACCTCCTAACCCTCTCTTTCCCTCCTCGGATGTTTTGTACCTGTCTCTCAGTACCTCTCCATTCCCTCCGTCTTTCCCTCTGTCTCTCATCACTCAACTTTCCAAACCTCTCCCCTTGCACCCCCTTTTCTCCATGGCTTTTGTCAGATGAAACTGACATGTCCCAGCGGAGGAAGCCGCAGAACAGTGACACAAGACAGTCCTCTGGCATTCCACAGGCTCTGCACTTTGTGTTTGAGATGTTCAATCAAAATGCTAATGGCTCTTACAACGAGGGAACGATATTATTGTTCCACTAATTGATAAGAGAAGAAAGATGGAAGGGCCCACGTTGCCGCTCGCCGCTGCGTACCCGCCACTCAGACACCGTTTTAATTACATTGACACAAATGAAAGAAAACAAATTGATTCGACGAGCAAAACAGTTTGTTTGTTGTTTTTGCCTTTGTATATTAAACACTATACATTATGTAGTCACTGTATGCATTACTTATTCCATATCTCACTTCAATTCAATGTCGAGTTCCTATAGAAACATGCCAAAATGGTGTAGCCTTGTAGTTGTTTATTGCAGTCAGTGCTATAGCCACCATTAGAATATTTTGAAGGAGCATTCAGGGTTTCAATACAAGTTAAGCTTAATCAACAGCATTTGTGGCATGATGTTGATTACCACATAATATTATTTTCTTAAAAAAAAAAAAAGCAAAAATGTAATTTGCAGTACAATGGTAGTAAATGGGGCAACATTTTGGAGGGTTTAAAGATGGATATGTAATTCCAAACATTTTTCTGTTAACTAATGTATTATTTAAGTTGTTTAAATCATCTATTTTAGTCATTTTAGGGTTTTAGAGTTTGTTGATATTACATCATCATGGCAACAAAAGCCCTATTCGTATGGCAATTTTTTTTCTGGGTGACGTCTGTAAAAGTAAATTTTCATGGCTCTTCTCTGATAACACTTGTGCGTTTGGATGACAATCACATGATTGTAGTTGCGCTTGTTATATTTAAAATTCATCGATCCACAAAATGTGTCCTCTGTGTTTGCGTTTAAATATGTTTGGAATTACACTAAAGTGAAAATAAAAAAGCATGAGGGAATCGTGATGCAAAGCGCTGTGGACATTTACAGTGGACATTTTCACATATGGAACAAGCCAAATTTCTTGCGAAGAGCAATTAAACGAATCAAGAAACTGTAGGGACAGGACTATTTATCAACGCAGCCAAATAAATCTATCAATGGGGGTACGCATGTTTCATCACCCGCATCAGCTCAGTTGCACCGCTCTCCAAGGCGACGCAAGGAGATATAGAAGCCCACATATCAAGAACAGTAAAGATATTTAAAATTAAATTTCAGGAACTATTGTAAAAGAAAATGTATCTATCAAAATGACGGACATCATTTCTGTCAGTGTTTAAAACATGGAGGTGGAAATTAAACCTTTTAAATAAGATGCAAGCCCTATGTATAAATGTAATTAGTAAATGTTTCTACATTAAAGTGTGATGTATTACAATTTTATTACATTGCTACAATAATAATAGACCATTTCAAAAGTTGACATGATCCGTCTCTCGTTTTTCTTTCCATTCTACTTTAGAGTGAATAATATTGTGAATTATTTTAACAATTTCTGTTACACAATCCTCCAACTTTCACAACTGTCCATTAGAGCTGTTAGCATGTGCAGCGCAAACGTATGGCACTTACAGTAGCAGTGGTCAAAAAGGATTTTCAAAACGGCTTTTGGATTATAAACTCAGAGATGTGGATTGGGACGTAATTAAATTACCACATGACCTTGGTGTTTGTCAAAAGCAGTAGGTCATTTGCCTGGGAATTTTCTCATGGAAGGAGGGAGAAAAACACAGACATTTCGGATTTGGATGGCAATACAAATCACTGACTACCCTCTATAAATGCTGGAAATGTCCCCATGTAAAATAATTGCTGTCTGAATAGGGCTAAAGTTGTAAAATTGGCTATAACTTTTGACAAAATGTTAGTAAGTGATTTCATCACACTGAAATCATGTTTAAATGCATATTGTTTATGTCTTGTGGCTATACTTTTGAAATAGTGAGTATTTTAATGTTTACAGATTGGCCCCATTCACATCCATTGTAAGTGCCTCACTGTAACCCAGATTATATATATATATTATTATTATTTATTTATTTATTTATTTTTTCAAGAAAAGAAAGGACAAGTCAAAAACCTTTTTTAAATATTATGCCACAAATGCTGTCGATGGAGCTTAAATTGTATTGAACTTATGTATATATAATTCTTTAAATCCAAAACTGTTCCCAAACAGATTCCAAAAAATAGCCACAAGATGTAAAGATTGTACAAGTTAACTTGATTTTAGTGTGGTGTGCTTCTGTGTGAAGTTATATTCAATACTGGGCTAATAGTGTTCCATTGTAATGTGGGATATGACTTTATTCCGTTAAGGTTCACAAGCGATTTTATAAAACTAAAATCAGGTTAAAATGTATAATGTTTACGTCTTGCGGCTATACTTTTGAAACAATGTGTATTTTAGCGTTTATGGACTGGCCCCATTAATTTCATTATAAGTGTCCTTACTGTAATCATTTTCATATATATATTTAGGGACCGGTCATTTTTTTGTGGAAATCAAAATTATGCCACAAATGCTGTTAATTGAGCTTAAGATGTATTGAACCAAAGAGAGAGAGAGCGTAAAGAAAAAAGATTTAGCCAGCCACAAAAAAAAAAAAAATCTATATCCTAAGCCATTTTTAATTTGATTTCCCCAAAAAGTCAAAACACTGTGTGGTGCTATTGAAATATTACATTGTCTCAACCAATTAAGTGAGTTTGGACTGAACTGTCCGATTGAACGGTTCACAATTATCCTACGATGATCAACATTTAACAGTGTCTAGTTTTCTACAAATCAGGGAGGACTATTGTGCGAATGTCACATAATATAATTAATATTCATCAAGCTAATTAGTTACATAATGTATTCCTTACCATTTTTCATATCATTTCAATACCTCAGATTTTTTTAAATGCCCCTAATTGTGTCCTGACATCATGACAAAACACCTTCCTTCCAGTCTGTGAACTCTGGACCCAACCAGAAATGTATTTTTCTTGAAGAAGAAATGACCTTAAAGCAATCCATTGTGACCAATTCTCTAGAAACAGGAAGCAATTCCCTTGATGTCATCTGTCTACACTGAAACACTGGCCACCCATAGTCGTTGGACTATTGATATGTTACTTTTTTTTCTCTTTTGAGGCATCTAAGTATAGCCACAGGATGAACCTTTTCCATGAATCTTCGTAGGGGTCATGGGAGAGACATTTCTCTGTCTGTAGACATATCAGAGCTCCATGCTCTGGTGGATGGCATAGAGAGGGCAATTAATAGGCTGTCCAGTTATTTCTTTCTGTCTTTCTGTAATATAGGGTGTCCAGTTATGCCTTTTTGTCTGGGTGTCCATCAAGTGGGAGTAATGCTCCTGTCCACAGTGTTCTTCAGAGATGTGGTCTGTCTTATTAAGTTGTTGACCGTTTTGACTGTATATGTGTGTGCATAAGAAGGAATAGGCGGCAATTCCCAGTGCAGTTTTCAGAAGCAACTCTTGCAGAAATAGTGTTCAGGCTAGCGCTGGATAGATTTTGGCTTTGGTGCATCTCTTCCCTCTGGCACCTTAGTAGAGATACTAAATCAATACCTTAAAAGGATAATTCACAGAAATATGAATCGACCGAAATGCTTTTCTGCATAGCACTGTTGTAACGCGTGTTTATTTGTGTTACTGTCAACTTCCGGTCAGCATGGACCAGTTTGGCAATACTCCTCTGACCTATGTCATTAACAAGCCGTTTTCTTCCACAGAGCTGCCACTTGCTGGATGGTTTTTTGTTTTTCACATTATTCTCTTTACACACTAGAGACCATTGTGTGAAAATCCCAGGAGATCAGCAGTTACAGAAATACTCAAACCAACCCGTCTGGCACCAACAATCATGCCACAGTCTAAATCACTGAGATCACATTTTATTCCCATTCTGATGGTTGATGTGAACATTAACTGAAGGTCCTGACCCATATCTGCATGATTTTATACATTACACTGATTCCACACGATTGGTTGATTATATAATTGCATGAATTAGCAGATGTACAGGTGTATCTAATAAAGTGGTCGGTGAGTGTATATCCCTCTTGGTCTGATTTTAAGAGGCCTTTTTTATGTTTATAAGGTGATTTTCAAAAACATAGTGTGTCATCCTTTTATGTAAAATATTTAAATTTTATTAATGAATTAATATAAATGCCAAATTAATTCAGTATGGTTTTTAAATCAGCATGAAACCATACTTTGTAGTAAAATGTGTAAAATATTACAAAATATTTCAGATTTGAAATGGTAATTCATTATCCCCTCTTTTTTATCTTATTTTATGGGCACTTTTGTCACTTTCAGTGACATTTTTCCCAAAGCTCCCATTCATTTCTGACTCTGATAGATATGTTTGTTTATATACAGTATATATATACACTCACCTAAAGGATTATTAGGAACACCATACTAATACTGTGTTTTACCCCCTTTCGCCTTCAGAACTGCCTTAATTCTACGTGGCATTGATTCAACAAGGTGCTGAAAGCATTCTTTAGAAATGTTGGCCCATATTGATAGGATAGCATCTTGCAGTTGATGGAGATTTGTGGGATGCACATCCAGGGCACGAAGCTCCCGTTCCACCACATCCCAAAGATGCTCTATTGGGTTGAGATCTGGTGACTGTGGGGGCCATTTTAGTACAGTGAACTCATTGTCATGAAACCAATTTGAAATGATTTGAGCTTTGTGACATGGTGCATTATCCTGCTGGAAGTATCCATCAGAGGATGGGTACATGGTGGCCATAAAGGGATGGACATGGTCAGAAACAATGCTCAGGTAGGCCGTGGCATTTAAACGATGCCCAATTGGCACTAAGGGGCCTAAAGTGTGCCAAGAAAACATCCCCCACACCATTACACCACCACCACCAGCCTGCACAGTGGTAACAAGGCATGATGGATCCATGTTCTCATTCTGTTTACGCCAAATTCTGACTCTACCATCTGAATGTCTCAACAGAAATCGAGACTCATCAGACCAGGCAACATTTTTCCAGTCTTCAACTGTCCAATTTTGGTGATCTCTTGCAAATTGTAGCCTCTTTTTCCTATTTGTAGTGGAGATGAGTGGTACCCGGTGGGGTCTTCTGCTGTTGTAGCCCATCCGCCTCAAGGTTGTGCGTGTTGTGGCTTCACAAATGCTTTGCTGCATACCTCGGTTGTAGCGAGTGGTTATTTCAGGCAAAGTTGCTCTTCTATCAGCTTGAATCAGTCGGCCCATTCTCCTCTGACCTCTAGCATCAACAAGGCATTTTCACCCACAGGACTGCCGCATACTGGATGTTTTTCCCTTTTCACACCATTCTTTGTAAACCCTAGAAATGGTTGTGCATGAAAATCCCAGTAACTGAGCAGATTGTGAAATACTCAGACCGGCCCGTCTGGCACCAACAACCATGCCACGCTCAAAATTGCTTAAATCACCTTTCTTTCCCATTCTGACATTCAGTTTGGAGTTCAGGAGATTGTCTTGACCAGGACCACACCCCTAAATGCATTGAAGGAACTGCCATGTGATTGGTTGATTAGATAATTGCATTAATGAGAAATTGAACAGGTGTTCCTAATAATCCTTTAGGTGAGTGTATATATACACAGACGGTATTTACACATGTGTATACACATATTGTCAGCACATGAACCACAGAGAGAGAAGCAGTTGAACCCAAATGCAGAGTTTAATCTAGATGAAGGCAACATACAAACAGAAATAGCACTAGGAATGCTGAAGATAATAACAAAAGAATGGCTTTAGCTCAAGGCACAATAGACGAGACTAGACACTGAATAACGGAACATGAGGGTATAAATAGAGGTACAAATAATGGTTAACACAAAACAGCTGAACAAAATGATGATGGAGGACAGGTGAGGATAATAAAAGTGCATCTTGGGAAATGTAGTGAAGAAGGTGATTGCAACATAAAAGTCTCAAGGAGAAGACATTGGAAACGGAACAGTTTGTGACCTATATGTATTATAGTTTACGTATTTAGTAAATTTGGTGACCTTTTACAAAAAATTTCAACAATGCTAACAATGAGCAATAATTTTACACCTCTGTATATGTTAATTTTAACATATATTAATGAATTTCTAAAATAAAAACTTGCATACATTAACATAGTTCATATGCATAATGAACTAACAAGAAATTGAAAAAATTTTATTTTCATAAAATATCTTTAACCAAGATAAATAAATGCTCTAAAAACTTAATGCATATTGTTACTTCATGATACCTAATGCATTTACTAATATTAACAAATCCAAATACTTAAAATGAAATTTCATAGCAGCACATTGTCATCTGGGTCAGGTACCGAAATTTGCAAAATGTTGATTGTTGGCAATACTTTTTCAGTACTAGTATACTGCGCAGACCTAGTTCAGACTGCTCTTTTATTTACGCAATGCCCATTTCATACCAAACTTGATGTTTTTACCGATTTATTTCTTTTTCTGTCTCCATCCTATGTGCTTGTCACTCATCTAAATGTGTCCTGGAACCACTTGATACAAGGTGTGTGCATATATATTTGTGGCTTCACTTAATCACATCATATGCCTAAGGCATCTCAGCGAGTCGCCATGTTTAAATAGCCATCTTCGTGACCGCAGAAGGAAGACCTGTTGAACAAAGTGAAAAAACTAATGTGGAAATTTGTTTAGAAAATGTCAATAATGATGGAAGAAATGAGCTCAAACATGCCTTTAGGATAAAGAAGATGGCCAACAGAGAAGAATGAAAAAGTTTTGTCTGGCTCAAATCAAGCAGTAAGCAACACGGCTCACGAAATGAATCCAACCGACTCGGGCAAGGTATTTTACTGCCGTTAAAAGCTGCCTAGCACAGGTGCACGGGGTTAATGAGAACAATTCTCCCAGGTGGCACTCGCCAGAGGGAAGCAGCACAATATGAGAGAGAATGAGAGACGGACAGTACTCTGACACCGCAAGAAATGAGCAGTAGATTTTTTGGTAAATTCAGTTTGAGAGGTGCCACTCTGGGGTGAGGGTATGTGGGAAACGCCTGATGCTATTTCATTGCCATTTGACAGCTGTAGGCTGCTACACGCTGGTCCTGCAGCCTGTGGGGGCATAATTGGTTCTGTGACAGGCACGTCGCAACATTCGGCGGGTAGTTCGGTAGGATTATGCCGAGGCGAGGGCTTTGAGTTGTGTGCGGCCGAGATACAGGATCGTCTGGCGGTGGTCAGCTTGAAAAGAGCTGAGCGGGAGAGGGAGGTGGTCGACCTGGAATTTTCTCACAGCTTGTCCATTTTCCACAGCCTTTCTTACAGATAAGCTCACCGAGAAGAGAGAGAGTGGGAGAATGAATTAGAGAAGGTAGAAAGAGACAGAGAGTGGGGAAAATGGGTTCTTTCAGCCCTTAGATTTCATTTCAGTAGACTTTATCTCTGCAGAACAATGCCAATGGAAAAGCTTATCAGGAGCGGTCTGAAGCACAAAGGCCCCACAGTAATGTGCACTGATCACCGCACACATACAAACACACACATTTATTCACACACACCTTTGTTTGCATGCTCTGACATGGCCTGTTAAGAGTGTTTACTTGTGGTTGTCACATTATATAGCATGCTATAAAAGGGGCCTGCAAAACTCACCGTATCAAAGAGATGGAAAGGATGTATTTTTCCGAGCAGTGTGGTTCGTTTTCCTATGCGGTTATTATCAATAACAAAGCCAGTGCCAAGGTCGGCTGTGCTCATAACCCATTCCATTAATTTGTTTATGCAACAACTCTGTATTTTCATGAAATAATCTTTTTTTTGTTCGCAGATACATCTTCAAATATGTGACAACCCTGATAAAAATTTCTTAAACCATTCTAAGCTGGTTTGCTGTTCTCCCAGCCTCATCGAACTGGTCTGTTTGCTGGTTCTTGAGGGGTTTTGGGCACTTTTCAACTGGACAGACTGGGAGACCTCAAACCAGCCTAGGCAGTTTTAAACTATTTCTTTCTTACTTCAATGGATAGGTTCTCTTACGAGAGGTTCTCTCTTATTGCGTAAGCTAGCTTACGCTACGGGAAAGATTCATCTTTTCTGAGATATTGAAGCCAAAAAATTATCCTTAATTTTTGTATCCATTGTCAACGCAGTGCGGCAGCTGCAGGCCTTGAGCGGGCTATCTAGTGAGCTCATAGGTTGCTCTGCGGCAACTGCTGCAGCCTATAGACGAGCTTGGGCGAACTCGCGTCCAATGAGAGGCGTCCACGCGCTCACTGCATCAAAGCCCGCCAAAATGGGCGTGACTAGAGTGCATATAAGCGTAGTTCAGTAGGCTGGAACCCTGATTTTCATCTCTTCAGCGAAGCTCTTCGCATCACTGAACTGGAAGCGGCGTCGCCGTTCGAGGGGCATCAAGCAAGCGTGGACAGCGTTCGAAGAAGCCGGCCGTCTTCGCCACCTTCAGCCGTCCTGCGAGCTACGCCATCCGGCGACGTATCCTTTTAAAAGCAAGCTAGTTCTTAAGAACTTCACAAAAGAGTATGGCGTCTTTTTAAGATGCCTCGCTCCACTTAGCCTCATGCCGCTCCTCTCAGCACCGGAGACCGCCACATCATCTGCGCTCTCTGCCTGGGACTGGGGCATGCAGAGCTTCGCCCTCGCCCGGCGGATCACGATCTCTGCGAGGAGCTGCCGATGTCGACCCTGCGGGCTCGACTCGAGCGCTCAGGACCGAAGCCGCCGCGCGCCTTCCGTTCAGCAGCGCAGAAAAAGCGCCGCTCTCAAAGGCTGCGGAAACAATGGTAGAAGCGGTTGCCTCGCCGGAGCCCATCCCTCGAGCATTGCCTTCACCCTCCCGCCCACCGGGACGCGCAGTTGCCGCCCGGCGGCTGCTCTGCTGCCATCTCGGACGAAGAAGCGGAGGATAAGGGCTGTTCCATCATGGCTCGGACAGCGAGGTGGTCAGGCTCACGCGCCTCCTCCTCGGCCCAGGAATCCAGCAGGACCAGCGCCCGGGTCGAAGGGAACTAACACGCCTCCTCACACAGGCCGTCGACCGCCTCGGGCTCAGTGGTCACCGCCCTTGAGCAGGCACCCAACAGACTTGGCGGCTGCTTTCTACAGAGCCGCCGCCGCTCAGCACCCGCTACCGGGCAGCTCCCTTCCTGCGGAACTCCACGCCGAGCTTTCCAAATCATGGAGCAGCGCCTTTCTCGACCAGGGTCCGATCCCGCGTCTCCACCTCTCTTGCCCGGTGGGCGGCGCCACTGAGAAGAGCTACGCTTCCATCCCTCCAGTCGAGGATCGCGGTAGCAGCACACCTTTGCCCGCCCTCCGCGAGATGGCGGTCTAAACCAGTGCTCCCGTCTAAGGCCTGCAGAACAACTTCCGCCTGTGTTGGCGCGCCTATTCCACCGCCCGGCCAAGCTGCATCTGCTCTGCACTCTATGGCCGTCCTACAGATCCTCCAAGCGGACCTTCTGCAGGAGTGGGATGAGGAAAGTAGGCATCCAGAGGCGGTTGCAGACATCACGAGTGCTACGGACCTCGCCCTCCAGCTACCAAAGCTGCAGCCCAAGCTATAGGGAAGTGCATGGCCACGCTGACTGTGACCGAGAGACATCTGTGGTTAACGCTAGCCGACATGGGAGAAGCAGAGTGCTCTACGTTCCTCAACGCACCGCTCTCTCCATCCGGTCTCTTCGGCTCAGCGGTGAGTGGTATCATTGACCGGTTTTCAGAGGTCAAAAAGCCACACAAGCCATGAATCTCTTTCTGCCTCGTCGTGCTAGCTCCTCTGCAGGCGCTCGCGTGATCAGCCTCCTGCACGAGCCTCTTCACGGCGCCCAGCTCAACAATCTCCAGACTTCTCAGCGTCGACAGGGCGGCCGCCCTCGTCAGCGCTCAGACAGCCGCCGCAGACCGCAGCCCCAGCGGGCCTCGATTTAAGGTAACGCTGAAACCAGAGCAACCGAAGTCTTCCTAACTTTGTTGAACAAACGACGGCTCAGTCCCGCCGCGGCCGGACCACCGTCAAAGCTATCTAGATGGATAGTGGACGCTATTGCTGCTGCATACGCGTCAAAAGACCTGCCATGCCCGTTGGGCATTAGGGCTCACTCCACTAGAGGCATGGCATCCTCGTGGGCATGGTCCAGCGGGATTTCCATTCACGACATATGTGTGGCAGCGGGATGGACTTCCCCCTCCACCTTTGTCAGATTTTACAATATGGAAGTGCCCGCTCTGCAGGCAAAACTACTAGCGGTTTAATAAGCTACAGCTCCCCTGGTGAGCTGCACTGATGGGTCACATTCCACACAGACCGGCACCGCCGCTCTGTCGTTCCATTCCCACTATGTGCTTATGTATTACACAATCAATGACCCGCATTCTTGCCGGCCAAATATTATTTCCCCACTCATAAGGGCTCCCGGGTCCCCCTTAATTCCCTGGGGCTCATACAGTGGATGCTTGGCACGCACGGCGTTGACAATGGGTTCCGTGAGCGTAAGCTAGCTTACGCATACTGAGAGAACCTCTCGTGAAGAGAACGTATCGGTTACCTAACGTAACCTTGGTTCTCTCTAGATGAGGGAGCAGTATTGCGTAGCCGGCCGTGCTTCAGCGCCCGCGGCGACTTTTCGCTTCAGTCAGTGAAAACCAGGGTTCCAGCCTCACGAACTACGCTTATATGCACTCTAGTCACGCCCATTTTGGCGGGCTTTGATGCAGTGAGCGCGGGCGCCTCTCATTGGATCGCGAGTTCAGCCCAAGCTCGTCTATAGGCTGCAGCAGTTGCCGCAGAGCAACCTATGAGCTCGCTAGATAGCCCGCTCAAGGTCTGCAGCTGCCGCACTGCGTTGACAATGGATACAAAAATTAAGGATAATTTTTTGGCTTCAATATCTCAGAAAAGATGAATCTTTCCCGTAGCGTAAGCTAGCTTACGCAATACTCGTTCCCTCATCTAGAGAGAACCGAGGTTACGTTAGGTAACCTATACGTTTGGTGGTTTAAGAGGGTTTTGGGGCATTTTTTTAGATGGTCAGGTTGGGAAACGAGCTGACCGGCTAGATAAACCAGCTCAAGAGCATCTATCTAGGTGGAGACCAGCTAGAGTAGCTCAAACCAGCAAAGACCAGAAAACAAGCTAGGCAGGTTTAATCAACTTAATACGTTTATGTTTAAGATGAGAACATAATTTAATTGCGTAAAGTCTGAGTGATATTAACACAGTCTTAAATAAGACCCATTTCCACCTAGAATTAAAATTTGTTTAGGGATTTCCGATCACATGTTTTGTGATCAGATCACAAAAACCATATACGAATGTGGTCAAAAGCACATGTTACCACATCACATTTAAGGTGTAAATGCTAATGGGTCCTGTATACGGCCCGGTAACCCCTCACCTGACAATCAACCGCCGTGCTTAAACAAGAGTTTTTGCAGGTTGCCAGCAACATTAAAAGGAAATAATTATCCGATTGGAAAATTAAAAAATGCGTATACATACTCAATCACAGGAGCTTCGTGGATCTTCTTTATTATGTCTGATATCAGCACAGTTGACAAGCAAGAATATCTAAAGCTCCTTTAATAAACAGGTAATCCAAGAGATAAAATAACAGATAATTCTGCTTAACATGTTGCATAGTTTAAATATCAACTGCATTTGGAAGAAACAGCATGCTGTTTTTACATTTTTTTTATTTATTTGTCTTTTCTGAATTTGTTTGTGCTTCATTGTCGTGCAGTAACACACTGGCATAGTGACTGATATATGTCATCATGAAACAGAGACCCTCCAAATCTGAACACAAGTGGTCACAGCAGATGCATTTAAGTGACCAGGTGTAAACAGTCATGTGTCTCACATCATAATACCAGGTGGAAATGAGTCAAAGTGATATGATCACATTGCTATGAAATGTTCAAATGGATTCAGTCTTCTAACAGATAGTGTTCACTCAATGTGATTTTTACTACTTGCTCAATAAACTTATTTAAAATGAGCTAATGCAACACAATTCATTAGCATTTGATCCTCAGCGTAATTTCGTTGTGTACAATCCATCTATGTTCACTTAATCCAGTTGTTTTGGGACTACATGAATAATATTTGTTGCAGCATTGTATTTTGTAGGGGATTTTCTGTTCCCAGCATGCTTTGCATGGGACTGGATTGGGAAAGTACATTTTAAAATCAAGTTTTATTTTAATGTATTTATGCTAAATTAAACAAGTAGGAGACTTGTTAGTGTTTAATGTTCTGTTATGATGGGATTTAGAATAGGTATGCACCGATACCACTTTTCCGATTCCAATATCGGAAATGTCAGTATCGGCCGATACCGATCCCGATCCGATACCATTGTTGTTTTTTGCATAATCAGTTTAGAATATATTTACATTGTTGTGTGGAACTATTTGGGAGTACTCTTTAATATGTAAAGAAACACAAACCCCTAACTACACATTATTTAAATATAAATGTATAACTTATTTAGAAAATCTTTATCGTTAACTAGTATACTTGATAATGTAGCAGGAATATTAACTTTAATTCCAGTAGAAGTAATAAGTCTTTTTTTTTTTTTGCAGAGGGATCATCACTTTAATGAATAATTGGGGATCTGTAGACTCTCAGTAGCACAATACTTCTTATACAGTACAATATACTGTGTGTATGTATGTGTGTATATATATATATACTGTCAGCCATGAGTTTGGAATAATGGAAAAATGTGTTCTTATGGAAAGAAATGGGTACTTTTATTCAACAAGTGGCATTCAACTGATCACAATGTACAGTCAGGGCATTAATAATGTGAAAAATTACAATTTGAAAATAACAATTTTCATAATTTCTTAAACTACTTCAAACAGTTCTTATCAAAAAATCGTCCATGTGCAACAATGACAGCTTTGCAGATCCTTGATATTCTAGCTGTCAGTTTATCCACATACTCAGGTGACATTTCACCCCACACTTCCTGTAGCACTTGCCATAGATGTGGCTGTCTTGTCGGGCAATTCTCATGCACCTTACAGTCTTGCTGATCCACAAAACTCAATGGGGTTAAGATCCATATCACTCTTTTCCAATTATCTGTTGTCCAATGTCTTTGTTTTTTTGCCCACTCTAATCTTTAATTTTAGTTTTTCTGTTTCAAAAGTGGCTGACCCCTGAGTCTTCTCTTTACTGTTGTACATGAAACTGGTGTTGAGCAAGTAGAATTCAATGAAGCTGTCAGTTGAGGACATGTGAGACCTCTATTTCTTAAACTACACACTCTGATGTACTTATCCTCTTGCTTAGTTGTACATCTGACCTTCTACATCTCTTTCTGTCCTTTTTAGAGACAGTTGTCCTTTGTCTTTGAAGACTGTAGTGTACACCTTTGTATGAAATCTTCAGTTTTTTTTTTGGTCAATTTCAAGCATTTTATTGCCAGTGTGTATGTATGTGTGTATATCAGGGCTGGATTGGGAAGATAAATCGGCCCGGGATTTGACATGGCATCTGGCCCAAAACTTGTTGAGGGGGAGGGAGACGCTGTCCTTTTCTGCATATTCACTGCGCCGTTTTGTGGTCCATTCTGCATAACGCGGCAGCTCATTTGAGCTTATCGCGGCACATTTGGAACGTTTCGCGGACGACCCACTGGCCCGCTAGGTTCTCCCAATGTCCAATCCGCCCCTGATCGGCCGCAAAGTGCGTCGGCCCACCGACGTGTATATATATATATACACACACACCATTTTGCTGCAGAAAGTATTTGAGTAAAGCCTACATTTCTAATTTAATTTACAAGAAACTCATTTTCACTGTGTGGAACCACAGTTTGGCTGATGCTTTTAGAGGGTGTTTGGCCACTTTTCAGCCTGGACAACCGCTAGACCAGCTAAGACCAGCAAACTGACTTTGTTTGTTTACATCTGAGCCAAAACTGCAGCCCTTTCATTACATTTTTCTAACACATGCAGGTAGGACATCTAACTTTTTCCTTAAAATCTTGCAGAAAACAATGGTGGCTAATTTCCTCTGTGGCAAGAACATTTTGCACCGATGACAAGCTGAGCATAGATTAGTTTGTTTGTTTTCACTCTGTCTCTACTAGCTGGTAAATAATCACCATATCTGTATATGAAATAGTTTTTATGGTGTTCACCAGGCCTTTATTCGTGAAGTGTCACTTTCAATAAAGGGAAGAATACAGCATTATGCTCAGAGATACCCCTCACATGCACACCTCCTCCCTCGCAGAATGGCCGGAGAAGCAGCCTGCTACTGCTGCTTTGAGGAAGATTAATGGGAGGTGAGTTTGTGAGGTGAAAATTCAGCCTGAGAATGAATAAGATAAACACATTCAGCCTTTTTGATGCTGTTTTGAGGCTGTAATGACACTTGAATGAATGGCACATATTCAAAGCACACCGCCCGTTATTGGCGAGGCGAGGCTACCAGCTACGCCGCTTGTCTGACATGTATCGAAAATCTTGGGTACATGTTGAAATCAAAACGAATGGTTTCTTGTGTAATAAATACGCTTATTGGAAAAACTAATTGAGGTTTAAGTCTTTGTGCGCTCATGCTCAAGCGTAGCTGATAAACAACTTAAATCAGGTAAATCTTGGTTGATCTCCCAGCCTGGTCAGGCTGGTCTCTTTACTGGTTTTAGAGGGTTTTGGGCAATTGTCACCTGGTCAGGCTGGGAGACCAGCTTCAAGCTGCTAAGACCATGCATCCATTCTGAAAAATAAATGCTTAAATAGCTTAAGCTGGTATGCTGGCTTTAGTTGGTTTAAGATATTTATTTAAGCAGGGAATGCAACAATCATTGCACAAAGAGCGTTGACTCTGAGATTTTTAAAATAGGATGGCTTTAAAAGAAAAGGCACTCCTCAATCACTCTTTCACTGATGAAGATGTCCCAGCACTGAATAACAACACATTGTGGTCGCCATGGCGACAAAAGCATACTTGAAAGGCAGAAACAGCCACTAATGAAGGCCTTGTTAACAGGCATGCAGATAAGAGCTTCTTAAGCTTTAAAACAATCCTGAAACAATCAGAAAAAGAAAGAGAGAGGCAGAGGGAGATACAACTTGGTGGTGGTTGACGGAGAGGAAAAATAATGATTTCTTGGGCACTTATAAATAGGAAGAAAAATGTGATTGTTTACCTTAATTGCTAATATTGTTAACATTTGACATATAATCAATTAGACACTATATTCATGAACTGGTTTATTGGATTCTGTTTTGAAACCTAGTGATTAACCTTGCTTTCTATTGCCTTTTAAGGAAGCATCTTAACTGGAGCAAGATCATTTGTCTAGCAGCAACAAAATCTGACATCAGTAGGATATATTTTTATTCTTTGGCTCAGATCAGACAAAAAAAAAACTCTATTTTTCAGTTTAGGCCAGTTAAAATACATACATATCGAGGAGCAATAGACCAGGAGATACTTTTACAGAGTTATGATTTTTCCGATCCATTTTTGTGGGAGTGGTCTGTCTCTCCTTTTTTGTACTGTCTCTGGGACACCATAAATATAATTAACAGTTAAGTAAGGCAAACCATACCATTGCCTAAACTCTGATACACAAGACTAAACTGCTTTCCCATTTCACTACACTGAGCTCCTCAGCCATCTTTGTTCTTGAAAGCCCTGGCAATGTGCTTTGACTTTGTAGTGGATCAGAGTACTTCTGAACTGAGGAAAGAGTCCTTACTCGATTTTGAGATGATAAGAAGAAAATTGATTGTTTCCACCCTTGCTACGCTAGTTGCTTTAACTATTACCTCCAAATATTTTGGTGTGTTAAGCTTAGAGGCTTATCTCAGTAACACAACTCACAGCATTTTTTACAGTGTCGCTCAAAGAAAACTCATATGACTTTTTTCAAAGCTGAATATCCATCCATCCATCCATCCATCGTCATCCGCTTATCCTGTGTACAGGGTCGCAGGGGGCTGGAGCCTATCCCAGCTAACATTCTGCGAAAGGCGGGGGACACCCTGGACAGGTCGCCAGTCCATCGCAGGGCCACACATACACTCACACTCACCTAAAGCTGAATATACGATGTCTAAATCAAATATATTGACTACAGTACAGGATTGAAGTAAGTTTTAAGGTCATGAGACGAGCATGAGTGCATGAGGATTGATGTTGTTGCTGTTTAAGTCATAGTTGCCATTTTTTTAATTGGGTGCCACAGCTCAGCTCTTCATTGATTTAATTTGAGAGTGAATAGCAACTTAAATTTCAGGCTGTTCATCACACAAAGCGATTGCATTACTTCAGAAGGATTGGAATATAATGAACAAGCTATATCAACTAGTTTTACTGTGGTTTTATGCCGTTTTTTTTGTTGTCCTTTTTAAAGCTTGACAGACCATGTCACTATCACTTTCATTTTAAGGCAAAAAGCTGTGTAAACACAATATATGGAAAGTATTCACAGCGCTTCACTTTTCCACATTTTGTTATGTTACAGCCTTATTCCAAAATTGATTAAATTCATTATTTTCCTTAAATTCTACAAACAATACCCCATAATGACAACGTGAAAGAAGTTTGGTTGAAATCTGTGCAAATTTATTGCAAATAAAATTTGATTTTTTTTCCCCGATTAACTATATCTTTAACATAAAAAAGCATGTGATTTTATAGAATTTTAGCCACTATCCATTTGGATTATTGGCTCTCATGTACTATCAGCATTTGAGATGTCTTTTAACAAATGATAAGATGAATTAAAGGAGGCCCACACACACTTTAATGGGAACAGAGAACAGATTTGATCATGGGAGACAGCAGCTGAAAAGAGAAACTCTGAAGTGCTTTAGTTATCAAAGAGAGCTCTGAGAAAGATTGCTACTCGCAGGAAGAGCTCATAGTAAGCTGCTGCTTTCCCATGAAAAAAGCCATGATGATGATATTATGAATGCTTGCCAATCCAAGAAATAGGAGGGAACATATTAAAAATTGAACCTGGATAATGAACATAATAAGTAAATTCAAAGACAGGGAGGGCAAATTCACGTAACAGTTGCACCACTTTTGGGACTATTTATTCATAATTTATTCACCTGCAATCCTGTTAATCCAGGTGCTAGGTGCACAGACATGAGTATTTTAATGAAATTACCATAATTGACTTACCATCGGGGTTGTTCTGAATCTGTATCCGACTCTTTTTTTCATGGAACACAAAAGATGTTAGGCAGAATGTTAGTCTCAGTCACCATTCACTTCTATTACATATTTTTTTCTGTTCAACGAAAATGAATGGTGACCAGTGTCAGAAATAAACGGTGGCTCGAGGCAAAAATGCCTCCAAAATGTACAAATATATCCAAAATTTTACTTTATTTTTAGTGATTATTTATAAAAAAAAATTTGTGACATCTGATACAGTTACAAATACATACACTGCGATCTTATTGCGACACTTTCCATCATGCATATTTTGCTGAGTCATTAATGTATTTATTAAGTTAATCAGGTCTGAGAAATCACAAATTAAAATGTAACCAAATGCTAAAGTGTACTTATAAAGAAAATAATAATAATAATAATAATAATAATAATAATAATAATAATAATCTGGAGAATTTAGAGGCCAATGTAACACCTTGAACTCTTCATCATGTTCCTCAAACCATTCCCGAACAATGTGGGCGCTTAATCCTGCTGAAAGAGGCCACTGCCATCAGGGAATACCATTGCCACGAAGGGGTGTACCTGGTCTGCAATGAGGTTTAGGTAGATGGCCTGTGTCAAACTGACGACCACATGAATGGCAGGACCCAAAGTTTCCCAGCAGAATATTGCCCAGAGCCTCACACTCCCTCCACTGGCTTGTCGTTTTCCCACAGCGCATCCTGGTGCCATCACTTCCCCAGATATACTGCACAGACCTACACTGGCGGCCAAAAGTTTGGAATAATGTACAGATTTAGCTGTTTCGGAAGGAAATTGATACTTTAATTCACCAAAGGTGAAACGTGCCACAGTAGACCTTCTGTCAGTTCGGACCAGATGGGATAATCTTTATTACCCTCGCACACCGAACACCCTGTTGCCGGTTTGAGGTTTATACTCCTTGGACCACTGTCAGTAGGTACTCACCATTGCTAAATGGGAGCACCCCACAAGTCTAGCTGTTTCAGAGATGCTCTGATCCAGTTGTCTGGCTACAACAATTTGGCCCTTGTCAAAATTACTCAGGTCTTTATTCCTGCCCATTTCTCCTGCATTTAACATGTTGACTACGAGAACTGAATGTTCGCTTACCATCTTGTCTAACCAGACCTTGACATGTGGCCTTGTTTGGAGATGATCATTGTTATTCGACTTGAGTATTTCTGTAACTGCTGATCTCCTGGGATTTTCACACACAACAGTCTAGAATTTACTCCGAATGGTGCCAAAAACTAAAAACATCCAGTGAGTGGCAGTTCTGTGGAGGGAAATGCCTCATTGATGAGAGAGGTCAACAGAGAATGTCCAGACTGTTTCAAAATGACAAAGTCTATGGTAACTTAGATAACAAATTTGTACAATTGTGGTGACAACTATAGCATTCTGAGATGTTGTGTATGTGTGTGTGTATATATATATATATATATATATATATATATATATATATATATATATATATATATACACTCACCTAAAGGATTATTAGGAACACCATACTAATACTGTGTTTGACCCCTTTCAGCCTTCAGAACTGCCTTAATTCTACGTGGCATTGATTCAACAAGGTGCTGAAAGCATTCTTTAGAAATGTTGGCCCATATTGATAGGATAGCATCTTGCAGTTGATGGAGATTTGTGGGATGCACATCCAGGGCACGAAGCTCCGTTCCACCACATCCCAAAGATGCTCTATTGGGTTGAGATCTGGTGACTGTGGGGGCCATTTTAGTACAGTGAACTCATTGTCATGTTCAAGAAACCAATTTGAAATGATTTGAGCTTTGTGACATGGTGCATTATCCTGCTGGAAGTAGCCATCAGAGGATGGGTACATGGTGGCCATAAAGGGATGGACATGGTCAGAAACAATGCTCAGGTAGGCCGTGGCATTTAAACGATGCCCAATTGGCACTAAGGGGCCTAAAGTGTGCCAAGAAAACATCGTCCACACCATTACACCACCACCAGCAGCCTGCACAGTGGTAACAAGGCATGATGGATCCATGTTCTCATTCTGTTTACGCCAAATTCTGACTCTACCATCTGAATGTCTCAACAGAAATCGAGACTCATCAGACCAGGCAACATTTTTCCAGTCTTCAACTGTCCAAATTTGGTGAGCTCTTGCAAATTGTAGCCTCTTTTTCCTATTTGTAGTGGAGATGAGTGGTACCCGGTGGGGTCTTCTGCTGTTGTAGCCCATCCGCCTCAAGGTTGTGCGTGTTGTGGCTTCACAAATGCTTTGCTGCATACCTCGGTTGTAACGAGTGGTTATTTCAGGCAAAGTTGCTCTTCTATCAGCTTGAATCAGTCGGCCCATTCTCCTCTGACCTCTAGCATCAACAAGGCATTTTCACCCACAGGACTGCCGCATACTGGATGTTTTTTCCCTTTTCACACCATTCTTTGTAAACCCTAGAAATGGTTGTGCGTGAAAATCCCAGTAACTGAGCAGATTGTGAAATACTCAGACCGGCCCGTCTGGCACCAACAACCATGCCACGCTCAAAATTGCTTAAATCACCTTTCTTTCCCATTCTGACATTCAGTTTGTAGTTCAGGAGATTGTCTTGACCAGGACCACACCCCTAAATGCATTGAAGCAACTGCCATGTGATTGGTTGATTAGATAATTGCATTAATGAGAAATTGAACAGGTGTTCCTAATAATCCTTTAGGTGAGTGTATATATACACACAACAGTTAGTTGCGTCCTCAGATCTGATTGGACGAGAGATGTTCCATGAGCACTGATGGTGTGACCGCATCAGCACTCAGACGCTTCACTGTGTGTATCACTCCGCTTGTGTTCGTGCCATTCTAAACTAAGGCGTAAGAGCAGTGCATATCTGTTAGGAGTTACTGTCTTTATTTTTCAAATTACATATGTTGGCCAGCAAGTTGTGGCAAAAGATCATTTTTGTGTGTAATATGAGCTAGTTGGTGACGTAAAATGAATCCGTTAGTCATTGTTTACATAGAACAGCGCTCCATGATCGCTTGTATTACCACTATATTACTTAAGCTAGGACATTGTTTTAAACGGCTTTAAATGAACAATTTCAGGATTAAGGCTCATTGCAGCTGAGAGAAACAAATGACTGTTTGATTACAGAACTCGAGGCGCTTACCGAGTTTCCACATTGGATACACATTGGATTCCACATTGGATACACAATGTGTTTAAAAGTGGCAAAGGACATCACTGTTTCTATAGTGATCGACTCTTATGCAGCTACCACGAAATAGGAATGATGCTATTGGATGCTATTTTTTCACTGAGAAAGCTGACCCTCAGAACTCTGACAGCATATCTGCTTGGGAGTGGCAATAGGTGATCACACATGCTCCGTCTCTCTCTCTCTCTCTCTCTCTCTCTCTCTCTCTCTCTCTCTCTCTCTCTCAATTTCAATTTTAATTTTTACATTTAAAAGTACTTTATTGGCATGATTTTGTTTACAAACAATATTGCCAAAGCATTAATACACAAATCAGATAATGACAAGACTAATAATAATAATAAAATAATAACAAATAACAATAAAGATAGAATTAAGGTGCCAGGTAATGAATCAAATAAAAACTATAATAACAATATATACAATATAAAATAAAATAAGCATTTAACAGGACATTATGAACATAAGAAAATAAAAGTACTGTGACTGAAGTACATTAAGGCAGTGATTGGTTTCTGAGGGTTTGCATCTCAAAAATGAATTTCGCTGCAACTGATGCATGATGATCCTCCCCCCAGTAACACCAGCATCTGATCTGTTTCTGCCAAACTGGAAAACACTCTCTCTCTCTCTCTCTCTCTCTCTCTCTATGCACACACAAACACACAGACACATAGACACGCACACACACGTCAATCCATCCTTGTTTATTCAATAACTTGTTAGAAACAGCACAAGCCATGATACTATTTCTGAAGTGAACTTTTTGAATTACTAATGAAGGCTTGGATGCATCATTTGTTTTGAAGCAGCAATGGCAGATTCTGATCCATAGCGTAATAAAGTAGTTCCATGCACAAATGCGTTTTTATGACCTTACTTGGTTTTTCCTAATTTTTTTAAATTTAATTGTTCATTGAACTGTTGTATATAAGCAATATCACACTCGCAATCCTGCTATATGGCCCTTCATCAGCACTGCTGTCTTACCTACTGCGGACGAATCACAGCAGTGCTGATTTAGGGCCATATAGCACTCTTGCGAGTGTGATAGTACTTAAATATACATTAGTGCTGTCAGTAGATTAAAATTTGTAATCCTGATTAATCACATAATTTTTTGTAGTTAATCACAGATTGTCAAAATGCTGAAATTTGACACTAAATATACTTGTCAAAATGTATTTATTTCCATTTTAGGAAGAAAACAAAACAATATGTAGCAATGTTTAATTCTTTATTAACATTTCTGAAACAAAGCCTTCAACAATAGAATCATAGAAATGCACTAAAATATCACCAATTCAAGTAACATTAAACGTTTCCCGAAGTCTAAGTGGGAGTTTGACTAATTGAAAACAATTGTCCCAACATTCTGTAGGTTGCATTTTCATTGCAATGTGCATTACATCTTTTAAACTCTCATCATCCACTGTTAGGATGGCAATGCCAGTGTCAAATGGTGCTTTGAACTCACCATGAAAAGTGCTTGCAAACAAACACACTTACATAGGCTGAAAAATACTTGATTTCCGCCACCATCTGGTCTTGTTTTGTCATAAAATAGCACCAATAACATAACAGGAAGGAGACGCATTCTGTCTCCTATAGATTAATGTAATTTGGTGCGAGAAGTGCAAATCAATCCCAGAACAACAGCAAAGGACCTTGTGAAGATACTGGAGGAGAACCAGTAGACAAGTATCTATATCCACAGGAAAACAACACCTATATCGATATAACCTGAAAGGCAGCTCAGCAAGGAAGAAGCCATTGCTCCAAAACCACCATAAAAAAGCCAGAATACAGTTTGCAAGTGCACATGGGGACAAAGATCTTACTTTTTAGAGAAATGTCCTCTGGTCTGGTGAAACAAAAATGTAACTGTTTGGCCATAATGACCATCGTTATGTTTAGAGGAAAAAGGGTGAGGCTCGCAAGCCTAAGAACACCATCCCAACCATGAAGCATGGGGGTGGCAGCATCATGTCATGCACTGGTGCACTTCACAAAATAGATGGCATCATGAGGAAGGAAAATTATGTGGATATATTGAAGCAACATGTCAAGACATCAAGCAGAAATTTAAAGCTCGTCGCAAGCATATCTACAAAGTTGTGGCAAAATGGCCGAAGGACAACAAAGTCAAGGTATTGGAGTGGCCATCAAAAAGCCTTGACCTCAATCTAATAGATAATTTTGGATAGAACTGAAAAAGCATTTGCGAGCAAGGAGGCTTTCATACCTGACTTAGATACACCAGTTCTTTCTGGAGGAAATTCCAGCAACTTACTGTGAGAAGTTTGTGGAAGGCTACCCAAAACGTTTGACCCAAGTTAAACAATTTAAAGGCAATGCTACCAACTACTAACAAAGTGTATGTAAACTTCTGACCAACAGGGAAATGTGATGAAAGAAATAATAGCTGAAATAAATAATTCTCTCTACTATTATTCTGATATTTCACATTCATAAAATAAAGTAGCAATCCTAACTGACCTAATGACAGGGACATTTTCCTGACTTCAACTATATATACAGTGTAATATCACCTTCTAATAGAAAAGTTTTTTTCATATCCTTTCATATCCTTTAGTGCTCCCTAATCAGTGTGCATAAATATATGAAACCGTTATCAGCATCATTTCATGCCTTTATTTTAGACTTCCTTTAAAAAATACCTTCATCCACCCAAAGAGTTATAAATCCATATGTATGATGACGTGAAAATGAAAAGGGGGAGGAAATTGGAAATATCTACTTAAAATTTCAAGAATCACTTGACTATGAGGAAGGTGAAAGTCTCTGTGGTGTGAGAGGAAAGAGAGAGAAATATTAAAATTCCATTTCCTTCCTGCTTGTACTTCTAAAGAGGTATTAAAGGAAATTGTGGGAAGAATATGTACAATAATCTGTTTAACCTCCAGTGGCTCTTGGACGGCTTCTTGACTCTGCCAGCTTGTGAGGCATAAGTAGATTTCTGACAAGGTATAAATCAAATTATAAAAATGACAGCCAGTGACATTTTCCTGCGAGCGATCCCCTCATGCATGTGAGAGACAGCGAAAGAGAGAGCAGATGGACAGATGGACAGATGAATATTGTTCAGGAATGTCTTATTTCTTTATCTGTCTGGGATGTTTAGTCAGAAAAACAAAGAGAGGATTGGCAGTGCACGACAATGAGATCTGCAGTATTGTCCAGTGTCAGATAAGGAAAAAGGATGAGTGATACTTTGGCTTTTTGAATTCAAAATGGCTTAAAATTTGGTTTGAAATAGTGAGTCATACAGCCATGCACGTGTTCATTAATTTGTTTGTTCGTTCGTTCATTCATTTATAACAAATGCTGGCAATGTCCATTTTTTTATTCATTTATTAACTTATAAAATTACAATAATTGTGAAATCCATTTAAAAATGTGTTCACTCTATACTAACCTTTAACAACTGCATGGAACACATTTATTTGTTTACTTCTTCACCTATAACAAATGCATGCAAAACATTTGTATTTGTTTATTTATTTATACACTTGTAACAAATTACAAACACATCCATTTCATATTCACTCATTCATTCATCCACAACTGCATGCAACCCATTATTTTGTATACTCATTCATTCACCAATATATATTTAGTTAATGAGATAAACATGCATTCATAATTTGTGTCTGTTATATGCATTCACTTATATCAAAAGAGTGAAACATATTCATTCATTCACCTAACATGTAACATCATTTGTGCACTTGTTCATCCACCTATATAAAATGAGTGAATGAGTTAAACATGTATTCATTTGTGTGTTCATTTGTTCATGCATTCACTTAACAAGGGAGTAAGAAATGCATTATTTGTGTTCATATTCATTCAATCACCATAATAATGACGTGAAAAATATAGTGTGAATGAGTGAAATCTATGATTAATTTGGTACTTGTTCATTAATTCATTCATGCATTCATTTACCTAAAACAAATGCATGCAAAACATTTGTATTCGTTGATTTAGTTATTCAATCACCTAACATGTAACACATAAGTAAAACTTCCCAATTTGTTCACTTGTTCATCCACCTATATAAAATGAGGAATTCATTAAACATGCTTTCCTTTGTGTATCTGTTCATGTATTCATGCATTCACTTAAGGTAGTTAATCATGCATTAAACTGTGTACATATTCACCTTATGAATGCCCTCATGAAAATACAGTTATATGTTTGTTCATTTGTTCATCCTCTTATAACAAATTAGTGAAACATGCATTAATTTGTTTTTACTCGTTCATGCATTCATTCACTCCTAACAACAAGCATGTGCTTATAAATTCTGATGACTGTTTGCTGAATGGAGCCTTACAAATATAGAGACCGAGATGGAAACAGAGAGAAAGAGATATAGAAACAGAAGGAGATAGACAGGGGAAGGGCAAAAGTATGAAAGCATAGACATGTTATGATGGACGCTGATGCATCATTAGCCTGCCCGGCCCGTCTGTGTACCGCCAGACGGCCAATTTCTCTTTCAGCCACACTACATTAGAGCACGACCCTCAGGATTACGTCCACCGGATCCCCTATTTCAGCTCACACCACGCTATCTGCAATAGATTATTTAGCAGCAGCTTTCAGCTACATTAAACCTTGTTAAAAGCAGCTTCGTGGCGAAGGATTACAAGGACATGATAACGGGGAGGGCTATCTCTTAATGAAGGAGTAATTTGCTCCCTGCTCTCTCCAGACCCCCTTCAGGATATACACTATGAAGGGAATGGGGGAGGTGGGGGTGGAAGTGGAGAGGGCCGAGCTGCTATCTGCTGTGAGAGCTTCCCATGGGCTGTATGGAGAGGCTCTTATGCCCTTACAAATACCTAGAGATGCTGCTAATGCATGTCTACTTGCATGCCATCAAAATCTGAAGGATGCCCCCACCTCTTTGAGGCTTTGTTTCTGTTGTTCTCGTATTTTCTTAGATTCTTGCCTTTGTATCTCTCTCTCTCTCTCTCTCTCTCTCTCTCTCTCTCTCTCTCTCTCTCTCTCTCTCTCTCTCTCTCTCTCTCTCTCTCTCTCTGTCTCTCTCTCTCTCTCTCTCTTTTCAACACTGTCATCTTTATCAGTCTTTCACTACCTGTAAGTTTGTCTGGCACTTATAATTAAGTGAGTTGGATACATACAGTGCATTAGGGTTGTTAAAGGGACAATTCACACATAAATGAATCTTCTATCATCATTTACTCCCCCTCTTTCTATTTCAAACCTGTATGCCTTTCTTTCTTCCATGGAACACAAAATGAGACAGAATAAAAGTCTCAGTCACTATTTACATTAATTGCATCTTTTTTTCTTTCCCCATACTATGAAAGTGAATGGTGACTGACGCTTTTATTCTGCCTGATGCTTTTTTATTCTGCCTGATGTCTCATTTTGTGTTCCACCTTAAGACAGAATTTCATATTGCCTTGTAACAACATAAGGGTGAGTAAATGAAGAAAGACATTTTTGGTTGAACTATCTTTTAAGCTCTTATATCTTTAAGCTGTATATTTCTTTATGCATCACATATAAGTTTATGTTAACATTACCATTACAGTTGGCAAAAGTCAAAAGTGCAAAAATGTCCCATATCATACTGATTTACCCTATATTCTGAATTACCTTTGGCGTTAGAGCATTACTATTAAAAAAAAAAAAACATTTACTATAGTCAAATTAACCTTGATGATTTTGTGTGTGTGTGCGTGTGTGTTTTGATTTGATTTGGGGTTCTTTCTTTTAGAGGGAGTGAGAAGAATATTGGCATACAATACAATGGCAGTTATAGTTTTTAAGTGTGTATAGGCTAATATGTTTCATAAATATAGTTTTGCCTTGGTTACTATGCTCTACTTACATATACTAAATTGAACTATGGTAAATATGTATCAAATGTGTTAGTGTCATTAAGGCAATGGCAGTTTAATTATGTTGACCATGGACATTCACTATGGATGCTATGAAAATAACTTTGCCTGTTTTAAGTGATGCATCTGCTCTGTTATACTCCACAATGGGTGCAGAGATATTGTGGTCACTTTCAATGGAGATTGTGACAAAGACTGAATGAGCTGCATAATATCTTGTGTTCTGGGTTGTTTACTTTATTGGTTTTTACCCTGCTGAAGAAAAAAAATAGTTTGCATTAGTCTGATTTGGATTGCTGGTCTTCCACCCTGGACTACTTTCTGGATTTATAGGCATTTTGGAAACTTTTCAGCAGGTCAGCATGGGAGACCAGCTTATTCTTATTCTGCACTTCAGCCCAGCGATAATATTTAGCTCTGTTTTTGTCTCTGCTTGGATACCTTATCCCTAATGCAATGTCTGACTCCACTGGTATCTTGGGCCAATCTCATTGGCTCTTTAATAAGCCCTGTGCTGCTGGCACCATGGAAATCTCAGGCAACATCAACAACATAAAAATTAGGTTCTATAGGCCATCCACTGTCCGGTCTATCTGAAAAACCTTTAGGTAAATTAAATGATGAATGTGAGACCCCCTTCAGAGTGCACCTTCAAAGCCCAGCTAATAATAGCACACAGCTGGGATCCAGGCCACTGGATTGGTCAGGCCTATCCAGGGGCAGGTTTACAGTTTCTGAGGCACAAAGCAACCGACCAAGCTGTGACCCCATGTTGCAAAAATTTTCTTAAAATTGACATTAAATTGATTTTAATTCATCCTATCAACCATTGTAGCCAAGCACATTCTAAATGTTTAATTAAATATAAATCTAGTTAAAGATAATGAATGCATGTTTTCCAGTTTTTCCACAATACAGTAATAAAAAAAGCAATATTTACCTACGTAAATGTATACAAAACTATTTGTTTTTTAACAGGGTGTGCAACTACTTCACCCAGTAACATTTTGAATTCAGTTGTTATTTATTAATTCTATTACCCAAAAGTAGGGCTGGGCGATACAACGATATCGATAATATATCACGATAAAGAAAATCCACGATAAGCTTTTTCGATATTTACTGCCTGTCGCTAAAACACAAGCAGTTCGGCTTTCTCAGGCTGCGTTTCCACTGGGGCAGACGAAATCTGCTCAAAGGCGCTCACAGCTCAAGGAGAGAACTTGCTCCACACCGCTGCCAATCCTACGATCCACCTTGCGAGCATGACGCTCTGCTTTCATAGTAATGAATTGAAAACACTTTCAGCTTCACTCACAACGCGCCAGTGGTAACGGAGGGTCAGACTGGATGAACTTGCTAATGCTAGCTGGCTTACTAAAAATTAGGTTACGTCAGACACCGGATTGATTCCATCTGCACCGCAACGGTTGCGCCCTCTCAGTGTCTCTAGTGAAGAGTGCGACAGAACAACAGTGATGTGGACAACAGTTCTGATCATTCTGCGCTGTAATCTTTAATATTGTTCTCGAGCACCAAACATGCATAATGTCTGCCCTGTCCCGCCCGCACGCGTTGCCTCTTTTCCCTGCATATGTGTAGACATGAAGCGCCACATGAGTTAACATGGTTTCAAAGCACCTTTTAGACCATAACGTTTTCCCCTTCTAAATGTATCTTTAGTAATCAGCATGTTATGAGCCTTTAATAATAAACTAATCGAATAAACAAATTGATTTCTGTTCTAATTTTTTGAAAATTAATTCGATGTCTTGAATGGATAAGGAAAGAGTAAAATTACTAGTTGGTAGACTAGTCTCTCACTTTAATGAAAATATACAAATGTATTTTTTTAAAAATTTAAAAACGTTTTCAAAATTTTCTTCCGGGACACCCCTGAACCCACATTCAGCATCATTCCACAGTCACAAGGGCTTCTATGCACCATACTTGGGTATCTGAATCTAAAGAAATATCAAAAATATTCCAACAAATACTGGACTGCTGTCACTATGCTTCAGAACAAACAGATGATCTTTTAACATTCCTTTTCAATTGATAAACGGTAAAAGACGGTAAAATTGGTAAAAGATCCCGCAGACCCCACTGCTTTGGCCATCTCTGGACCCCCTGTGCAGTTTTGTAGAGACTGTTTAGAATTAATTTTTTCTTCTTTTCTTCTGTCATATTTGAAATAAAAAAAGAAAGTGTAATGTGTAAATGTATATCGTGATAAATATCGATATCGAACAATATGAAAAAGATTATCGTGATTATAATTTTGGCCATATCGCCCAGCCCTACCCGACAGTTATTTATTGTTGTCCAGTTTGCCATTATAATAAGATATGGTATTAGTATTACTTTGAGGATTTGTTGTATACAATAGTAATATATTCCTGTCTTGTTTACTTTTACCTGGAGCTAATATTCTGACGCTGAGGCTGTATTTTATGTAAGCATTGTAGGCAACATTCGTAACTAAACATACAAAGCACAGCGGCCCCTCAGCACACTAGAACAGAAGGAGAAAAAACATTGCCGTTTATCAAGCACTGAAACTTTGCTTGTTGCAGAACAATCTGAAATAATGCTAAACATTGTAACAGTCCCCTCTTTACAACCTGAACTTGTTCAGTACGTTAAATTTTTGTGACACCTGCGCTAAAAAACAATCTAGACACAGATCAACGACCGATACAGAACACAGGTGTCTCGGCATGCATTTTTTGAAACTTGAAGCTCTTACTAACTTGACACAGTGCCTAGAAATATGCCAGTCCTGCGTGAGACACTGAAGAAACAGTGAGATGCGGTGCAGCAGGTATGGATGTTCGTCCAGCGCGTTTACACAGGAAAACAATGGTAAAACACGTTTGGGGTGAACAGCCCCTATCTCATTCGTTCGCACGTATCGTGTATCTGTGAGTGTGCGAAACAAGTTCAGACGGTCTATATATTTTTTCATAAATTACAAACAAGAACCCTACTTTAAAATACTCACCTGTCCCGACCCTAGCGGCTTCTAACATGAACCACTCTACGAGCGCTGACAACAGCATATTCGCGGTTGTACCCAGAACATCATGTCACCCCTCAAGCATTTTTTGCAGAGCTTTCCTACTGGGGCAGGGGCCCCCCTGACATCCCGGGCCCCACGCAATTACGTGGTTTGTGCTGTGGTTAAAACCACAACTGGGCCTATCTCAAAGGGCAATTAAAGAGGAATAAAATGCCTCTGGCTGAAAAAATGGCCTAGCAAAGGAAGTGTTTATCTTCCGTTAGTTCAGACTAGCTCAGAATACTGATAGCTTTGGCACATGTTACAGTAATAGCCATTATTTATTAAATATAGTGTTTTTATTTCTGTGTTTTGGCTGCTTTTTCTATTTTTGCTCATTGCTCAAAGCCAGAATATCAATTGCGATGCACATTTAATGCGGTTTTAACTCAGTTTGGCCCATTTACTCCCTTTCTCAGACTGACTAATATTAATGCCGCTTTACAACAAATGCCAGCGAATCGATATCAACAAGTAATGAGGCATGACATTGCAGAAATTTGATTGACTTGAGCTTATCTCTTTGCCTTTCTTCCTTCAGATAGTGTCTCCAGGACAAACACACTGTCTCTCTTTCTGCCTTGGAGTTTTTCTGGAATGCCCTAGGGTGCAGGATTAACTCTGTTCATTTAAGGTCCTCTGAACTCCTCAGTGCTAACCTCAAAATATATCAAAATGAAGCTTGTAGATTAAGTGAAATGGTTGGCATGAACTACAGTAGCCCCGGAGAGCTGGGAGGATTGACAGGTTCACATACAGAGGATGGTGGTCAAATACTGACATGAAGGTACATGATCAGACCCCTACATCCCTGACTGGGTGATATTACAAATGTGTGTGTATAAACTGTAGTTTTGGCAGGTCGTTTAGGACATCTACTTTGTGCTTGACACAAGTAATTTTTCCAACAATTGTTTACAGACAGATTGTTTCACTTTTATTTGACTATATTACAATTCCATTGGGTCAGACGTTTACATACACTGTTAACTGTGCCTTTAAGCAGCTTGGAAAACATTATGGCTAATTGGAGTCAACTGGAGGTGTACCTGTGGATGTATTGTAAGATCTTCCTTCAAACTCAGTGCCTCTGCTTGACATCTTGGGAAAATCAAAAGAAATCAGCCAAGACAACAAGTCTCCACAAGTCTAGTTCATCTTTGGGAGCAATTTTCAAATGCCTGAATGTATCTAGTTAATCTGTAAAACAATAGTTTGCAAGTATAAACACCATTTAACCATGCAGCCATAATACTGCTCAGGAAGGAAACGCATTCTGTCTCCTAGAGATGAACGTAGTTTGGAGCGAAAAGTTCAAATCAATCCCAGAACAACAGCAAAGGACCTTGTGAAGATGCTGGAGGATACAGGTAGACAAGTATCTATAGCAAGTGTACATAGGGACAAAGATCTTACTTTTTGGAGAAATGTCCTCTTAACTGATGAAACAAAAATGTAACTGTTTGGCCATAATGATCATTTTTATGTTTAGAGAAAAAAAGAGTGAGGCTTGCAAGCCGAAGAACACTATCCCAACCGTGAAGCATGGGGTTGGCAGGATCATGTTGCGGGAGGTGCTTTGCTGCAGGAGGAACTGGTGCAATTCACAAAATAGATGGCACCATGAGGAAGGAAAATATATGTGGATATATTGAAGTAAAATCTCAAGACATCAAGCAGGAAGTTAAATCTTGGTTGAAAATGGATCTTCCAAATGGACAATGACCCCAGGGATACCTTGTGGAAAGTTGTGGCAAAATGGCTTAAGGACAACAAAGTTAAAGTGGCCATCACAAAACCCAGACCTCAATCTAATAGAACATTTGTGGATAGAACTGAAAAAGCATGTGTGAGCAATGAGTGGAAAAGTTCTCTCTGGAGGAATGGGCCAAAATTCCAGCAAACTTATTGTGAAAAGCTTGTGGATTGCTACCAAAAATATTTGACCCAAGTTAAACTATTTTAATGCAATGCTACTAAATACTAACAATGTGTATGTAAACATCTGACCCACTGGGAATGTGATGAAATAAATAAAAGCTGAAATAAATAATTCTGTCTACTATTATTCTGACATTTCACATTCTTAAAATAAAATAGTGATCCTAACTGACCTAATGACAGGGAATGCTTTTCTACAATTAAAGGAATTGTGAAAAACTGAGTTTTAATGTATTTGGCTAAGGTGTAAATAATCTTCTGAATTCAACTTTCTCTCTCTCTCTCTCTCTCTCTCTCTCTCTCTCTCTCTCTCTCTCTCTCTCTCTCTCTGTGTGTGTGTGTGTGTATATATATATATATATATATATATATATATATGAGAGAATATTGGCAAAAGGCTTGACATATAAGGATTTAAATGCTTTCTTTTTGCTTTAGTGCATACAACTCAAAAAGATTGAGCAGGAATCATATGTTACTCGATATTCAGTGTGCTCTGAAATGACTTTGCGAGACGAGGAAGGATAATGAACTAGTCTGATGACACAATCTTTAGAAAACATTATGGCCTATTAAAAAGCAAAATAAAATCACTGCAATATTCATGATGTTGCTCAATTTTATATTGGGAGCAAAAATCATTGCGAATATGTTGTGAATATCTGATATATCATATAGCAATAATGGCCAATGCATACAAAGGTCTCAAATGAAGCATCCAACACTGTAACATCGATTTCCTATACTTTATTTGTTCCATGTTCATCATCTTATTCTATGTTTTGTTCTGTAATCTCTCTCAGAACAGTCCTGAAAAGCATCTCTGCTGTAGGTGTGTTGTTAATGCTCGACTTTGGCTGGAATTCTCCCTTGGCGCCTGCTCCTACACGGCTGGTGCCATTAAATTTTTAACGGTTGTGAATTTGGTGAGTATCTTAGGGAAAGAAATCCTCAAAAGAAAAGCAGGAGACATGCCAAGTGCCTGAATAAGACACAAAGACGGACTGTGTGATGCAGCAGAGCTTTTAATTTCTGCTAATTCACCTTGGCGCCGTCCCAGCTGTGGTGATTAAAATAGAGCCCATGTGCTGGAATGGCTCTATAATATACATTTTCGCATTTGATTATACAAGCAATTATGTTGCATTTAATGAAATTTCAGATGTACTCAGGAGGCTGTCGGCAGAAAGGTCCACATGTGCAACATGTGCAAATGCAGCTCACCCCAACCCCCCGACTTCCTTCAGTTAGCAATTTTTGAGGGAACTGATTGGTGAGGCTTTCTGTCTCATAAAGAACCAAATCGGCTCATAAGAGTAAATCATCACAAATAAGTGTTTGTATTATTTCGACCAGTCTTTTTTTTTTTCAAATCACATTTAGAGGAGAATACATCTCAGAATGCACATCACGTCAAACCTTGAGGCGAATGGGCTACAACAGCAGAAGACCACATCGGGCACATTATCAGGACCATTGTGTTCCTAATAAAGTGCTCAGTAAGCTTATATTGTTTTAATGGAATTAATAAGAACCGGTTATTGTTTTCTAACCCTGCCTCCAGCTGCACATCACTTCCAGGGTGTTGGTATTAAATGCTTTCTTAGGGGCCATTTGGACCAAATGTGTGTTTGCGGCTCAATGGATCTAACAGAATGCTGTTGTCTCCAGACGTGCTTTTAGAAGTTGACTCTTTAATGTGGCGCTCCTGTGTGACACTCTGACAAACAAAAACAGCTGGATGTGGTGCAACGGGTGATCTCTGTCTACCATGTTTACATAGAAATACGAGCGTAGATGGATACAAAAACACATTTCGTTTGAACGGCCCCATAGACGAAGGTTTTTTCTCTATGCTGACAAATCCATGGTCACTATGAACTGGGAATATTCGTCAAAAGCTCGCCTTTTGTATTCAACAAAAAAAATCACAACATATGAGTTGGTTCAAATTTTTGGGAAAACTATTCCTTTTAAGTTTTGTCTATTGTGAACAATTAGTGCCTCTTTGTGCTTCTGAAATTTCAAGGCTATTAGAATGCTTACCTTTGATGCAACTAGAAAAGAAATTGGTCTCGCCATAGAACTTAAAACGAGGCATATCTTGCCTCCAGTTTATGTTCCAAGAGATTCATTGGAGAGACCAGCCTTACCGTTGAGAAATTACGCTCCTCCCATTGTCGACACCTAAATGAGGACCATAACTGTGTCAAAAGCCTTTTATTCCTCCGGGCTGTTATTGGGTTTATAACACCCTGATAGACTATATCAGCTCTGCTTTTGAAAGAAATTTGAATATCCCCCAAAACACATGAACGTCTATCGCCCTGTGAGACAGCAGGGAAGGCCACGTATGTCTTTGGGAACCTGTCTGCTCTTCCAGCCAATGTGTTGTTGATGAGGAACGGCTTTGTCGTCCATCTCTCTGATTCTACCATATGTGTGCAAACATAACCAGTATGGCCACTGTTGCACAAGTGGCCTGATAACATACTCTCAGTGTTATTTATTTCCCAAAGCTGCTGTTAGGGATCTTTCTCTCGCTCGCCCACTCTACACCTCTGTTTGCCTTTAATCTGTCTTGCACTTACAGCCAAGTGTGAATATTTCCGGTAATTATAATGCAATTAATGTTGTGCATGAATTCTTGAATATAGACTGGTATTCTCAACCTGGTCTCATAAAATCACATTACTATGGATATGTTTTTGCAAAATAATTTTTAAGTGGCTCATTCTTCAAGTTGCTAGTGCTGCTAAACCAACAACTTGTAATTCATTTCACACAATTGTTGATTATCGGTTCATAAACACTTACATTTTCGCCTTGTTTTTCTCAAAGAATGTGAACTTATGAAATCATAACACTTTTACTATAGTGCGTGACTTTTACGGCAATACGTATTAATGATTGCATTACATAACCAACTACATTTAGAACCTTATTGAGCATGATCAAATTATGCATTAGCTCATTTGATAGATGCAATGGACCATGGGATGAGTGATGAAAATCATGTCAATCGACACGTGAGCCGAAAGTGTTATAAAGGCACCACAAAATGACATGGTTGCATTAGCTAGTATGTTTTTCATGTCAGATGTGCTTTTTAAGATTAGGTTTAGGTTAAGGGTGTGATGGGAAAATTTTTTACTCTCTTTTAGTGCCACTCTGTGGGCATTTCACCTATGAACGGCTACAAAACGAGTAAGGAGACACGCAATATAATTTATTTTGTTGCCACATCTCGTAATTTAATAAGATAAGGCTCAGTATTCTTTCTCTCTTTATATATCCTGACTTTTCAAAGTCATGTGCATGAGATGTGATTTATAACACTCAAATGGTTTGATCGCGTACAGCTTAGTTGAGACACAACCTAATTTGACCTTCAATTATCCTTTATTTTTACACCAACTGTGAAACACTGTGGGGAAAAATTATTCTCACATCTTTTGTGAAACTAAAAAATAATTGAAGGATAAAGTGTAAAGGTGAAACCCCAGAGAAAAGATTTAAATGATACACTGCTGGGTGGAGTCCTTTTCTCCCCTGCATGGTTGTTTACACCGGTGAAGTCTTTCCGAACATATTTTCTGCAGTTCTTTAATGTTCCTTCTCTAAGAACTGGACTATATCAGTTCTGCCAGATGCAAAATCAAAAGCTTTGTGATTGATTGAAACAGAACATTCAACTAACCAAATCAAGAAAAAAAACTAATTTTAAGGGGTTCCCTGTCGATAAGATAAGACGCTGCTTTTTTTTTTCTTCTTCTTTTTTCTTGACTTTCCGCTGTGCCAACACTGTAAATTGGATTTGTTTATGCGTGGCCTCTTTTATCTGAACTTTTATGTAGTTTTTCATGTACAGACTGTTATTGTGCCATTTCTTGTTTTTATTGTTATGTTTAGAATTCCAATTTATATGTTGTTGCTGTCATGGAGATTGTTCCTCAACCCAGTCAGCAAGGTGCATGTTGAAAGCGGTAGGGTATATAGTCTAAGTGAAAAATTCCCAGATTCTCCAGTGTGTGTCTTTTTAACTAGGACAGTGAAATTGATGGCCCAGTGCTGATAGGTGACCTACATACACTGGCTTGGACAAAACAGACTCCTAAACACACATACACACATACACACATAAAGCAGGGGATGCGGAAGTCAGCAGAGCCTGACTGAACTCAAACACGCACAGATGCTGCTCACCGTGACACACATATGCTAATAAGGTGAGATATTGTGTATGTGATGTATAATAACATAATAATACTACCTGATGGCTCATCCAGAAAATAATGCTTAACATTAAGCATTATTAAATTTCACCTTGAAGATAACCCCTTTCTAACTTAATTTTGCAATCATTACAATGTATTTGTGTTTTTTATTTATTTATTTTGGTCATGTAAGGGTGCTACTTTCAGTCAGGGACAAAAACCTGAAACCAGGGCTCTAAAAACATGCTTCTAAAATGATGCTCCATAGTTTTACTTTAATAATAACCCATTTGCAACCCAGAAGCAATTTGCTCTGTTTCAAAACCAAATGGGCTCCCTACCTAGAGCGCATTGTAAGGCATTTTTGGTGCACTCCCAACATAAAAGATAAAAGGTAGGTAGCATAATTATGCTTATTAATTATGCTGCCTCCTAAGATACCCCCTTATGGCCAAATTATAAGGCAGTTTTGCATCAAAAAAGTCAATCCTAGAATTCATCGCAATGAGCTCAGTGAGTCAAGAGAAGTGTTGATTATAAATATATTTGTAAATACTATCTCATTCAGTCCTAAAAAGTATTCATAAAATAGATGCATCTGATTTAAATGTTGACTATTTTACCCATTATTTGTGTTTATAAGTATATTTTTATACTTATTTAAGTATTAATAGCTTAAGAGCACTATATGTGTGGCGAACAATTTGTTGTCTATAGCGCGTTTCATATCAGTCACTTATGACATTCTATTACAGTTAATGTAGGGTGTTGCCTATTAAGGCAACTGGCTATGTAGGCAGTAGACAGCAAGAGAGTTCATTAGGTTTTGGAATAAAGCTATTGTGCACAGTACATTGTCATGGCATGTCTAATCTAGAAAAACAACAAACATCTGCAGGTTTTTTCTGGTCATGTAAAGGCCATTTTCATCAGGGTCAGTTTAACCATCAGTAGCATATCTCTTCAGAACAGTCAACAACCTTTATTGCTCATCATCAGCTTCTCTCTCTTTTTCTTTCCCCTTGACTACTCTGTATCTCCTCCCTTCACATAATATCCTGATTCACTAAGGTGACCAGCTCAAGGACAATTGACTTTTTGCACCATGAATCTAAATACCCAATAGAAAAATGTGGTAATGAGATCCATCGCTTTAATTGTTACAGAGTTGGCACTTGTTTGGGAGAGACTTTGGATTGGATAATTAGTCAAAATGATTGAGATCCACAGACCTCTGTGAGGGAGAAGGTGAAATGTGCAGAATGCATTATTCAATGGCACATCAGAGAAAGAGTGCTTTCTGTTACTCTGTCTGTCTATCCATTATAAACTAATTTATATCTGTCTTTCTGTCTGTTATAAACTAACATCTATCTATCTGTCTATCTGTCTGTCTGTCTGTCTGTCTCTCTGTCTGCGCATCCATCTTGACAACATTTATCAATGGTACACTGATACAAAATACAAATTTAAGCCTACAATATATGACTGTAGGATTAAAAAAAAAATGTAAACCAAAAACATTTTTGTGGCTTAAAACAATTCAAAATATTTAAGATAAAGCACTATTTCTAGGTCACCACTAAAAGAAGCTAATTTGTGACATTCACCATGTTAACTCTTGTGTACAGAAGGTCAGATTTCCTTGTTTCCATTGATTTATTTTTTTGGAACAGTATCACAAATCATGCTGAAACAACATGGATCATCAGGTTTTGACAAACTTGTGAAGTCCATGCTAGCTCGAATGCATGCTGTCATTAATGCAAACAGGGCATGTAATAAAAACCAAGAAATTCTGTAATTCATGTCAGTTTTTCAGTTCAACTTTTCAAATTTTTTTACATTTGAGTGTTATATTATAACTGTTATTGTTATATATATTCAAAATTAGGCCAGTAAGGAGTAGAACATTACAAAACTTAGGTGCACTCTTTCTAACACTGAAATATATCTGTTTGTGTAACATATTTAGTGTTTATATGTTGGCACAGTGGTAAGATAAAGACAATGAGGTATATAGATTAGGCAGGGATTCGTGTGTACATTTTATGATCAATCAGACATCTTTTAGCAGCTTCAGGGAACTGTGTATCAGAATGTTAAGTGGGCTCACTCTATGAAGGAAGAATCCCACACGTCCACTGAAGCCTGATCTTTGACCTTTCTCACCCGAGAACACCGCATTTGAATCGGTGTTGTGTTTACTTTGTTTTCCACAATTCCATCTCAATCCTGGTTTAAACCTTCGGATTAACTATGTTACTGAATATCAGCGGTACACATGATGACCCAGAGAGAAAACTCGATAGTGCTCGATCCCAACATAAAGACCACCTGTTGCAGAGAGTATAATTAGGCACGCTGGTGCAATCAATTTTCGGTGGTATGGATCAATTTTATTTCACTCTGAAGGGTAAACACCGGTGCCCGGTGGCAGCTCCCACCACTGGCATTTACGGCAAATGAACGGCACATTTTAAGATATGTTTTTTATTTATTTATTTAAAATATCTCTCCCCTTAATTTGTCATGCCAGTTTCTTCCTTTGAGAAATTCCTATCATGGCCCTCGCCTTGATGTGTCTGCTGTAATTAAGGCTCAAATTGTTTTGATGCAAGTGTAATCACATTAGCCTGTTTGCAGGGGAGAGGGGTGAAATTGGACTTGTTGCTTCAGCGCCTGCGAAAAAGGCAGCAGACTGCATGGAGTTTATGGATTATGAAAGAAAGAACTGTCAGAAAGCATTGAGCTCAAAGCTCCGTCCCATATGGCTCTTCATTACCAGCCCTGTCAGAGCCAGTCGAACCGCCACAAACACAATGAAAGCCTAATTTGCATAGTTAAAGATGAGAATGGGATAAATGTAGGGGGATGATTGCAAAAAGATGGCTCAATCGTTTGCAAGGGTATAGATTTTTTAGTTTTGTTTAGCTTTTTTCTTCTGTCTTATGTTTTGTTTTGCCATTTGGCATGTTGACAGACAAACGGAACTGACAGTGAAATTACAGTTAGCTTAATTCATATTTGTCATAGAGGAATTTGTCAAACATTGCAATATGTTGAATTATTATGATTCAACTTCTCACGCAGAGTGAAAGACCAGATGGTACGTGTTATGTAGGAGGTCTCATAAGTTCAGAGTGACATTTCAAGTAATATTCACATTAGATTATAGTACTATTAATAATTCTAACATCATATGATGTTTTTATTTGTTGATGATTTTAGAAAAGCTACAAACTGTTTAATTTTTTTCCTTTTATGTATTTCCCTTTATATTTTATCCTCAGAACATATTTATTATGCTGTTTTCCATCTTAATTTGCAAACAGATCACAGCAGTCTAAATTAAGTTTGTAAAGCTGACACATTAATGTTTGAGTTCTTAATATTCTGTTGAGATTGAATTTACATTCTTTATGTTTGGATTCCCAGCATAGGTGTATTACGGACCAGGCTAATCGGGCCCAGGGAGGCTCTGGGCTGCAAGGTCTGGCAGCCTATCAACTTTAAAAACAAATGTTTATATATGCTTGAATATGTGGCCCCCACAGCTTATACCAGGCCCCCTCAATAGGGTCCTGTAACTATGAGGGCCCTCAGCCTGCTTATAGGACCCTTTTGCCTTCAGGTATCTTATTAAAACTTTTTTTGAGCCACTTTTTAAAAAATATAAATTTCTGACTATTATTTTGTACTTTAGGCTTTATAGGGTTATGAAAAGTGTATGAAAACTGCTGTCGAACAATTACATTGCTATAACTGCATTTCTCCCCGATATTACAAAAAATAACTGGGATTAGGTGGTTGGGGAAAAAGAAGATATAGATTTTTTTTTAATGTGTGTGTGGAGAATGTCGCAAGCCCGGTACCCAATCGGCCTGATGGGGTGCGCGAGGGATAAAGGCGGCCAGTGATGACCCCAATGTAATGGGGTTATGATGGGCCAGGAGGAGGCAAGAACCGGCTTGTCAATATAAATAATAATTTAATGAAAACTTAAACCAAAAGCACAAACATAAACACACACATGACGGACATGCCCGTAATTCTCTCTCTCTCGAACCGTCATCACCGGCCGCCTTTATCCCTCACGCACCCCATCAGGCCGATTGGGTACCGGGCTTGCGACATTCTCCACAGTGTGGTAAAAAGTACTGCCCTAGAAACATAAAGTTTGTCGAGACAAACTAGAATGTTGGTTTGACAAGACCTGGTCTGAAAGTTCAAAATAGTTTTACATGCTTGAAGTTAAGGTAAGAGAAAGAAAGAAAGAATATTCCAAAACAGACTCTTAGATCATTTAAAAATTCTGTGAATATAATCTACTCTAGGGGATTTTGGCTTACATGATGCATTCACAGGGCTTTTTGATGGGAGAATAATTATGGTAGCCAAGCTATAGGGTAATACACTTTACAGTTGCATTCCTGAGAATGAGAGCTTTCAATTGGTATATGAACTGTCCATTTAAGTGCCATGTGAAAGACTTTTATATTCATATTCATTTTTCTACCCCATTACCTTGAGGTTAATTTGCGACAAATGTTTTCAGGACTAATTTTATGTAACATAAATGCAAAAGTGATGGTATTCTCTGAAAAGCTTTCAAATGATACCTCATACACCTGACTTTTACATGGACCTTTTTTGTGATTTAGCGCCCCCCTTTGGACCTCCCGGAGGGTTCATATAGTTTGTGAGTCAAAGAAACTCTTAGTGTAAATTGGTATGCGTGTACTGCTACAGTGTGTACACTACTCAGAAAGTCTTAGTATGTGAAAAGTAATTGCATTTATTCATAGTTTATTTCTGCGGCCTCTAAGACCTAAACATAAGTAATGTAACATTTTCTTTTATAGAGGACAGTGAAAGCATATTACATTTTGTCTATAATCAGTTTTCGTCAGTGTCATTAAATGTCAACTGACATGTCGTTGTTAATTTGTATTTTTTATTATTTTTTATTAATGGGACTAGGGGTCTTTCAGACCACAACAGAACATGAGATCTAATTTACTTTATATCATATCAGTTTCTCAGGTATTTCTGAGAAAACTTGTCTGGGACTCCCTAAAGAAAAAGAAAAAGTGGCTCCCCCAGAAAAAGTGGATTTATAGAGCTTCTTTCAGATAAATTGGTGTCTTAGATGTACTTACACCTTAAAGTTTAGTTAAAAGTTCTACTTGGGCTGAGTTGGTAGGTTATCTTTTATTTATAACTTGTGATATAAGATTTTACTCACTTTATTGAATTGAAGTAACTGAATCAGTTGTTTAGGTTCAGGGTGTCCATGTCCCCAGTCTCTTTCTCTCTCTGAACTGTGCTCCACATTCGTGCAGATGTACCCTGCTGACTGTGCACATATTGCATCTCTCCATTCATCCATCTTCTGTAATGAGGGAGGAAGAACTCAGATCATTAGCCATTAGAGGGGAATGGCTTCTTCTGAAGTGGCTGGTATTTTAGTTAGGTGGCTTTTGGAGGACCTAATGTTGACATTAATCTTCAGTGCCACTTGCAAGGGTCCGCCAGTGACCTTAATGTTAGTTCTTTTAACCAAAGGTAGGGCACCCTTTCAAAGGATGACTTCCTAGATCTTTCCCACATTCCACCATGACAATATAATAGGAAAAATGTCTTGTTAGTACAATCCCTGCATGTGAATATGCATGCTTCCTTGCAACATTAGTATGGTTGACATTGTGCAGTATTCAGTCTCCCCATAAAATATAGTCCCACTTGGGTAGTTGTTTGTAATGCCTGACCAGTAGTATCTTTTATGAATTACTGTTGTAGCTGATCATGTAAATAAATCCATATGGCAAGAAATTAAAACTTTTAACATAATTACATGAAAAAACTTGTGCAGAATATGTTAAGTAGGATAATTGTTTAGCATGCTAACTATAGGGGGCATACAATGGAATGTTAGCTTAGCAGGCTAATCAGTTAGCATGCTAACTGAGAACATAAAGAAAAACGTTTAACTTGACAATTTGTTGCTTTGGTTATGCCCTATTATATGTCATATACTGTACTTTTTCTAGCTTACACAACATTAACTGATAATTTCAAGTAATTTAATTATTAAGACAACATAAATCTTCAAGCGACCATATAGAATACCCAAAACAACTTTTAGCCAATAAAACCGCTTTGGGGTCCTAGAGGGACAGGAAGAAATTTCTTGATAGAATTCACAACATGCCTAGAATGAAAGTACAGGAATTCGGATGCAGCCATTGTCAGCGTTGGTGTGTTTATTCACTTATGCTAGTAAAACTTGTTTTTTAAAGAAACATTCCAGGTTCAATACAAGGTAAACTCAATTGATAGCATTTATGGCTTAATTATTTTTGTCTTGGCCCAATCCGTGAATGTTAAAATAATTACTGTGTCATAAATATTGTCACAAGACATAATATGTGTGTTAACATGATTTTAGTGTGATGAAATTGCTTCTAAACCTTTTCTGTGTAAAGTTACATCCAATTATACAACTTCACATTTCTGCCTTTAAACCCTCCAAAGATTGACCCCATTCACTTCCATTGTAAGTGCCTCACTTAACCTCGATTATTTTGTCATAATCACCATTGTGCCACAAATGCTGTTGATTGAGCATAACTTTTATTGAACCCGAAATATTCTTTTAACATTCCAATGGCAGGTGCCTCTAGTTTTCTGGTATCGTGGCATAGTTTATCTCCAAGCCCTTGAGATCCACCAAACCTCACACACACTCGACTGGTGTTAAAGATTAATACAGTGTCAGCTACGGCACTCAGCTCCAAGAAGTTTTCATTTTTTTATACTTCTCTCCATTTTTCAAACTTCTTTTTTTTGGTCCTCTCTCCAGTTTCTCGAAGAGCAATGTCTCTCCCAAGTCATTATAATGTAGTGGGGTGGCTGGAGCTACAATCGATTATGCTGTCTAGTCTCATTTAGTTTACAAGAGTTCCAAGTTGCAGAGAGCTTACCAAGAGGCTATTTTTCTCCCTGCCCGTCGTCTTTTTGATTAAGCGGATGTGTAAATAAGGCCGCAAACTCCCATCGATGCATGCCAATCTATTTATTGACTCCTAAGGATCATTCTCTCCACTCCCCATGGGTGTCTTCAACCTGAAGAATAGAGCTCCTCCAAGCACATGCGAGCCAACTGTCTGCAGAGGAAAAAAATTAAACGTGCTGACGGATGTTCTCGTAGTGCTTTCTCCTTTCATTATTAATGGATGAGGAAGGGGGCCCGTTTATCAGAGTGAGTAGAAATTAATTGATAGCGGTTAGATTCAAAAGTATATTGGGAAAAACATGATAAACCAAAAAAATAACTCTTCTCACACACATTCAGACATATGCTAACTTATGCCGTTGAATATTGCCCTGTCACCTCCTCACTGTGGCGGCCACCCGCCTGTAACAGAAGGAGATGCTAATGTCACCGGACAGGATTTTATGCCTCAGAATCAGCAAACTGTGTTTAGAAAAGCAGCTCTGCTTAGCATTTATTACAGGGGTGAGATGCAGAAAGCATGCAGTACAGCTGTGTCATAAGTTTTCCTTTATACTGGTGCGAGATACCCAACTGTGCTTTGGGATGCTGAAACTTTGGAATAGATAGACCGCATTTTACCAGATATCTTTAGAAAACCATGATGAAGCAAAGATTATTTTGGACCCACTTAAAATTCCAATGCCTAGTTTTAGATTGGCAAGGCTTATCTGACAATGGCACCAACTATTCAATTTGGTAGATGACCATTGGAAACCAACTTGAATGTTCCCAAAACATACCTTAAACTGGTAACCAGCCACACGCAATTGGTTTAGCCAATGTTACTGTGTTGGAAATTGATTGGATGATATAGTTTCTAGGCTGATTAATCTGCTGATTTTGGGCCGTTTTGAGATTACTGGCTGATAACTGTTGGCTCTCCATTGAGTAATTTCCAAAATCTTAAACAGTCAATGTCAATGGAAAACGCACATCTTCTGTATTCATATATATATATATATATATATATATATATATATATATATATAAAAGTATCAATGTAAAACAATGTAATAAATATACAAAATGTATATATATACATTTTGTATATTTATTACATTGTTTTACATTGATACTTTTTATACATACAACATATATGTTTACATCATAATTGCTTTATTTAAATTGTATTAGTCTATATCACATGTTTATTTTGACCATTAGCCACCCCACTCTTGGAATTGGGAATGCCATTAAAAAGCTAATCGTTTGGCCTCTAATTTTGGACAGCTAAAAAAAAAAAACGGTGCAATGTTAAAGGGATAGTTCACTTTAACATTGAGATATTCTCAGATTTACTCTCCCTCATGCCATCTCAGGTGACTACCTTTTTTCTGCAGAACACAAAGACATTTAGGAGAATATCTCAACTCTTTAGGTCCATACAATGCAAGTGAACGGTGAACTTTGAAAGTCCCAAATGCTCATAAATGCAGCATAAAAGTAATCCATATGACTCCAGTGGTTAAATCCATATTTTCAGAAGCGAGGTATGAGGGTGAGTAAATGATGAGAGATTTAAAATATTTGGGTTAACTATCCCTTTAAGAGCGCCACACAGCCACTTTTCCAACTTCAGGGAGATCAAACTACAAATTGCTTATTTAATAGTTGTATCTGCACATTAAGATGGGATAGAGGAAGATATTTTAACATCTAAAACACTATACCCATCTGTTTTTTGTTTTGTTTTGTTTTTCAGCATGGAGATTTTTGAGGTTCCAAACTTTTGCAGCAGACAGGGACTTTTTATTTACACTAATGCTGTGCTTGTTTTAATATTTTCCATCTTAAAACTCTCCTTCCATCCTGTGGTCATATATTATTCAGGATCTGATCTTGCATACCATCATATGAATCAGATTTAGGCGATACGCCATCCATTTAGTTTTGCAAACTAAACGGTGTGCATTCATTTGGCATGTGCGCACATGCAAGTGTGTCGGTGCATTTATGAGAATGTCCGTAGGCCACCAGGAGAAAAGGATGCCTTTTTCCTTGCCGTTTAATATGCAACACGCAATCTATTTACCATATCTGGTCTCTGGAAAGGATACGAGGCGGCGGTAATAATATCTGATTTGGTTGTGTACCTCTTCCCTTTAAATACATCGAACTGCTCCGGGCACCCTCGGCTTTTTAAGCAAAGGTCAGAGGAAGACTCATTGATTTAGCATTTTAATTTTATTTGTGCTGGGCTCCAAGGGGGACTGGCATTCACCGTGGCAGTGGCTCTTTGTTTTGTAAGAGGCTGTGAATGTCTGTGTGTCTGTTGAGACCCGGTCTGCTTCGCTCTGGCTAATAAGTGTGAGATGGTGGCCAGACGCCTCCATAATAGCCACTAACACTTATTATCCTCCCCGAGATTGGAAATCCATGTGTTGTCATTGAGGGATCTCAAGACGAGTTAAAAGGGAAAAAAAAATAGATGTGTTTTTTGCTCAAGCGGTACAGCTTTGAAACAGATGTGCGTGTTTTGTGGGAATGGCACATTGGTGTAGGTGGGCTGTAAGGCAGAAGTGGTTTCCAATGTAAGGAAATGGCTTGTTCAGAGTGGTTAAGTCACTAACTGAGCGAGATAATGCCTCAGGGTGTTTGAGGTGGAAAAATGCAACGTCTCCTCCAGCACAGAGGCAGCTGTTGTTTTGCATTGTTCCATCCTCTATTTCGCTTGACTTTGCAGGGGATGCGGAGAGGGCCCTGATATCTGCACTTCATTAAGAGATCCTGTTATCCACCTAGTCGCTCTCGTCATTAGTGGTGTGGAGGGTTTTTGATTTGCTGCCGTTTCCAATGCTCAGTCAAGAGATCACCCTGTCAATAGAGCGATGAGCTCTAGCAAAGTCAGCGTGCAAGATCGTTACCCGATCTTTCCCGCTACACTTGATGTTGTTAGACAGTAGCCGATTGTAGTTATCAGATGTGAAAATGGTACTTTCGTCATTGTAAGGGTCATGGAAAACCAGGAAATATTAGGGATTTTTTTGTAGTTAAGCTCTGCTCTAAGATGTTTAATCGGCTAAATATGTTCTTGTTAAGTGTTGTCTGACTTACGAGTGAATCATTATTTTGAACCAGTTTAACTAATTTATCTTAATGATTCAGTCTGTATATAAATATTAAACATTCAACAGGCAAATCACAAACGACTGGAAAAGTAATGGAACATCATTCCTCAAATTGTTGGCACCCTGCATTTGTACTAAAAATACATTTAATGCCCATACCTGTCAAGATCTGATTAATACCAACAACTTCGTGATAAAAAAAGAATCTAGTATGTCATTCATTCATTCATTAATTCTTCAATTCTCCATACGTATAATCTCTCTTAAAATATTTTCCTGCTATGTATGGATAATTAACATGAAATACTTTTGTTGATGTAAGTTGATGTAACCTGAGGCATGACATACTATACTCTATAAAAAAAATATTCTCAGTAGCATTTTGTTTATTCTTTTATTATTAAGCATACAGTTTTTATGACCTCATATTAAATAAGAGACTACATGAAATTTGTGTACTTTTAATAATGTAGCCTATATTTCACACCGCTGAGCCATTTAAAAAGAGTGAGTTAATGCAAAAAAGTGAATAAAAATGGTAAAAAAAATATATAGTTTAAATCGGAATTTTAAAACACAATCTAGGGCTGCAACGCCCATAATGGATATAATTGACAACTACATTTCATTATCGATTAGTTGGATATTTGTGGTAAGCCCTGAGAAGCCCCGTCAGTGACGTCACTTCACTGAAACTCATTTAAAATACAACGGAGAGAAGTTGAAGCGGAAAAAACACGACCCAAGTTGTCCAGCGGACAAGAGCACTTAATAAACACTTCAAAGAAGATAATAAGCATACAGTTAATATGGAGTGGTTGCTGCATTACGTGCGCTGACAAACTGAATGTGCTGTTTGATGCACAAGAGTTGTTTCTCTCCAGCGCATCACTTACATTTTACTGCTATTTTCTATGTTCATAACGCAAACATGTTATGCATATTAAATCAGCCATGTATTTTACAAATCTGTTTGTTCTTACAAGCGAGTCTGTTAAACTCTGAGCAAGCGCGCACGTGCATCCGTGTCAATCAAACTGACCGAATGGAGAAAGGCAGCTAATCATTTACATCATACCACGATTTCAGTTTCAGTGTAATCAATTGTGCAGCTTTCATGGATATCAGACTGAAGTCTCAGCAGTCAAGGTGTGCTGGTTTTTAAAGTTTTTTTTTCTTCTTCTTCTCCGGCTCATGATAGGGCATGTAATACAGTGAATTTGCACTGGTTTTACAGATGATTGTACTATATTATACTGTATGTAATGCTTAATATAATGTGTCCTCATATTTGAAAGTCCTCCTGATAATGCAAAATGTTTCCTGTTTTGTAAGTCGCTTTGGATAAAAGCATCTGCCAAATGAATAAATGTAAATGTAATGTCTGATTTCACTAGTAAATGTATATTATGGCAAACATTATTTTACTTGATAAACATATTTACAATTTACTATTGTAAAAACTTTGATATTAAAATATTTAACTATATGTAATCAGTGTCAATGTACAATGATATATATCTAACATAATTAGGCATTTTTCAGCTGGGGAGATTTATTAATATTTCAATTCTTGTCACCATTGGCCTCTACCATCTGGGCTGGTTTTTTGTCCCACTCCATGCCCTTTTGATCATTTTACTCTTTAATGATGAGCATTTTTTGTTAAGTTTTACAACTAAAGGAACTGTTTTGCATATGTCCTTAAAGTAATAATGATAATAAATTCAAACTTAACTTTTCCTGACTCTTCAGGCTTTGTTCAGGCTCTTCTCTTCAGGCTTTCTTCAAAGTTTTGTGAGAGTATAGAATCGTGAATTCAGTAAAGTAAATCAAACCAAATCCTTACGCCTTTTATCTTTTAAGTTTTATGAAAAACCATATTTTAATAAAATACAGGAAATAAAATTTCCCTTTTATCCGATTAATCGATTAGTTGTAGAAATAATCGAAGATTAATCGATTATCAAAATAATTGTTAGTTACAGCCCAAGTACATTAATTTGATCCAATAATGTTGATATTGATTAAAACATTTCCATGTACACTTTGTCAACTACATATGCAGTAATTTAACATTAATTGAGTAAGAATGGAAGTCAAATTCTGCACTTTTGTAATAATTTAGGATTGACACTAGACTCATCAACTGGTAGAGAAATGTCTATTTCAGGTGTTTTCCTGTTGGGTGCATGTACTGGAACCCCTCCTCCCCCTCCCCATCGCTTCCGGCAGGCTCCCCAAACCACCCAACGTGTGCCAGCTCCCTCCCGGCTGCTGAGAAATTGCTCCAGACAGCTGATTTGTTGGTTGTCAGAACTGGTCGCTGTGTGGCTGATAAGGGCGCGGAGGCACGAGATGAAAAACTAACTGCCTCTCATGATTTCAAAGGCAGGCCCATCAGCCCTGGGCCTGCAGACACATGTAAATGTCTCTGGGCTGAAATCGCCAGGGATGTTTCCTCCACGCAGAGGGGCGCTCTGTAAAGAGCCACCCTTGCATGAGTTAGCCTGTGCTCAGCGTGCATCACAGAGAAGCGCACATCGCTGCAGATACAAGCTTTGAGCATTTCATGCTAATTGTTTGCATGTGGTTATTGCCGCCCTGGCTGTACAAACACAGCTTTAGATGATTCCTGTTAAATCCTTTTTTAAAGATGAACAAAGGTAGATGAATAGAAGATGAACAAAGGTAGATGAATAGAAGATGAACAAAGGGACATAAGGCAGCAGTAATCAGGCCCTGAGAGAGCACAAGCTTATCCACAGATAGAAAAGTGACATATTTTCTGATTAGCTGGTGCAGTCAGCCTGCTTTTGAGTTTTGTCAAAGTTTGTCCAAGCTTCTCTTTTATAAATTGTGACTACGGCTGTCAGGCTAGATTTTCAGTAAATAAAGACTTCAATTTGTGTCTGTTCCTCACACAAAGCTATCATATGGCTTCTAAAGAGTTTTACTTTTATGCTGCTTTTTTGGTTTTGCATATCCTTGTGTGTTCCACAGAAGAAAGAAAGTTATACAGGTTTGGAATGACGTAAGAGTAAATTATGACAAATGTAATTTTCGGTAGTACTACTGTGTTATTTTAAGGACATAAAAGCAACAACTATGGAGATGCTTCAGGCTAGCTCAGCAAGAAACAAAGAAAAAAGTGTCTTCTTACACCCAATCCTCTCATTCATGTCCATGACCTTAAGATCTATACTAGGAAAGGTGGATCATGGTAGACAGCGAAATAGAGTGGAGAGAGTGTCAGATGTATGACCTTGGAGGACACTGTGAGACCTGGTCCGGCCTGCAGTCGAATCATCAGGTCTGATCAGTCACAGGATGCTCTAATAGGCTTGTACAGGAAGCCATTGCGAGAGACGAGGTCACTGGGTAATTGGCTGTGAATCCTGTTCCAGCATCCTCCCATGGGGCGGCTGCTCCTGTAACTCACTTCCTGTCAATGATGTCAGCCCGAGAGGTTGCTAAGCCCAGACTGAAGGGTTGATGAGGGGGTACTGGCCATCATCCAGGGCCGACAACTCCATAGTAAATGGCAAGGCGGCAATGACTGTAGATCACCCACACAGCCTGTACATACAATAATTGCCCTTAATTACCTCATGCCCCAATACAAAGCCCTCATATGGTTGTAGCCTAGTCTTTGCTTCAGACAACACGGCCTTGGAATGTCCACAGGCTGTTCATAAGCTGTCTGATACATAATGCACGTGAACCTGGAAAACTGTTTATCGATCTATTAAATGCTAATCTGACTATACATTTATTTATTATGCAAAAAGTCATGTACTATGTAGAGCTGTCAGAATTAACGTTAACGCGCTTAGTTATTTCATTAATTTTTCTTAATTGTGATTAATGCATTTACCATTAAAACAGCATAAACACTTGTAGGAAGGGCAAAACATTTTCGACGTGCCCGTCCAGAGTAATTTCACCGACGCAAACTTCACAACACACACTCAACAGCGCTTCAGTGTCAGTGATTAAATGGTGCCATTTGAAGTACAAAACAAGCTCAGATGGGACTTGTAATAGAAATAAAGTATTTTTTTTAGTCTAAGTAAGGTACATTTTAATTACCACAGAAGCACATCAAGTCTAAACTATCACCAAATGCAGGAGATATTTTTGTCTGCTAGCGCTTTTCATGTGGAGTTCAACTCGATGCGAATCATGAAATCAGCTTTATGATTGTGGCTTCATGTTTATGGTAACATGAATAGCAATAGTCTACCTGCAGATTAATAGTGTGAATGAAAGTTTAGGAGATTTAATGCCCAGTGCTCTTTTTCTTTTTTATGTAATATTTTACATAATTATGTAAAAAATTCAAATCATTACTTTATGTCCATTTAAAAATGTATTTGGCAAGTAGCTGTGTAATAAGCGGGAAAAGATACTGTCAGCCAGTCAATAAACCTGTTTATATTTTGTTCAAAAGCCTTGAATCACACTGTGAAATGTAATTTAAAAAAAATTTTAGACAGGAAAAAAAAATCAAAACATATAAAAATTCGATTTTGTATTTTTTTTTGGAAAACTTTTTTTAGAAAGGATAAAAATGTAAGGCTTTTTTTTTTTTTGACAGAATTTTTTTTTACATTTGTAGGACATATGCTCAGGAAGGCACTAAGAAAAAAATAAAAATTCACACTGATGTTCAGCGCTTCCTCAATTTTGCAATTATGACTGGCTGACTGTAGATTAACATAGCATATCTCAGATAATCCCACCCCTAAACGACCCATACAAAAAATACGATTTGTAATTTCTTGCTTTACTATACATGTCAGTCTGGTGGCTCTTATGGGTGGTTCTTGGCAAGAATAAGCTACAGACCACACCTTTTGCTGCTGCAGTTCTGGCTGCTCAAGACTACTAATACCCCATCAATCTGTCTACAACCACATTCTGTGGACTCCAAACAGTGTGCCATCCACCTCAACCGAAACCTTTGTGTTTACCCCAGCTGGGCGGGAAGTGGATGCCACTGTGTCTTGGAGTCAGAGAGCAGATAATTCAGGTGGTGTTTTCTTCCCTAAACAAAACAAACTGTACATATAATTGTGGCGAGGATGTGCGGTACAGGGCCAGAAGCCACTGGCTTGTTTATCTCGTGCCCTGTTATCATCCTTCCCGCCTCTTCATCTGCTCTTATCACGGCCGGCATTGAGAGGGGCTCTGCAGCTTCCTGTTTTGGGCTCTCTGTCAACCCGTTTGTCCTTTTGACCCCAGGGCTTATCTCTCACTTTCTTTAAAGCCAAAAGCCTTGTCTAAAAGCAGCAGGGCATCCGAGCCGATTTATAAGTGCTCCGTCTTTGCTCTTTTTGTATCTGTTTTTGTAAGTTCATGTATGCCAGGCTAGCAATATTGTCCACCCACTTTTGAGGTAAATGAGGATTATATTTTAATGGTATTGTTCACCCAAAAAATGTAATTCTCATCATTTCTCACCTTCATGCCATCCCAGATGTGTATGACTTTCTTTCTTCTGCTGATCCCAAACAAAGGTTTTTAGAAGATTATTTCAGCTATGTAAGTTCTCACAATGCAAGTGAATGGGTACCAGCAGTTTGAAGCTCCAAAAGAACATAAAGGCAGCATAAAAATAACCCATAATGCTCCAGTGGTTAAATCCATATCTTCCGAAGCGTGGGTATGGGTGTGGGGGAGATACAGATAAATATCGAGGTCCTTTTTTACTATAAATCTCCACTATAACATTCTTCTTTTATTTTTGGCAATTGCATTCTTTGTGCATTTCACCACCTACTTGACTGGGAGGAGAATTTATGGTAAAAAACTGACTTAAATATTGATCTGTTTCTCACACCTATCATATCAATTCTGAAGATATAGATTTAAACACTGGAGACTTATGGATTACTTTTAAGCTGCCTTTATGTCCTTTTGGAGCTTCCAAATGTTGGTACCCATTCACTTACATTGTATGGACCTACAACTGAAATATTCTTCTAAAAATCTTTGTTTGTGTTCAGCTGAAGAAAGAAAGTCATAAACATCTGGGATGCCATGAGTGTAGGTAAAATGATGAGATAATTAAAATGTTTGTGTGAACTATCCCTTTAAGTGTTTTGGTTTGCCTGCCAGCAGTGCCAAGAACATTTAACCAGCTACATAAAACAGCATTTTTAAGATCAAACAGAAGCTTTTGCCAACTGGTACTGGCCATGGACTGAACAACCGTGCAAGCGGTAATTGCAAATGTTACATCACCTAATTAATAATCAAGAGCCAAGATGGTAAGGTTTACAATGTGTCGCCTTCAGGGCCATTTCAGAACGTTTCTCCGCCCCAGATTTGTATGTATTTGAGTATCTTTGTGTGAATGTGTTGGACAAATGATCAGAACTCTCTAACCAAACAAAGGTCTAATTTAAGACTCATACGTTTTGTTAATCAGCCAATCTTCCTTGTTCTTAGTGGATGGTTTTACTCTGTTGTGCTCCTAGGTGAAAATGGATCCTCAGTAAATGCACTTAGAAATGAGGCAAAACAGTGTGTCATGTATTGAAAAGCTTGCAAGGAAACATCAAATGTTTCGTAATGGAATTTAGATGCTGGCTGGCTCTCCAAATCCTATTAAAACAGCTTTGAGCCTCCTCCATCTCTGAGGAACAGGCTCAAAGCTATTTTAATAGTGCCCAGGACTTCATCATTTTAACAGCAAAAGAGTTCCTGCTCTGTACTAGATACATAATTTGCATGGCATTAGGACCAGATAAAACGAAGATTGCTGCACGACTCAGTGGCTCATTTATGCCTGCTCCATACGATAATGGCAATCAACAGATATTTGTTGCTTTTCCTGTTCATTTAACTGCTTCTGTGTCGGTTCACTTCAATCATGTTCTGTTTTTTTCCCCCTCTTCCTTTCTTCCTTGTTTTCCCTTTCCTCTTCCCCCCTTCCTCGGCCCCTCCATCCTCTTCCTATTCCTCTTCACAGGATTTGGCTTTGTAACTTTCGAGAATGAAGACGTGGTGGAGAAGGTCTGCGAGATTCATTTTCACGAAATCAATAATAAAATGGTAAGTTGGTTTCACCTCTTTGCAATTTGTCAGTTCGGGGGCCGAGATTAATATTTGATGCTGGAAGCAGAATGTGTGCTTATAATGGGCACTGTACACAGAGGGTGACAGTGAGGGTGGGTGTGTGTCACCCCTTTCCCCCATCCAGCGTACTTTCAAGGGGATGAGGAGTCACTGGTGTGCACTGGCCACAAACCTTGAAATTGTGTCTTGGATCCCTGTATACCAAGCTTGGAGAAAAGACCTGTCTCCTCTCCCCATCGCAATTCCCTCAGCCAGGGAAGACTGGAAGAAGATGTGGCAGTCATTCCATGGTCTTGTTAAAAGTGTACAGTGCAAAAGATTGAAAGAAGATTTAAAATCAAGGCATGGATGCTTCTTGCATGTTAGCACCTGATGCCCTGTCATGTGATTTCATGTTTGCCACTAAGGTTTGTATTAGATTCCCAATGTCTCACCAAGATTTCGAGAATGAAGGACAGCGGAGGGACACGGTTACTGACCTTGAGGTTTCTACAGGCGGGCCACAGATGCAGCTCGCACTGCTCGGAACGATTCTCCAAATGAGGACAACCCTAGTGTCATTCTATATGACAGCCAGTTAGCATGGTTTTTAATGAAGGTCAGCACTGTCAGTAAAGTTCAGTTGCTTATACTTACAAATTACTGAGAAGCATGTGTCTCCAGCAGTTTTCCATGAGCTGGAGAAGAGAACCGACTTGTGGCTTTGATGGACAGTTTTGGGGAGTAACTCAAATTTGTGACACTACTAACTTGTGTACATTTTACCTTAGTGCCACAGTAGTTCAACTGTTATCAAAATAGTATAACATTTTATATAAAAAAGTATAACAAAACAGGATACTTTTTCCATTACGTAGTAGTGTAGAGGGAGTTTGGAAAATAATCTGATCATTTTAGTGAATAGGTTCACTGGGACGGTTCATAAGAGTTGCTATGCAGAAGTCCCTACTCAAATTTTAGTTCTTGTTTTAAAGTGAAATATTTTGTTGAATGATGCTGTCCATACTGTGTTTTTAATGATAGTTGTATTATATTTAGAGTACATTTATCTGTTCAATGTAGTGTAATGCTGTGACCCTATGGACGATTAGTCATTTATTCAAAAAACCCTCTTTGTTTTTGTGCTAGAAAAAACAGCATGGCCCTGATTAAATCCCTCATGATGTAGTTATATATTTAAATTATGTAGTTAGTTATATTCTACAGTAATGGAGTCATCTATTTTTTGTTAGTAGTACTATAACTTGCTTTTTCAAAAGACAAGTTTGATTGTATTTTAACTTCTGTAAATCATGAGAGGCTTGTAGCTTGGCTTCCTCAAAGGAATATTTCTGGTTAAATACAAGTTAATCTCAATCGACAGCATTTGTGGTGTAATGTTGTAACTTGTCCCTCCTTCTCTTTATAAAAAAAAGCACAAATCTGGGTTCCAGTGAGGCACTCACAATGGAAGTGAATGGGGCCAATCCATAAACGTAAAAAAAAACTCTGTGTTTCAAAAGTATAGCCACAAGTCTTAAACAATATATGTGGTACCATGATTTTAGTGTTATTAAATCTCTTGCTTACCTGTTCTGTGTAAAGTTATAGCCAATTTTACAGCTTTTTTGCCATAAAATATAAGACCGTAAATCTTAAAACCCTAAAACAACCATAAAAGCGATGATGTAAACAACTTTACAGCTTATATAATACACAAGTTTTAACAGAAGAATTAATGTAATTGCTTTTATAAAATTATAAGCTTCACATTTCTGCCTTTAAGCCCTCCAAAAAATGGCCCCATTCACTTCCATTGTAATTGCCTCATTGTAACCTTGCTTTTTGTGGTAATAAACATTATGCCACAAATGCTGTCGATTAACTATAACTTGTATTGAACGCAGAACATTCATTTAAACACGGTTAATGACACAGCGAATCCCAGTATTCCATTCCAAGTATGACAGCAGAGCAAGCCTAGCCTCTCCTTGACTCGCCATTGATTTTTATATGATATCGCATCAAATGTTCTCATTATTCAACTAGTGCTAGAAAAAGGAGGAGTTTTATTTCTTTCTTTTTTTACACATTTCACCCAGTGTCTCTTAGCAGGAACCTCGCTGTTGATCGACTGGTTAGCTTAAATTGGACCATTGGAGAATTGCTTGCATTAGCTTGGAGGTTTTAAGAAAAAGGTAAATAGGGGAAAAGGGGGATCATACAAAAAGCATTTAAAATTAAATTCTATTCTTATTTACTCACACTCATGTCATTCCAAATGCTTCTGACACTTAATGTCTTCTGTTGAACAAAAAAGGAGAAATTAAGAAGATTGTTGATGCTGCTTTTTTTCATAGAGTGAAAGTAAATGGTGACTGAGGCTCTCAGTCCCTAACATTCTGCCTAACATTTCCTTTTGTGTTCCACGGAAGAAAGAAATTTATATGGGTTTAGAACAACATAATGATGACAGAATTTTCATTTTCGACTGAACTATCCCTTTAAAATGACAGCTTTGTCATGGTCCTTCATTTCAGATCTAAGAGTGACATCATATTTGAGATGTTTTGCCACAAATGCGAGGCATGAAAACAGGAATAAGGTCAAGGAATGTTCTTTGAGAAAAACAGTAAACACTGTGCACATACCCTGTCTTCCCGCTCTATTTAACTCTTCTTTCTGATTTCAATTGCCATCATCAAGTTCCTTTGCCAACAAGATCAAAGTGGTCTCTGAAGCATCGTCTGCTACAAGCCTGTGTGCATATTTGACTTGCTAATTCTACCATGGTAATATTGTTATTATCATAAATATTTTGTACTGCAGCCGTAATGATCTCCCTCTGCTTGTGGAATGCCAGCTTCGTGTGTCGACTGCCTGCTTGGTGAGTCGCCTTCTTCAGAAGCGCCATCTGTGACCCCGACCCCAGGCTATGAAGCGGAGAGTGAGGCATGCTCAGTAGCTTTTTCTAGAGAGGCTCTGTTGACCCAGTAAGGCCAATCACAAGCTGCCAGGGACCTGGATATCCATAAATGACCCTAAATGGTTTCAGAGTCTGGAAAAGCTGGGCCGGTAGATGTCTCTACAGACTCCAGGTTTCCTGATCTGTTCATTTGATATCTAGCCTGGAAATCCATCCAGGCATTACACATTTAGGAGACATTTCCTTGATCCCACAAACTTGAGGACAGGTACACTGGGCTTGGTGCCCTAACTAGCTGGAAGTTTAGATCCCAAGGAAAGGGGATGTGATGGATAGAGATTAAGATGAATGAACTGTTTAGAAATAAATTTGAGATGGAAAAATTAAAAAATACGTGAAAATAACAGCTTAAACTAGTCTAAGCTTGTTTGCTGGCCTTAGCTGGTTTATTCCTGTGTTCAATACAAGTTGAGCTCAATCGACAGCATTTGTGGCATAATGGAAAAATACCACAAAAAAATAATATTTTGACTCGTTCCTCCTTTTCTTTAAAAAAAGCAATAATCAAGGTGAGGCACCTACAACGGAAGTGAATGGGGCCAATTCTTTGAGGGTTTAAAGGGAGAAATATGAAGCTTATAATTTTATAAAAACACTTACATGAATTCTTCTGTTAAAACTCATGTATTATTTGAGCTGTAAAGTTGTTTAAATCCTAATTTTTACAGTCATATTAGGGTTTAGAGTTTGTTGAGCCATCGTCATGGCAACAAAGTTGTAAAATTGGCTATAACTGTTACACAGAAATGGTTAGTACATGATTTTATAACACTAAAGTCATGCCTTAACCTTTGAAACAGTGAGTATTTTAATGTTTACAGATTGGCTTCCATTGTAAGTGCCTCACTGAAACACAGAGTTTTGGGGGGGTTTAAAGAAAAGGAGGAGCAGGTCAAAATACATTTTTGTGAAAATCAATATTATGCCACAAATGCTGTAGATTGAGCTTAACTTGTATTGAACCCAGTATATTCCTTTAACCTTTTCCCCACCTGGCGAATATGGTCTGGGTGGTGTCACAACCTTTCTAATCTGAAAAGTTCTCAGCACCCTATTAAAACCAGCCAAATGACCAACCTAACCTGGCCTTGCATTGCCTTGCCTTGCCTTAAGATGCTTTTTTTTCTTAGCAAGGACATTAAAAGTAAACAAGACAATGCAGGAATATAAATGGCCAACTCATCTTTAGGGAGCCAAACACTCATTATGTCTTGATTATTTTATCAATGAAAACAATTCAATGAAAGCAGAGTGCAACTAGTTATAAACTGCACAGATTTGGATGGGAAACACTACAAATAGATCAACATAATTGTTGTTTTGACTGGTTTCCATCCCCTTGAATGGCTCATTCTAGAGTCATAAAATCCTGTTACATCTGTTTGCATGCTTTTTTCCAAAGTCCCATTCTGTACATTCTGCATTTTATCAGACATTTTAGGAACTTTTAACTTTCCTTGTGCTGTCTGTCCTGGGGAATACTGTGGAGCAAATTCACTAAACAGTTGCAACACCTTTGCATGCAGTATTATTTACTAACCACCCGCAATCCAATTCCTTTTCACAAAACCTATTGTTATTTACCTGACGCTTTTACTGCATGATTTCTGCGTAGTTTTTGGAAGTTAATTTAAAAGAGATGTTTGTGTACATGTTCTATTGATAATGACAGTATTTACTTATCATGAAGAAGAGTAGTATGACCCCATGTAAACCCCCTCTTTGGGAGTTTTCATGGACATATGTCTGCACGTTATCGCTCTCTCTCTTTGCCTGTCTTTCGCTGCCTTGATCTCTCTCTCTCTGGGAATCATCACCTTTCTAACCTTGGAACTACATAAGTCATCTCGTCACATCATATTCAGAACACATCCTTTCCATTACCTGCCGTTATTATGTGATCAAATGCTCTGTCTATACCCTCCACGCCCTTAACGTGTAAAGAGCAATGCCACACCATGGCCGTCCGTGCCTGCAGCCAAATGATGTGAATTCTTTGCTCATGTCCTCCCTGCCAGTGCCCTTGCTTCCTGCAGGCATTGCGGAGGTTGTCGTTCTGATTTCTGTTACCGTTCCCGCCCTCCTCTCAGCTTGCCCTGGCCTCCCAGCCGGCTTGCCGCCTGCCCACCGCAAGTCGCCACATTAGCATGTATGATAAGTGCCAAGAGTGTCAGAAGGCCAATTTAGTGTCTGCCTTGCCGCGCCGAGGCCCGGCATGCGCTTTCATTGGAAGATAATCTACCGCTGTGAGAAGAGAAGGGGAAAAATGTCTGCTCAGGATGTGAGAAAATGACTCCTATTTTCCCGCCCTTTTTTTGCCTGAAGGATTCCTCTCTGAAGCTATCTTTAAGACATGGTGCAAACAGCAGTGACAGGGCAATGTTAGTGTGCTTTCATTCCTGCTTCATTTAGCAGGCACGCACCACATCTGGGTCCAGTTAGATGCACCACAAATATGTGAATTTGGATTTGATAAATTTTTTTTCCAGTGTTGTTGGTTTTAAAAAATGTAGCTTGGAGTGTAACACTTTTTTAGCTTAGCTGGAATATTTGAGCTTACTGAAGCTAATATGAAAGATACTAAAGTGAATATATTCAGTAAATAATATAAGCAATTTAGCAACATTTATTAATCTGGAAATATTAAAGAGATATTTAATAAAAAAATGGTGTCATCATTTACTCACCCTCATGTTGTTCCAAACGGATATTACTTTATTTATTGGAGATGTTTGGTAGAATGTTAGCCCCAGTCACCATCCACTTTCATTGCATTGAAAAAAGGTGCAATGAAAGTAAATGGTGACTGAGAATAATATTCTGCCAAACATCATCATTTGTGTTAAATCACATGAGGATGAGTGAATGATAACATTACATTTTATGGTTGAACTGTCCCTTTAAATTCATGTAAGATAAAAATGGTTTTAATTCAAGCATCTTGGGTAAGTGTAGCTGTGTAGTGTGATTTCTTCAGTGTCTCAATACTTTCCCCTATCCCAGTTAAACATGCAGACAACTTTTAAACATTTGTAGGTGAACTTCCCTGAAGTGGCACTGTAGCAATTTAACACTCTCAAAACATTGCTCTGTTTGTTTGAGAATCCCAACCAGCCCGGCACAGCAACAAGCATGACACAAGCAGTGGCTTCTTTTAATCTGTTTTCTGATCAATGGCACATGGGGGTTGTGTTTGGAAACATGTTTAAAAAAAACATTATTTTTCAGTTCCATTGTTGACACTATACACTTTCATCTTGTTTTCACAATATGCTTGTAATCAGATAGAGTTAAAACAGAAAACAAACAAACTACATTAACGGGTCTCCAAAGCAAATAAATCAGGTGTGAAAACCCTTTACAAGGCCAGATATTTTTTCTTTTCTTTTTTTCTGTTTGTAAATAGCAGCTAAGATTGTTTAGAAGTATGTCAGTTTATTTGCACCCTATCACCCGGATCTGTTTAGCCCTTTTATCTAATATATGTTTATTGTCGCTGTGTGTGTGGTGTCGAGATGTATTTACACACTCCTGTCACAGTATCTTAAAAGTAGGTTGGCCTAATGGAAGGGGATTGTGATATTTGAAAAGATTACAGTAATTCAGCTGGTTGTAATGGAGCAGGCTGATTCTAGAGAGCTCTCCGTGATCTTGAAATGTCACAACAAAGAAAGGAGGAGATTCAGCACATTTGCTCCTTAAATTGAAGGGCAGGGGAAAACAGATGAAGAAAACAGGGTGCGAGAGTTTGTGCATGTGAGAGAGAGAGAGAGAGAGAGAGAGAGAGAGAGAGAGAATAATAAAGCAGGGGCACGGTTTTCTCTACTTAAATTTTTCTCTGAATTTCACAAACATAGTACAGTGGAGGAATGATGTCATAAAGATGAGAAAGATGACATTAATAAACACTCACCAATTGCAAAATTCAAGTAAAAACTAGCTTTGGCGATGAAACCCCAAGTTATTCACCATTAAAAAAATATTCCCTACTTTATTTTAATAAAAATGCCCAATTTTAAAATATTTATGGCCAGTAAATGTTAACAAAAAGTTAATTCTGGATTCTGTTTGTCACATTTAAAACAAAGAGCTCTAGATTAGATGGTAGATAAAACGTATTGAAGATGCTATACAAGCCTGTGTGTGTGTGGCTTTTGAAATGAAACCAGAGCAGAGCCCTGATTAAATGCTTGGTTTCAAAGTCTAGATTTATTCTATCTTTATGTGGTTACCAGAGTTCCCTCTGTAACAGGCTGTTGAAACAGACATTCTGTTTGGGAAGCATAAATAGCCTCTGACAGGCATTATTTTTTGTTGGCGAATATAGATTTCTGTGTCAGATGGAATAGCTGTAAGTGTATCAATAATGTACGGCAACCCCAAGTCTCCGATGTAATTTAATTCAAGTTGCGATGAATTATGCCTTAGTGTTAAGCCGCGAGTTCTGGCGCCTCTGGGCAAAAGAGCAGGGGGTTGTTTTCTTTTTTGTCTTTGCCTTGCCTCTCATGTCTGTTTTATCTGTGGGAACTGTACAAACAAAACATAGAATATGGCATGACCTCTCGAGTAGTGATGTAACAGGATTTCACTGGGAGAGCTGTGATAACATTTAAATATGTTGTAGTTGATGTGAGACCACACACACACACACACACACACATACACACATACACACATATGCCCTGTAGAAGAAAGCTTGATGTTATCGCAGTAGCTATTTGAATCTGTGTAAATCTTTATATTGATGACAGTTTACACATTCAGTTTAAATTAGAGTTTGATTTTCCTGTGCATGTCATACAGGTACAAAATGTTACAAAAATCACACTTTACCACCCTTTAGCATATATTTGCATCTAGCACCATTTGTGCTACAGATATGATGCAGTACCTCAGAATAGAAAGCTTAACACTTAGAGAAGTGTGTGGCAGATAACAAAACAAGCAAACAATCAAACAAAAACAATTAATTAATAAAGGAGGCATCCGAGGATAATCTAGGGACCAGAATATGATAGAGTTTTCAGGATGGGCTCATTTGACCTACCAGATAGAACACCCTAGCAACCACATAGCAACACGGTAAAAAACAATCTTAATAATTTAGCAACTGAATAGCAATGCCATGGCATCCTATCGTCAATCTTGTTTTACAGTAGTTCTTATGGTGTTACAGTAGTAACAATAACTGTAGTAATGGCCAAGAGTTGCCTCGCAACAGTTTGCATTCCCTCAATTATTTTGGATTCTCACAAAATAGCTTTATCCAACCCTTACAAAAATCTGGGTAAAACTAATGTTTTACTATTTTAGTTAACTATAGTGGCATTAATATGGCATTTGTAAAAAAAACTCACAAAAAAAAACTCACACACAAAATGTACTATGGTTTTACTACAGTAACAACATTTTAACTGATATAATTTTTGTAAAACCACAGAAAAAAAAACAAAATTATTGTAATACAAATCAAACAAACAAACAAAACAATACAAAACGCAGTAACCACGATTTTTGGTAGGAATCATATTTGGTAAAGTATATGGTACATATACTATAAGGTACCATAAATGACCATGGTGTTACTAGTGTAAAACCAGTTTTCTAATAGGGCGGTGTAGAGAGACAGGAAAGCAGGGGAGAGAGATGGGGAAAGGAGATCTGGTCATGACCCATGCCGCAATCGAACCGGAATCGAACCTTCTCGCATACCTGTCCAGGGCGAGAGCACTTTAAAAACAACTCCCCTTGACCTTCTTTATTTGTTGACAGTCTATAAAGTTAGATTCTCTACTTTGATGGTGAAATATGTTCTCATGCTCAATATCAGAGATGAAAAATTGATGTTTGAATGAGGGGGGCCCAGCTTCTCAGTCTGGCCTTGCGAATTCTCCAGTGGTACAAAGGACAGAATTAAGACTTAATTCCTCAGTCAGCCCACCTGACTTCTGATTAATGCTTTCTTTATCATATATATATATAAACTCATTGAGCACTTTATTAGGAACAAAATTGTTTATTTTATTATTGAGTATTTATCTGAGTTACCATGGCCTTCCTGAGTAAACTATAGAGACTGTTGTCTGTGAAAATCCCAGGAGATCAGCAGTTACAGAAATACTCAAACCAGCCTGTGTGGCACCAACAATCATGCCACAGTTGTAATCACTGAGATCATATTTGTTCCCCAATTTGATGGTTGATGTGAACATTAACTGAAGCTCCTGACACAAAGCTGCATGATTTTATGCATTGCACTGCTGCCACACGATTGGCTGATAATCACATGAATAAGATGCACAGGTTCCCAATAAAATGTTCAGTGAAAGTATTTTTATATATCAACGTTCACACACAGGTTAGTGAATTAGACGCAGTGTCTTTAAAAAAAGTTACTATAGCAGGGTTTAAAATGGGCGAGGAGGAGGCGGGAACCAGCTGAACAGTCAAAATAATGTTTAATGAAAACTTAAAAAGACATAAACATAAACGCACGGCAGCTGTATGTGGCTCTCTCTCTCTCGAACTGCCGCATCCGCCTCTGCCTTATCCCTCTCCTCGGCTGATTATCCTGATCGGGGGCTGGCTGTGCGCACCCGCCCCACCCTCGTCATCACAGTTACCTTTGTGGAATGACCCCATTTCAAAGTCAAAACAAGTGGCTGAAGTTTTTGTGTGAGTGACGTTTCTTGTCACAAGGTCAAGGTGTCAGATTAGCAGATTGGATCTAATCCATCACGAACCAGCCAGTTAATAAGCCAAGTGTGTGCTCTGTGGAGCTGATCAATCCTGTCTCACACCTCTCGCTTGCTCACACCAGCTCTGCCGAGGACACTGACACTAATGGCCACATTTGCTCCAGCCCACCAGTGCTGTGTTCCCACTCATGATTTCCTGACAATTAGTGAGGCGAGTGAACGCACCCTGTTCTCATCTCTGCTGTCATCCTTTCTGGCTTGACCGTCCACTTAACCTGCTCTTTGGGGTGAATGGTGGATGTGAGATATAATGGGGTTTTTACCTCATGACATGTACACACACACACAAACACATACAGTAAACAAACATAGAACACTTTGAAGTCTCTGTTGGACTTTGTTGCAATGTGTTTTACCACACATTGCAGGTGGCAAGATGAAAATTACAGATAAACGTGTAACACTTTTTAATAACTTTCATATGTAAGTCATTAGGACTTGACAGAGTTTTCAGTCTTGGAGAAAATCTGTGGAATAATGTGGAGAGAATTTAAAAATGAAAAGTGTTAAACAGAGTTTAACTATACTATAGTCCTACTATAACCTTATTTGCATTTCAAGCATTATCAAAACTTTTAACAAACTGACATGCTGTGTAGTTGGAATTCTGAAGAAATATTCAGAGATTTCTGTGGTATTCTGCTGGCACAAATTGCATGCAGACCTATAATATGAAAATGGTGGTGATGGAAATGACATTTTATAAATGTTGGGCTAATTTAGGCTAATTTCATAGCAAACAGTGAATGAATCCTAAAGCCCCATTCACACTGGCAGCGACACCATCCCATTCATTTTCAATGAGAGCACAGCGACTTCCGGCGACATGAGCTGTCGCAACCGTTGGCGACAGAGATCGCCGTGGGGAGCAACATTTGCGAGTGACTACAAATGAGCGTGAAGCCAGAGGGGCTCACGTCATCCATCTCTAGGCAGGGTGAGTGTGAGATACTGGAGTTGACTCAAGAGCAGACAAGACAGAGAAGTTAAATGTTTCTGTGAGCACTTTCACTGTTCTATATCATTTGTCTTTAACCACATACGTCGTTATGGCCTAATAAAACGATGCGATGAAAACCGTGTCGGCATTCTGAGTGACTGAGTCATATATTGATATTACGCTCATCTTGTTTAATGATACGATGCATTATGCACTGCTGCTGGTTATATAAAACGCTCTCCCCTACAGAATGGGTATTTTTGGAGCAATTTCTTGTCAAATTAGTATGATATCTTAGTTTTATTGGCAGTAACATCTGTAAACAGCATTTCAAACGCTACTATGGCCAGTTGTGCAGTCCACTAATAACTTTAGAGTGGCAGCAGCAGTAGGAATGCCCACAGATCGCAAAGTCTAACAACATGCCGCCCATGGTGTGAACGGGGCTTACGTGCACACGAATAAATATTATTTTCACAACTTTTGCTAAATTTGGCAAAATTACTGATTGATTGGAAATTACGCCAAATATAAATGTTCTGCCCTCAGATGATTTTTACCTTGATTTTTCTGTTTTCTTCACTTACACTTGCATCACTTGTCTCAAGTTTGAGTTTAAGAATGCTCTTTACTGACAGTTGTTGACTCAGTACACCAACTTTTGAAAAAACGTAGCTCGAAACAAAATTATTTGACATGGTGGAAGTGATACCAAAACTGTTGGAGAGTTGTAATTTTTCAAAAATGTATAGAAACAATTTTTCCACAATAAATACTAAAATAATTAGTTTGTTTCACTCTAATTTAGATTGTCATAGCTTTTTGTTATCATGGATTTTTATAGTGTGTTCCGGTCAAAACTGACTATTTATTTATTTGTTCTGAAAACTGTAGTTTATTTAATCCATTTGAAATAAAATGATATGATTTTGTTCACACAGGGCATGTGATCACACAAACAATTTTTTGAATATAATTTTCATTTATTTTTATTGGTCTGATTTCACTTTGTTACACCTGTGGTGTTCCCGGGCTAACATGAGTGGTCATTGGATATGGATAATGGATTAAACGTGAAAATACAGAAATAATAAGTGTTCAGGAGCATCCCAATCCTTTAGATGAGCACATATGTGGATGTGTGTTTGCACACACAAAGTCCTCAAACATGTGCATGCACACACGCACACAACATGTATTAAGCACCCATTTGTGCATCGTCAGTCCATGTACACACTCTGAGGAATATTTCAAGATCTACTTACTATATTATGTTGTGTTTGGGCTCATTTCAATCAGGATAGTCTGTTGTTTATGACATGTCATTGTTTATGTTAAATGTGTGTTTCAAGAAGTAATGAGGAAAAACGTGACAAAAAGTCTTTAGTTTATTTTATTTATGTGTGTCAGTGGGGATTTCATACACTAATGCTCACTGCAGTTTGGCCTCTGAATGAAACTAATTTTGTCATTGGATTTTACTGATTGAGACCTTTGCAATGATATATATATAACACATAGCTATCTCATATCTATATATTTTTATAATTAGCAAATTATGAGGAAAAAATCTGTTCTAATTTGTCAGATAATTAAAAATTGAAGAATTTGTAGGATCAAGCTATATGCATTGTTATGTCCAGATTCTAAGCTTTAAAATGACAGCTATATTGTTTAGATCAAGAAAATAGTTTTTTCTGCAGGGAATGCCCCCACTAGCCCGGTAAAAGCTTAATATATATTTTTTAAATTACTAAAGAAGTTGACAAAAAGACCAAAAGCAATATATTGGGAAGAATCAATTATGGTAAAAGTTAAGCTTTTCATTTGAATAAAAATCAACCCCTTGGACATGAAATTGCAATTTAAGTTGAAGAAACACCAATGTATAAATAAGATAATTTACATACAAATATGAACAGAAGTATTTGAATTGGATGGATTCTGTACATATATTAATTACATTTCACACAAGTGCTTAAATATCAAATGTAAAGTGGCTTTAGGGCATCCTGTTGGGGAGGTTCCTCAGATGGGCTTTGTTTTAAACCCACTGTCCTGATTTTGCCTATACAGTACTTCATTAGGGCCAAACGTCCACCCATCAACAGTTCGCCCTCCTGCTCTTTCCTCCTCTTTCTCATCTTCTCCTCCTCTTTCCACCCCTGTGCTGGCATGATAACAGATCTGCCCTGCTCTCAGGTCATTAGCCACAGGCTCTCCTATTTTCATTAACGAGGGACAGGAGCTCATCATTGGCCTACCTCGACTGACGAGGGGTAATTAGTTAAGTAATAATGTGGAGCCGCAGTCAAGGCTCTTAAATGCCCATTGGTGACAGTCAGTTCGGAAGCCAGGCTTTCCTCGCCTATTAGCAACACACAGAGATTGCAGGCCTCATCGCTGAAACCACAAACTGACATAATTACACGCATCACACTCACACACACGCACACTCTCCTTGTCTCCCCCTCCCCAACACACACACTTTTTAGTGCCAGTGGCTAATGAAGGCATCTTGTATTTGGAGAAGTCCTCAGGACCTGAATACTGATTATAAGTGCTAGTTGGTTTATGTGCTCATGTTTGGAAATGAGACAGCGATGTATGCATTGTGATGTCTGGAGTTTGAAAATAAAATGTTCTTTTAATGCTTTCGTTGACATATAAGGTCATTTGGAGAATCGAGGTCTTATCTTTAACAGCTATCTGGATTTCCTTTATCTTTAGGAGCCGAAATTCAAGGATATTTTCTCTCACAGTTAACATCAAGGTCAATGAACTGTCATACATTCACCTATTTTGATGTGTTACATGCAGAGTATATTAATTAGTTTGGAACACTGCCAGTTATTTGAAGGTATTACATTTTAATTGGGGTCTGGTAATTAAAATATACCATTAGATTATGCCTTTCACATATGTGTCTGGATAGTTGCAGAAAGCTGATGTGTTATAACAGTCCAAAACAGGGATATTTATAAAGTTTAGTTACTAAGAGATATTCAGAGTTTTATTTGATGCACTTAGTAGCAAGCAAACTAGGTATTCCTGCATACAGATGTATATTCTGATTAGCTTTTTGTTTGTGAAATAATTAATAAATAATTCATATTAACTTGTTTATTTCTGCTATTAATAGTTGACTGGTTAACGCATAAAACATTTTACGAAATTAATGCAGTATCTTTTTTTTTATTATTAATTATTTATTTAAATTCCTGAAACTTCCCTAATGTTTTACCCACTTCCTATGGATAAAATTACCATATATACATTTCCTGTATGCTCGATTTGACTGCGCATCCTAGCACAGAAACTCATTGTGTGGAGCAGTGCATACTTATTCATTACACGCAACATATGTCCCTGGTATAATATACATGTGAGCAGATTTACTTTAGAGAGAATGGGGATTTCACCTGCAAGTGGTGAGCCAGGTGTGGGAGAGATACGTGCAAGGTGCTGTATTTCTTCGCATTACCCAAAAACACTCACTCACTGTAATCTGAACCGGTGTCAAAAGCAAAACTGAAGGGGAGTCAGAGAAAATAATAGTTTGGGGATTTTAAACTTCAGCAAATTCAGCTTCAGCTTCAGCTATCTCTATGTATAGTGTCTTATAATGCATTGGTAATGTACACTTTAGATTGTCTTGCCAATAAAGCATAATATAAATTGAATCTGGCCTTTTGATTCTATAATTTAAAAAATCCACTGACGAACGGCAGAAGATTTTTTCCTAACTTTTAATTACATCATGTCCACTTATTTTATGGCATTTAAATATATACATTTATCAAAGATTTATACCTGTAAAAATTTGTCTAATTCACTCTAATCACAACAAACAATGAGCATTTTAACATATAAATAATTAAAATAAATGATGACTAACCAATTTCTTGCAAGTTCTTTGAGAGAAAATATAAATAAATATATTCATGATTATATTTTAATGTTTGTTTTAATGTACCATGATTAATCGTGATTAATCACAGAAAACAATTAAATTGTTAGAAAATGTTAATCGATTCATAGCCCTAGAAATAATCTGTGCTTATTACTTTTTATACCAACAGAAATTCCAATCACAAAACCAATATTCATTTCTTAAAATTTCTTCAGTGTTTTATGTGCAACAACTCGGAGAAAGTGCCACAACTGCACATATAAACAAAACAACTGTGATTGGACAATACATTTCAGTCAGACGGTCACTTCTGTCTATATGGGTGGTTCTTGGCCAGAATAATTTTGCTAAAAAGTTTAGCCACTGTCGAAGACAGTGTACACACCTAATGACTTGTGGACTACATTTTAAGCAAGTTTGAAATATGTTGTGGCATCTGTGACTACTCAGAGCATCTCTCACCAGTGCACACAGTAGAAAAACAAACTAAGTTGCCATGATCGTGGGCGTTTTGTCACAGAAGGAACAAGAAGCTTCTGTGTCGTAGTGTGCACTAGGCCTTTAGCCACTACACCACCACCACTCCACACAATGTTATGCACAATGTTGGGGTTAACATTTTCCTACCATGTCACTACCATAAACCCACGGATCCTTCACTCTGGTGCTGCACTTAATTCTGATGCCGGTGTTTGCAGTTGGTCTGTCAGTCTTGACGCCCACTCTATGTGTTCTGTCATAAGCAGGCTCTTAACCATGTATTGTGGAGGAGGGCAAAATGTCAGTCAGCACAGCGGGAAAATTATCCTTCGAAGGCGGCAGGGAGCTGGTTGTGTGCGGGGGGTGATCAGGGGGAAGTGCCCGGGGTAGAAATGGTTCAATGATGAGGACCAGATTAAAGTGGCAAGACAGTGGGGGATGATGGGAAAAATTCTCAGGAAAAACTGAAAAATAAAAACAACTTTTTACCACAATAAACTCAGCTTTTTTGTCCAAAGACGTGCATGGCATACTTTGTGCTCTTGAAAAACTGTGATGACATTAAGACAGTGCATTACTAGTTGAAATACAGACTACAGAGTGTTTGTTTTATTCCTTCATTTTGTCAACAAGTGATGCATTGTCTTTATGAGAGCTCTGATAGTTTATGTCTGCAAGGTGACACAAGCCAAATTCAAACAACATGTTTTTTATTTCCTGTGGGCTTGTCATTTGTAATAGGTAGACAGGTACTCTGTGTAATAAGTGATCTCCATCAAGGAAATAGCTGGACTGAAAGTCATGTTTTGTGCTCCATCCACAGGTAGAATGTAAGAAGGCCCAGCCAAAGGAAGTGATGTTTCCTCCAGGGACACGGGGGAGAGCCAGAGGGCTGCCCTATACCATGGACGCCTTCATGCTGGGAATGGGCATGCTGAGTAAGTGGCATCTCATTTCCCTGCTAACAATTATTCATAAATAACATTGTAAATTACTCATTGACCTGTATGCTTCTTAAAAGCCTCCATGACATACAGTTTCATGATTGGGATTGGATCTGGAAAAGTTGGCATTCTATTAAGAAATGGACCTAAGCTGGTTTAGCTTCCAGTTTAGGCTGGTTTAAGGTGTTTTTAACACCTCCTTGAGAGAAAATTGCATGTTGATGTGAATCTAGATCAAAATATCCACTGGGTGAGATTTTGGAGCAAGCATTGTCTCATGTTGACCTCAGAGACAAATGTTAATTTTAGACTGATGCCCCCAAATATGTCTGTGCACACTTTAAACATAGAAGCTGAGCTTGATGGTGTAGAACAAGAACATCACTGAATACTCGAAGAACAAAATCCCAAATCATAATGTTGGAACACTCAGACAGGGAGAGGCAACAGCCCATTGAAAGTGTTCCTCGGAGAGAGATCTGGGAGATAACGCTCCAATGCTGGCACTGCGTTTACGTTAACGCTGCCACGCTCTGCTAGCGACTCTACGACTGTCATGCCAGTTTGAAACTCCTTTGCATTTCTGTTGGGAGCCTCGCTCAAAGTCTACACGGAAATGATACGCATGCGTCACTATCACATAAACAAGCTCTTGAAGCCATCAAACACAATGAGCAGTCATCCCGACAGCCACAAAGCTTGTCTTGACGTTTTTCTGTAAATTTGACATATGTCAAGGGGACAGGAAACGTAAATTCAGTCAAGATTACCCCCCAACACACACACACCAACCCAGCTACAGTGACAAGAGATAATTACTGTGAGATTGATCGTCTGCTAAAAGTAACTGAAGCAAAAAAATCATTTGATGCCTGGTGCAGAATGCGAATGGCAGCTAATGGGTGAAGCTGCAGAAGAGGTCGTCCTGCCCATAATTTGACTTGATGAAGCATCCTCGCCGGGACTGCATGAAATATGCAATTGATATTCAGCCAGCTTAACTTCCAGCACCACCAAATCCCTAACCTACCCTCACCAGAGCAATGCTCTGCATTGTAGTGCTAAATGAAGAGGAAAATTTAAGTAATGTTGAGTTATGAACCCATGATTTCAACAAACTGACCTCAAAGGAGGGCATAATCCTTCCATTTGCAAAGCAGGGTTATTATTGTTAAAGGTGCCCTGGCATATATTGCGTCATCATGTTTTCAGTTAATGATACCATTGTAGAAATGCAATATTTGCAGTCAGCCATGACACTCAAGAAAGTGTACAATAACAGGGGGTTACAGATGTAAAGCAAATAGTATTCGGTTGCTACCGAATACTTCATGTCATGTGAGTGTAATGATTTTAAACAGATATAAAAAAAAAAAGTCCTTTTCTTTTCTTAGTGTAATCCCTATTGAATGAGTGAAATTACTGAGTGCATCTTTAACGCAAATTTAATGTTCACGCAGGAACTTCTTTGATCAGTGCTTAAAACAACGCAATTCCTCGGGTGATCATATGTTCACAAGCTTCTTTTTGCCGTATGCCTAAAGAAGACTTGAAATATGATGCATAAGCCACATTAGCTACTTTAAACACGGCAGAATGTATGAGTTGTCAAATGAAAATTTGTAAGTGTGGATGTGGCTTAAATTATTACAGAATTTTTATTTTTGGGCAAACTATTCCTTTTAAATTAAAACCATATGGAAAACCAAATGATTAACTGAAGTAAAAATGCAAACTAACACAATTGGAAAACATAAAACTTAACAAAAATGCAATGAATGACAGCATTGCTGCAAGCTATCCACTGCACCACACAACCACATATTTGCCAGTCATCAAAGGGACATGCCAAGCTTAGAGGAATCAAAGCAGAGCACAGCTGTTTCCATGATCAACTTTATATTCATGGAACTTTTCAGCAAATATGCAAATCAACATTACATTAGCAAAATTTAAATATAAAAAAATATATTTACACTAATAACAAACAAACTCAGAAGGGCTTTATTATTCTGACAGTTTGTTGTTCATTCAATACTGATTGATTTTATAATGTCGCATATTATTTGGGAGCAGCGTTTCGATGAGAAAAAGACGTTCAGATTTCATACAATGTCATAATCTGACAAGACCATCATATGTGAATGTGAAGCACAAGTTAATTTTGCTTGATAATGTGCACCATTTCACTCCGAATATACAGATTATGTAGTAAATGTATTCAATACTCAGCCCCAGATAATACGTAACACTGGAGAATGACGTAGAGGGAGCCCCCACTATCACAGTATGGTGACAGGCATGATGAAAAAAATCAACAAACACACCAGCAACAAAGTTTAAATGACGTGAAACTTTTAAACTGTAAACATGATAATCCAAGATGGCGGCCACTGTGATGGGTGGAGGTTTAATGTAAGGGGTCCATTTGAATCAACAAGAGGAGTGTAATCAGATAAAAAAAAGAATGGTGTCTCTTGGAAAAGATATGCACAAAAGAAAAGTGAATTTTTGAAAGGGTAGTGGCACTGTAGAGTTTGTCCTAGATGTCCCAAATTTGCTCTGGGGATTTTTCATGACCACCCATATCATTGTGCCAAATTTCATAATTTCCCTGCAAAGGGTGCTATGGGCTGCCATAGGGAGGAATAATAATAATAATAATAATAATAATACTAACGGACACAAAAGGGCTACGCACCTTCGGTGCTTGGCCCCTAATTAACAGTCCATTATTTGTTTAAGGTGTAAACTACTAGCATATCACAGCCACACCAGGACTTTGTGCCAAGATCCCAAACCCCCAGCATCTTAGTAGTGCATGATATCATCCAACTTTTTTCCATTGGTGTCTACAGTGCCAACAGCAGGATGTCAGCTCAAGTTGACTCGAGTTGAGGTTAATAAAATTATGCCACATGTGGGTGTCATGAGCTTATTAGGGTTTAAAGCAGATCAGTGTTGAACAAACAGCAAGGGAATAAGATGAATCGAATTGCGTAGAGGAGACAGTGGGAGCAGGGAGCAGGTTAAGAGGGTCGCGCTCACTCGATCGCAACACTGTCTTACCTAAATGGAATTGGAAAGCAGGACAGCGAAACATTCTTTTTTCTAATTTGCATACAAAAATCAACAAGGCTCATTATTTAAGGAACTGCAATTCCTTATGTGCCAAAATCTCATTAGAGCTCCGCTCTGAGCAACGGTGTTTACCACACCTAATCGAGCTATTTATCTTTATTGTGCTGGGCCTCATGTATGTTTGCTAAAATTAATACACATCTCAGCTGGCGCAAAGTGCAGCTTTACCAGATGGATAATTGATTTTACAGTGAATCGAAACTGTTGAGCCATAAAATGGGCACATTAGCATGCATATTAATAACGCAAATAAGAGGGCGAGGCCGTCGCCACTAGGCCAGATTAAGTGACAGTCTTTATTTACTGTGTTGCCGGGAGACGGAAGGTGCCTGCCATGGTGACGACGTGGCTTAATGAGTCTTCTACCCAGCCTCAGGTACCTCTCTCTCTCTCTCCCTCCCGCGCATTTTGTCATATTTGTCTAGTCGAGTCAAACTTTATTTATAAAGCACATTTAAAAACAACAGTAGTTGATCCATAGTGCTGGACAATTTAGAAATCAAACATATAAAGCAAAACAAATGCCACATGTTTGTTTGTGAGATTTGTGTATACAAACTCTCATGAACCTCTTCACTGGTGAACAGCAGGCCATTATTTGTGGGTATGGCCATTCCCAAGGGCTAAATGCTATACTTTAAAGGTGAAGTAGGTAATTTTTGTGCTATTAGCATCTCCAAATGGAATAATAAAAAACAAATTGCTTTTTTTAAACATGTTCTCAAAGGTCTGCCTTACCCATCTGCCATTGGTAAAAAAAATTAAAAAAGTCCTGCCCCAAATGCCACAAATTCAAAATGTTTATACTTTTTGGAAATTATCTATAAATCTACAGCATCCATCCATCCATCCATCCATCCATCCAATCACCTATCTGAATTTAAATGAACAGTGCTATCATTTCTCTCATTGTTCGTCAATGCCTGTGTAGCTCCTCTATTTCTTTCCCATAGGTGCTGGCTCTATCACTATGGCAATCCTCTACTGTCAAAAGAACCCCATCCCTCTACATTTAAAGTAATCTCTCTAAATGTCATCGGAAAAGCCCATGTCATGTATATTTAGTCTGGTTGTCTGGCATTGCTCCTCCTTAAGAGTAGAGTACACAAACCTGCTGTAGTTCGAGAGAGATATTAAGACTTTGCAAACAAATGAAACAGCTCTCACAAAGAGCAATGTTAAAGGTGGCCTTCTCGTGGCATACAACGTCTCAAGAACATATAATGTGATGGTTAAGTGTGTAGTTTAGTGGCATGATCCTGTTCAATTCAAGAATTGTTGTCACAAGTTGTCCCTAAAGCAGTAAGTCACAAGAGGATGTGCAATGCATTGATTTTATGGCATGATATGAAGGGGAGTGCTAAAACCACTTTACTCATTGTAAAATGACTTATGCACAGACTCGAGTGGCTTCGGCAGTAGCAATATGATAAAAGACACAAATGTTCAAAAAATCAAATGTATTATTAATAATAATCTAAATAAACAATTCTACTGCCAACTAATATAGTTCATTATCCTAAGTTTAAGTTGTTTATGGTTGTCAAGCAGCAACCTGGTGCATTAAAAGGATACCTAAACATCATGTTGTTACAAACCTGTATGCCTTTCTTTCCTCCGTAGATAAAAAGATGTAAGGCAGATTCTTCACCTGAGTTACCATTCAAATTCATTGTATCATTTTTCATACAATGAAAGTGATAGTGAATAAGAATTACATTGTGGCTAATATCTCATTTTTGTAATGTAATGTAAAGGTAACAGAATTTTCATTTTTTGATCATCTCCCTTAATATAGAATATGCAGTCACAGGTGTGCATTTATAATCATTATACGACAGCTTTGAAGACTTATCTAGTCAAAATTTTGAGTTGGAACTATCAGTTTTATAATAGGTTTGTTATGATGCCTAAAGTATTAAGATTATTTCTCTTATATATTGTATATCTTGTTTATCTATAACTTGTCATCTGATTTCAGCATTTAAGGAAGGGGAGTTCTACATCACTACATACTTCGGGCAGTAGTATATTTAATACTTTTATCATTTCCTCCTCCTCCTCTCCCACATTCCCTCAGAATTGAGCTCTCCTCAAGAATGATCTTTGATTTTAAAACCGACTCTTTGGTTACAACACAAAAAGCCTCCTTTCAGAAGCAGTCAATAAAAACAGAAAACTTCATAAAAGCAAGTTATTTCTTTTAAGCCTCTACTATAGCACTGACCCTCACCAAAGAAACCTTGACAGGATCAATATCTTCACATAGACTACTTCCCACCAGTCTGCCTCTGCAATGTCAACCTGAATTGATCCAAATTATGTCTGGCCTAACTTAAGGTGAAGTATATTTATTCTCCTCAATGCCAACTCACATTTGTGGCCGAGAGCCAAGGATAAGCAACTAGCGATCAGTCGGCGCAAGCTCGCACTGTGCACAGAAACTGGGCTGTTGTGAGACTATACTGCCTTACAAGGCCAATACGCAGTAACCACAAAACTAAAACTGAAACAAATGGCTTTAAGGTTTTTGTATTGTCCAGTCAAATGTGGAAAACATTTTTGTCTTCTTTTTGAACACTGGCCAGATAATTAGTATATGGGCTCATATTGTAATAAGCCATTGTGACAGAATAAGAACAATGGTCTTAGGGCTGTAGCCGGGTAAAGAGGGACAAGCTGTGACCGTTGTTCAATGCTGGCAACATGACAATTTGAGCATGTGCGTTAGGTTGCATCCCCTTTTTATTAACAGCACGAGCAGGATGCGTTCAGCGGAGGCAGGCAGCATAGTAAACACTGCAGATTGCGTGTTTTCGTCTTGCTCCCAAACAGCTGAAGATGTATTTCAGATAATAAAATAGTCAAGGGGAAGCCAGATCGCCCACCCCAGCTTCATCATTAAAAAGTTCTGCCTCAGCAAAGATGACAACGAGGCGGAAAAAGCAGATTGCGAGTAAATTCCCGGCCAGCGCACTTTTTCAGTTTTTTGCTCCTCTTTCAAATGATTTCTGAAATCATTCAATCATATTTATGCCGTCCTGTCTGCGAGATGCAGTCGGAATTAGTGTGAAGTAGGCCAAAGCTATGTGGCGATGAGGGACTTTAATCCGTGATGTCCTGCCACAACTATCTGCCTGCCAATGTCTTGCACTGTTGTGTCCTTCATGATTGATTAGCCTGAGCTATAAAAGAGGGTTATCGATCAATAACAGTGGAGAGGTGAGGAAAGATGCCATTTTCTTTGTTGTGTAATGTGTGTATATTGTGTCAGAAATTAACCAGGGCTTTAGATAAAAATGCCACAGAAAGTGTTATTGATATTTTAGTGTGTTGTGATTAAATATATTTGTGTGTGTGTGTGTCTTGACCTTTTGTGACACCTTGCCCCAGTGGCGGAGGTTTCATGTGAGGTGGTGATCGGTATCAATGAGGGAATATAACTTTTCACATGAAACCTCCGCCACTGGGGCAAGGTGCCACACAAGGTCAACACACACACACACACACACACACACACACACACACACACACACACACACACACACACACACACACACACACACACACACATATTGTTTTGGCCTACGAATGTTGTCAAGTGATAAATTGATGTAATAAAAAATAAATAAAATAAAAACATTTGTCCTTAGGACACATTTACACATTGAAATCTGCCTTCATAATATACTGTAGTTGACCCTAGCCTTAATGTATGCAGGTGTAGTTTGATTATGTTCACTTGTTTCCCAAGAACTATAACAAAAATGTGATAATAGTTTTTACAGTTTGGGAGTAGATGTTTGAATCCAAGGTATATTTCCTCTACTAGAAAAAATGCACATTTGCACAATTTGACTTTTTACTCCAAATCATATTGTTACTAAGATATAGCCTTTGTGGCAACTTTGTAGAGCAAAGTAGTATAGAGCATACAGATGGAACGTTGACGTAATTAAAAACATCATGAGGAAATTGCATACCTTTGTTCCAATAGTGTACCTCGCTTCCAGCTAAGGATATCGCGATTATACAGTTTCACTAATAACGACAATTAAAAATGTCACTGTTTTGTCAATTTAACCGTAATAATTTAGAATGGTCTTGGTTACGTGAAGCGTAACCCTGGTTCCTTGAGTGGGAATGAGATGCTGCATAGTCGCATTGGGAAACGCCCTGAGTGTCACGTGGTCTGAATCCCTTATACAATCACGGCAATTTATTGGCTGATGGAGCTTAAGCGATGCCCCTATTGATCTATGTCACGGGCTCCATAAAGGCACTTGTTTCGCACAAATGAGTCCGATTTTTTTTGCATGTAGACATGAGCCTATACAGCAGCTAGAGAGTATGGCCATCTAATGCAGCGTCTCGTTCCCACTCAGGGAACCAGGGTTATGCTTCACGTAACCGAGACGTTCCCCTTTGTCGGAACTCGAGCTGTGTAGCCGCATTGGGAATGATATATATTCTCACCATTCGAACAGTAGCTGCCAACTGTCTACACCCATGTGGAAAGCATTAAGCAACTCACAAGCCAGCTAAAGCGTCTGAATAAAACAGAGGGAATTATGAGTTTATTCCTGTTCAAACAGAGAGAACATGGGAAGCAGGAGTCAAACCCTTGTCCAGATTATAAAATCTAACCAATGTATGCAGAGAGGACCATCCTGCCACCTTACAAATGTCCTCTAGCCACAGCTCATGAGGATGCCATGCTCCTCGTAGAATGAGCTTGAATACCCGAAGGCGAAGTTGAAATTGCATCAATGAGCCAATGAGAAACACCCCTGTTGCAGTCAAATTACACTAACAACTGCTCTGACTTATGCCACTGGCTAGTACAGTCAACATAAATGCGCAGCACCAGAACTGGGCAAAGCGTATTTAATCTTTCATGCTCCTCTGACTCAACTGGGGAGGATTTGAAAATGAATAGTCTGTGAGCGAAATGATGTAGAAACGACCTTGGGCAAATAGCCCAAACAAGGGCTAAACACCACACTTGAACACCCTGGTGCAAAATCCATACATAAGGGATTAACCGACATGGCATGCAAATCACTAACCCTTTTAAACAACGCCAATGCTATTAGCAGGGTCATTTTAAGAGTCAGAACTTATTAGCGACTGTTACCAAGGGCTCTAAGGAGAACACTAGAGCTCCTCCAAAACCACAAAGGAACACGGATGAGATAAAAAGGTCTAATCCTGCACACCCCGCACATAAAGTGAAATACAAAAGAATGTCTACCAACAGAGACTCCATTGATAAACGCATGCTTAGCTGCTATAGTGGCAACATAGTCTTTAATCATTGCGGTGGCAACCCTGGCCCCAAAACGCTCTTGCAAAAAATCCAGCACTGTACCAACAGGGCAGTGAACTGGATCTTCGCCTCGTGCTGTACACCAAATATGCCACTTGAACGTATAAAGTTTCCTTTTTGATGGAGTTCTAGCATTCAGAATGGAATCAACCACTGCAGGGAATAACCCATCATTCAAAAGAGTGCCCTGTTGAGGGGCCATACCCATAACTTTCCACATGTCTGGTCGGGGGTGCCAAATGCTGCACTGAGATGGAGACAACATGTGTGCTCTGACTGGAATGTCCCAAGGCACTTTCTCCAGGATAGAGAGCAGAGTTGAAAACCATACTTGAGATGGCCAAAACAGAGCCACAAACAGAAGCCAAACCCAGTCCTCTCGAACTCTCTGCAAAACTGCGTGCAGTAATCTGATCATTGGAAAGGCGTAAAGATGCATTGTCGGCCACTGATGCGCAATCGCGTTGATGGATAAGAGGTCCGGCCCCAAATTCAACCAGGCCAGAACATGCACTGCTCTTAGAGACTGCACAGTGTCCCATGCACCATGCCAGCCTCGGTATGGCATGAGAACCCACTCCTCTCTGGTGATTGATATAGGACACCACTGTCCTGTTGTCCGACCGGATAAGGTCATGGCTGGCCTGACTCTCCGGGAGGAAAAATGTGAACTTCAGAAGCATCGTGAACATCTCCAGACAGTTTACTGAATGATCCTCGTATACAGCTCCCCAACCTGTGGAGGAGGAGTCTGTTGTAATAACTTTGTGATTCATTTTCATGGAAACAGAGTTTGGTAGCACTCACATGTCACTTTGAAGAGACTGTGTCAGTGGTTGAAGTCCCTTTGTGGAGTTCATCCAGCACTGAAAAGATCTCACATGCAACATGCCCAGGGGAATGATAGCAGAAGCTGTGATCATGAGCCCCAAAAGCCTGTGAATTGTTCTTTGCCGGGAGAAAGCATCCCACTCTGAACATCGCTAGACACCGGCGGAATGACAGAGCACGAACTGGAGACAGATGCACCTGCATCACTTGCAAATCTAGTTCCACCTCTAGCAACAGAGTCTGTTGCCTTGTCTGAGATGAGATGAGCGCCCTAAGATGCCTGTGCGGCAGGTATGCTGACAGAATAAAACTTTTCCCTCATTTTGAATTGGAAAAAATTATGTGATAAAAATGCTTATGTTCACTGTGTGTCTTGTGTACACTTTTGTTTGAAGAACTTTGAATTCTGTTATGCTTGTCTCAAGACCCTTGGTCATGGAGACAGAGGATGAATTCGGAATGTGAGTTTTTAATGTTCGTTATATTCTGGCTATTGGGTGTTCGAAGCGTGAACAATGGCGAACTCAACCCGATACTGTCCGGAGGGCAAACAGGAATGACATGGATACATTTGTACAGTCTCATTCACTAAATGTGGGCTCACACTTCGTTTCACTGCAAGTCCCTCAGGCTAGCTTCTGGTTTCCTGCCAGCTGTTTAAAAGGGGCTGGTCCAACATTCAAACGCCTACACGGATGTGCCTGTGATGGCAGGAATGAAAGAGGACCCCAATCCTTCTGAGAGGGTGTAAAACGCATTGCGAAGATACCGAACGTGAATGCACCAGAGCTGCAGCAGGCTTTTTTCTCTCTCTACGAATAAGCATCCAGTTCCTCATCTAAATCTGTAATAAAATGGGCCTGGTAGGCTTGCAGAACCGTCACCGTGTGCAAAGCCGAAACCGCTGGGCTTTGTCTGGGCGGTTAGTGGAACTATTGCTATGGTTATGGACGGTGTCTGTGTGGTGCTTGGCCAGGTATTGCAGATTGAAAGTGAACTTTCAATTAAAATGAAACTGGGGCTACAAACAAACTCCAAAATATAACTGAAGAATTCTATCTACTAGACTCATATCCACCAAAAAAGCGACTTAAATCGGCTATTTGGGAGCATTTGAATGATAAAGGGTTACTGAAGACGACGGATTTAAAACATGCATACAGATGACATATGAAGGTACACATCCTAAAAACGGAACAGGTTGTTCCACTAGTCGTCAAACAACACATTTTTTTTTTTCTCAGATGTAATCTAACTGTAAAAAAAACTCACCACAGCATCCCTTCTTCCAGCATGTTTATTATTTTACAAAAACCTTTGTAATCTTGATGTTATTTTGATTTCATAAGTAATACCTTATCATAATTATTCAGATTGAGAATTCATTTCAATTAATTCAGCTGAAGTATTTGACATAAATGGACAGCACATTGTTTTAATTGGGTAAGAAAAACAATATGCCCACTTAAAGTTAAAAACTGCCCTTTAAAATCAATACAAAATGTTAATACAACAGGTAAAGTTTTGACACTAGTGTATATGTGTATTTTAAAAGGCATACGGATTTATTGGCACGATATAGGCAAGCTCTGGGCAGTCTAAGCTGTTTATTACATGCCTGGATTTTCCTTTCTCCCCTCAGGTTATCCAAACATTGTAGCAACTTATGGCCGTGGATACACTGGTTTCGCCCCAAGCTACAGCTACCAATTCCCTGGTAAGTTCCATCTTGTTAAGTTCTGTATGGTGCTTCTCTCTCCTGCTGCTATGTGGTAATGGCCTCCCTGCTGGCCACCAAACTGACAGGCACCAACATATACCCATCCCTTGCTCCCACTAAAGCCCCATGCTGGAAAACCTTAGTGTGGTGCTTTACACTTGAATACACCATTCACATACTCAAACAGTATACATTTTGATGCACAAACACTCACATTCTGCCTGGTTTGGCCCTCCTGCTGTAGCTCCATATCCACATTCATGTAGCTTTACAGATAAAACAGCCATAGAGATGCTTTTAAAACCCACGCAAACTACAAAAGAGCCCATTGGCATCTAATTTTCTCTCTTTTCACTGATATAATTCACACATTAAATAATCAATAGAATTCTGCTAATCACACCAAAATCTTGACTCAGCAGGGTTTTAGGACATCCTGACAAAGATGAGTCTCTTTTTGTCTGGGGAAAATGTGATCCAGCACAGTAGCTCTATTATTTCACTGCTTAGTTCTCAGAACATTGATAACTGGTTGGCGAACCTGAAATGTGACGTGTCATGTATATCATATTAGAATGTAGTAGCCACTGTTTTATCTAGTGCTTCTGAGTGTACTCAGAGTGACTGAGGCTATTGTAACTTTTTTGCCTAACATCCCCATTTGTTTAAATGATGACCAAATTTAAATTATTTTGGGTGAACTATCCCTTTAAAGTCAACATGAAATGACAGGCAATTCATTGAGAAAATAAAATGCAGGGAGATATTAGAATTTATCCATTTGAAATTGATTGGAAAGACTTGGTAATGTCAGATTAAAATTAAAGTTGTTGTAGAGGCAGAGACATTTATTACATTTGATTAATGATTGCAAAGTCCATTTTTTTTCTCTATTGGAATAAGCACATATGATTCTTTCATAAAAAGCTTAGAAATGTGTTTTAATAAACTGAATAGGGTCAATTTCGATTACATGCTGACTTCAATTCAACACCTAGCTGATGAAAACTGAAACTCCTCGTGTATTTCTGATACAATTATTTTGCAAAGCACCAGTCAAAGAGGCTTTTCATCATTGCATTGTTATACAATCTAATAATTATGCAGTTGTAGCATTTCTAACAGTCTATGCAAATGAATGTGTACTTTGTAAATGCGAGACAACAGCTCTTCACGATTTTCAAAGTGCTGTCATGTTCGAGCTATTGATGCTCAGCTGTACGTATGTAGCTGTATAGAGTCCTTCATCTTCATCTAATCAGAGTGTTTTCAAGAGGGGTTGCAACTTTTATTTATGTGCATACATTTTTCATGTTTGTTCTTCGCTCAGAGGCCCTCGTTGGCATCTTCAAATGCTGAAATTCTTATGTTGACATGGCTGTTAAGCATAAAGGTGGTTGTTTGTCGCATTGAAAACTCTTAGTTGTCTTCCCCTTTGATGCCAATGCACAAATCAACCTCAAACAATCCGCACAGGCATCCCAAACTAACCGTTGAGTACAGACTGAATATTCCAGTGGCGACTTGAATAAATAAATGAAGCGGGGGGTAATGGATAATGAGAAAGTGTAAATTGGCAGGCGCTTGTGGAAGAGCTACTGTGACTAAGCCCAGTTAGGGGGATTAAAACATCATTGTGAGCTCACTCTTTTTAGCGAGTAGACTTAGCATAGTGCTATGCCAGTGTTTCCTGATCTTATTTGTCTTATGTACCCCACGGCCCTATCGGTAAGGCTCAAGTACCCCCTCGACAAAACCAAATGAGAAATTTTCTTTTTAGGTCATATTGTAGTGTAGATGATGTAGCATCAACAATAGTATTATTAACCCTTTAATGCATACCTCAGGTCTTTAGTGACCCGGGAGCACAACTCCATTTTTTGGAGTTGTGCACATTTCCGGTTAAAGCATTCATGCAATTCCAAACATTAGAATCCACTATAAAGTTATTATACAAATCTACAGAAGCGGAACAGTAAAGCAGAGTTTGACAGCGGTTCCGAAAAAGCGAAACTCATAACTGTCAAACATTGCATTTTCCATTTCTTAATAAAAGCTCCTGATGAAGGTGAAATAAACACAAATGCGTACAGTGTCAAAATAAAAACCCTAGTTGTAGGGTGAAGTAAATACAACAGAAATATATTAATTTATCTTTAAAAAATCTTATCCTGGAAATAATAATAATTCAGTATTATATTATAATAATGAACTTGACTGGGTTCCACAGTAATACATTAGTACTATGCAATATTCATCTGGTTTCCAAAAAATAGGCTATGTGAAGTAGTTTTTGTACATCTTCATTCACAAAGATAAGTATATGATGTATATAAGATATTTATTAAGCTTCCAAATATGATTGTATGTTAAATATAAGTACAAATGTGCAAATAAATGAAAATTATAAAATTTTACTCTCACTTGTGTTAATTTAGTGAAAAACGGTGGGAAACATGCCTTCAAAATTTTTTAATAGATTTTTATTGAACACCTTTGAAATATTAATTCTACATGGCTACAGTCGCTGTTTAGATTAAATTATGGTTCCTCTTATTAAAAAAAAAAAAAAAAAAAAAACTTTTATGCTATTTCAGAGCAAAAACATAATTATCGAGATATATATCGAATATCGTCAATTTGCTGAAAATATCGAGATATACATTTACATTTACGCATTTGGCAGACACTTTTATCCAAAGCGATTTACAGTGCACTTATTACAGGGACAATCCCCCTGGAGTAACCTTGATTTAAGTGCCTTGCTCAAGGACACAATGGTGGTGGCTGTGGGGAACGAAACGCAAATCTTCTGCTTACCGGTTCAGTGCTTTAGCCCACTATGCCACCACCACTCCACTCCATATACAGAGCAGTTATCTGAGTTACCATAGACTTTGTCAAATTGAAAAGTAAGTTCAAACCAGTCTGGCCATTCTTTGTTGATCTCTCTCATCAACAAGGCATTTCTGTCCAAAGAACTGCCGCTCACTTGATGTTTTTTGTTTTTGGCACCATTCTGAGTAAATTCTAGTGATTGTTGTGTGTGAAAATCCCAGAAAATCTGGAGTTACATGAATATTCAAACCAGCCCATCTGGTTGGCTGATTAGATAATCGCATGGATGATTGTTGGTACCAGATGGGCTGGTTTGAGTATTTCTATACATTTTTAATTCAAGTATTTCTGTAAATTTAAATTCTCTCATCATTTTTTCACCCTCGTGCCAGATGTGTATGACTTTCTTTCATCTGCTGAACTCAAATGAAGATTTTATAAGAATTTCTCAGCTCTTTTGTTCCATACAATGCAAGTGAATAGGCTGTTTCTCACCCACACCTATCATATCACTTCTGAAGATATGGATTAACTACTGGAGTCTTATGGATTGCTTTTATGATTTTTTTATGTTCTTTTTGGCGCATAAAAATGTTGCCACACATTCGCTTGCATTTTACTGGCCTACAGAGCTGAAATATTCTTCTAAAAATCATAATTTTTGTTCTGCAGAAGAAAGGAAGTCGTACATATCTGGGATGCATGAGGGTGAGTTAATTATGATATAATTTAGATTTTTGGGTGACCTATCCCTTTAAAGTGATTGCTCAGTCATAATTTAATATTCTGTCATAATTTCCCAACCTTCATTTTGTTCCGGTGTTACCTTTGGAACACAAAATATGTTAGACAGATTGTTAGGGACTGACAGTCTCAGTCACCATTCACTTTCAAAATATGGGAAGATAAAAAACACATTCACTGAAAGTCTAAAATCTCTTTGTGTTGCATGCAAGAAAGAAAGTCATGCGGGTATAGATCAATATTTTGGTGAATGATGACAGAATTTCCATTAATAATAATTAAATGTGTATTAAGTAATGGAATATAGGGGTGTTAACATCCATTATGTAATTTGTGAATGTAACGAGTTACTCATTTATTTTGATACTTTCTTATTCAAGTAATAATTTATGTTAGTACTTTTATATATAATATTATATATACACATATATATATATATATATATATATATATATATATATATATATATATATATATATATATATATTAGGGCTGTCAATCGTTTATAATGTTTAATCGAATAAATAACATGGTGTCCCGATTAATTAATCACAATTAATTAATTAATTATTAATATACAAATATATGCTGAGAAAGCCTCATATAACAATAATTCTATATATAATTATGAAATAATTATACATAGTTATCTTTAAAAAAATTATATATATATATATATATATATATATATATATATATATATATATATATAATTAATTGAAATAATTAAATAATTTATAATTAAATAATTAAAATGCATTACATTCTTGTGGCAGAAGAGTTCATCATTAATAAGAAAATACAAAAACGGCTTTAGAATACAATATATTGTTTAATACCATATTGTTGATCATAAGTGAATCATTGGCACACAGTTCACAGCAATCCATTTCACAAGTGAATTTGTCAGTCAGTTGGAGATTTATTATGAGGGCTTGTTTAAGGACCCGTCAATGTACACCTGCGTCACACATGCTTGTGTAGCGTCTCGAGTGCGTTGCGTCATAAACATAAATGTTTTAGGTCACTTTGTTAAACACAGGTTAAATATAGTTTAATACTTAGAACACAGCTTGAGATCTCTTAGTTCAAATTTGCACTCCATGAAATGTTTTGAATGCAAGAACGTAACACATGTGTGTGTTGTGTGTCTGCTGGATGGTTGTTTTCTTCACTGTATAAACTGCACGTTGCCCACACAGCTGAAGTTTCACTTACTGCCCTCTGGAGTAAACAGGTGGTACTACAAGCTTGCATTTCTCAGAAATCTCCCTTATTACGGTCCGAGAGGATTGCGATTAATTGCGTAAATTTGTTTTAACGCTTTATTTTTTATACAATTAATCGCACTGAATTAACGCTTTAAATCGACAGCCCTAATATATATATATAAATCGACAGCCCTAATAATATTTATTTCAAAAGCAACCCTCCCAACCATATATATATATATATATATATATATATATATATATATATATATATATATATATATATATATATATATATATATATAGTATTCCAGAAATGTATTCCAGTACATATTATAGTATAAATGCTGTAAAATGTAATTAGTAACATATTCCGTTTGATTACTCAAGGTCAGTAATGTTTTCTAAATACTTTGGATTACTTCTTCAGCACTTGTAGATTTTTTTTCACTTTTTTTGACAATTAAAAACTCCGCCAGTACAGTAAGACAAAATACACATGTTAAAAATACATTCTCTGAAAAACATAAATATCTTATGCAGTGTTATTTCTAAAACAAGATAAATCAAATTGATCTTGTTTTAAGGATTTTTAGATATTTTTACAGGAAAACAGTACAACAATTATCTAGAATATGATTTTTGCCCTAATATCAAAGGTCTTACTAGAAAAGTAGAAAATATGATCCAATGTGAATATTCTTGAAAAATAAATACGTTCCTGGTAACGTTCATATAAAATGGCTAGAAATTGCATTTTAGCTTAGCGTAAAGCTGACAATTTACACAAGGTTTATTTCTATTTCTTCTGCTCCAAACTTACTTCAAACTTACATCTCTGTATGCTCGTATGAATGTAACACATCATAAGAAAGTGTTTCACCGCTGTTCAAATGCACTTTGGATTGTATTATTTATGTGTAAATGTTTTCCATATGAAAGGACAAAATATTAAATGAAGCAAATGACAATAAAATGCAAAGAAACCTCTTCAGTAATCCAAATACATTTTGAATGTAACAGTTACTTATATTTTTGTATTTTAAATATGTAATCCCGTTACATGTATTCCGTTACTCCCCAACCCTGTATATATACATACAATATACTGTACATGTTTGAAACAACATGAGGGTAAAATAAACGATCTCTTAAAGGCTATAATTACAACAACAAAATAAATCACAAGATTTATTGGTTTTAGTCATTTTAGTCTTTCGACAGCCCAAATATTTTTATTTACAGTCACAACTTCTGTTTTTATAGGTTTAACAAAGCATAATCAAAACGTTTCTATGAACCCTTTGGATAGGTACACACCTGTTTGGGAATCACTCTGCTATGCTTGCAACAGTTCTGAGCCTAGCAACGAATTGGAGTTACCTCTGCAATATATGTGTAGGCCCATATCTAAACACCAACTCCCACCTGACGCTATAAATAACCAAACGAATAAACACATGCAGGTCTACCCATGCCAAACATCTCATAACACATTTTGAAAAGCAATCGAGTGTATCGAATGTATATTTTTAGTGATATTGACCCTGACTATAGAGCTGAAGGACTTGCTGGCATATGAGTCACTGGAAAATAGGCTCGCTAACCGCTCGACTTAAACTGCAGTTCTAGTGCAAAAAGGGGACTTTTTTCTTCTTTCATATAATCACCTGGCTTTTCTTGTAAAATGATCTGCCCGGTGCCACTCAGAGAGGGCCCCCTCACTCTTCCTTTTCAGATGTTGTCAATGACCTTGGTGTTGAATATATAGGATGAAAAAGCTTTTTTCAGACTGCTTGTAGCAGCACATGGGATTTACTATAAGCTCAGCTGCAGCGAAGGTTAAAAATTGACTGTTGAGAAGAGAGAAGGTAATTTTTTTTCAAAGCACTTCTCGTAATCCACACAGGTGACTGGATTTGTAACAGGTCACAGGGGATGGTGAGCGTGTGTTTTTGCGATGCGTATGAACAAGCAATGTATGCCAGTTACTATGTTCCTGTTTAGATTTTTAATGAAAACAAGAAATGATTAATTGCATATCAAAGGCACTCAGCTGCAAATACAAACACAGTACAATGGTGCAATGTATTGCAAATGTGTTTATAATCAATGTACAGCGTATAAACCAAGCTTAGTAGTCTCCCTTCGGGAACATCTTTGATCATAGGTGGATTTAATGTTTTGTTTGCCCCAAAGACATACAGACATAAACAACCAATGGTGATGTAGGAGCGAGTGCTGATGTTATTGTCATTTTCATACTAACATGTCCTCTGGTAGATAAGATAAGGAGAAGCTGACAGGATCAGGCCACCTTCACTGTTATCGCCCCCTTCGCCAGGACACACACACACACATTGTTTTTCTCCCAATTTTATGAGACAGAGAAGGGTGTTTCAGAGACTGTACATCCATGGTAAGCATATCCAAAGACCCATAAGCAAGCTCAGTGGCTCTATACAGAGCGTTTATATCCAACAGGCTTTCCCCAAGCTTTGGGAGATGATCTTATCATTTTGGTATAAGTCTATAGATTAAGGTTGCATCGATCCAATAAAGCCTTATTAGAGGTGTAGAAAAGTAAAAATGTGACAATGACTGTTTTAGTGTGAACACTAGGGTTGGGAATTTAGAACCGATTCATGTTCAGAACCAGTTCCATAAAAATTGCGCAACCGAATGTGTTTCAGAACGTTCGTGTCTGTTAACGGTCCTTGAACGTCTACATTGTTCTGTCAAGTCAGATGGTACACTGTTTTAAGACATTCTAATAGAGTTTCCCACCGCTGACTCTAGCTAGGCTTATAATCTGAATTGAATGTGATGAATGACTCTTAAGAACTGGTTATTTTTTAATGAATCAGTCTAAAAAGACTCACTCAATCACTCATTCACTCACCCAAATGGATGGAGTGGATACTGAATTAACTAACTCACTGAACCACAGTTCATTATTTCCTGTCATATCATACTCAAAATATACCAGTTGATTAGTTGTTCATATGACAAGAAGTAGTTACAAATTAACATTCGAGAATATAAATTTGCTGTAATAAATATTACTAGAGGTTTTGCTGATTAATCGGTGCCGATAGCTACTTTTGGAATTTTTGGTCATCGACAGACATTAATGCCATTAATTGGAAAGAAAAAGACATGCAATAAATAGATTTCTAAAATGACTGGCCTATTCCACCACCTTCGTTTTTGGGATTGCAAAATCCAATATCGTTTGACCTCTAAATGCTACTTTTTTTATTTTTATTTTACCGAAAATAGTATTTTTGTTTAGGAATTTTATGGGGCGGCTGTGGCTCAGGTTGGCCGGTTGAGCGGGTTGGCCACTAATTGCAGGGTTGGCAGTTCGATTCCTGGCCCACGTGACTCCACATGCCGAAGTGTCCTTGGGCAAGACACTGAACCCCAAGTTGCTCCCAATGGCAGGCTAGCGCCTTGCATGGCAGCTGTGCTGTCATTGGTGTGTGTGTGTGTGTGTGTGTGTGTGTGTGTGTGTGTGTGTGTGTGTGTGTGTGTGTGTGTGTGTGTGTGTGTGTGTGTGTGTGTTTGTGAGAATGGGTGAATGAGTCACAGTGTAAAGCGATTTGAAAACCGCTAAGGTTACAAAAGCGCTATATACGGTAAGTGCAGACCATATATCCATTTATTTACATTGAAATGCTTCTTTGTTTATAAGATTTTTATATGAAAAAAATATATAGTAAATGGTATAATATAGTATAACATAATATAGTTGTATAAAATAGTATCAATTATTTGTTGGTTCCTCAAAAGTACTAAGAATTTTTAAAGGGATAGATCACCTAAAAATGAAAATTCTCATAATTTACTCACCCTCATTCCACCCCCGATATGTATGACTTTCTTTCTTCAGAAGAACACAAACAAAGATTTTTAGAAGAATATCTCATGTCTGTAGGCCCATACTAGGCTAGTGAATAGTTATCAGACCTTTTTAGCTCTATAAATCACATAAAGGTAGCATAAAAGTTATCCATATGACTTCAGTGGTCTGTGTCTTCAGAAGCGATATACTAGGTGTGGATGAGATACAGATAAATATTTTAAAATCATTTTGTACTCTAAATCTCCACTTTCATTTTCAGGCACCAGATGTGACTTTCAAATAATTTATAAGTGAAAGTGAATTTGGAGATTTAGAGTAAAAAAAGGACTTAAATGTCCATCTGCTTTTTACCACACCTATCAAACAGCTTCTGAAGATATAGATATAGATGGAGTCATATGGATTATTTTTATGTTTCTTTTATGTGATTTCTGGAACTACAAAGGTCTGATCACTATTCACTAGCATTGATAGGACCTTCAAAGTGGAGATATTTTTCTAAAACTATTTTTTTGTGTTCTGCTGAAGAAAGAGATGGCATGAGGATGTGTAAATTATGAAATAATTTTCATTATTGGGTGAACTATCACTTTAATGGATTGGAATTAGTAACTGACTATATTAAATGGCTAGTTAACCCAAAAATAAAATTGTCATAATTAATTTACTCTCATATTGTTTCAAATCTGTATGAATTTCTTCTGTGAAATTTAAAAGGATATTGAATGTTAGAGGCAGAGTGCTAGCTGGTCACCGTTCACGTACATTGCATCTTTTTTCCATAACATGAAAGTGAATGATGACTGAGGGTATCATTCTGAAGCTATGATCTTGGGGGGTCATAAAGGGTTTTTAACAACATGAGGGTGAGTAAATGATGACAATTTTCATTTTGGGTGAACCACCCCTTTAAATTCCTTATGATTCCCATCCCTAATGAAAACCTTCAATCGTCAAGACCCCTGTGCTATTTTCTTGCTGTTATTGTCAGTTGTGTTTTGTTTTTGCAAAATACTTGCCTTTATTTCCCACAATCCTCTGTTTGATCTCTCCCCACATTAAGCGGTTACCGCGCTCTGTTTTCCCAGCATCGAATCATCTCTTCTCATCTCTGTTCCACCATGATTTCTGGAATTTGACACGGCTGTTGCTGATTAGAGCTGAAGGATTTTCCATCGTCAAGGTCACCGCCCCCTCGGCCCAGTCGGAGCGAACGATATGTTAGAACACCATCCTTAGCTCTCACTCCTTCATTTATCCCTATCTACTCCTCAGGAGGAAGAAGAGGGAGGGTTGGAATTGATGCTTCACTTTTGATTAGGGACCAATCAGTTATGCAAACACACAGGCTATCAGGGACAGGGCCCTTCTCCATTCTCTTGCGCATGGCCCTCCGCCAGCCCGTCGTACAGATAACACGACTGGCCTCGCGGGATATTGGAGTGCAAACAAACAAATAAAGATGCCACTCTGCCTGACCAGAGATGCTGTTTGTGTGGGAGGAGAGTGAGGAGAAGAAATTGGGACATGACAGGAAAAGGGAGAAAGTGACACTCACTGATGGGAGGTATAAACTGAGAACTGGTTCTTATTCCGAGTGGGTTATATTTATTAAATCATACAAAAATGTACTGATTTTAATGATTTTTGGTCATTAACAGTTCTCAAACATGATTTTATTTATTTTTTGGCTTAAAGTACAAAAACTTGTCTGACAGTGGTTTCTGCACTGCTTTTCAGTGGCTGTTATTGAATCTACACCCCGAAACATACAGTACAGCTTGGCCAGTGTAGTCTGATTGCTGAACTTATTACTAAGTGAATAAAAAGCACATGTTTTAGAGCAGTTGATTAATCTGGCTCACTTACTGAACTGCAGGTTTTTAAGTCTGTCATTTCTGATTAACTAAGAATGTAGTTAATTAAGTAGTTACTGCCTAGTTGTTCAAATGACAATAAGCGCTTTTCCACCATCAGGCCAAACAATTCTGAGCACGGCGAAGAATGATCCCAATAGCATTTCGACTGGAGCACAATTAGGAATGGAATGATTACAAACCGTTTACAGTCCGGATTTCTCGGCACAGTTAGCGAACCATGCTCGACTGTGCTGGTGAAATGGTTTTAGTACGAGGCTACTTAGGATTGTCAATTTGCAAAGGCAAAGTTAATAAAAATGTGTCTTATGTTTAGAGTATCTTGATGGCGTGACTAGTTGTGCATTATTTTTATACACGTCTTTTTCATCAGGGAAAAAGATAATGTGAGATACCTTATTAAAACTTGTATAATACATCAATATATTACTCATATAATAATTATTGTCAATGAATGTCCTTTTTGTGGCTAGGGGTTGTTTAAGCCAGTGGCATCTCTTTGCTTTTTGTGACATGGGCCATGTTTTTCCTATGCTTTCGAGTAAAAACGGGTTGAAAAAGCAGTCCTTAAAATGGGAATATATGATCGTCCTCCATAGTGCACTTGATCCAATGTTTACCTCTCTCACATCACCAACAGACTTATTTGTTATGTACATTATGATCCTGATTTCGCGGGTACCTCAGTGGAAAAATAAATCATAACAGTACGGTTCTTGTTGCAAAACGGTTTCGCAACAAGAACCATTCAGCCCGATGGTGGAAAAGGAGCTAATGTATAGTTAAAGTTTTCAAACAGGCTTTCTGAAAACGCCGCCCATCAGCCATTGGTTGGAAAAGAGATGCCACTATTAAAGATTTAAACTTGGTATTGGAGGAGGGAGTGTGGGCTAGGATTTTTAAAAACATAAATTCTGCATCTAGAGATGCAAGGCTGTACCTTATGCAATTCAAGATTTTACATAGATTTTATTGGACCCACTCTAGATTGTGTAGGCTTGGTCTTAAAGACAACCTCACCTGCTGGTGATGCCAGTCAGAGGATGGAGACACGGCCCATGTTTTTTGGTGGTGAGTTGAGATCCAGGAGTTTTGTGTGTGATGTGTTTCTTTTGGCCCCAGACCCTGTATTTTGGGCGATGGGGCGGTCACCGATGTGGGGAATAGACAAAATAGAATTGGGTTCTGACCAGAGTGATGATCGCCAGGTAGATTATTTTTCGTGGTTGGAGGTCGGTTGGGGTGCCCCATTTCGGGAGTGGTGCACGGAGATTGGGAGGGTGGCGGCTTTTGAGGAGGTGTCATTTGGAAGACAGAGTAACTCTGATTTGTTTGTTGGGAAATGAGGCAACGATTGTGGTGTTTTGGAGGGCTCTCTTTTTTGTGTGTGTATACTCATATGTGACCACAGGGTTGTTTGTTGGGGGTCAGGGCAGGGTTGGGGATTGGGAGGGGTGGTTGTGGGGTTTAAATGTTGATTCTATGTATATATGTTTTTATTTTCTTTACTTAATGTAGGATTCAATAAAAAAATAAATTATTACACACAAAAAGTGATGGATTACGACATTCAGAAGAGAGGTGGTGGCATATTTACTGTCACTCTCTAAGCAGCTGTATTAGAAACTTCACCACATCCGTGGTAACTTATTGTTATAAAACGAATTCCAGGGTAATGTAATACAAAGTATAACATTGTAAATTTACACTAAATAATAAAGAAATTGCAAATATATAAAAAAAAATTGGAAATGAAGTTGTCACAGTCAACCTACAAATGGCTTACTTATAGTTGTCTTTGCATGTTAGGATAGAAGAAAGAGCATTAAAAAAAATTGCACCGTTCACCTTTAAATTCCTCTCAGTTCCCATCCCTAGATAAGAGCCCTACCCTGTGGAGCTTAGCAATGCCAGCAGACTTCAGGGGAGTGGCACAATTCCTTCTCTTTGACCTATTGTAAGGAGAGGATGATGAAAGAAAGAGAAAAAGGGAGAGAGTGGATGAATAGGCAACAGAGAAGTCTCCTGCAGCTGTGCTACCTCATTCAGCTCCTTACCCAAATTAGCTGTAATTGAAAAGGCTGCTTATTAACTCAGTAGGCACGAGGCAAACACATTCACCACGTTACATGTTTAAAACGGGGACTGCTGAGCTGGACACACGCTCACACACACACCAACACACTCACTGCTCTTAAACCCTTTCTATATTGGGTGTAAGCGAAAGAAAATCGCTCCCATTAGAAAAATTGAAGCAGACTACACCGGAAGCATTGTGTTTTCTTTTTGACATGGTCTATAAAAACTCTTGCCATTTTATTATTCCATCTGTCTGAAATAAGGGCCATGTCCTCACTAATAATTTTTCATTTGAAAACGCATTGATTTCTCTACGTTTACACCTCTCATCCACACTGAAACATTTTTTTACCACACTGAAAACAAAGGCCATGTTCACACTAGTACGGTTTTATTTGAAAACCGTTTTCCACGACCAAAAACAAAGCATTTTGGAAAACACTCCATTACAGAACATTTTAAAGAACGATGACATTAGGAAACAGGAAACTGAAAACTGAGCTTTGAAATTAAAATGGATTAGTTTGGATGTGGCTAAAGTCTTTTGAAAATGTTTTCTAGTACTACATACTTCGCAAACGATGGTGTCAGGAACCAAATTTATTTTAAAACTTAATCTAATTAATTAAATGGTATGCCGTTTAATTAATCGCAGTTCTGAATCAGAATGAGCTTGAATTAAATGTGAGTAAATTTACACATGAGATATTTATTTACATTATTGCACTATGGGGAGTCCCGAAGGCTGTTTAATTGTTCATGTGATAAATGGCCTAAGGTTAAAAACTGTTCTTGTACCTGGATGTCCTGGGGCCGGTTGCACCAGCTATACATATGTTACAACTTAGCCTAGTTGTGGCATAAATGGGCACTAAGTCACAATTTACGCACTACCAATTCGTTGCACCATTAAACTTAGGTAGAACGTAAACCTACGTATAAACTAAATATTTATGGAAGCCCCCGACCAGAAGAAACAGTTGGAATAAAAATGCAGACTGATATTTTATGATATCAATGAGCTCATGTTTTGGTTGACAGGCTTCAATCCTTTCTACATAGCCAATATGATGATGTTGCATTACACTGGTTTACATTTACGGGAGAAAACATTATGTAAAAATGGAACCGATCTAATAGTGCACGTTCCTGTGGATGCCACACTGTCAAGTTTCAACGTATACGAAACAGATATTAAAACGAATAAATGCCTATTTTTCCAGCCTGTTGTATTAGTAGGCTATTTATTTATTTACTGTCCCTTATTCATGTTAGATACAGTTATTGAATATTTTTATTTACATAAGCTAAATATATCATTAATTAAATCTTGTTTTATTACGTATATCAATGGGGATATCATTTATTACAGCTGACAGTTACGACAGTTACAAGCAAACAAGAATTGAACAAGATCAAATTGAAATTCACGGCTGTTTAACACTTCTGTGTCAAATTTGAAGGCTATTTATTGAATCAGTACAGGTAAACGTCATAATATGCGACTATGCATTACTTTACGGAGAGCTTACAAACTACTAGTCTGTGATGTGATCAGCCAGCTGTTGCAGCGCTGCGTTCATGCATGCTTGTGGCAAGATATAAACACTCACCAGAATAAACTAGGAAAACTAGGCTTCCCTCGAATGAATATCTTGGAGCAAAGAACATGACAAACAAACAAAAGTAACAAAAACACTCCACACCGAAGCAGCCATCTGTGGCGCCATCTTGATCCAATTAATCACATATATTTGCTGAGAATGCCCCTCATATAACATTACTTAAATATATTACGATTAAATAATTATAAATAGTTATATTTGAATAATAACAAATATAAAATATATATATATATTATAAAAAATTGTAATTCGGATAATTAAAATGCATTACATTATTGTGGCCGACTAGTAAAACATTGATAAGACCATACAGTAATCAATATATTGGTTACTGTATTTCCATATATTTGAACATAAGCTATTATTGGCCTATAGTTCACAGCTAATCCATTTAGTAAATGAGTTCTTCAGTCAATCTGAGATTTATCATAAGGGCTTTTCTAAGGACTCGTCAATGTATGACTGCGTCAGACGGGCGCTTTAGGCGCATCACTCTTTGGTTGCGTTGCGTCATATACATACAGTTTTTAGGCCGCCATGTCAAGTTAAACTTAGTTTCAAACTTAGAAAAACACGTCTTTGGATCCCTGTGTTCGGATTTGCTCACACTGTACTTTAATGCAAGAACATGTCCGTCCTCATCTTGTGCTGTCTGCTGTCAGTGAGTGTGGTTTGTTCACTGTATAATCTGCACGTTGGCTATATAGCTGGAGTTCACCTTACTGCCCCCTGGTGAAAACAGGTGGTATTGCAATCTTAAACGGCTCCAGTGGTAGGAATTTTCCTTATTACAGTTCGGTGACATGATGAATTGTGTGTATTTCTTTAACTCATTATTTGTATACCATTTTATCACACTGAATTAACGTGTTAAATCGTCACCCCTAATATTTAAACTACTTCTGACTTTATCTAAGTCAGCTTATGATGTTTTTGGTCTCTGGTCTATCAATTTATATCATCAAATGCTTCTAACCATATGTATACACATTTGTGGCAATAATAACATCATAACATGGATTTTTCGTATAACATAAATTAGCGTTAATTTATTCACCCGTTTAAATATTTTCGGAAGTTTAGCCTTCAGCTCACAGCTGATTCTGTGATGCAGCTTCGATGCTTCCACTGTAGTCAGACACAAGACGTTGCAACGTGTCTTTGAATGTCTTACGTAGACAGGGTCTTAATACGGATCCTGATGGTTAATTTATGGGTAATTCTTGATTGCCATGGGTTGTGTAGGTAAATGTTGTGTGTTTTTACTGAATAGATGCTGTGAAGGTTGGCAGAGGTCATTGTGGAGGTCGTCTCATAGCGATAGATCAGACAGCTTGTCTCATGCCTGCTGTAATCACACTGATGACTCATCTGAAGTTCCCCACACTCAGACTGAAGCCCTGTCATATCCCAGGCTACACTGCAAAGGCATTTTAACCAGTACGGGTTTAATTATCAACTTGTATTAGATCTAATTCACACATGGGTCTAAATGGAGCATATCTTTTTCCCTGAGCTTCTTGTTGACAGATATTTTGGCTCAGTGATTGCATAGTGAACACTGTATTCCTCATACCTTCCTTTCTTCTTAGCTATTTTCTTGCAATTAATTCAGCTCCAACAACTGACAGGCTCCAGTGAACCTTTCATAGATGATTTCAGTCATTGGTGTGCTACCTATTTTTGTTTTTTAAGAAATGTTACGTTTGGGTTTGGGTAGCTCAGCGAGTATTGATGCTGACTACCAGCCCTGGAGTTGCGAGTTCGAATCCAGGGTGTGCTGAGAGACTCCAGCCAGGTCTCCTAAGCAACCAAATTGGCCCGGTTGCTAGGGAGGGTAGAGTCACATGGGGTAACCTCCTTGTGGACGTGATTAGTGGTTTTTGCTCTAATTGGGGCTCGTGGTAAGTTGTGTGTGGATCACGGACAGTAGAATGAATGTCATGCACAGCGAGCCACGTGATAAGATGTGTGGATTGTCTCAGAAGCGGAGGCAACTGAAACTTGTCCTCTGCCACCTGGATTGAGGTGAGTAACCGTGCCACCACGAGGGCCTAGTAAGTAGTGGGAATTGGGCATTCCAAATTGAGGAGAAAAGGGGATTTAAAAAAAATCTATTTAATGTTTAATGTTCAAAAATCTCCAGTTGACCTGCAGTGTTAGGAGGCATTTACACAGGATGCGTTTTTGTGTCCATCTGCACTATTTTGACATTGTTCTTCTATGTAAATGTGAACTAGATGGACGTCTTTGACTGGTGTGATATGTTTAGCTGCTCTTTTAGTATCGTGTGCATTGAGTGAAGCATTTTTAATGCTACTTGTCAACTTGGAAGAACTTGCACTTTTAAAAGCGTGTCTCGAGACACCTGCAGGTTTTTTTTTTTCTTTCTTTTTGTCTCGGTTTAATGCAATAAGTAATTTCATGTGAATGGCCCCTTCATTTTCAGCATTTTGTTTTAAATAAATTTTTACTTTTAAGAAATGTAACATTTAAAGTTTAAAAATCTTCATTTGACTTGCAGTGTTAGGTGTCGTTACTACAGGATGCATTTTTGTGATATGTTGTTTTGAAATGGTTTTTCTTTGTAAAAATATGCTAGACGTACGTCTTTGACAGCTTCAATGTGTCTTGCCGCTTATTCAGCATTTTGTGCCATGAGCGAAGCATTTTTGGATGCTTTGTCAAGTTAAGAAACACCTGTATTCTGTTCTATCAATTGCACAATTGCAATTGTTTTTTTTTAATCCAAGAACAGGTTCTGTGTGAACAGCCCCTTAGAATGTTTAGAATTTCTGAATCATCTGTGATGTCATAATAGTCTGGCTGCTTCAGGTGCTAAAATCAGCTGGTGCTAAAATCAGCTGGATCTCCTTCTCTCTGCATCCTATTCATCTGTATCCTCCCTCCTTCTAGATTTTTTGATCATAAATTAAAGCACTACTCTTTTGCTCTGGTTGATCCTTCAGGAAATCCAAATCCAGTGTGATATTACCCCTTTATATGGTCTAAAAGGGTCTTAGCATCACGTATACTGTTCAATGTACATTAATATACAATTACATAAGCATCAGCCCCCTGCCATTTCTGCCTGTCGTGCTGACTGCACATCTGCCCCTTCTTTCATAATCATCAATGAGAAGCCCATTGCCCTCAGATGTGCTTCTTAAAAATTTTGCTTGATGAGTGGTGACTTTGTCTGCCCCCCTGGGTTAATCCCTGTGCCCCTCTGCCAGAGACGTAGTATTTGTCTGCCTGGTAATTGCCCTCATCAAGGAGGCAGTGGACTGCAAATTAGGGTGTCAGGCTGCCAATCGAGAAGGCCTGTCCCTGGGCCGCAGTCTCATTATATGTGCTCATGCTGATGGCAGTGATTGGACCTGGATCCAGGGGGTCAGGAAGCCGCAGGGGAGGCTGGCTGGTTTGCTGTAGCCGTATGAGGTCTTGCTGATGTCTAGACAGGTTCTGACATTAGCACACTGGCCAGACCCAGATCTTTCAACTCTCTGATGCCCTGATCTTCAGACATGCGATAAAGTTTACAGTTTGTAGACCAATAATCTCAAGTGTCCCATATGTTGTTCCCCAACCTCTTGAACTTTGGATCCTCAAATAAGATCCAGTTTGATTAGCATATGGCATAACACATATTTTACGCTCACTGAGCACTTTATTAGGAACAATATGGTCCTAATAAAGTGCACCAAATGGTCTTCTGCTGTTGTAGCCCATCTGCCTCAAGGTTCGACGTGTTGTACATTTTGAGATGCTATTCTGCTCACTACAATTGTACAGAGTGGTTATCTGAGTTACCGTAGCCTTTCTGCCAGCTCAAATCAGTCTGGCCATTCTCCGTTGACCACTCTCATCAACAAGGTGTTTCCATCAGCAGAACTGCCACTCGCTTGATGTTTTTTGTTTTGGCACCATTCTTAGTAAACTATACAGACTGTTGAGGGGGAAAAATCCAAGGAGATCAGCAGTTACAGAAATACTCAAACCAGCCTGTGTGGCACCAACAATCATCCCACGGTCGAAATCACTGAGGTCACATTTTTACCCCATTCTGATGGTTGATATGAACATTAACTGAAGATCCTGACACATATCTGCATGATTTTATTCATTGCACTACTGCCACACAATTGGCTGATTAGATAATTGCATGATATTAGGTATACAGTTCCTAATAATGTGCTAGGTGATTATATTATAATATAGTGTATTAGTTTCCTCTCTGTACATACAGTAACCCCAAAACATTTTTGGACACTTAAGCAACACTTATGTCATTTCATTACAATCCAAATATCAAACCAAGTGGCATCTGCAAACAAATGAAACTAATTTCACTTTTCTGAGCCATTTTTCCAACCAAAAACCATACATTTAACCAAAAGGTCATATTAGTGGATGTATTAAGCTAGTTTCCCTCAAGTTCACACAGGTGTCCAAACATAGTAACTGCAGGTGTAGTTCATTACATGCACATGTTTCACTAACATTTGACAACCAGAAAGTGTCCACATAAATTTTTTCCCTTTGTTTTGAACAGTATATATGTGCAGTACATTGTATTATCATTTAAAACCTAGTATAACTTCAGTTTATTTTTAAATGCTATTTTGTTGGATATTTTGTCTTAAGTGTCCAAATACTTTTTGGATACACTGTACATCAGTGCAATAGTCAGAGGTGATAACTTAACCTGTACATTCCCTGATGTATTTGTTGGTAATAACTTACTTTTCCTTAGTTAAAACCTACCAGTAATACTTATGCCACAGTGTCTTATATTCTTTATTTTTTATACACACCAGAACTGATATTTTTCTTTTCTGCTGCTCATTACCACTTTGAAATATGTCTCTTTATCGAGTGGTTTTATTGCCGTGTGTTAAACACTCTTAAAGAGATGTTGTTTGCCTGAACTGCCTCCCCAGCTCGGCTGCTCTTCTCCTGTGTACAGTTACATATGTCTTCCCCTAACACACCCATCCCCTATCCTCCCACTCAGCACGCTGTGCTTTGTGAGGATTAGGCATGATATGTAAATAATTCAAAATGTAAACCAAGTGAGATGACTGTCATATGCAGAGGTTAGATAACTAGCTGAGCTTTTAAGTGCTGGGTTTGACATGACTTGCACAAGGTTTACATATGCTTAGCTCTTGTTATATCCATTGCCAGTTTAATGTGGTTTGCTTTTATATCTTTTGTTGTGAGTAGTACCCAGTTGGGGTGGGCGATATAGCAAAAAAAAAAAAGTAAATATATATTTATCAGCCTTTTGATGCTATTTAATATACACCAGTCAGCCACGACATTAAAACCACCTGCCTAATATCGTGTCTCCCTCATGCCGCAAAAACAGGACTCCACAAGACCACTGTAGGTTTCCTGTGGTATCTGGCACCAATACATCTAACAGTAGATCCTTTATGACTTCTATGTTGCGAGGTGGGGCCTCAATGTATCGGACTTGTTGGATCAGCACATCCCATAGATGCTCAATCGGATTAAGATATGGGGAATTTGGAGGCCAAGTCAACACCTTGAACTCATTGTCATGTTCCTCAAACCATTTCTGAACAATTTTTGCATTGTGGTAGGGCACATTATCCTGCTGAAAGAGGCCACTGCCATCAGGGAATTCCATTGCCATGAAGGGGTGTACGTGGTCTGCAACAATCTTTAGGTAGGTGGTACGTGTCAAAGTAACATCCACATGAATGCCAGGACCCAAGGTTTCCCAGCAGAACATTGCCCCGAGCATCACACTGCCTCTGCCAGCCTGCCTTCTTCCCATAGTGCATCCTGCTGCCATCTCTTCCCAAATTAAATGACACACACTCACTAGGTCCATCCACATGATCTAAAAGAAAACATGATTCATCAGACCAGACCATCTTCTTCCATTGCTCCATGGTCCAGTTCTGACACTCCCATTGTAGGCACTTTCGGTGGTGGACAGGGTTCAGCATGGGCACTCTGACCGGTCTGCGGCTACGCAGCCCCATATGCAGCAAGCTGCTATGCACTGTGTGTTCTGACTCCTTTCTGTCATGGCCAGCATAATGTTTTTCAGCAATTTGTGCTATTGTAGCTCTTCTGTGGGATTGGACCAGACGGGCTAGCCTTCACTTACCATGTGCATCATTGAGCCTTGGACACCCATGACCCTGTCGCCAGTTCACAGGTTGTCCTTCCTCGTAACACTTTTGGTAGGTACTAACCACTGCACACCGGGAACACCCCACAAGACCTGCCATTTTGGAGACACTCTGACCCAGTCATCAAGCCATCACAATTTGGTGCTTGTCAAAGTCCCTCAAATCCTTACGCTTGCCCATTTTTCTTGCTTCTAACACATGAAATTCAAGAACTGACTGTTCAGTTGCTGCCTAATATGTCCCACCCCTTGACAGGTGCCATTGTAACAAGATTAAATGTTATTCACTTCAACTGTCACTTTAGTTTAGTGGTTTTAATGTTGTGGCTGATCAGTGTATATATTGACATTTTTTTAAATCATAGTAACCATAATTTTAACCAAACATCCATTGTTGCTAGATTTAGTTTTTTTTATTTAAAACAACTAGATTAACTTTAGCTTTAAAATGTTCATGTAACAACTAGAATAGAGTAAAAATCTATTGCAAATTAATCAATCATGTTTTTTGCTAATTGAGCATAATCATTTTAATTTTAATGCACCAATATATCAATACATAGTTTTTTATACGTATATACATGGAATACACATATAAATTCATTTATTTTTACTAAATAATTTTAATATATGAAAAATGCCACACAGAGTTTTGAATCAAATATTTGAAACAGACAGTTTGAACTCATTCATGACAATGTTTTGAATTATTTGATTGGCCCAAATAAAAGCACTTTAAAATGATATATTATTACATAGATATTTACGGTGTTGCTTAATGCTACAGTATAGCAGCAGCAAATTCATTGCAAATATATCATGAATGTTTAATACATTTCCCAGCCTCGTGGCTGTTTTTTTTTTTGTTTTTTTTTTGGTGCTCTACCTAAGCACTCCCGAACCATTTTAGACAGGCCTGTGATGATGAATGCACTAGAGAAATCTGGTCATGCTTTCTGCCTTCAGAAATTGCTTTATAAGATGCACTATTAGTCAGACACTGCTTCACACCTTGTATGTGATGTACCCCGTGGCCGTTTATACATTCTAGTGTTTTTCCCTTTAATATGTCTCTGAGATCAATAAAAAACATTGCTTGGGTATTTAACCTTTGATCATAAGTGGACCGTCATAGATTCCTATAATGTTGAGTATGGATACAAAGGTTATCAGTGAACACCTTTATTGTTCAGGGGAAGTATTTATGAAGAGATGTGTGACATTTTCCAAGCTCTATTCCTATGTATTGCACATTTGTGCTGGTGCTGTTTTAAATGCAGTTTGCTTCACCCAATCAAAGATCTGGCGCCACAAATTGGAGAAAGCATTGTTGTTGTTAGTAATTCCTGAATAGAAAAAAATAACTAATTTACATTTTCGGAAGAAAATATGAGTGGTGCTTGCACCTGCAAAACATGCTGCCGGGATGCTGGAATGTTATGGGTGGTTGCCAGGGTGTTGCTATGCAGTTGGTATGATGTTCAGAGTGTTGTTTAGATTGTTACTATTCAGTTATCAGATTTTTGTAATGGGAGGAAACTAGGGGGTTCTTGTTGGTTGCTAGGTACTTACTGGTTTATATAAAAACAGCCCACCCCCAAGTCTCTATGATATTCTGGCCATAAAAATAGGCTTGGATCTCTCCTTCAGTGTAAGTCTGAGATTTTGTACCTTTTTTTTTAAATCCAATTACATAGGAAAGTAATAAATACAATTTTCTTAACAAGCCAAAAGATTTGAATTGTGTGTCGAAGTTAAAAGGAATATTCCGGGTTCAATACAAGTTGGGCTCAATCAGCATCATATGTGGCATAATGTTGATTACAACATTTCCTTAAAATAAAAATCAAACGTTGAGGAGCACTTAAAATGGAAGTGAATTACATTAATTATTCTGATAAAACGTGTGTATCATTTGAGATGTAAGGTTTTTGTGGGAATACAGGTTTTGCGACATTACATCGTCATGGCAAAAATGGAGTGGTGGTGGTGTAGTGGTCTAAACCACAGTACTGGTAAACTGGTAATCAGAAGGTTGTTGGTTCGATCCCCACATCCACCACCATTGTGTCCTTGAGCAAGGCACTTAACTCCAGGTTGCTCCCGGGGGATTGTCCCTGTAAGAAGGGCTCTGTAAGTCACTTTGGATAAAAGCGTCTGCCAAATGCATAAATGTAAATGTAAAATTGGCTATAACTTTGCACAGGAAAGGCTAGTAAGTGATTTTATCACACTAAAATGATGTTAACATGCATATTTTTTATGCCTTGTGGATTAACTTTTTAAACTTTTCAGATTTGCCCCATTCACTTCCATTGTAAATGCCTCACAGCAAAACATATTTTATTTTGGTTTGTTTTTGTTTTTTAGAAAAGGAGGGACGTGTCAAAATGTATTTTTTTGGTAATCAATATTATGCCACAAATGCTGTGGACTGAGCTTAACTTGTATTGAACCCGTAATATTCCTTTAACACTTGGGGTTAAAGGTTTGATCAAATTACTAACCCTAAATCTGAGCATTAGTAATAGTTATGCTTGCCTTATATATTGAACCACACTCGTTTAATAGGAACGGACTCCTCCTTTTTACAACTGTCAAATCCTTGGCCATAAGCAGCATGTATATTGTTTCAGTTCCTGCTGCGAGCAAAGCAGCCTTTGTTTATGCGCTCACAGTCGCCTGACTTAGTGGAATTGTTCTGTAACCATCATTGAATGTGGTAAATGCTGGCCCACACCACGCATGACTTACGGCTAAATAATCACAGCTGAATTCACACCCCCTCCACCACAAGTGGCCGAACCCCTACAGCCAGCCTCGACCCGCAATTCTCACACCTGTAATTCCCAAAGCCACAAACTCCAGAGCTATGACGAACAGAGAAGTGACACATCCCATGTTTCCTACCGTCTGCACCCTCATTAGCCAAAGATATGAGCAGGAGGGTGTAATACGAAGGAGTTCGCTACAGGCAAATGCCACTCTGACTTGAGCATTTGGAAGCCTCATTGCCCAGGCTCCCGGCAGTCTTTGATAGCTCTACAGAAATACACTTTTTCTAAGTAATACAAGTCAAGGGCTTCTGCTAGAGTAGCATGACTCGCCTCTCGTTTGCCTGATGAAAAGATGGACGGTGAGATTGTGTTCTCGCTCTTTTCTTTTATCCGCCCTCTTACTAAGATGCTCATTTTTAGCGCTCTCATTTCTAATTCATTCCCCTCTGAATGTGTTTTATTATGGCTACATCAACTAATAGCTCTTTTTGAGTGTAGTTGAAAAGCAAGGGCACAGTTCCGGTTCTTTGTTCCATTTTCATCAGCGGATTAAATGATGTTCTGATACATTCAATCTAAAATTCATCAGATGTTTTGCCATTTCTGTTTTAATGTTAGCAGCCCCACTAATCTCATTTAATGTCCATTATGTCTTAAAATCATGACCAACCATGTCTAATTATTTAATGCCTTTATGACTCAGCAAAGAAACAGATTCAGCCAAGAAAACAGGCGGTATACAGTCCAAACTGGAGGGTCTCCAGAGGATTGTTGGCAGAAACAAATAGGCATTAGTGATCATAAAACGCATTCACAAAATGCACTGACAAGACTTTAAGACCCCATGAAATGGCTAGAAAAGTGCAATTTTCTTTCCTGTGTTGACGTATTTCCTCTTGAAACAGGAATAAAGGGCTGGACATATAGTAGGGATCTTTGACTGTATATATTTTTATTCAGCTTTTTTATCTTGTTTTCCAGTGAAATTTCTTTACATGCTTAAAACAAGATACATTTAATTGAGAAACATAATTGAGTAAGATTAGAAGACTTGTTTTAAAGAAGAAGTATGTAAAAATTTTTATGTAAAAAATACATTCTGCTATCCCCGTTTATTATTCATTGACAACTACAAGTAAGCAGTTCATGGGTTTACCTCCACCAAAAGTATAATCACTAAGCCTCCCAGGCACTATCAAAACATTGATGTCCGCATATTGAGCGGCCCGCTTAGCTCCACCCATCCCTTTCTAGCTTAACCTATTGTGTGAGTTTAGGGCATGGCTACTTGAACTAGCTGTTCAGTCAGGGGAATATGAACAACCATGGCAGACGTGTACAGAGAAAAATACATTTAGCTTTGCTTACAGATGTTAAAGTCTGTTTTTTAAAATTTGTAGACTTGCTAAAATATTTTTGGGTTCGATGGAGATGCCAAACTTGCCGAGTTGCTTCTCGAAAGGTAAGATACACTCTAAGTTACATAAGTTATCCCATTACTGTCAAGCTCCAGATAAATTCATATGATACTCTGAATATGTATATTTATGCATACTAGTTGCCAAAAGAACCATCCCACCTCATGTACTGGATCCCCAGCACACACAGCTACCATTCAATCCGGCGATGTTATCGAACGACCCAAGTCCTCTGACACATTTTATATACATGACATATTCATATACGTGTGTATATGTAATAGTGGTCTTGTTTATTACGCATTAAACATTAATCACCTTTTATTTAGTATGACCTATTTTTTTCATATGGAATCAGAGCGTGCGAAAGAGCGTGCGAAAGAGCGTGATGAGTTTTTGGGGTGTTGGCTAAGGTTGTTTGAAAAAATATTTCCGTTAAAATAAATTCCGTTTTGTGCCATTAGTAGCGCAGAAATTTCATTCTTCACCTTTAAGCATAAACTTTGTTTGATGTATGCATACAACTAGAACAAACTATTTGCCAATGAGAAGAAAAATAAACTACTCTAAACAGTTAAGTCTGTTTTCTTGGAAGAAAAATATGTTTTTGTGTATAACTGCTTAACGGTACATTTGTAAACTTTTAAGTACATCCACAGTAACATATACACTCACCTAAAGGATTATTAGGAACACCATACTAATACTGTGTTTGACCCCCTTTCGCTTTCAGAACTGCCTTAATTCTACGTGGCATTGATTCAACAAGGTGCTGAAAGCATTCTTTAGAAATGTTGGCCCATATTGATAGGATAGCATCTTGCAGTTGATGGAGATTTGTGGGATGCATATCCAGGGCACGAAGCTCCCGTTCCACCACATCCCAAAGATGCTCTATTGGGTTGAGATCTGGTGACTGTGGGGGCCATTTTAGTACAGTGATGTACAGTGAACATTTTCATGTTCAAGAAACCAATTTGAAATGATTCGAGCTTTGTGACATGGCGCATTATCCTGCTGGAAGTAGCCATCAGAGGATGGGTACATGGTGGCCATAAAGGGATGGACATGGTCAGAAACAATGCTCAGGTAGGCTGTGGCATTTAAACGATGCCCAATTGGCACTAAGGGGCCTAAAGTGTGCCAAGAAAACATCCCCCACACCATTACACCACCACCACCAGCCTGCACAGTGGTAACAAGGCATGATGGATCCATGTTCTCATTCTGTTTACGCCAAATTCTGACTCTACCATCTGAATGTCTCAACAGAAATCGAGACTCATCAGACCAGGCAACATTTTTCCAGTCTTCAACTGTCCAATTTTGGTGAGCTCTTGCAAATTGTAGCCTCTTTTTCCTATTTGTAGTGGAGATGAGTGGTACCGGTGGGGTCTTCTGCTGTTGTAGCCCATCCGCCTCAAGGTTGTGCGTGTTGTGGCTTCACAAATGCTTTGCTGCATACCTCGGTTGTAACGAGTGGTTATTTCAGGCAAAGTTGCTCTTCTATCAGCTTGAATCAGTCGGCCCATTCTCCTCTGACCTCTAGCATCAACAAGGCATTTTCACCCACAGGACTGCCGCATACTGGATGTTTTTCCCTTTTCACACCATTCTTTGTAAACCCTAGAAATGGTTGTGCATGAAAATCCCAGTAACTGAGCAGATTGTGAAATACTCAGACCGGCCCGTCTGGCACCAACAACCATGCCATGCTCAAAACTGCTTAAATCACCTTTCTTTCCCATTCTGACATTCAGTTTGGAGTTCATGAGATTGTCTTAACCAGGACCACACCCCTAAATGCATTGAAGCAACTGCCATGTGATTGGTTGATTAGATAATTGCATTAATGAGAAATTGAACAGGTGTTCCTAATAATCCTTTAGGTGAGTGTAGATGGCTTCAAAAGTAAAAGAAATTGATTAAAAGCCACAAAACTCATATTTTGATTTCTTGGCGTCTTTTAGAAGGCAGTAAGAACGGTTACACTTTAAAAAACACATCTCGAGACACCTGTTTTTTGTTTCAAGAGCGCATCCTATATGAACGGCCCCTAATGCGATAGTAAGCTGTTTCTCTTCTCAATCGGTAGTGTTGTTTTTTACTTGAAAATGTCAAGCTCTTACTCTTCTCCACATATTTTCACACATGGATTACAGTCTTCGCATGTTGTGTTGTGATTTTTCTGGTTGTATATAATATGTTATAATATATTCAGGATTTCGGCTTTTTGCCCAAAAAAAAAAAAAAAAAGCTGCAAAAACAAACACTGTCTTAGGCAGTGAGACTACACAGTTCAACTTATTTAGTTTCAAATAAGAATCCACAAAAGCTATGTGAATGCTGAATCTCACACGTGTGTAGTACTGCTGTGTTGGCTGAATATTTAACACTAGCTGCAATATATCTCGATGTTAAGCACTCAGTCCCATTGTTCAATTCCACAGCTAATCTTGTCATAAAGACTTCTTTTTGATAAGGCATTAGCATCACATGAAAGGTTATTAAGGCCACTAATATGAGGGTTTGGAGGGGCGTCTGTGCTGAAGAATAGGATAGAACCCGTAAGAGACAGGGCTAATTACCATTCATCCTTCTATGTGAACCCAACCATCTGCCAGTGTCACCCACTTATTGTCTATTGGCTTTCAATCATGAACGGACTGCCGCAGCCAAAGATGTGTGTTTTAATTAGAAAGCTGCTCTATAATTATATTTATATTATAATAATGACTTTGACAAAGCGTTTGAGTGGATGTCCTTCATTGTTCACTAAAATGATAGTATTTAATTATGATGTTTGAACACTGCAGATTTGTGCAAGCTGAGTGGTTCTCGGTCTCTTTGACATGCACATGTGGGCACGCCAACACAGTCACATTCGCGTTCTTGCTCTTTTTCAAACACTCGGAAATACCAAAGACACGTGGTCTCACCGTGTACAGCCAATGATAGCCCTTTACTCATTTGCTCCTTTCCAAAACCTATGAGCTACATTCAGAGGCAGAATTTGAAGGTATCGTACAAAAGAAAATCTAATTATGCTTCCTCTTAAGAGATATTGTTCAACCATTCAGATGTTAATGTGTTCTTGCACTAAAAAAAAAGCAACAACGTAACTAATTGAAAAGAAGGCAGGTGTCTCAAGATGCTTTTAAATTGACATCTTTTTTTTTTTTTTAATTATATATATATATATATATATATATATATATATATATATATATATATATATATGTACCTGAAACACGACCTAAAAACATGGCAGTCCAGTGCTAGACACAGAAAAACAGTTGGACTCATCACATATGTCCAAGACGTCCATCTAGCTCATTTACTTGGAAAACAATTGGAAAAGAGTGCAGATAGTCACAAAAATGTGCTCAATGTGAATTGCGCTTAAAGGGTTAGTTCACCCAAAAATGAAAATTATCCCGTAATTTACTCACCCTCAAGCCATCCTAGGTGTATATTACTTTCTTCTTTCAGCCAAAAACAATCGGGAGTTATATTAAAAAATATCCTGGCTCTTCCAAGCTTTATAATGGGAGTGTACAGTATGGTACCTTAGATTTTGAAGCACCAAAAAGCGCATCCATCCATCAAAAAAGTAATCCATGCGCCTTCAGGGGGTTAATAAAGGCCTTCTGAAGTGAAGTGATGCGTTTTTGTAAGAACAATATCCATATTTATAACTTTATAAACTATTATCACTGGCTTCCGGTAATGGAGTCCACACGTTCACAAGAGAGTCGAGTTCCGGCTAAGGACGTATGCGTAGCGTAAGCTCCGGTGAGAAGTGACAAACTTTTTTCTTGTTTTTGATCAACGACTGACTGTAGACAACAGAAAGGGCATTAAAAGAGGCATTATTCAGTGACAAATGGGTTGTGTGGATCTCATCTTTGGACACACATTACACAGAACAACTTTTACTCTAAACGTGCATTGAAAGGATCTCGCTGCTGAATACTTCAGGACTATACTACATAATCACTGGTGAGATCTAAACATTAACCATCCAGTTGCCTTGTTCTTTTTTCAACACCTTGAGCTGGAGTACAATGGTTTTTTAATGCTGTATCAAGTTATCAAAAACTTTGTCCCGAGATACTTCTACTTTCTATTCTTTTCTTTATGCCGCGTCTTGCTTTTTTTAGTGCATTAAGAACGTATTTGGTTTCAACGGCCACTTAGAAAGCAGCTGCCAATGTAGGCAGCATGGCAGCTCACTGGTCTTTAGAACAGAGCCATTGTGTTGCCAGAAGGCAGCCATGCATGAATCCATTATGCCAATTTTTTGTAAACATGAACCTTGGCCTCCACAGTCTACTGTGTATATACCTGAATCTTTTTACTTTTGCACACATGCATCACATCCTCTCCCCCGCTGCTGTGCTATACCTGTTTGCTTCCCCCATGCTTAAAGAGAATTAAAAGGCATTTTGAAGCGAGCAATTAATCCCTGACGCCTAAACTCGTAATAACGCCATAAAGAGCCACTAAACCAGGGAGGTGATGGAGACATTTTCATCCATCCCTGTTCACAAATCACGGCCCCTGTGCAACACCCGGGGACCAGCGTGGCTGGAGCATCACTTCACACTGCCTGGAGACCAAATTATCCTGCTGATTGATTGAGTTGCGAGGCATAAACTGCCACGGCTGGCGACGGAGGACGATGCGCCCGCTCGGGTTTACGACTCTCTGTCTCTGTCTCGCTCCCTCGTTCCCCTACCCAAACATGAGCAGCAGCTCAGAGATAAGTGACTTAAGTGGACTACAAAGAGTCGGGAGCATAGAGCCATTTTCATATTGCCTTTGTGCTGCCGATGCCGGTCATGGTTGGATTTAACCCTATAGTGTTCAACCGGATCATCTTTCTGACTCGTGGTGTATTTCTCTGCCTTTTTGGAAGTCGAGTTGCAGTTTCCACCTTGACTCTGGTCTTGTATTTCTTTTCAGCCTGCGTTATAGTGATAATTTGTGAGGTGTTATGGAAAGTGAGCTATTCTCATTGTTTTGATAAATGGATGTCTGATTATGTGTCTTGTAATTCTAAAGACAAATAAAACTACGGATGCAAATACAGACGAGACGATGTAGACTAGAATGTAACTCTATAATGCTACACACCTTGTAAAGCATGTACATCCAAACCACGGTCAATGCAGAATAACAGCTGACTAGAATATCAATGAAAGATCATAAACTGTTGGCACACTGTTTCTTCTAAAACCGTTGCTTTTAATTTTCATCTCTTTGTTGGAGAATGTAGATCAAAACAATATACATGTGGTAAGATGAAATTGTTATTATTCTTCAAGGGAACTACGGCATGCCAATGTTTTTGAGATTTTTGTAACAATATATTTTAAGCCATTATATAAAATGCATTATAAGGGTATTTACTTTATAAGAGCTTATAATAAACATTGTAATGCATTATATCTTTTCATAAATAATTGTAGCCACAGTTAATTTATAACACTTACACTGATGGCCAAAATGTTGCTTACAGAATAAATTGGTACTTTTATTCTTCAAAGTGGCATTCAACTTATCACATTGTATATTCAGGACATTAATAACGTGAAAAATTACTATTACAATTTGAAAAAATAAAACATTCAGAACTTCTTAAACTACTACAAAGAGTTCTCATCAAAACATCCTCCTCATGTAGCAATGACAGCAATGATGTTTGATGTAATGGCAAGTGATTTTCTAGTACCAAATTAGTAATTTAGCAGGATTACTCAAGGATAAGCTGTTGGAGTGATGGCTACAGGAAATGGGGCCTGTCTAGATTTGATCAAAAATGTTTTTTTCAAATTGTGATGGTGCTGTTTTTTTACATCAGTAAAGTCCTGACTATACTTTGTGATCAGTTGAATGCCACTTTGGTGAATTAAAGTACCAATTTCCTTCCGAAACAGCAAAATCTGTACATTATTCCAAACTTTTGGCTGCCAGTGTACCTATTCATGGTTATACCTTTAAAGAGAAAATTGCATTATATAACACAATAACACTGGAAATAGAGTCTTGAGCATGACCACTTTAAGAACATATTTATTAGAGAATATATTTTTAATGCTTTATGTCGACTGGCATAACGTTTTAGTGACTAATTATTACATGCCACTTATGTCAGAGAATATCAATTTAATTGGTATAGTCTGAGACATTAAGCCTACAGTCCCTCTTTTGATACCAACAAATGAAGTGAGTCTTTTTGTTCAAGGTCAAGAGGGTTTTCTTTTGCAAAGTGCTGTTTCTTTTCAGGCTAATGTTAGGCTATTGGATTACTGTGAAGTTCTATATACTGTATACTGCACTGCTTTATTTCCACCATTAATGCCTTATAGAAGCATTTTAGTTCATATACATTTCACATGACAACCAATCTAATTAGTTTATCAGAGTAACTTGACTGTATAAGCTCAGTATCACATCCGGAAGGCTGATCCTCGCTCATGGCCCTCCTGCTGTGTGCTCTGAACAGATAAGCTAAGAAGCAGCGTGGTCACCCATGCAAAAATAACCAGAGTACATTAGGGCCACTGCAGCTTGTGCATTATATCAGCAGAAACCTGCAAGAATACTGCAGCAAGTCACAGTTTGAGTCAGGAAATGTTGAGAGGTAGCTTGTTCCTGCTTTTTTTTCTAATTTATCCTCTCCTTTCATTTTTTCCTCTCCTTTTACCCCTTTCTGCTTCTCTCCTACCTTTACTACTTTCTTTTTCTGTTTTTTTCTTCTCTCCTCTCTTACTTTCACTGCTCACCTTTTACATTCTTTTCCTCTCCTCACTGCACTAATCCCCTTTTCCACCCTTTTCCACTCTTTTTTTTCTCTCGTCATTTCTCCTTCCCTCTTCTTTTTACTCCTTTAATTTCCTCTCCTCTCGTCACTACTCACATATTCCACTTTTTCTACTCTCCTCCCCGTTCCCTTTCTCTTTCTCTTCTCCGCTCCTTTCCTACAATACTCCCCTTTTCCATCCTTCATTCTTTTTCTCCTTTCCCCTTTCCACACTTGTTTTTTTCTCTCCTCATTTCTCCTTCCATCATCTCATTTCTCCTCTCCATCCTCCTTTTACTTTCCTCAATCTCATTCCGTGACCCTTTGCCACCCTTTTTTGCTACTCTTTTCCCTTTTCCTCACTACTCCCCCTTTTCACACCATTTTACTCTTTTTACTCTCTTTTCTTCTCTTTCCTCACTACTCCACTTTTCTACCCTTTACTACTCTTTTATTTACTCTCTTTTCCTCTCTTTCCTCTACCACTCCCCATTTTCTGTCACATATCCTTCTTTTACTGTCATCTCCTCCTTTCACTATTCTTCTTTTAAATTCTTTCCTTCTCTTTTTTCTCTTCTACTCTCATTCCTCCGCCACTCCCCATTTTCTGGCCTGTTTCTTCTTTTACTCTCCTCCATTCACTATTCTCCTTTTCCACGCTTTTCTGCTCTTTTTTTCCCCCTCACATCTCCTCTTCTATTTTACCTCACCCCTCCCTTCCCCTATTCCCGCACAGGCTTTCAGGCAACAGCGTACAGTCCTGCAGCAGCAGCAGCAGTGGCAGCAGCGCGTGGCTCAGGTAGGGGGGCCCATGGAAGAGGCGGCTACGCAGCATACCCTCAGAGCACAGGGCCAGGTAAACGCCATGGTCGTAGATCTGTGTGACTGCTGCTCTCTCCATGCTGCTCTTAACTCTAGCCGCCTCTGTCCTTTCTCTTACACACACATGCATTCACAAATACACACTCATACTCTGTAGTTAGAGGGAAAGGCCAAGGCTCAAGGCTCTTGCCTGCTTCCACTCCTCCTTCCTGTTGTAGATGTGATTTATGGTGCTATCAGAAGTTGCCCCCAAGCTGATGGTCTGAGACCAGTTTTTCCTCTTTTTTCTTAATTTAGTTAAAGCCAGGATTATGGTTGGGGAAATTGGTAACAGATCAGAGCACAGGGGCCAGTTTCTGCTTGCACAACCATTTCTTTGCTCCCCCCACTTAAATAAGCCTAGGCTGGTTTGTCGGTCTTTGCTGGTTTTAGCTTGTTTAAGTTGGTCTTCCAGCCTAATCCATCTAAAACCATCAGACCAGATCATCAAACCCGCTTAGGCCTTTCTTTTTTAATAGGGTTGTTCTTTACCGTAGATGCAGTATTTGTTTTGCTAACTCCTCACCCCCCACAATGCCATTACACACGGACTACACAGCTGAGCCTGTTCATTTCTCATGGTTTTTCAAGTACTCACATTTAATCGCAGTGCTCTTGGTCATTAATGCCTTCCTCTGTCATTCGGACAAACTTTTTGTTCGCCATTGACTAGAAAACACTGTCTGCACATTAAACAGTTCCCTGTTGCTCACTCATTCCTCCATGGCTATTGATTCGGAGGCTGGATAGCTTAATCTATCAATCTGACTTTGTCTGTAAGACACAAGGATACTTAAATAAATAAACAGCAGGAAGGAACAGCCCTCGGCCTTCTCACTGACATCTGGCCTTTAGCATGATGGGAAATGATGGCCTTGTCTAATTGGCCATCAGAAAGTGGGGCTGGAGTGGATGTGTGATGTGGTCCCAAGTTCTGGCAGTGTCTATTTATATACACACACAGGCTATGTTCCAAAACCCAGTGAGCTGCCTTGCAATCTGTTGCCTACATAGGCAGCTACCTTCTAAGGTAGCATCCTGACTAAAAACCTCATAAGTGACTGATTTGAAATGCTCTGCACAAATGGTGTTCCAAAGATTTACAGTTGATTCCAGTAGAGTTATATGTGATACTTTATCCATTTTTAATTAGAAAACAAACAAAAATTTCCTGAGCTCAGTGCAATACATTCTAGGATTGCTTTTATACAAATTTTCTATGATTTCTCCACGGATATCGATTATTAGTTATTTTAGATGTATCTACCATTTTGAACACCTTTTGGCTCCATAGTGCACCTATGATGCCTTAAAATGCTGCCTTCATAGACAGCTCACTAGGTTTTGGAACAAAGTGACAGTCACGCGATGCTATGTCTATCACAAATACTATGCAGACATGCCAGACAAACATGCCACACCCTCTTACTTACACACGCATACATTAACTGCATATTTTGACTCACATTCACACACACTTGAGTTCACTCCATTGACACCTGCTCTCCAGCAGACAGCTATCCACCCCAGTGTAATTGGCAGACAGGCGTAAAAGTGGCTCAGCGCACTGTTTGAAGGAACGCAGTCGACAGAGCGTGAGCCAATCAGTCATGCCTCTCCACCCAATCAGACATGTTTGATTCTGATTAGCACTCGGCTAAAGAAACCAACTTAGCCTGGAAAAAAATAGCTCTTTGCATCTCATTTCTGTTTAATATGGGTGAATTATGGCAGGCTTGTTTGGAACAGTCTTTGAGTTTAAAACGAGAACTACATGAGAGGCTATCCCTGGTGGTGCTTGCCGTTGATGTTTTTAGACTCTTAAATAGCTTATGGTTGTACTTGTCTGCTTGATGAAGACTGGCATGTATTTGGGCAGCTATTAGTGAGCAAGTCTACGTTACATTATTTACATATGAGATCAACACATAAACATGCAGTAATGCAGAGTGGGACATGTCCCAAACAAGTCAGACAAGAAAGAACTTGCTTTTTATTGTTTAGTGGTGTTTGTTAGGTACATGTTTGCAAATTACGTGATTCCTTACAGGTGTCAAAGCAGTTCCAGTGTGAAATGTTAAATATAGTTAAATATTCTCCCAAACCAGGTTTTTAAGGTTAATGCTCTACGGAGTTTTAAATGAACAAGACCTACCTCCCAATCCTAAACCTTAAACATAAACCAAACCGATAGTGTTATAAAAAGCAAATTTGACATGAAAAACGCAATTGCTGAAGCAACAACGTTATTTTGTTGTGCTTTAATGAGACGTTCAGTTTACGTGCCCAATTGCATGCTCTTCTGGACTTGTACCCCGGTACTATCGTTAATTTTTATCATGTTTAAACAAGCTTGTACTGTAAATACAGTTGGTTATGTAATGCAAACATTGAAATATATCGTCTTTAGTAAAATTGTTTTGATGTCATAAGAAAGGATTATGTTTTGAACCAGGCAAAAAGTGTTTATGATAATCTACCAAATAAAAGTCATTGTTATATCACCTTTTGTGGTCAATTCACAAAAAAAAAAAAAAGAAGAAAAAAACTCCCATGATACGTATAACGAGCCACATAAAAATTAATTAGCATAAATTAAGGTTTTGTAATGAGATGCTATAGTTTTTTACTGATATGAGTTTACAGGTGTAACGGCTTCAAATGTGACTCATCCAGTGAGAATTTATAGTCTGAAATATCTTTTTGCACTAATCATTCATTTGTTATGAATAGTCCTATCTTTTGTTTTGTGGCCATCAAGTTCATAGAAAATATTATTGAAAATAATCAAATGTTAAAGAAGCTTTCATTTATTAAGGATTTAATTCACTGATTTATCCAAACATATTCATTACTACATGGTTATTAAAGATATAATCTAGTGTTATCAGTCAATTAAAATGTGTAATCACGATTAATCACATAATTTTCAGTAGTTAATTGTGATTAATCGCAGATATTGAAAGTGCTGAAATTTTATGCTAAATATAATTCATTTCCTGTCAAAATGCATTTATTTCCTTCTTAGGAAAAAACCCCAATACTTAACAATATCAATCTTTATTAACCTTTTCCAAACATAGCCTTCCACAGTAAAAAGATAGAAATGCATTAAAATAGCACCAATTCAAGTCACATTAAACATTTCCCAAAGTCTAATTGGGAGTTTGACTAATTGAAAGAACTAGACCCCACATAGGTTGCATATTCATTGCAATGAGCATTAAATCTCTTGAACTCTCATCCTCCACAATATAAATCAGCCGGCACACTGTGGCTATCCACTTTGTTACAGCAGTCATGAAGCCGCATTCGCATCAGAGCATCAGCGCCACTTTGAACTCCACATGAAAAGCGCTTAAAGACAAAAACATCTCATTCTGTGTTTTGGTAATAGTTAAGACTATTGCTGCTTCTGTGATAGTTTAAATGAGCCTTACTTTTGCTGAAAAATACTGTCACAAGTTCCATCTAGGCTTGTTTTGTATAACAAATAGTGTTAAGTGTTCCTTTGCCCATCACTTTATCATTGACATGAATCACTGCTGTGTGTGCATCAGTGTAATGACTTTGGGCGGACACATCGCAAAGGTTCCGCCCTTTCATCACGTGTTTATGCTGGTTCATACGTTATTAACGGTCAATGTGTTAAATGCAATTAAGAAAAATTGATGCGTTAAACTTTTTTAATTAATCACATATGTTAACGTTTTAATTTTGACACCTCTGATATAATCCTTTTTTAATTGAATATCCAGCAAAATCATGATATAGACTGTTACGGTGATACAGTGACTTTGGTCATACTGCCCACGCCAAATACGTTCAATGAGCCTGATTTTCATTTAAAGATCGAAGTCTTATTGGATTAGAATGGGTTGAAGAGAAACTTCATTAAGTATGTTCCAAGCCCATTGAACCAAGTTTATGAGGACTCAACTGAGCAGGCAACTCTAGTTATTTTACCACCCTATTTACTGCCCCCTCACCTACCCCTTACGGCTGGTATCTTAAGCTGATGGTGCAGTTGCTCTCTTTTGTGACTGATGGAGTCACTCCATGGTTGCGTCGTGACAGAAGTGAGAAAGCCATTGAGACAGAGCACTGACATTTAAGGATGACCTTTTCCAAGAGCCTCATCATCTATTACCCAACTGATCTCCATTGCGCAGCAAAATTTAAACACCCCTGCTGTGCATGCATTTGCTTCTAGGCGGAGGATGAGATGTGTTTGCGTGCCGACTGTCAGTCAGTTAACTCCTGCGCCAGCCTGCCAGCAAGGGTACGGTGAAAGTCAGAGGCTCCAGTCTGACTGATGAGCCGTCGCACTCCAGGGCCCCAGGATTCTGGTGAAATGGTGACATTGCACGCGGCCCCACCTTCATTTAGGATGCCATCATTTCATAATCTCTGTCAATCAAAAAAGGGCTGTTGTTCTTTCTCCACCTGCTATTGATCTAATATTATAATGTGACTATTCAAATACACAGACCTGAGTCATCCAAAGCCGCTTCTTTTTATGATTATTTATTGCTGCTGAAGTCATAAAATAAATGACACATACTTTAGCTAGGATAAATGGTGTGTGTAATATGAATGGGCTTCAGTGGTTGCAGACTACGCCATACCAGACGCTGTCTCTCTGTGTCATTTTGGCCTGTGAAACAGATTAATGAGACTTTTTAGGGTCAGGCAACATGTACAGTATAAGCTACTTTTCAAATTGGTTCAACGTTTTACACTGATTATAAATGTGAAACAAACTAGAATTAATTTGAAGGACCAGCACAAAAATAGCACCCCAGATTTATTGTAGTGAAAGAAAGTTGCATGATAAGTTTTAATATGTTTACAAAAGAAAAGAAAATGCACCTGCAGCGAACTACAAAAACAAATAAAAAATCTATGGATGTGTTGGTGTAGTTAGACGCCAGGCTGATGTTCATGTTTCTGTTGTTCCTCTCTTGTTTGGTTTGGCCTTGCTGAAAGCCAGTGTGTGCAAGTCAGAGACTACATCAGTTGACTTGTGGGAGGTTTGTCCCTGCTCCTGTACTTCCCCCTCCTCCTTGTTCTTCCTCTCAACCATATCCTTTGTCCTCTTACTATTTTATTTACAGATCTTTTGGGTTCAGACATAAACTTTTTTTCTGTTGTATTTTAACACTTATTGTGACCCGTGGTGCTGAAAGGGGGGACACTTGGCCCAAAAATTTAACTTTGTTCATCATTTACTCACCTACATGTTGTTCCAGAGACGGTTTAGCTCGAGACAGACCACTTGTATTACAATTAATGGAAGGAATTGAAACACTCAATATGGCAGGTATAGAAGAGGAAGTCTACAAGTCTTTCAGGTAAAACAGGCAATCACCATTTAGATACAGATTTCACCTATCAGTTAACTTGAGAAGGTTTTTTTTTTTTTGGCGTAATCTGAGTTAAACAAGCACAGTTTATGATACCATTGTGGTTGGTTTTTACTTCGGATTTGAAATATGTTATTTGATCGTAATCTTGACCAACCGTTTTGGAGATTTCGGTCTTTCCCCATTCAAGTAGATAGGAGCTGTACTTTTTTTTGTACAATAGCTGCCTGGGAGTGTTCCCAAGATGGCTGCAAAGTGGACCTACTTGCCTTGAAAGGGGCTTTGTTTGTTCTGAACCCATATGACATTCTTATTTCTGTGGAACACAAACAAAGATGTTAGGCAGAATTACTAGGGATTAACAGCTTCAGTCACCTTTCACGTTCATGGAAGAATGAACATCATACAGATTTGGAACAGCCTGTGGAGTAAATGATGACAGAATTAACATTTTTAGGTGAATTATCCTTTTAACACTTTTCAATTCTTCATTCTTTATTCCTTCCACCACAATATTCTTTATTTTCTTTTTATTTGAAACTTTCTCTAAAACTTCTAAATGTTTTAAAATTTCTCTCATCTGCTTTTTCTGGGCATATATGTGTCTCCTAATTGACTGCATCCCTCTGTATTAGTGGTTCTGGTAGAAATCAGCTATTTTCATCTTATCCAAGTTTTGTGAGAGCACTAATTCCAAGCGCAAGTTTCATGCCAGCACAAAGTGCAAGTGGGCGTGAGTGAGAGTGTATTGTGCTACCTGTGGGTGTATGGACGCAAACTGCGGGTGTATTGTATGTTAATAAATTGGCACAAAGCGCAATTTGCTATTTTGCTGAGAAACAGCTCATTGCGCTAAAACGTTTCAATACCACGTCTGTTTTCAGAGCAAAGTGTAAATTCGGTTTGGAGATTCCACCAGCAGGTGGTAATAAAGTTCAGCTCCAAACTCAAATTATGTCCCTGACAATCGTTTTATGAAAAATTTTTTATGAGATTTGTGTTAAACTATCTATATGTAATGGTTTATTTTTCAATTATTAGTATTATTATTATGTTTATATTTACGAATTGTATTTCTGATCTAAGTTGTATTGGTATTTTTCTTAAAAAATGTTGTATTAAATTTTTTCACGTTTCAATTAATTAAATATTTCAAAATCTAAATTACTAAAGAAGTGGTTGCCGGTACAATTACTGCTAATACTAGCCATGATTTATGTGCCAGTAGATGAAAATGATTAATAATACTTACATTCTCTATAATTTAACAGAGTCTAAATCCATATCCTGAACCAAATTTTCTATGCGTATTAAAGGAGTGTGTCCCAAGGATGCAGTTAATGCACAAAATAATGCAAGTCTATATTACTATTCCTCTAGATGCCGCTTCTGTAAATGCATGCAGTCCATTTACACTACTAACTTCTTATGAATTTGCTGTCTTTGTTTATATCACTGGTGCTTGATAGAATGGACTATATAATAGGACGCAGACACTGCAATAACCGGAGAAGAACCTCAGAATTAAATTGCACTTGACCCGATTAGCGCCTTGCTCATGGGATCTTGCCAAACCCACTTGTGCCTAGACTTAGCGCATGCTTGCACGAAAATACCAAAACTTCATGGCCGTGCCCATTGACTAGTGTTAGCTCTCTTAAAATAGGGCCCTAGATCAAAGTCGCTGGTCATGTCTGTGAACTTGGATTTTGAATGATTTTATTATGTTAGGGGATTGCTTATGTTTTCAATATTCGCAAAAATGTCTATACAGCCACCATTTCTTGTCTTTGGATTCTGGGTAAAAATGTATGGTTTCACCTTCAAGATTTGCTTTTTCCATTCAGTGCTTCGGATTGAATGAACTAATTCTCGTTCACCCCTTCATTTATACTTGTTTCAGATGAAGGGTGCAAAACAATATGTGACTTATTGAGATCTCCTACAGCATGTCAAAATAAATGTGTGCATCGAATGACATTTTGACAGCGCCGCCCCATTTACTCTGAGCTCTTTGACTGTAGAGAGGGAGAGGTGACACACAGGAGATGCACAAGTTACCTGACACTGCAAATCTCGCAAAAGCACATCCTAGAACTATAGACCTGACAACCTCAGCACCTTGGCTCACCTGGGCTGGGGACAAAGAGCCACTGGTGTGTCCCTGGGTGAGACTTGTCCCAAATTATTTCAAGCTTTGCCATTCCTTCTCTCCATCCATCTGTCCCTCATTCCTGCACTATCCTCTTCTATGGTGAGGTTAAAGTATGCTGTTTGTGTGCGTTTGTTTTGCGTGTGAGATAGAGAGGCAGGCAGCACAGAAAACCTGTGTCACTCTCCATTAGCTACCGTATACTGACAGACAGGCTCTGGACTGCAGCTGTGTCTGCCTCGTTCACTGCGGTCTCCGCAGGCCGCAGGTGCAATCTAGGCCAGCCCGTTTCGATTGTGCCAGTCGCCCATGCTGCAAATATGAAACGTACTTCATACTTGTCTGTCACGCTGCTGATGAAGACAGATGTGTGTTTTCACCATCTCATGGCTAGCTGTCCGCTTCTGCACTACCTCCACCTATATGTGCGATGGTGTGAGTGCTACTCTAGGATGAGGATCTGTCACAAAATGAAACCTCTGTCTCAAATAATGAGGATTTGATTCCGTTATAATGGTTTGCAATTTTTACTTAGTTTGTATTTCTATTTCATTTGCAATTTGACATTTCAATTTACATTGGTTGTTATAAGTTTTCACTCCAAGACTGTTAGTTTCAGTTCAGTTTTAGATTTTAGTTTATTGACATTTATATTTATTTGTATTTCAAATTATTTCAAATTATTATAAAAAAAAATTCAAATATTTTAAAATATCAAAAACAGATTAATTAATGTTAATTTCATGTTTTTTTACGGTCTTATTAGTATTATTATATAAAAAATAAAAATAATATATATATATATATATATATATATATTACGTTTCGTTTAAGTACACTGGTAAACACCACTCTGGGATGAAGATAAGCCTCAGTCTGGAACATTTACACACAAAAAAAAAATGTGCCTGTCGTGCAGGGTTTTCAGTTTAATTTGAGTTTTTCAGTGTATTTACTTTTTTTTATTCAAGTAATTTAAGGGCTTAATGTGTTAATTGACATTTTAGAAATAGTTTACATTTATTGAAGATATACAGTGTACCAAAAACTAGAGGTAAAATTCATTTATGGTCATTTCATGGTCTAATTATGTTCTTTTCTGGTACATTATTTCAGTTAACAAAAATGTCTACACTGGGACGAAGCTCTGTCTCAAATAATCAGGATTTTTCATCCATCGTGTACGGTACATATTTTTTAAGCTACAAGAGCACAAAATGATGAAACATTATCTATAGACAATTTATGAAATGGCATCTCTAGCTGAGAGGGATGTGTAGTAATGATAATTACTCAAATATGTGAGCACAAAAGACCATCTCTGAATGGAGAATGATGCTCCCTTGAGGCACTGGAAGGGTGCTTGTAATTCTTTAAAGATGACACAGGTGGAAATGAGGTAGCTAATTGTGGATGTTCGGAAATTTCAAAGCTAATTTGGAGGCACATTTGACAAGTTTATTGACACCCGGGTAGAGGATGTGTTGGAGGGGAAGAGTGCTGCTGGGGTTTTTTTCAAGTGGAGAGAGATTCTGGAGATTGAGAATGTGGGAGATAAAACATAATGTCTCTGTTAGTATGGAATTGCAGGGTCAGTGCTTTTATAGAATGCCAGTCTGTGTTTTTGTTCGAGTGTACGGATTCCCTCTCCGCGACTGACATTTCTGCCTGGAGTAGATGATTGTGTGAAATGCTATTTCCAAGGCAGGCCGCGGTCCTTGAGCTTTTTTTAAAAAGTGTTTGAAAGTCACATTGCGAAATGTCAGCTTTTCCATCGTCCCTCCATGAAAAGACTCTGTAAATGGCAGTATTTCGCTAACATCAGCAGGCTAATTGTGGTAAAAGACTGCTGACAGGTCAGGTGTGAGCCTTTCTGACTGCTCTGAGTCTGATCCATACAGAGAAAGACTAAGGTTTTTTTCCCTCTCTCTCACCTTCTTCAGTAACAAGCCGACTGTACATGATGTTAAATTGCAATGCATACACAATTTCATGTTCCTTAGACTTTTCTGCCAGACGAACAGAATTTTGTCTCAATGTCATTGTAACACAGAGCTCATCTCCAAGAATAATTTATTTTTAACGAAAGACCAAAATGAAGGTGGCATGATTAAAAATAGGGCTGTGCCAATACAATACATATCGATAAATCGCAGTACTATTTTTTTTCTCATGATATTGTTTTGATACTATAGATCCATGTATCAATATTTACATTCAACTATTTGTGTATTGATATCACGTAAACACACAAAGTTGATGTTTTGAGCTACATGCTCTTCATCAGACATCATTATATAACTGAAATATACCCAAATGAATTGGAATAGATTCATAATCAAATAAAATTATCATATTGGGATGTATCGTATCATGAGGTGTTGTATGTGTATGCATAGAGCCATAACAAATTGCTACTCTCTGTTCATTAAACAGCTGAGAAAAGGGCCTCTTATTTACGTATTCATGTATTTATGGATCTGTTTCTTGATGCCGCTCTGACAGATATTATGTATAATAACACAAAGCTGGACCGTGGTGTGGGGGGTAAAAAGCAACCAGTGCTTTCATCTCAGCAGCAGCTCTGAAGTACCCAGATGGGCTTTGTAATGGTGCAGTTGACAACCTTCCAGAGTGCATCCATTTTGAGCCTGCACACCCCGCAAACAGTCCCTCTGTCCCTCCCCTTGCTGGGGGGCCTGGGGTCTTTACAGATGTTGCCCAGACAAAGGCACATCTGGATGACCTACTCCCAGCTGTTCTGACACGACCTCAGGGTGTGTTCATGGCCCTCAGCTTGGCGCACAGAGGCAGAATGATGAATAGACGAGGTGATGTCGTACGCCCACTGTGAACGAGTGCTTCACGTTTCTACACCGCTATTCATCAAGTCGCTGGAAGTGAGTTTGCGCATCTATCATCTGTCAACGATGCACACACTCCCCCCGTAAACCTGACATTATAGAGTAATTCGATTTCTTTCTGAGCGAAGGGGAGAGGCCCGAAGTACACTACGTGGAGTATTTGTTTTTGTAAAAGGAGAAGAAAAGATTTTGTATGTGCGTTTTGTTTTGTTTGACAGTGGGGTTTTAGTTTAAGGAATTATTTGCACAAACATATGTGCCTATTAATGGAGGGACACACTCTGCACACTCTTTTTTTTTGTTGCATCCTCTCTCCGTTGCAAGTTATTCACTGATGCGTAAAACGTTCCAAGTGCCATTCTTTAACTGATTAGCAGTGTAGAATACAGTGGGGAAGTCATGGAAGAGCCATTATTGTTGCAACATTTGATGTATAAAAACGGCTGTGTTTCATTTAGCTCCACTCCACCCCCCATTCCTCTCTTCCACTTGGTCAAAGTGAATGATTTGCATGCGCTCTGAGAGAGAATTAGCCAGCGAAGGTAATCAAGCAGCCCTATTCCGCCAGATGGCTTTCTCTATAGACAGTAAATGGGCACTTTTTAACTGTGTTTTATTCTGTGTTTCTGCTTCAGATAGCACTTTCATTGGACGTGATCTACCTGGATAATAAACGTAATTTCTGCTGGCCGTTATTAGATAAGACCTTTTCTGCCACCGCATTAAAACGAGCTGCTTTTCAAGTCTAATTTGCTATGTCAATGCAAACAAAGAAACCAGGTGTGTTTGTTGTATGTGCGGTAATGTCGTATTTTGCGTCCCGCGGTTCCCGCTCTGCAGAAATTAGATGGAATTTTATGCAGATTGCAGCAGGGCCAAGGCATTGTCGTGTATAGCAGACTGGGGAGCGTTAGACAATAGGGACGAGGCAGGCTACATCACTTGCACCTGTAAAAGGTCTTCATTTGTTTGTTGTTAAAGATCTAATTAGGAGGATGAGGGGAAACAGGACGGGATGACAGCTTGTCTAATTAAGAGGCGCGTCCAGGGTTCCCTTTGAACTACAAGGACGCCCATCTATTAGAGAGGATTCAACCTAAGTGCATTTTTGGTTGCTTTCCTTAAATGAATAAAGATGTGTGTGCTGGAGTGGGCTTCCCTCTCCTCTCTGAGAGCCTAGAACACTTGAAGATTCTGAGCATACCTCAGGCATTTCCGTTGTTTTTGCTCGGGTAGTGGGGAAAGTGCTTTGATGTCAGGCTACATCTGTGATTATTTCACAGTATTTGTGTTTTTGAATTTAGGTACTGGCAGGACTGAGATTTTTATGCTCGTTCATTTTTATTAAATGTACAGATATTTTCAGTGCTTTAATAATGCCTGTGAATGTTCTCAGGCTGATTTGGAGGCCCCAAAACAGAATACAAAAGCAGAAATCTGCAACACGTATTTTTGATACACTCTTTTTTCAAAATGACCCAGAAAAAGCTGTACTAAATGGCCAAAAGTTTGTGAACACCCAAACACCCCACCCATTGTTGAACAAGTGTTCTTGTTGAACATTTACTTTCAAAACCATGGCCGTTGTAAAGGAGTAGATCCTCCCTGACTGCTTCCACTCTTCTCATAAGGCTTTACAGTAGATGTTTGGGGCAGGGCTGCCCCTGAGCATCAGTGAGGTCATGCACTGATGTTGGTTGTTCCAGTTCATCCCAAAAGTGTTCAATGGGATTCAGGTCTGGGCTTTGTGCAGGCCAGTCAAGTTCTTCCACTACAGACTCAATAAACCATTTCTTTATGGATCTCGCTTTATGCCCAGGCACCGGTAGCACCAGCCATGTGTAAGTTACAACCTAGACTAGTTATATCATAAATGGACACTATTTACCCACTACAAAATATGAGCATTTCAGAATTAAATTTAGGTGAAGCATAACTCTTCGCATATGACGATGGCAGTTACACTTTACATTTACTAACTTCTTAGTAGATTTTCAATGTAAAAAATATACTTTTCTCCAGATTGTCATATTAATATTTATTTATTTCCCCTTAATAATTTTAGATGTAGTTCTTAAATATTATTATTTACATATTTAAATGTACTATTTATTATATTTACATATTTTTTGTATCACTTTTCAATGTAAAATGTATTTATTAATGCTGCCATTTAGGCCCTATGTGAGAGGTTTGAATATCAACCATTACAAGATAAACTGAAATGCACGGTTTTTCAACGCATCTGTTTACAAATATGAAGGCTACTTATTGGATCAATAAAGGTAAACATCATGTGATGTGACTAACCATTACGGAGACATACTATCTAAGTCTTGCGTTAAGAACTGTTGTTGCAACTAAATTAGTCACTGACTTAGTTACAAACTAAAAAGCAGTTACTGTGCTCGTAGTTTGAAGGTTATGTCCCAGTTTATCAGTTGGTGCAAACCAGGGCATTATGCACAAAGAGGGCTTGTTACATCCCTGACTTTTTTATATGTTTATCTGAGGACTAAGTAGTCTCCATGGCAGTATGCTTGATTTTATGCACCTGTTAGTAATGGGTGCATCTGAAATAGACAAACCTGTTAATAAGTACAATTTTTATTCACATACTTTTGGCAATGTAGTGTTTAACTGATATCAACAAGCCTCAGTGACCAAAAACGCAGTCGTTGATGCTTGCCAACATTAAAGTAGACCCAAGGTTCAGGCTGAGGTGAGCAGTTAGCGAAGAGGAGACTAGAGCCAGATAATTAATTAGTGATTTGAGAAGGTCGGAGCAGAGAGCACCACCTGCACAGCTACAGCCTCAGAGAGAGATCAGTTGCCCAGAATCAGTTTTTCTTTTCCTTTATTTATATTTCTTTATTACTCCCTCAACCCTTCTTAAATAAAGGCTGCTGTAGACCTCATTTTTTCTACTGTGTATATGTGAGATCCTCTGAAACTAATTAAGGAAGAGGAAAAAGAGGAAGAATATTGAATATAGTAGTTCACCAAGGTTGTTCTAATGAGACAGTCCCTGAGCTGAATGGTTGTCTAATATAAACCCTTAGCAGAGGGTCTGTATTGGATGTTTGTAAAAAGTTAGCAGGTACACTGCAGTTTGTGAGATCCATCTATTACTGTAACACCTTCCCTGAAGTTCACAGTGTTTCATCTATATCAACAGCAGACAGTGCAGGAAGAGGCAGCTTAATTACACAGCCTCAGTTCTTATATTCTTGTTTTTCTCAAGTGCAAGGTTATCTCTTTTCACATTGGTCTGCTTTTCACAGAGAGAAAGAGATGTGAGTTTGGTTTTTAAGTTATGTAATAATTGTTCAGCTTGTATCTCACATATAAAGGACATTTGCCAATACGGTCACTTATTATATACAGTCGCAAGGGAAAGTATGTGAACCCTTTGGAATTACCAGCATTTATGTATTAATTTGTCTTCAAATCTGGTTTGATCTTCATCTAAATTACAATAATGAACAAACACAATCTGTTTTTACTAATAACACAAATTATTGTATTGCTCTTGTACATATTGAATAAATCACTGTGTAGGTTTCACAGTGTAGGTTGGAAAAAGTATGTGAATCCCTAGGCAAATGACGTCAACGAGAGCTAATTAGAGTCAAGAGCTGGCAAACATGGTATCCATTTAATGAAATGAGATTGGATGAGCTACTTTGACTTAAAAGAACTCAGACAAGAAGCATCTTCTGACGTGGACCATGCTTCACAAAAAAGAGATCTCAGAAGACCTATGATCAAGAATTGTACAAGCAGCACTACTTATAATGTAAAAAGGACACTGCATATCAACATGAAAACATCATCCCACCGCTGGAGTACAGTGGAGGGAGCATCATGATTTGGGGCTACTTCAGTGTATGGACCACTTCCCATCATCAAAGGAAAAATGTATTCCAAAATGTATCAAAATATCCTATAGGATATAATGTCAGCGTGGCTGTGGGCCAGCAGAAGCTCAGTAGAAGGTGGGTGATGCAGCAGGACAATGACCCTAAACATCAGAGTAAATCCGCTACAGAATGGCTTCAAAAAAAGAAAATTCACCTTTTGGATTGGCCCAGTCAGAGCCCAGACCTTAACCCAATAGTGATGCTGTGGAATGACCTCAAAAGAGCCGTTTTCCACAGACATCCTTAGAATATGGCTGAGCTGAAGCAGTTCTGTTAGAAAGAATGGTCCAAAATTCCTTCTGAATGCTGTGCTGGTCTAATCAGCAGCTACTGGAAATGTTTTGTTGAGGTTATTGCTGCCAAACTAAGATTGACCAGTTATTAAATCCAAGGGTTTACTTACTTTTTCCACAGCACTGTGAATGTTTAATGGGATGTGCTCAGTATGTGCAAAGACATGAAAATTTTTTGCACGTTGTTAGCTTAAGCACATTGTGTTTGTCTATAATCGTGACCTTGATGAAGATGAGATCTTTGACCAATTAATGCAGAAAACCAGCAAATTCCAATAAAATAATACATGGAAATCTTTATATTGAATAGATGTTTTGTGAATACATTATTCACAACACCCAACATAATGCACAATGCTTTGTGATTTTGCTAACCATGCATTAACCAAATACCAAGAGTATCTAGCAGAGAGTAGTATTCTGAAGTTACTTGTTGTATTTCATATGGTTGCCGAATTTAATAAGCATTTAAATGTTTTAATATCTATTAAGGTCAGTACATTTTATGTAATGCTTTTAAACATACAAAAAAATAAACTGTGAATTCAGTGTCCTTATTTGATCTGTACTGTGTTAGTACCTCTATCTACAGCAAACTCAAAGATAGGATATGATACGAAAGTATTTTATTCCTATTATATATACAAGCTGGGAAAATTTGTTTTTTTATTAGCATGATATGGGGTAAAGAATTACAATTTATGATACCAGCTTTGAAAGGTTTTACTGTTGATTTAAAATATGACCCCATTCAAGTAGATAGGAGCTGCACTGGCATAACTGGAAATAGCCTCCCGGGAGCATTCTAACGATGACCGAGAGTGGACTGACTTGCTAGAAAGACTTTGCTTTAATTTGGTTTACAAATGTTTTTTATTTTTATATTAATATGAAAAAAATGGTTCCACTGCTTTTTTTTTTTTTTTTATAATAAATTATTCCAAACTACATATGACAACATTTTATATATAAAAAAAAATATACAGGGCAGCCAAAAGTTTGGAATAATTTACAGATTTTACTCTTATGGAAAGAAATTGGTACTTTCATTTACCAAAGTGGCATTCAACTGATCACAATGTATAGACAGGACATTAATAATGGGAAAAATTACTGTTACAATTTGAACATTTTAAACTACTTCAACATTTTAAACTAATTCATATTCATCCCCAAAGGGTAAATTGCACAATTATTGTAGTATGCAGGGAGAACAGTGGCTGGCCAGTAACTCTTTTTGTGTCTCTCACATTCACACACATACAAACAAACTCACACCACGGTTAAAGAGGGGAAATTGCAATATGTCGCTTTACAAACTCACCATCTATCTTCCCAGTGTGCACTGCATTGTATAACCATGCAAGTCAGATATTAAGCATTGCCTCATAACATTACTATGCAAAAGTCCTATTTCCCCCAATGATGGAGTCCCACTCCTCCTCCTCCTCTTCCTCCTCCCCTGTACTGTATCTCCCAGGCTTCCCCGATTACGGTTTCTATTCCTCACCAAGTGACCAACGGGGGCCCCCCTTCTCCTTTGCGGACTATGGATCCCTGGGCCCCCAGGCGGCTCAGCTGCTGCAAAGCGAGCATGCCACATCAGCCTGCAACTCCCCTCTCCAGCACCTGGCCAGCCCGGATCAGTATAAGAGCCCAGGTGTGTACCCGCCTCTCCTTCATTTAATGATTGATTTGATTCATGTGGTTGATTCATCACCCTGCCATTCATTAAAACCAAAGAGAGAGAGAGAGAGGGAAAGAGGGAATCGTGCATTTTGCTTGATGTGCGTTGCATGTTGATTTTTCCTATCTTTGATAAAAGCATTCTCATTTTGCCTGTGGAGAGTGTGTGTACGTGGTTGCTAATGTGTATGTACTGTTGAGATATCTGGGCATGCAGGATTCCACAGTGGTCAATTCCTGTGCAATTAACCACAAGATATGGCATATGCGTTTATGCCTGGCTGTGTAGCGCAAGTGCACATATCTTGTACAGCACATATCTAGACACGTATATGTATTACACGCCCATCTGCTCCATACCACTCACATGTCAGCCTGTTGCCATGTGATAAATGATATCCAGACATCCAAAGTCATATACATCCATATACACAAGTATAAAATGACAAGCCTTTTGATTTCAAGTTGATTGTATCTCTTAGTTTGTGTAGTTGGGCATACATTAGTGTCATGTATTGATGTTTCATATTTTGTAAATGCATCCTCTTTTGCAGACTTTGTGTTCTGTTTGCATCCTGTTTTGTGTGCATTTGTAAGATTTACATCAATGAAATGGAGTAGAGTGTGTAGCATGGCTGGAAAATTCTCATTTTGATAGCATATTTAGGGCCAACATATTTATTATCGCCACATTTATGGTCTATTTTGTAATGCTTCATGGTAGCGCACCACTGGACTTGTCACTCAGTCCTCTTAAAAACAGCAGAGTTCCACTTTATATTCAGTAGCCTGTTGACTGTATTCTTGAGATCTCTGTGTGTGTGTGTGTGTGTGTGTGTGTGTGTGTGTGTGTGTGTGTGTGTGTGTGTGTGTGTGTGTGTGTGTGTGTGTGTGTGTGTGTGTGTGTGTGTGTGTGTGTGTGTATATATATATATATATATATATGTATATATATATATATATATATTATTATTATGTATTTATTTATTTATTTTATTTCTTACTGTCTACAGACGGTTATACAATTTTTTCCTTGAAATATCAAAATGACTGACTCGGAAATGGAAGAATTGATCATCATAGTAGAGGTGTATTTGAGTAATTGTTTTGTGTGAATTGCATTTTTTTAATGTATTTTCTGAATAACAATAGAACCGGGGGAAAAAGAATCACGTCATTGACCCATATAAAATAATACTTACCTTTCCGCCAACCATGTGAGCAGCATACTTATATTGTCCCTGCTGCATCACATGCCTTTCCTTCTTAGGAGGGAGTGATCATTCTTTAAATGATTGCATGCTCCAAGATAGACACATCGCACATAATAGGGGATTTTGAAATAAATCCATAATAGTTGGTAATGTGTATGAATTAGTTTCCCAGCTGTATCGAGCTTCAGAAACAATTTCCTACTCAGTTAATGAGCACATCTATTGATGACTTCTGGAGATATACAAGACAGTGATTCAACATGTCTTATTAGCGATGGCCTATTTTGAATTCAGAAGGTGCGATGTGATGTTTAAGAGGCTTTTTTCTGTCCAGTACAAATATCTTAATATTCCTAAAACAGTCAAATAATTATACTTTAGAGTCAGAATTGTGTAAGATATAAATACTTTTTAATCAGAGAATATATCCTAGAATTTTCTTGCATCATTTTTATTTTTCTTTATTTTTTAAAGCTTGAAGCTAAAACATTATCTAGCGATATTTTTGATTAAAACATGAAGATATAATTTGCCAGTGGGGTAAGAAATTAAGTTAAATTTAACAAAGTAAATATACTTTAGAGTCAAAATTTTGTCGGAAATAAAGATTTTAAAGACTTTATATAGACTTTCAGTCAGAGAGTATAACTTGAAATATGTTTATTTTTCTTATCTGTTAAGAAATTGTTTTCTTTTTTGTTTTCTTTTGTTTTCTTTTCTTTTTTGTTTTGATTTGGTTTTTGGTTTGTTTTAAGCATAAATTGAATGCAGAAACATCAAAGCCATTACTAGGTAGTTTTTCTTGAAAAATGTGAACCACGTGTCTCTGTGGTGCCATGAAAATGCCATTTTTTTTTTTTTGAGCGACCCATATAGCTCTTTACAAAAACACGAACTCAAACAATTGCGTCAGTTTTGGAAGGGACTGTTTGTTTGTTCGATTAACGGCAGACGTTTTTGGATAGCTTTTTTGAAAGCAATGTTTATTTTTGTAATTCTGTTCGGTGGCGCAGAAATGAAACACTTCAGCTTTGATTCAAGATATCAAAGATAACAATTTTGCCTCTCAAGTGAATGTGTTGGTACGCTGACATTAACAAGTGAGAGCTCTGACTGGTGGAACCGCACATCTCTCCTGTTGTCTGCGTACTCATTTGTGTGAAAAGCTGATGAAATGTGCAAGCTCGCCTCATTTGTTTTACTCACTGTGGCATATTGCCCCCTATCTAACATATTTGTTCTCTTACATTAGCTCTCTGGGCTATATTCACACAGATTTCTTTTACCCTCCCAAGTTTTTTGGAGGCTGCTGTAGGCAGTAATAGATTTCCCCTTTAGTGGGTGCTGAACTGAAGGCCTTCGCATTTGGAGGAACTTGATTTAATGTTCACTTATTAATGGAAGTGTCATAGAGGGCCGTGCGTAGGAGAAAAATGAGCGTGGCACAGCAAGGGGCCTCAAAGTTTCTGAAAGCTTTCACTTAATTTAATTCATGCATTTGTTTTTATTTTCTTTAATTTGCTTCTCAACAGCAGTGAAATGGAGGGGTCATCTGCGGAAGACAGCAGCCATGGCTCAAGTGCTATGATATAATTAGTCTAATTGCAATTTCCCTTCCTAAAACCCCCTCCAGCCCCTCCTTGTTCTCTTTACCCATTTGTCAGTTTTTCCGCTCCTTAGATTTGTGTTTAAGTTCAGAGGTTCTGACTTAGGGAAACAAATCTTGCAGAGTGCAAATGGCGAGTGAATTGAGAATATTTATGGGCCATTCATATTTATTTGTGTTATGTCCTTATTATAATGATATTGCCCTTATGATATTTGGGTTATTTAGCTGTTTTTCTGTGCATATTTGGAGCCAAACAGCGCAGGTCACTCCAGATTAGCCAGTCTCTGCACCAGTTATAAAACATAAAGACACATCATGATTTTGTTCCTCACGTTTATGTTTTGTTTGTATTGCACATATGTTTGAGTTCTGGAGGAACTAAAAAATATTAGCCATCCTAGATAAACTTTTTATGGTAAATTTTCCACATGTTGTTAGAAGATGTCCGAGTCACGATAAGTTTTTTTTTTTAGTAGAATGTCTTTGATTGGCTTTTATTTGAATCACTTACATCACTTACATTGCCTGCTGTCTTTGAGTTTGCATGCCCATTGTCATGAAAAACCTGGAAATATCAGAAACAAATTCTATGATTATTTTCAGGCATGTAAAAGTTTTGAAAAGTAATGGAAAATTCCTGGAAATTTCTATAGTGAGTTTCTATTGTCTCTGTATATTGGTTTGCAGAAAATCCAGTAATCGTAAATGACTGGAAAAGTCATTCAAATTTGTTGTTCCAAAGGTGTGGGAACCCTTAATTTCGAACCCTGCTTGGGGTTCTCAAGGCTTCATCTTTAACGTTTTCTGCTTTATGCACAAAAATGTCACTTCATTGAAGGTAGAGCCATACCAGCAGTGGAGAGGAAACTCTATGATTCAGTCTTTAACACGTTTTACCCAAGACACCCTCAGCAATTTTCTGGTTACCATGTGGCTGCTAGGCCTGATAGTCCCCTGATGCTAACAGCCAGATAATCACTGCTGTATATTTAAGAAAAAATAATAATAATGTAGGAGAGGGAGAGACCTCTTTTTCAATGACAGGTGTTGATTAGATAGGGGGTGTTGAGGCAGAATCCCACGTGCAATTTTCAGAGAGGGACTGGAGAACTGGCAGTCAAATTTGAAGGAGGATGGGCGTACAGCACTTGATATTAGATTGGGGGAAAGGGAGTGTAAGGAAGCAGAGAGTGGGTGAGGTTATGGTAATGAAAGAGACCTGCAAGGAAGCGATTCATTCTCACTCACACTCTTAAACATCATAGAAAAAAAAATACTCCATCTCTATACAGCAGTCCAACTGTCTTTGCTTGCCGCACTTGAGACCTACTTGAGCTCTGTCTGTTTGCATGCATGCCATGTGAATGCCAGCTAGATGCATCTGACATGCATACAGTGACCCCACAATTTGAATGCTAAAGCCACGAATAAAATGCATGCATGTCTGTGTTATATAACAAAACATCAAACAAACTGGTATTTATTTTCAAGAAAGGTAGCACAAGCACACTTTGCACTTTCTGGTTGTCAAAAAGACAATTTGTTTAAAAGTAATTACAAAAATGACTATAAAGTTAGTCTAGTGTCATTTGTTTGCAGTTGTCACTTGGTTTGATATTTTGTATGTAATGCGATACAAGTGCATTTTTGATTGAGACTTAAGTGTCCAAATTTGTCTGAATTCTTATAGGGGCCACTTTAATCTGCATGAATGACAAAACAATGGTGCAAAACATAGCTGCAGTAGTCTTTAGCTTGCAGTAGTGCTAATTACTTTGCTTTGTGTCTTGTTCAAGTATGTGTGTGTATGTCTATACCCAGACCTGAATTTAGAATTTATTTTGATAACTTTTCATCACAAACGTTTTGTGTAGAATACATTCGGGCACTATTCTTTAAAATACACTAGGTAGTATAGACACACACACATATACATACTTCCTTTCAAAATATGACATTTTGTCCCCATAACACTGTTGATCTGTAGTACTTTGAATATGTACTGTGCAAGCTTGTTTTTAAGCTCAGCATTTAATACACAGCAGTGGTCCTAACTTGCAACCCTGCTCACGTAATTGTTGGCACAATCACTTCTCCGGCAGGCACCAACCCGCCCCGGCCTGGAGCCTTTCCTGGAGCCAGCAGCCCCGGGCCAGTGGCTGACCTGTATGGCCCCACCAGCCAGGACTCCGGAGTAGGAAACTACATTAGCGCTGCTAGTCCCCAGCCCGGCTCCGGCTTCGGACACAGCATTGCTGTAAGTACCCATTCCAACTCCATCACTATTACTACTGCATTTATCGTCCTGCCCATGTTAGTGCTTTTAGTCTATAGTTGCTGCTTTTGTAGTTTTACACAATGTCCGAAGCAGGCTTGATGCTATAAAAGCGATAAAATATGTCTGTGTTAATCAAAGTTTCTGTCATAACCAGTCGTGACCACAAGCGACACAGAATTTTGTTGATCACTTGATTTCAGTTTTTGTGGTATTGTACTTAGTGGCCCCGCCCACAGTGAAATCACATTGGTCAAAAAAACATCTCCACTGTTTTTAAAGGGGATAGTTCACCCAAAAATGTATATTCTCTCATCCTTTACTCACTTTAATGCCATCCCAGATTTGTATGACTTTCTTTCTTCTGCAGAACACAAACCTTTGAAGCTCCAAAAATGACATAAAGGCAGCATAAAATGTAACCATACGACTCCAGAGGTTTAATATATGTCTCCTGAAGCAAAGCAATCACAATCTCCACTTTCACTTTCAGAATGTGAAAGTGAAAGTGGAGATTTACAGCAGAAAAGGACTTAAATATTGATCTGTTTCTCACCCACACATATTATATTGCTTCTGAAGATATAGATTTAACCACTGGAGTCACATGGGTTACTTTTATGTTGCCTTTATATGATTTTTGGAGCTTGAAAGGTCTGGTCACCATTCACTAGCATTGTATGGACCTACAGAGCTGAAATATTCTTCTAAAAATGTTTGTTTGTGTTCTGCAGAAGAAAGATAGTCATTCACATCTGGGATGGCATGAAGGAGAGTAAATAATGAGAGAATTTAGATTCTATTCTATTTAGACAATAGATTTGATTAAAAACAGACTTCCTCACAGTAGTGTTTGATTTCAAGAATGTGTAAGGCTCTCATTGTGTTCATACAAATTACTTAAGGTTTACACATAATGTTTGTTTAGTTAGTTTAAAGTTGAAGTGAGTTATTTCTGTGCCACCAAACTTAATTTAAAGAATAAGCTGTGTTTTCAAACAGCTTTTACGAATACTCAACCCTGTGTGCCATTGATCATTTACAAATAGTCCCAACCCAAACTCACGGCATTGGTTGAGTCAATGAGCCTCACAAACAAACAGAGCAATTTTTATAGCTCTACGGGGTCATGCTTTTTACTGTTTTCAGGGAACTCAACGTACGAATGGCATACTTAAAGTTGTCTCTTCATATTACATATTTCATATTTTTGTATTTTAATATTGAAAAAGTTGCACACTTCAGCTTTAAAGGTACAGCGTTTAAGCTTGCTGCATTAGCTAATAAAAGATTTGAATATTTTTCAAGTTCCAAAATGAAAATACAAAACGTTTTCTAACAAAAGTAATTGGATGAAAAAAAGAAAAAAAAAACCAGTAATAAATATCTCTGATATAATAGGTTGCAATGGATCCAAAGGTGTAATATATGTGCATGTTTTACCAATACTAATTATCGGGAACAAAGCTATAAAAAATGTCTCTCGTTTGAAGCTAGAAAAATGTCAAATCATGGTCTCATTAGTGCGAAGCAGGTGCCCTGGCACATAGCTGAAGTTAGATAGCGTTGAGTTTTAGCATTGCTAACATTTCTGCATTCCCTACCAGCATTCCACTCTCTCTGTCAGCTTCAGGATAACAAACTGTGAACTTGTACCGGCTGTCAGCAGCAGTGTGATGTGTCAGTGTGCTTTTTGTTCATGTGCCAGCTCGGAGGACAGAAATCTCACAATTATTTCTTCTCTCATTTTCAAACCGGTATTTTGTTTCTCCCGCACAATGGCTTTTTTTTTTATCTTTTGAGCAGATGATAGGCATACCAGAGGCAGCCTTTGAAAAGTCCCCCACACAAAGTGCATTTGTAAATCAATAAGGCAATAATAAACTCTTGCATCATAAGAATATGTTGTCTTGGCCTTTGAAGCCATAGGCATTCATTATTCCTTCCATGCATTAGTTTTTAACCTTTAACGGAATGGAGAGATAGAACGTGAGTTGGGAGGAATACCAGAGCGAACAGAGGCCAGCTCATAGGGGGGTTGATGATGGAGGCCGCGGTAAATCACAGGCTGCCGAGAGAATTACCGGCTCCGGACGTTTTTTGAACGGCCGTCCAGCTGCTGGGGTAAAAATGAATAAGAGCTTTTGTATGTGAGGACACTGTTTATTGCCTACCCGCGCACTACTCTGATTCATTATATTTTGAATGCCCCTCTAATCTCTGTTTGTGAGGAAAACCAAATGAGTTTTTTTTTTCTTTTGTGCCCTACAGTTTGCAAAACAGACCAGGCACTCATTAAATCTAAACTGGATTTTCAGAACAACAATGTCACCTTGCACTTGACTTTCACATGTAATTTTTGTAACCTAAATAGAGTCAAATTTAGGTTGGTCCCAAACCCTCAGAACATCTCACTTGTGACTGACAATGTTCTAGAGGCAGAAAGCCTTTTTTTGCATGTGTGTTGCCTGACACAACTACTGCCTCACAAACTCAAATGCATTTCTTTGGAGAATTTTTTTTTTTTGGAGAATGTTCAATTTCTCCAGTGTTTGTAACTCAACCTGGCGCTGGTAAAGTTCACAGTTTTATTGCTCAGAGTGAGGTTTATCTGTGATTTCTGACAGAGCATTGTTCTCTCGCCATGTTTGCTTTTGAATTTTACTGCATGGACTGTGATTTCAGATGATTTCATTAATGATGTTATAGTTGGCATGAATGAAAATTATTATATGCAATTTCCTGATCTTTGTATAAAAAAAATGATATACAGTTGCCACAAAAGTATTTGGACACCTAAAATGTGTGAATGTCAAACCAGTAGCCTTTAGTTTAAGGAAATGTAGCACAAACACTTAAATATTTCACTTAAAATTTTGTCTAATGTATACATTATTATAGTAATATAAATACATGGCCAAGAAAAGTCAGTTTTTCTGGAAATATATTAAAAAAGAAAAGAAGCATTTGTTTCCAGATTCATTTTGTTTTAATATTTTGAATGCAATAACACAAACATTAGGGGTTATTAGTGGGTTCTTAATATAAAAAAGCCCTTAATAAAACTATATATTGTTATGTAATGCTTTAAACATGATAAAGGCCCTAAATACATTTTGGTTTAAAAAAAAAAAAAAAAAAAGCATGGTTCTTTTGAAGTTTACAAGAATTCTTCAAATTCCACAAAATAAATGCATGAAAATAAAATACAAATTTAGGGATCCAAACTCCTCACCTGAAACCATAGTCGGTTATTTTTGTGATTGTGAAGAGCAATGATTGATGTGTAAATTTGAGTGATAATTCTATGCGTTAAGGGTCATCACATGACTCGCGTAAGCGCTGCAGAACACACTGAAGTCTATGAAGTGATGTCACTTTACACCAAAGTGTTTTTCACACACACGTTTTTGCTTCACCAATAATGTCTTTGAGAGTACGAAGCAACAAGAAATATTTAAAAACTGTCCAAATTTGTGAAGAGACATTGAATAATGTATTTTAATGTAATGTTACCTTATTGTTTACTAATATCAGAGACTCCAGTTATTGAACTAATTTAAATTCACCAAGAAAACGCTTAGACCTGAACATAAAAGAGACCTTTTATTACTTTCTGCGATCAAAGCAACTGCAAGCTATTTTCTCTCTTCCAAATACACGTTTTCAATGTTTATTGTGCACACCTCCCACTTTTTTACGTGGCATATGTGTAAAATCACCCCTCTGTGACGCTTTCTGCAACTCTTGTCATGTGGAGGGCGATGACACCTCGACTCAACTCATGTGAAATGTGGGATAAAAGCTTGTTTTACAAAATTTAGAATTAAGTTATAAAGAACATAGTTCAAGCTCAAATTTATTGTTAAATACTTGCAAATAATATATTTGTATATATATATGTATATATATATATATATATAGCCAATATACAGTATATATGACACTGTCCTTGCCACAATGTTGTCTTTTACATTCACAATCGCGAGTAACATTATGAGTGCATAATACACATTCAAAATGACAAATTAGGTATTTGCATCCTTAGTTGGTTAGTATAACATTTCTAGCATAAAACAGTGGACAATTATATCATGTTTCACTACTTACTGTACATCTTACATGACACTATGTCAATGTAACTTTAAAATGTAACTTTGCTTAACCATTATGTAATCCCTGCAACAATTTGGTAATATCTGATTATTGGAGCAGGACTTCAAAATCAATCATTGCTCTTTTAAATGTTCACGTACCTTTTTCAATTTCTCTTATTTATTTGCGCTGAAAAATGTATTTTTGAATATGCTTTTTAATTAGACCAGTCTATGGTAATAATGTGGACTGATTTTTAAGTTTGATTTTATATATAAAAATATTCATTCATGCTAGCAACACATGCAATGATTGAAATATACTTACCAGTGGTGGACATATTAGCCATTTCACTCAGAATGCATACTGACACTCATACTAACTCTACACTTTTAGGGTCCTTTGATTGCGACAGCTTTTACAAATGGATACCATTGAAACCTAACAGGTGGTTGGTTGCCATCTCATTTGAGGTAGATATCCTATACCATTTATGACCTATTATTGATTTGTGCCTTTATAATCATGTATCTATTCTCTATACTCTCTTCCTCTTTCATCTGGCTATTCGTTTTTATTCCCTCTCATTTTGATCTCTGATAAGTTTAATTTGAATTTGTGTAGTGCTTTTATTTTTTCATCAACACCATAAGGCTTTTACAGGGTTTTCAAAAAAATCCCAGACAAGAGAATTTAAACTTTATACACAACAAAGTGGCTTTCAAAGTGAGTCATATCTCTCCTTTACAGATTAATTATATATTATTGATTTTACATTTAAAAGCCCTTTAAAAGCCTATAAAAGTGTTTCTCGTTTCGCACCATAAGTGTGGCGTCTACGCGTCTCCCCGTCACATTATTTCACTAGTTCCTCCTTTATTCTACGCCTGCCTGTCAGTCAGTCGACTGCTCCTTTCATGCATGATATCTGCAAGTGGGTCTTCACCAGAATGCACAGTTGCTTTCTTTTACTGCTAGAGTTCTATTGCAACAGCCCCGGCGTGTATCAACTGCATCCTTTATGAAGTGCTGTATTTGGATATTTTGCACAGGTGTTTCAGCTTTGATTAGTGTGCACCTGGAACAGAGCCCTTGAAGTCGAAACAAGACACTCTTTGCTGAGAATCTGTTGACTTAGGTACCATCTGAAGTAATTTATCAGGTTTTGGGGATAAAATGCGCTTTTTCGTAATCACTGCACTTGTAAAGCTAGGTCTTAAGGGCTTAAAGGTGATTTTGTGTTATGGATGTGCTGAGATCTCAGATATGGGTAAATCAGAGATGGCTTGATTATTTTTATGCAGTGTGTGTGTGTCTAAGTGGATGAAAATTCATTCCGTTAATAACCTCCTCTTGCTCTGAACACCTTTCCTTGTCCGCTGATGTCATTTAGGCTGTTGGATAATGTTAACAAATAGCAGACAACATAACCAAATACAGTGGCAAGAAAAAATATGTGAACTCTTTGGAATGACCTGCATTTATGTATAAATTTGTCTTAAAATATGGATTGATTTAAGTTACACACACACATCATTTTGTCTATACTTGTGACTTTGATGAAGATGAGATCACTTTTTATGACCAATAAATGCAGAAAACCAACTAATTCCTAAGGGTTCACATACTTTTTCTTTCCACTGTAGCAATTTTTTAGCAAACTTACATTCATGTCTGGCTCCATTCTGGTATGAAGCACCCACTTTTCACAGTCCAGTTAATAACCAATACACTTAGTCCCGCCCTACATTGAATATCCTGTTTCAATCAGAAATGTCACATTACAGAAGGAAAGCAGGTTGCAAGTTGGGGTTCACGTTGACTAATATATCAGGGATTCTACAGTCATGGAAGTCCTGGAAATATCAGGGAATTTTGAAATTGTGATTTCCAGACCTGAAAAAGTCATGGAAATTAATGAAAATGTAAAACGTCCTTGAAAATAATACTAGTAATTGGCTTGAAATAGCTCTTTGTGAGTGAAATCTCTCTAAAATATTTTTAATAATCCTTACCAGTATTACGAACAACATGGAAAGTCAAAGAAAAGTCATGTGAATGAATTTTGTCAAAAAGAGGGCAAACCCTGATAATGTCCCCAATCATTTTTTTCTTAGCATGACATAACAAGTGTGATTACCCCAGACTCTGTGGCTTTTTGGCACTTACCTTTGACCTGTAGTCTGTATAAGTGTTCTGTGCACTGCTGTGTTGCCCATAATCTTCCTAAAAAGCTTGTCGTTTTGTCCTTGAGGCAAAACAGATGATTGATATAATGAGTAGGTAGGATCGCTACGTCTGTACATCTGCGCACACTAAGCGACTGATTGAACTCATGGATTCTCCACACGCTTGATTGGAAGTACACATGATCAGCAGTCTGAGAAAGCAACAGCATCCGGGAGATTTTGAAGAAACCGCTTCTTAACCTGTCATTTTTAATGCATGCTGTTTTTGCATGCTTTAAACACTAACATATGTCATGTCGCTGTCTGAACCCCATGTAGATTAAATGTTTGAGTGGATAAATATTCCCATGTGTTCTGTATCTGAGCTTGTGCCTAAACAATTTCCTGTGTCAAAAGCTTAATGAAAAGATTCTGACAGTGGCCTGATTTAATAGTAAGCAATATAGCATTTCTACTTGAATTTAAATGCTGTTTTCTCCAAGAATTCATCTGGTCTGAATCGATGCAGTTTTTTTTATTGCTTTAACATTTAAACTAGTTTTACTTTGTGTGTAAATAAGTTTTAGTACATATACAAATACATTGCACATCCAAAGACAATATTTGTTTTTAAAGTCTAAAGTTCACCTAAAACAAGTTATTTGAATTAGACTTTCCTTCATACTTTGTAATTACTATTTTCCATTATTTGGAATAATAGTATGTAGTAAGTTATGAAAATGATTAAATATGCAAATTGAAGTATGGGAATAATGTAGTGACCGAATACAAATTTAAACAAATCAAAATGTCTTATATTTTCTTTTTTTATTTGCCTAGATTACAGTTCTGCAGTCTCTGGGCATTCATAGTTGATCCAAAATAAATGCATAATTAAATTAAATTAATACCTTTGGGAATGAAATTTATATGTAGACATAATTTATATTGTTCTACAAAAATATTTTAAGCATTTAAGCATAAGCCTTTAGAACAAAATCTTTTTTAAGGTCATGCAACACAAATTCAATGCCCAAACATTTGACTGATATTGTACATTACAGGGCTTAAGGTGAAAAATGTACAGATGTTCATCTAAGACATTATGGCACCAACAAGGCTCAGATGCAACACATTTTTACATACCCACCCTGCTTCATTTTGAGAAACTTCTCTGTTTGTTTCAGCAGAGCTTATCAGGAGGCCCAGGGAAGACTGGCCAGAGTTTCTAATTGGTTCTGTGTACAGGTAAAGACCATTCAACTTCAAGCACTACAGCGCAGAACCGCACTCTAAAGCTGAGATGGCACCACACGAAGATCAAATGAAACGTCAGAATCATCTCAGAACGAAAAAAAAAAAAAAACAGAAAAAAAAAATCTGCTGTACTATACTGACAACCTGGCTTTTGAATAATTTATCCTAGTGTAGCCCCTCAACTTGAATAGGATTTTAATATAATTTTTCCCTTTATTGTTTCTTTCTGTCATTAGAAGAGTGTGATCTTTAGTGATCTTTTATTGAGCACATGTTGAATCAACCATTGACATTTATTTGAGTTTTAAAGATTTTCTTCATTGTTCTTGAATGTTCTCTGATGAGAGCGACTATGTAAACATAAACTTTGTCTTTTTGTTTCTTTTTTTGTTTTTTGAGGTAGTAATATTCCAATAGCGTTTTCATGTCACAGCACTCGTCTATCACATTTCAAGGTTTTATTTCACACAAGCAAGAAAATGTATTGCATCGACTCCGCTTGAAAAGGGGACATTTTTAATTCAAGCCTATAAAACCGCAACGAGTGGGTAACTCAAAAAAATCTTAGTAGCTCTGTTATATGTTTATTGTGATGTCTTGTTAACCATGATTACCTATTTTGGGCAATAAGAGGACTACAATATTTTCACAGTCCTTTTTTATAAATGTCATTTTTGTTCTCGATAAAAAAAAAAAAAAAGAAAAAAGCTTTCCTTTTAATACTTTGTGAAATTAGATTTAAAAAGAAAATAATTCTGAAACTGTAAATATTCTGTTCACTGCATCGAACTGTTTCTGAAAGAGAACCATATTTTTGTGACGGTGTCATAGAGGTTGTATTGTGCGCAAGCCGAAATATGTCTATCGAGGCTCAGTACTGTAACTGAGGTCCATCTGTAGCACAAAAGCCGTGATTTACCCCAGAACAGACGAAAAAACCCATTCAAACACTGTTAGCTCGCTTTGTAAATACTGTTGGCTTTACAACCGTGCAGGTGTCATACCAGCATATGGATTTAGGTAGTAAGTTAAGATGTGCACAGCTTACAAAGAATATACTTTACAAGGTGAAAATAAATGACAAAATCATGACAAAATCCAAAGCACACATTTATTTTTGGTGTTTTTCGACAAGCCTGATTTTAAAAACCATGTCGAGACATTTCACGTTATTAATGTTTGGGTTTGTGTTTTAGTATTTCTTTCGAATAATGTGGGCTTTTTTTCCCGTAGAAGTGTCCATGTGTCGAGATTTTTACACAGAATGCCTGGATTCGGAACAACAAAGGCAATATTTCAAATTTTTGATATTGCTACAATTAGGAAAATAAATATTTTATAACATTTACCTCAGTCCTGTGAGAATTACTTTAAAAGAGATTACAAATTAATTTATTTTAGGCTAATACAGATATTAGAAAAAAAAAAAATATGAAAGCGTTGTTTTGAAATTCATTGCACTGTGAGAGAGAATTTATCATTTTCTATTTGCACATGTTAACTGACAGTCTCTACCATGGGTCATGTGAAGGAACGGTGTGGAAACCATTTGGTTTTGTTCCACACAGGATATAAAAACGGATGAATCTTAAGTCTTGCATTGATTTGAGGACTGTACTTTTGAATAATCTCTTTCCAGGGATTTTATTATAGAGGTAGTTTGCCAATATAAGAGATGACGGATGATTTTATTTGTAGCAATAGTTCATTTCCTCAGAAACACTGAAACTGATTGAAACCAGTGGCTGCTACACACATTTGTTGTACATGTGGGGGACTGGATTTGATGAGACACAAATGGCATTTAGAAATATGAATATTTACAAATATGAATTAACTGATGTATGCTGTTATTCAATCTTGCTGAATTTTATTTTTATTTAATGCTCTTTAGTTTTTCATTTCACTTATCTAACAGGTGAGGCAGAATGCTGGATTCTTGATAAAGTAATAAGTATAAAAAAGCAAGGAGAACTTTGTGCTAACTGTTTGAGCTGTTTTAAAAAGACAAACTTACAACAACAAACAAAAAAAAAAAAAAGAAAGAAAACAATCCCGAACACGTTTTGAATTTAATAGGGTTGGATTTTTATCAATATTTTTGTGGATGTTGATTATACTAAATATAACAATGACAATAATACAGATATTATGTACTGTATTTATCAATTGTTTATCTCTTCATTCCCTGTCACCTCATTCAGTAATCTTATGTTGATCATTGTATTTTAGTAATGTGTAAAAAAAAAAAAAAGAAAAAGAGGCATATGAATTTACCTTGTAAAAGAGTGCTGTCTTGATGCCAGTGTAGTGGTCTATACACTTCTTGGTTGGTATTTTTCTCATCTCCCCCTATCTCACTGTCCTTTTGTCTTTTTGCCCTTTCTCTCTATATCTCTGTCTCACTCTCTCTTTAGTGAATAGTTGTAGGTGTTATGTACTTAATGTTAAGATGTAGAGGTATTCATTAGCAATTGTAGGACCAGTAAGGATAGAAATTTCTCTTTATAATCATTTACAGTCAAAAGGCAAAAAAATGCTGAACGTTACTTTCATAGTAATTTTCCTTTATTTTTATTTTTCTTTTCTTTTTCTCTCCTTTTTGTTCCACTGTTTTGCTGGTCTCACATGGTTTCAACTAACCAAAGCTCTCACTGATGAAATCTGTAGGAGAAAAGAAATTGCTGTACGACAGAATTGTAATCAAGGCATTAATTGGATCTCCACCCTTGAATGTTTTAAAAGGGGTGTGCCATACTACCTTAAATGCTAAAGCTAGATATGCAAAACCGTTTTGTTTTCAATTCTTTTTTTAGGAGGGACGCTAGATATAAAATATGATGATTTTATTACATGAATGACAAATTCATATTTTTTTAGTAAGTTCTAATAAAGTAATTATGATGTAGCCAAATAATTATAGATACGGATAAAACTGTAATAGGTTTTGATATTTATACTTTCTAAACAAAAATATCCCAGTCGCCCATGGCGCTACTACTTTTACATTTGTCTGCTTAGAATAATACATAATTTAGTTTTTAGTCATCTGGAACACTAATACAATATGATTGTTTTTGTACTCTTTAATCGCATTTCCAGCTTTTCATTTGAATTCAGCAGCAGTAGATTCAGCTCTAGTACATTGTCTGCTCTGATGTCACACTCATTTACTTGACTTTAATGTAAATGTAGTGTCAAACCCACTCAGAACACACTGAATCCGTATTCCTGAATCACATCAGTTCTCAGGGATATCAAACGTGAGCCTATGTGCCACCTTCATAAGGGAGATTTTATTATTATCAGATCTGCAGTACAGTGCAGCACAACTTTTGATGAAAGATATGACTAATAACTAATGAAGTACATGTGAGCTACATTTCCAGGTGGTTAGTTGTACTTTAGGTGGATGTGTCTTTCTTGAAAAAGGTTAGTTGCATTTAGATACATAATGGCAGTTGAATTACTGCATCTTTTAGCTGGTAAACACTAGATCTGTTTCTCTCCCTAGAGTCAGATGATCCACAAATAAACACCTTGAGGCGAATATTTAACCTCAGATGAAGCACATGTTTCCTTCTGCTCTGGATCAAACAAGAGCTTGACTTTGGCTCTTGATTAAAATGAAGGCTGGCATCCAAGACTTTTCCATCCGTATCAGTTAGCTTATTTATTTTTGATTTCTCGTAATTTGATCTTGTAGCTTGGACTTTAAGGTAGCATGGCTCTGTTGCCACCATTTATTTTTTTCATGGACAGCAGTTTACAGCGGATGAATGTTACACATCTTGCTAGACTAGTTAAATCATTGGATAATTGTTAGTTTAAAAAGAAAAAGAAAAAAGAAAACGACCTGGAAGGTGTCGGGTGATTTCTGGAGTGTACTACCGTATCCATTTAAACTTGAATTTTGCGGCAAGTGCTAGGCAATGGCCAAAACGATCATCCAACTATTAAAGCAACAAAACGTTACACACAAACACACACACATATACTGTAATGTCTAATGTACAGTATACTTGTATGCATATACAAGATATATATGTAAAGTGTATATATATATCTATTTGTTAAATTGTTTAAACTTCCTCATGAACCATTTTAGGAGAACTGAACAAGAGCGTAAAGCTCCGTACGCTAGTCCACACTGTTTGTTATATCATTTGGTGTCACTTCGCTGTTTGTTGTGTAAGAGAAACCAATATAACTGGAGGCGTGTTAGTAATTTAGCTGCAAAATGTTGTTTTGAACTAAATTTGTTGGGTAAATCTTACGAGGAGGGATAGCTCAATGGGGATGGTCTTTTGTCTGACACTTCTTTTGGCAACTTGGTCTCCCGTGTTCTCCTGAGCCTTTTCGGCCTCGCTGATTGCCTTGCCCATTCCTAACACTTGCCCATTTTTTAACGTTAACGGACTTCTTACTGCGAGAACTTACTGAACGGACTGACGTCTGAAAGCATCTTTCAGGTCTTCTTGTATGGCTTGCTCAAGCCCTGTTGTAAAATAAACTAAAGTGGATGGGGGTCTCTCACATCTCAGATGTGGAAAGTATAATTTTATATTTGTATTTTCAAATAATTATGATAATATTAATAAAAAATGTTTGTGAAAGGTTTCCATCCTCTACTGTGGTCCAGAAATCAATGTTGTTTGTCTGGAAAGATAAAAAAAAAAAAAAATGAAATAAAATAAAATAAATAAAACAGTTTTGAACCATTTCACTCATGGTTTTTATTTTCATCTATTTTCAAGCAATTGATGTGTGATTCAAAAGAAATGAATATACCTGCAAAAGATTGTATGCCAGAACATGCACAATGATTAAAATGCACAAAGTTGAATACAGAGCCCAAAAGCTCTTGTGTAAGTTTGTTTTATTCTACTTCAAGTCTACACCTTTAGATTTAAGTTGATCTTTAGATCTACTTCAAAGCTACTTCATTGGAACAAACCTTAACAATGTGTTGACATCAACAAACACTCTAATAATTCGCACACAAGATTGCAAAATTGTTGCATATTTTTTATGCAGTACAAATGAGTGATGTAACATACTTGTTTATCCTATTCACAAAAGTTTTTTTCCTATTACCCTGAAACACATGGAAATTTATGTTTTATTTTTCATATATCAAAGAGAAAAGCCAACAAGTCAGGAGAAATCTAGACCAGGATTCATTGCTTTCACACTGAAATTTCATTAGATGCAACTGGCTGTCAAAAACATTAAGCTACACATAACACAGTATTTTCACGGGCACTTATTGAGTCTAAATAGATGCTCAACTTTCATAATTTAAGTAGTACACCCAAATGACCATAGTCATATCATACTGTTCATGTGTTACACTTGCTATAGTTTACTTCCACACTGTTTCTTCATCAAATAGCAGTGTCAAATGTAAATCAAGTCAATTATTGAAACTTCAGCACCACTTTCAGTAAGAAATAACATGGAATACTGATAATTCACTCTTGTTTATAATTCATTGTCACACAGCAAAGCAACATGATATAGTATGTATTTGTATGAATACAGTACTAATTTATCTTGTAATAAACAAAGAAATAGATAAATGAAATAATCATACAAATATAATTAATGAAAGTAAAATAAAAATGACTCTTACATACCTAGGGTCTCTAATGACCCTATACACTTTGGGTATTTAAACCATTATCGTGTGTGTGTGTGTGGGCATGTTTATGTGGTTTACGAGGACAATTTTTTTAGGTTACAAACTGGTAATTATAAGGCTATTATGCAATACATGTGGGTTATGATTACATTTCTAGTGTCCCCATAATTTAAATAGCTTCAAAAACATATTAAACAATGTTTTATTGAAAATGTAAAAATGCAGAACGTTTTTGTGAGGTTTAGGGGTTGTGTTAGGTTTAGGGGATAGAATATATAGTTTGTACAGTATAAAAATAATTATGTCTATGGAAAGTCCTCATAATGATAGGTAGACCAATATGTGTGTGTGCGTGTGTATTCGAGAGATTGAGGAATACTAAAGCGGTGTTGTCACAACTCCAAAAAATGAATGAGGTACAAGGGGTGGATGAGGTCCCGGGTCACTAAAGACCCAATATATGCATTTAAGGGTTGAAATCATGGTTAGGCTTTGGGTAAGGTACCCACATAAGAAACATTTTAAAAACGATCAATTGTACAATTTAAAATTGTAATAAAATCACTTGTTGGTTCATTTATTTTTCTCTTTCAGTAAGTCATACATTTAGTAAGAGCCAACTGGAACAATGTTTTCACGAGTTTGATCATCTCATACTACTATTATGACTAATCATGAAACCGGGTTAGTGGAGATTTGTTACAGGACAGTGCACAATGAAGTTTAATTTTCAATGTTTAATATTCATATATGTTACATCTTTTGAAATGAATAGATGGAAAAATAAATGACTATAAACACCAGCAACAGAGAAACCTTTTTTAGTCACTTGTGGAACACCAATGCAAAAAGGTACAACAAAAGACAACAGACTCATTTATTAATACAAATGGTGCATTCCAGCACACCACTGTTTTTGGTTCAAATAATAAATCATCTTGTCCCTGGAGGTAAGAATTCTTGAAGAGTCCTTGAAATCTCAATATTATATATATATATATTACTATATTCAAGAACCTTAGAAAAATTACGTTGATAAAAATCCACTGAAATGAGTGCTTAAAGCGCTTGTTCACCCAAAAATGAAAATTCTATCATCATTCACTCACCATCATGCAGTTCCAAAATTATATGACTTAATCTCTTTGGTTGAACACAAGAGAAGATATATTTGAGGAATGTTGAACCTGCTATTTTTGTTCTCCATACATTGGAAGTGATTCAATGACTGAAGTTGTCAGTCCCTAACATTCTGCCAGACATCACCTTTTGTGTTCCACGGAAAGAAAAAGAAAAATAATAATTTGGGTTTGGAAATATATGCGTAACGTTTGGTGTCCTAGGAGTCAAGAGGAGATGCAGGAGTAGGAACTTTAAATCCTTTAATTACAATAACTGGAGTGGAACAAACGCAGGAGTAACATCAAACATAACAATACGATTCAAACGTAACAATCCAAGGACTGACAACAGCTAAGCAAAACTAAAGGGTATATATACACTTGGGACTAAATTAGGGAATGACACATAGGTGGGGATAATGATGGAGTGATTAGGGCAGTGACTTCTGGGAAATGTAGTGAGGGAGAGAACTTCAAAATAAGAGTCCTTGAACGTGGAGCCAGACTATGACAATATGAGGGTGAGTAAATAATGACAGAACTTGCATTTTGGTGGGAACTATTCCTATAGCGTTGTTGTTTCAGTTACAATTATTAACAATGGTTGATTTGGACTGCTGTTTTCTGTTTAGTTTATTCATTTTGAATAATTTAAAGAGTGTGATTTAAAAACAAAAAAGAGAAGAACATTTAAAAATGTTGGAAAAACATGCTTTCAGAAATAGCACCCATTCATACATTTTTCTCAGGCTGGTACACAGAATCCAATCAGACAGTCCTATTGTTGCAAGGTACGTTTGTGCCTTCCCGAAGCCTAATCAAGAGGTGTTTCAACTGGGATGAAAATGCAATGTGTGCAGGCTGGCAGAAATTAATGTCATTTTTAATTTGAGTCCCTGTCCCATTTTCAAATGTGAAATTGCCTTGCTGAATGTAAGGTGTGACAGCTATTATAAATGTGTGGAAATCCATCTTCCACCATGCCTCTTCTCCCTCTCTCTCTCTAACTCTTGGATGAGCAAACACTCTTCATACAGTCACTACACTGTAGCTGTCCACCCACACACTTCACTGGAGCCCTTGGATAGTGTCATGACTCATTGTGTTCACTGTTTGCCAGGAGAGGAATACTGCGAGAAATCTCAGCATTCCTCTTATCAGGAGACCACTTAGACAGGAGAGCTGCTGCACTGCATTCTAACCTGTTCAATCTGAGGGAAAACCCTGTTATTCTGTCAAACAGATCCTCCTAAAGCATGTGTATTTCATAGTAAGGAAGGGAATCTCTTTATGGCGTATATGTACTTGTGAGTAGGTATTTGCCACTTCTAGTTGTGCCGTAAAGCAACTAGTGATTATCTGTGTGTGAAGTGCAAATTGCAGACATTGTATTTGTGAATTATAGTAGTTCATACAAATTTGAAAAGTCTGTCATCACTCGCCCTCATATTGTTCCCGTATTACTTTTTTTCTTCCATGGAACACAAAAGGAGATGGTACAGGCAGAATGACAGCCTCTGCCACCATTAACACCAAAAGATGCAATGACATGAAATGGTGACTGAGACCGACATATTGCCTAACATCATCGTTTGTGTTCCATGGAATAAAAAAAAGTTATACGGGTTTGAAAGACAGAATTTACTTAGTAAACTACCCCTTTTATTCCATCATTTTGAAGATATATGAAAAACATGTACACAAGTTGATCCACTCAATAAAAAAAAACAAATAAAAATTGTACATTGTGATGTCACAATGGGGTTAATTGTACCTGGAGACCTGTGTTGTGATGCCTAGCAACAAAGCACTGGTGTAGGTATCAGCTGACTTAAGTAAACCAATTAAATCATTTGAAAAATGACTCAGGCGCTATCTCCAGAGAACTCATTTGGAGAGTTCTCTGTTCTCTGGTGTATATTTAAGATAGAGCTGACCTACCTTAAAGTTCTGCCGGCGTGTTTGTACAGGCAGAAAAATATCACAGGCTCCCCTCCACTCTCTCCCAAAGCCTCGTTGAAGAGTTGTGTGAGTTACTAACTCAGATTTACACAAGGCTTTTATATACACAATATATTTTGAAAGAAAGAACTGTGAAATTTCAATGGCTTTCTTGAGCTTTTTTATTGCCACTTCTTTTACATTTATGTTCTTTGTGGATGCTTACTCACCCATGTGAATTGCAAGGAGGCAAAGTGACTAGAAAAACATATTACACAGCCCTTTGGTATACTTGATTGTAATTTGCTAATTGCAACATTCAGCTGTTTCATGAGATACTTGCCAAATACCACTATATGCTTATTGAATACTTATTTGTTATGAATGCTTAATAAATACACTTATTCAAATTTATTTTAAAAAATAGATTATTATAGTGAGATTATAAAGAGGGATTATGCCATTTAGTACAGCCATATTACTGTAATGTCTAGACTCACTTGCGTTGTCACTTTTCTTGTCACGTTGATGTCAAATATATGTTGAAGTCCTCAACAAAAACACTTTTCTGGTATTCATGCTCATTCACAGCATACTGTTTATAATATAATAAAGCCCGATGACAATTAAAGCATAAAGGATTTTATGTACATACACGTAAACTTAATGAGCACTTTATTAGGAACATCTGTACACCTACTTATTCATGCAATTGTTTAATCAGCCAATAGTGTGGCAGCAGTTCAATGCAGTTAATGTTCACATCAACTTTCAGAATGGGGAAAAATGTGATCTCAGTTATTTCGACTGTGGCATGATTGTTGTTGGTGCCAGACGGGCTGGTATTTCTGTAACTGTTGATCTCCTGGGATTTTCATGCACAACAGTCTCTAGAATTTACTCAGAATGGTGCCAAAAACAAAAAACATCCAGTGAGCAGCAGTTCTGCAGACGGAAACGCCTTGTTGATGAGAGAGGTCAATGGAGAATGGCCAGACTGATTCAAACTGACAAATTGATGGTAACTCAGAGCACCACTGAGAACAATTGTAGAGAGCAGAATAGCATCTCAGAGTGCACAACACGTCCAACCTTGAGGCGGATGGGCTACAACAGCAGAAGACCACGTTGGGCACTTTATTAGTGTTCCTGATAAAGTGCTCAGTGAGTGTAGGTTTATAATGTTGGCAACTCCTTTATAAATTCTTCATGTGTGTCCGCTTTACATTAAGATACATTTTCATAGATTGTATCTTATGCGTATTAAAGCATTTATAACGGGAGGTAAAATGGTAACACTAGTTAGCAGCTATTGCATGAAATTCACCCTTTTGTGTATGTTGTTATAACTGCGTATCAATGATTTATAATGCATTTGTAAATTACTTATTAGTTATTAATAAACCCCAATATAAACCCTTAAAATTGAAGTAATTTCTGCAACACTAGCGCACACCACTGAATGGAATTGCAAAAATAAACAATGTTTTCATAACAGCTTTCCATATACACCCACTTTTTGTAGTTGTTCAAACACGATAGTCCCGCCCCCAACTCACACAATTGGTTGAGTAACGTTGTTGGGGCAGGTCTTCAGAACAAACACAGGAAGTATTACAGAGCTACAGAAACGCAGTGTTTACAGTTTCTGAGAAAATTATCCTATGAATGTCTTACTCATTGTCCCTGCATATTAAGCTGGGACAGAAGAAAGTGACTATATTTTAACACTGAAAAAGTTGCATACTTCAGCTTTAACAAAGGAAACATTCATGTAAAGCTTTACCAATATTTTTGTATAATGACCACTAAACTGTATAATTGACCTTTGCAACCAATTTTCCATGCTAGTTTTTGTCTCTCGTATCACTCTGCGATACATCTCTTTCTTCTTAGCCATTTCAACTCAATAGTTTTTGTCCATTTATTTATTTATTTGGTAAGTAGTCTTGTAATAAAATGGCATATTGTACAGCCAGCTGGTCATCATCACAAAATAAATGTCAGTGTGATAAAAACTGTTAGTTCCAGTCCTCGAATCTGAATCTTAAACAAGAGTCGTTCCAAGAGTGCTGAGAAAAGATTCATTACAGCATTGTGACTCTTTACTGTTTGTATCGGTTTCTGTCAGTGTCAAAATAAATCTGTTTGTATAAGCGGTGTTCCAAGAGTGCTAACATTTAGAATAACAGCACAAGGAAACTCTGTCTGTATTCGCAATTTTTCAGACGGGCTGTCAGTCTGCACATCTCGCCAACATGCAACAGTAGATCCTGCTTTGGCTTGGTTTAGAACCACTCTGCAGCTGAATCCAAACCGAATTTCAAATCACTGCCAACCTAGTCGCCGGAGTGTAGTTGAAAGTATGGGCAAGCATGAACTCCAGTTTCTGGGTGAAATGTCCATAAAGTGCCGCCAAAAGTGAACTGTATTTTTAGTTGTAAATAAGGTTATTCAGTAAACAGGAAAGCATATTTTATTAACCCTACCTCAGAACCCAAATCACAACCCTAAACCTAACCGCCAGTGGAGTAGAAACGTAACCTCCAAATCACACTCGCCATCGTTTACGTGAACGTGATTACTTCCTGGTTCCCATGGGACCAGAACCCATTTCTCAGAGGTTCCTTGAGCAATATGGTATCAGTGTTCCAAGAGGGAAAGGTGACAATTGTGAATATTATGCAAAAATGTCTGATGGGGTTGATTTCAGGGTACATGATCTATCGGAAGCAACGTGTTGATTTCCCGTGTGATCATATTGCAATATTAGCTCTTGCTTGTGTGTTTCTGCTTGAATAATTTGCAGGATGATACTGTAGAGGACTGCAGGTCTGCTTTGTGTCTGGATTTATTTTGTGAAAATGACCAGCTGACTGTATATTAGTTAATCATATTTCACTTGTGGTTATGTTTTTTAGTCCTCTCTTGATGTAATTTCAATGCATGATCCAGTTGTAATTTACAGCAGCACCTCTAATTGCCACACAGGTGTGTAGTGCTTGATAAATGATCTTATTGCTGCTTCATTGGAAATGTGAATATTGGAATAGTGAAAAGTGGATCATTTTCACTAGAGTTTGTCCACCCACTCTGCACTCCTCACATCCTTAGTCCAAACTGAATTTTTTAGCAGATGACACTTTTTATAAGAGGCTTGTTGCTGGAAAAACATAATGGCATTTTCATCATTTCCTCCTCTCAGCTAAGCGATTGATGACCAAAAGAGCTTTGCGGCTTTTACGGAATGGATATTCTCAATCATGTGAGGTGTCACGAGTATAGCGCGAGGTTTCGGGTGTGATCGCACATTAACATCAAGTGTGATCACAGAGACAAGACCGTCCCGTTCTGAAATGAGCACAGACAGTTTTCAGGATTGGAAGCCTGTTCGGTTCAACCCCTTGTCTTTGCTGATGAGTATTTGACTTCTAACTGCAAGGGATCCCAATCATCTCCACTCCCCCAATACTCCAATCAGGGCATCATTAGCATCTGACACTACCTGTCATTAACAAAGCTCTCTAATTGGGAGCCAATCAGCCCTCTCAGGAGCCCTCTTCTGAATTATGTGTGTTTAACGCGGCAGCGTGCGATGAGCTCAGATTGCGGGCAAGGTGTGGTGTCAGAGGGTATAACGGCATGCTTACCCACATAGCGTACTTGCACTCAAGACAGATGGAGGGAAATTAAATCACTCCTGACACTTTTTTGTAGTTGCTCTGTCATATGCGTGCTCCGACTCTTAACGGCAGAGAGAGGACTGGTTATTCAAGGCATAATGCTTGTCACTTGAATCAGCTTGCCGTAGTGTCAGCAAAAAGCAATGTATATTTCTGCTGGTGCAATATCAAGTAACATGCTAAAAAATACAGTGATACACAGTATGGACTGTAATGATCTAATTAGTTTATAAACTAAAGAAAACTGCATAAATATCGCTACTTGCATAGATAACTGAGCTTTAAGTAATACGTCACCCAAAAAATTATATTTCATCATTTACTCACCCTTATGCCGTCTCAAACACTTTTACTTTCTTTCTTCTGCACAACACAAATATGGATAGAGATATGGAGTGTTTCTGTCCATAGAATAAAAGTCAATTGGGTCTAACACTTTCAAGCTCCAAATAGGACATTAACCTCATGAGACCCGAGCGTGACTGCTGTGTGCAGTTTCCCTTTTTTGATTTGTAACTAGTAGCACCAAATAAACAAGTAAATAATTCTTGAGCAAATAGTTTTCCTAAACATTTATGTCCACATCTGTGGACAGCGGGACTAAGTTGTGAAATTTTAAATAATACTGAGCTGTAGAAATGCAAATTGTTTATTATTATTCCATGAGTGTTGGTTATTCATGATTTTGAGACTTTATAGATATTTCATCAGATATTAGCATAAATATTTCTGATGTAAAGTAATGGCCAACATCAACCAATCACTGCCAATCATTTTTAAATAAAATTATACATTATAAATTCTATGTACTGATTATCATTATATTCCCATGTCTGCCAATCATGTTGAGTGGTCCAAACATCATCTGCAGCCTGAAACTGAACTTTTGGTCAGATTTTACAAGTGAATGCACTTAGCTGCATAGGAAAGATATAGGATGCTCTCTTGCTCCCTGTTTAGTGAATGACTTAACCTCCGGTGTTCTGTTTGTCTGCACTGGTCTCAGAACAGTTCGAAATGCACCTTATTTTCATCCTAACACCACATCAAGATTTTCAGATTTTGGATGAACCCATTGATTCTTAATGTGAAAATGCACAGTAAATACAGGAATGCATTTACTAATGCTAATGAATAGAACCGTATTGTGCAGTGATAGCAAAATAAAATATAACAACATTTATATTTTGCCAAAATACAATGCGGATGTGGTGTCGCACGAGGTTCTGGCAGCATAAATGTAATCCATACAACTCGAGTGGTTTTAATTCATGTCTACAGACGCAATACGGTCAGTTTGGGTGATAAATCTTGACACCTGCAGTCTCCAAGGCTGACTCCAAGGCATCTTGTTCCAAACCTGTATGACTTTCTTTCTTCTGTAGAATGCTAAAAGAGATATTTTGAAGAATGTTCTAGTCGCTGTTTTCCCAGCAATCACAGTGAATAGGGACTGGAGCCTTCAAGCTTAAAAAAAAAAAATGCAAATTGTCCATAAATGTATCATAAAAGTGCTCTATTTGATGTGCACTATTGTCTAGGTAATATGAAACTTGAATCCAATCTTTACATCCTTTTTGAAGCTTGAAAGCTTCAGCAAAAATTCATTGTAATTTCATGTAAAAGAGTGAATAATACATTCTTCAAAAGGTCTCCCTTTATGTTCCACAGAATCAAAAGGTCATAGAGGTTACAGTCAACACAAGGGTGAGTACAAGAAAACAGAATTAAGATTTTGGGGTGAACTATTCCTTTAACAAACTGTTTTGACCTCTTGCTTATTTAGTTTGCAATATCAATATTTGTCAATGTTTTTGGTTGATTACACAGTTTTTAGTCCCTTTCTATATTATGTTCTTCATCCCCAGCAGCTTACAGGCTTTAAGAGTTATTTTAAGACAAAAATATTATACAGTATTTTACTCTTCATATACCATTAATCAACATGCTCAGTTCCATAAAAGAACAATAATAAATAACCAAGCTTATTCATATCCTGCATATACTGTACAAGGAAGGACAGCCTCTCCTAACCTCTAATAAACCTTCCCAGATGGCCATATTCTAATCATTCTGTTATGGTTAAAGGTCTCTTTATGAGAAACAAATGAACATGAATTTAAAGTCATTCTCTGTCTGACTAATTCTGAAGCTATTTCGACTGAACGGAAATTGCAGTGCTTCCGGTAAGATGGGGGAGGGAGGGATGAGTTTGCTCAAAGGTAATTTTTTAATTTGTGTGGTTTCATTATGCTTAAAAAAAGCAATCTCTCTCCTGTGACTGTGTCAAATTGACTCTGTACGGCAAAATGCACTCATCTGCATAGCTGTCACAACGGCTCATATGATCTGGCACCCAATAACTTCACAATGTGCAGAATTACCGGTGTCACTTTTAATGTGACATAGCAATTTACATCACACACCGTAGGGACATGTGCACATTTCAAGCGGTTTGCATGGTTAATGGCTGGAACGTTATTTGCATTATAATTTGGTGAGTGTGAAGTGTAATCAAGCTACATTGACTCTCTGGGACTGCAGTGGCACGGTGGGCTCGCATGCAAATTTGCTGTGCGTGGCCAATCTGATGTGCCCCTGACTCGGGGTTAGTTTGCATATTCCACAGTTGGCATGTTAGACCCCACAAAGCCCTTCTACCCTCTATTCAGCTCTCATTTGCAGCATTGAAATAGAATGCTGATGTGCTGGCAAAATTCATTTGGGAGTTAAACATATTTAGATCTGCTTGATACACTAGAGAGGTTTTTAGGGTTTTTCTAGACTGTGATGATGTGGAAAGTAACTGACTGATGACTTGCGCACAAAAGTAACATTTAACTTAGTAACTTAGCATTTTAATAAAGAAAGTAGAGTTTAGATGCCATCAGATTTACAGAGCATCCCTTATTTAAAATAATGTATAGAGTCATTGGTATCCTTCAAAATGGGAACAATCGTAAAACTGGAAATGGCATCTCTAGGAATGGAAGCATTTATAATAAACTGATAAATAATGGCAGTTCTTACATTTAGTCAATGTACCATCTGATACTAACAAAAAGCACTTGAGCTGCTTACTACTTTGGTTTATTTAGGATTCTCTAAGGAGCCGTTCACACCAAATGCTTACTTGCGTTTAAAAAGCTAGACACAGCTCCACGAACAGAACAAAACTTAGGTGTCTCTGAAAACAAAAAACAGTGCAACTGTCAAATCTCTGTCTAGTGCATGTTTACATAGGAAAACAATTGAAAATGTAACATGTTTGGTGTAAACGCCCCTAAGGTGGTCTTTTAGTAGGAAATTTAACAACTAACTTTAGTTTTGACTGCCTTTGAAAGCTTGAATTCAGAATTCCCCTTTCAAACCCCCCATAATTTGGACACTGGGTGATTATCTTCTGCGATTATTAACTCAGTTGCAAGTCTCTCGATTGTGTTTCAGGTACAAAATATGTCAAAATGCATCAAAACATGCTAACAATGCTGAACCAAATCTGAACTACTTTGGAGAAAAAGGGGAGGGGGGCAATTAACACTTAATCGATACAATTTCAGAAGTTGAAACAAGAAAAACACAAAATCTGCAAAGTCTTCACAAGATGCCAAACAGAGCCATTACCCACCATTTATGGAGATCTAAAAATGTATCTGGAGTAAAGAATTCAGAAGCCATTAGTGATTCTTTGTAGTTGCATTTATAATAGGAAAGAGAACGCTTGCATGAATATGATTCTGTGGAGGATAGGTTCCATGATTGGACACGTTCTTGGCACAGTCAACAGCCATTGTCAATGTGCACACCATGTGTTTATTTCTATAATAAGATCAGAGTTAAATATTTGGTATTCCACTCGTATGGAACAGGTTGCCCAGTGTCACTGTTAATTAAAGGCAGTTTCTACTAATCCAGCAATGCTTCCTGAAGAGATTTCGGTTGTCCCTCAAGTAAATTATCTTGAGAACTGATAGTCCCTCTCCCCTTTCTCTCTCTCCTTTCTGTCTACCCACTTTTCCATCTACCACTCAGGGTATTAATCATGTTTGGCATTTGATTGCAAGTCTTCTGGAATTGCTGACACAAACTCACATCCTTTGTCATGAAGCTATTTCTCTCTAGAGATTTACCACATAATAAACTGGTCTCAAAGGAAAACCTTAAAGCTAATCATATGACACGCTGTGTATCTATCTTGCACTCTTTCATCTATCAAAGTCTCTATGTAAAAGTACCCGACATCATCATTAAAAATAGGGCAATCAATCTTTCACAATCAAAGGAATGGATGAATGTAATGCATTTTGTACCTGAGATTGTAGCTTTGTACTGGGAAACACTGAAAATCAAAATACATTTGCACTATACAGAAAGAGAGTCAAATATAGTCAATAAATGTTCCACCCGAGATGGATTTGGTAAAGTGGACTTGGAAATTAAAGGTGGTTTTATCCTAGAATGAGTGTTTTGGTGTATGTGTATGTGTATGTGTATGTATGTGTGTGTTTGTGTTTCTGTCTAAACAAGGTTTACTCAGACAAGGGTTGACACAGACAAGTTAATTGAGTTTGGAGAGGAGACCAGCGGCTGTATGCTTACAATAGCACTCTTAAGATGAACTGTTATAGGAAAGGAAACATGCCTGCCAGGGAACAGATATTTGGATAGACATAAACAGTTTATTTAGGAAGCCTCCACTTTACCCGAAGTGCATTATATTGACAACATTTACAACCCCAGTTCCAAAAAAGTTGGGACAGTATGAAAAATGCTAATAAAAACCAAAATTATATTCACCCTTTGCTATCTTGAAAGCAATACAACTACATATTATATGAAGTTTTACCTTGTGAATTTCATTGTTTTTTTAAAATGTACAGTAATTTCAAATCAGATGATTTCAACATGCTCAAAAGTTGAGACAGAGGAAATGTAATTACTTTTGAAATAACAAGGTGTTGTGAAACAGGAGATGTTAAAGATTAAGTTAAGATTTCACTGTGCAAAGCAGAAGCCATACATCAACACTGTCCAGAAGCACTGACGACTTCTCTGGGCTCAGTCTCATATTAGATGGAAAGCAGAACAGTGGAACCATGTGTTTTGGTCTAACGAATCCTTATATCAAATAGTTTTTAGAAATACAGCCGTCGTGTTCTCCGGGCCAAAGAGGAAATTGACCATCCAAGTTGTTATCAGCATCAGGTCCAAAAGCCAGTGTCAGTATGGGCCATGGGTGTGTCAGTGCCAATGGCATGGGTAACTCACACATTTGTGAGGGTACCATTAATGCAGACCAATGATATTTAATTTTGGAGCAACATATACTGCCATCCAGCACATTATTTCTAGGGACGGCTAAGCATTTTCCAGCAGGACAACACCAAACCACATACTGCCTGGTTTACAAGTGCATGGCTGCATAAGCACTGAGTGTGGGTCTGCCCTGCCTGCAGTCCTGACCAATTGAGAATGTGTGGTGCATTATGAAGACCCCATACAGTTGTGCAGCTGAAGGCCTACATAATGGATAAATGTTTGTGTTAAACCCGAATATCCATATAATCCCATGTGATTTGAGAGTGTTTTTAAAAAGCATCCTGTGTGCTTCAATGTAGGCAAGGGAATTATTAAGTTAACATTTGAGTTAACATTGTCAAAGTCACAAATTTGCTTATTTGATGAGTGACCTAGCTCAGAATCTTACAATATTTCATAATCCTACAACTTTCTGTGTATTTACAGTTTAAAATTACATTCTGAATCCTAGATTTTCAATATGGACTTTTAAACCCTCACTGTATATCTGGTACCTGCTGTTTATCACATGTCACATATTTGACTGACTATTATTTACACTAGGTCTGGCCTATAACAAGATTATATACATATTAATAATAGTGAATTTAGAAATTATAACTGAGGCTTTTTTCTTAAGGATACACATTTTTAAACCATCTATAATGTTTTCCAAATGTTTTTGTCTGATCATTGTTCTTCTACCATTCACACGTGATCCCCATGTGCAGCCACAACATGCAGCACTGTCATTAACTTCACCTGCTAGTCCCCGCGTCCCTTTAACCGCAACGCAGATGTCACTCTACGATGAGATGTGCCCCAAAGATTTTGCTGGATGCATAAAAACAAATTAACCTTCAGATATTTCTTCGATCCTGGGTACACTGCTGAGCTATCACTCCTTAAGTTCTCCCACCCTCCTTCATGTGACCAAATGTAATCTTTTGCATTTCATTTGCACGCACATTATTATTTATATCAGCCAGATTTACTGTGGGTGATGGCACAGATTGGATTCTGGTCAAGAGCTTTGGGCAGGTTGCAATGGGAGGGGAGATTGGGAAGCGGCTCAGGTAATTATAATAGAAATGAATGTGGGGCTTGGATGAGGCAGATGCCCGGCTGCAGGAAGGACATTATTAAATATGGAACCGCCGTGATCTGATCAGGGCCTGAGGATATTGACCGTCTCGGGATGAGATAACGGTAAAGAGGGCAGGGGAAATGACAAGCTGATGGATGTATTATTTGTGTAAAGGTCTGATCGACGAGGCAGGTGATTCATTTATGGAGGAGGCATCAGCACGTTCAAATGTGATCACCCCCCCCCCCCCCCTCCCTTTCCCAACATTCCAGTGGTACCCCTCTGTATCCCTGCCTTTTGCTCATAGCTCTGGAGAAGAGGCCACAGGTGAGCATTACGTTCCAGATAGCCTGCATTAATTTTATGAACAGAATATGAATGCGAAGCCACAGGGTTTGTGGAACTAACATCTTTTAAGGTCAGGGGTTTATCCTATCAGTTTGTTCTATGATCTGTTAATACATTTACTAATGGATTTGGGAGGAGACCTTTTGAAAAGAAAATTAGTATACTCAAATGTATTTCTGTGTCAATGTCAAGTTGAAACATTGGGGAGTACAGGAATTTAAAATGCTTTGCTGTGCATTATTTGCATTGGAAGATTTTCAAAATAAAAACAAAATCTGGAAAATATTTTAGAATTGGAACATTTTAATAAAGTTAAACAGCTATTTTTTATTTTTTTTTTTTTGCATGAAGGCAACATGAAAAAAAATCACATTTAAATAAAAATGTAATTGACACACATTAAATGATAAATAATGAAAATTCATATACAAAAATAAAAGTAAGTTTAAAAAAGATAATTATTAGTCTGAACATACTATGGCAATATTATTCAACATTCCAGCCATCAAGGTCGCAAGGAAATAAAATAATGCTCACTCCTTGCAGTTTTCCAGACTTTGTGAGATGGATGTAGCTTTTTTAATACATAATTGTAACCTCCTAAACGTGACTGATGTGTGCATTGTCCATTTTCTTTTTGATTTATAACTAGTAGTACCAAATAAACAAGCAAATATCTTTACTAAACATTAATGGCAACATATGTGGACAGCGGGACTAAGTTATGAAATTAAAGGTGCTATATGTAAGATTGTCAACAAGCATTTGAAATGTGTACTGCAGTCCAAATTCAAAATATTGGATAGTTGTCTGCCCTGCCCAAGACTCGAAGCTCATTTGGGTTGCCAAAATGTTGACATGCAAATTAGCCAACTCATTATCCAATTGATAGGATTTCTGGGATTTAAGCTGTCTCATCTTCCAAAGGCATCTCCAATATTTATCCTTGTTTTACTATGCCTCTAGTCGTGGTGGTTTTTAGATGGATGGCGAGGCTTTTTAGGTTGGGTGGAATCTGTTATCTCTAATCCAGATCGTTTGCTGGCTTCAATGGCTGCAGCATACAGTGTTGTTTGCCTGCAAACTTGTTCAAATCTGGCAACCCTGCGGTGTCTACGATTGGTGAGTGGGCAGTGGGCGAGATCACACAAGCCAAAACATAAACAGAAATTCCGGCTGGAATGGAAATTTCAAAGTAGAATATACTGGCTGAAGCATTGTTATTGGTGAAGCCAGTATTTCAACTTAGCATGTTTCCAAATTCTCTAATGACATATTATGGTTATTTTATGATTTAGTACAGAAAATATATTACACATAGCACCTTTAATAATAAAAAAAAAAAATTCAAATTGTTTACGTTTCCAGGATTGTTGGTTATTCATGATTTTTAGAGACGTTTCAGACAATACATCAGAAATTAGCATAATTATTATCTTTCTTATTACCATTGTTCAATGTCTCCCAAACATGGCAAGGCTTCCACACATCATCTGCAGCCTGAAAATAAATTGTTGATAGGAAGTTTGGATTGAATGTACTTTTAGCTGCATAGAGAGATAAAAGATGCTCCCTTGCTCCCTTAGCTCCCTGTTTAGTGAATGACAACCTTCAGTGAGTTGTCTGTCTGCACTAGTCTCAGAACAGTTAAAAATGCACCTTATTTTCAACATAACTCTATATAAAGCTCTGAAAGCAATATTTTTCAGCTTTTGGATGAACCCATTGATTCTCAATGTTATAATATAATGCACAGTAAATAACTGAATTTTAAGGAAAAAAATGCACATTAGTGTATGTTGTGTTTAGCAGTGTGGCGTTTTGCAATAAATTGCTAAAAATTTTAAAATGGCATATCAGATGAAACTAGATCTTCTCATCTTTTGACTCAAACAGGTTTCAAAGTAAAAACATAATTAGGTTTCTTACCAGCTACAGTTTTGTTGGCGTTTCTCCCAAAGACAAACTCTGCTGTGATCAGCGCCATGTTGATTTTGTCTCATGAATCCATGCGTCAAAAGTTTAATCCTTTACTAACAGCACAGAGTGCCCTGAACTGAGATCAGTCTATTTAAATAAATCTAAATTATGCATTGCATATAGCGAAGCCAAAATATAATGTCCACGCATGTGTTGCACGAGGTTAAGGCTTCAAAATATTTAACAAAACCAATGTAATAGTAATTCTTGCATTTCGATTCAAAGCTCACTATCATTTTTAGTTGAGCCACTGGCTCAGCTTACACTGAAGCATCTGGTACACTTTACCCCACACCTACCACAACTATGTCAATGTGGTATTTTTAGACCTTAATACATTTGCTTTGGCATACAACTAATTTGATTTGCCATGTTGAAATCCTACTTTGACATGCAAAAGACAAAAGCCTAAAAATCACATCACTACTGACACGGGTGTAGTTTCCTAGATTAAGGGCATGCATCTCTTACCCCTCTCTCCCCTACAGTAGACAGGGCTTTACAGATATGACATTTTTAAGGAGAGGGAGGGGGAATGGAATCAGGACATGGCACAGGCCAGATATGAACCTGTGTCCCTTCTATGAGCACCACTATGCAGTGTGTTTGAAGAATGTGCACTTACCACTAGGTCATGTCTCTGATCCAAACACATTTATGTGCTATTTGTTTCACTAAATATGATATCAAAATGAAGTAACTGGATTTTAACATTTCCAATTTGTTTCAATGTTAAATTTCCATTTTTAAAGCTGTTTTACAGCTCACATAAAAAAGAGTGTAGTGGGAGAAAAATGATTAAGATTCAAGCTGTAGGTGATTTGATGGCTCCATTATGGTCAGACTCATTATGGTTAAGAAAATGTCACTGGTGCAGAAATTACCGTTAAGATTTAGTGAAGTCAAACATGTTCTTCTTTTGAACAAATACTCTGGCAGTTGCTCTCCTGCAAGTCAAGCTAGAGCCCAACTTAAAAAGGAAAAATGTATTCCCAGCTCAGCGTAGTGTGTCAGGCAGACACAGGTCAAGCACTCATATTAATAAAACCCAAAGGGCTCTTGGCACCTCTCCTCCCCTACTCCACCTCAAGGCCAGAGCAGCCATGTTCGTGCAAGAGGGAGATCAGAATATCTTTGCTAAATCTGATCTTGTTAAAGGCCACATTAAATATTGATCAACCCTGAAGATACTCAATGAGCCTACTTCTACAGCCTGTCAGTTTGCAGGTGCCAGAGCCGCTATGAGTTATGATCAGATATGATGGGCCAATTTTGGATCCTGTATGGAAGTCTGAGGAGGTTAATTGCACTGAATATAAGAGTACAATTGCAACAATGAGTGAGTTTACACGCACTTTGAATGTCTGATTTCAGTCGGACTTAAGCAATACCTCTTTTTCCTTTAAGTGTCATGTAAGCACGTTAGTCTGACCAAAATCGATCTAACAGACCTAGATAATGCAGCAGCCTGTAAACCATTCACACCTGTGACACATTCAGGGTTGGGAAGTAATGAAATTCAAGTAACTTGAATCAAGTAATAAATAATACGTATTTAAAATACAAAATATAAGTAACTGTATTCCACTAAAGTTACAATTTAAATAATTGGTATTTAGAATACAGTTACATTCAAAAAGTATTTGGATTACTGAAGAGATTACTTTGTATTTAATTGTCATTTGTTTCATTTAATATTTAGTCCTTTCAGATAGAAAGCATTTATACATATAAATAATGCGATCCAAAGTGTATTTGAATAGCACTTGTATTGCTTGTACGAGCAGTGAAAGTGTACATTCATACGAGCAGACAGAGAGTTTGGAGCAGAAGAAATAGAAATAAGCCTTGTGTAAATTGTCAGCTTTATGCTAAGCTAACATGCTATTTCTAGCTATTTAACATGCACATGTTACCAGACACGATCATATTTTTTTATCAAGAAAATTTACGTTGGATCATAATTAATTTTTTCTAGTAAGACCTTTGATATTAATACAACAATTTTTGTATTTTTTCCCTCTAACAATATCTAAAAATCCTTAAAACAAGATCAATTTGATTTATCTTGTTTTAGAAACAACACTGCATACGTTTTTCAGATAATGTATTTTTAACATGTGTAATTTGTCTTACTGTACTGGAAGTTTTTATAGTCAAAACAAGTGAAAAAATCTACCAGTGCTGAAGAAGTAATCCAAATTATTTTGAATACATTACTGACCTAGGGTAATCTAACTAAATATGTTACAAATGATATTTTACAGCATGTATACTGTAATCTGTAGTGGAATACATTTCAAAAGTAACCCTCCCAACCCTGGGCACATTAATGTGCCTCTAATTACAATTCGTGTGTCCATTGACTAACCCTCCTACAGTATCTGTCTAACAGTAACATACATGTAAACACTGAACTTTGCAGTAGAAATAGATATCTTTCTTTAATTAAACAAATATAAAAAGCTTTTTCATGATCATACGAGGACTATTTTTATCATAAAATACAATAAAAGAGGGTAACAGATGCATACTATGGACAAGGTTAGCATGTTAACATTAGCACATTAATACTTGATGTAACCAAATTATACATTGTCTGCTGAATATATCTTACTTTAATTATCATCCAGTGATTATAGCAGCTTCTTTTACTGATCTCATGTGGATTCAATTTATAGAATGAGGCAGAAAACATTATTTTAATTGCATATGCAGCCTGAAGCAAATAACAGGTACAGATGAAGAACTGTTCAATACAGACGACAAACACACTGTATAAAAATACCAGCGATCACAAGGAAAATACATACAAACCACATATTTTCTAAATCGTCTATTTATTCATGAAATATCTCAGTCTAAACATTATTATTATGCTTTACACTGAGTTTATAAGGATATATATGAAGCAAATCAGAGCGTGTATATTTAGAACAATACAGTCTTTGGCAGTATGTAAGAAATGCACGTGGCTGTAAAGTTTTCCATGTTGTTGTGACTGTTGTGTGGGTATTGCTGTAGCTGACATTGCTCTACTACTACTAAAAGTTCAATTTGAAAACATCTACATCACTTTCTCAGCTAAAATCCTTTCTTCAGCGATTCAATTGCACACAGTGTCATGTACACTTGGCCAGAGAGGTGAAGAGTGTTGCACGACAATGCAAGAACCCACGGTAGTTCGATTATAATTACCCAATGAGCCCATGTAAATGTACTCATTGCATGTTATGAACTGGATACTGACCCTTACCTGCTGAAAACCAGCCTCAGATGGTTAGCTGATCTCCCAGCCTGGCCAAGCTAGTTATGTTGGTCTGTTTTGAAGGTTTTAAAGGCGTTTTGGTTCTCTTTTATCTGGTCAAGGTGGTAGACCAGTGAACCATCTTCAAACCAGCTAAAACCAAAAAACCAGCTGTTATTGTGATGGTTTGAGAGGGGGTTGAGGCACTTTTCTTCTACCAGCTTAGAAAAGTGCCTAAACCCCCTCTCAAACTTAGTGATCAGTAAACCAGCTTAAACCAGCAAACCAGCTGTTTTGTTTTCATTGTTTCAGGGTGATTTTAGGCACTTCTCAGTTGTTCAGGCTGGGAGATCTGCTGGCCCACCAGCTAAACCAGCTATACATCAGCTTGGCCTGCCAGGGAGAACATCTAAACACCAGCTTGGAGATCAGCTATACCAGCAGAACAATTTTAACACAAGCTTGAACAGGCTGGGAGGCCAAAAATATGACCTAAAACCAGCTAAGACCAGCAAACCAGCTGTTATATTTTGATGGTTTTAGTGGAGGGTTAGGCACTTTTCTGCTAGTCAGGCTGGGAGACCAGTAGACAAGCTTAAAATAGTAAACCAGCTGTTATGCCTTGATGGATTTAGAGGAGTTTTAGGCACTTTTCAGCTGGTCAGGCTGGGAGTCCAGCTAAACACCAGCTGGGTCAGGCTGGGAGATCCATAGACCAGCTTAAACTAGCAAACCAACTGTTATGTTATGATTTTAGGGAGGGTTTAGGTACTTTTAGCTGGTTAGGCTGGCAGACCAGCTAAACACTAGCTTGAAAAGGCTGGGAGATCAGTAGACCAGCTTAAACATAACAGCTATCAAACCAGCTGTTATGTTTAGATGGCTTTAGAGGGGCTATAGGCACTTTTAAGCTGGTCAGGCTGGGTGACCTTCTGGCCAACCAGCTATGCATCAGCTTGGCCAGCCAGAGAGACCAGCTAAACACCACATTGGCCAAGTTAGGAGATCAATAGACCAGCATAAACAGAAAACGATTATGTTATGTTTTTATGGTTTTAAAGGGATTATGGCACTTTTCAGCTGGTCAGGCTGGGAGACCTGCTAGATTTGCTAATCCATTAGGAGTGGTGGTGGTGTAGTGTTCTAAACCACATAACGAGTAAACTGGTAATCAGAAGGTCGCTGGTTCGATCCCCACAGCCACCACCATTGTGTACTTGAGCAAGGCACTTAACTCCAGGTTGCTCCGGGAGATTGTCCCTGTAATAAGGGCTCTGTAAGTCGCTTTGGATAAAAGCATCTGCCAAATGCATAAATGTAAATGTAAATTAAAACACCTGCTTTTACCAGCATCCATGTATACCAACATGACCTGCTTGCTGACCAGCTAAACAGGCTAATCACTTGCTTGACTGTACTACAAGACCAGCTAGACCAGCAGAACAGCTTTTATTTTCCAGCTGGTTTTCTGGGCCAGTTCATAAATTACATGTGCATTAAGGAATTGAAGTTTCATAAGCTTGGTAGGAAGCAGTCTTCAGATATTCTTGGCTCTAAATCATTCCTCCCACTCTCAGTCTAGCCCAATAAGTGGCTGGGTTCACATAAAAACTCCTTAAAAGATCTATTGCTCAAAGATAAGTTCTCCTTCAGACGAAAAAAGTGAGAATGGAACTCACTTCCTCTTATAACAATATGTTGCACTGATTTTCTTGGCTGTAATATACAATTAAAGCAAAATATATGAATCCAGCTACCCACATATCTATATATATGGAATTTGTCCCTTATAGGTTTACAGAATTAGCTCCTCATCAGGCTAATGGGAGTCTGGGCCCCTCAAGCTCCTCCAAATCGCAATCAGAATGAGATTAACACCACCCTTTAGCTTCTCTATTGAAGAAAACAATTCTCTCAAGTGAGCCCAAAATTAGTTTATGTACAGTGTGCAAAAGAGAGTACATTTCTTGCTGTCTCAGTTCGCTAAGCATGTCTGTAATGGAACAAGTTCCACACCTGGTGATAAACACTCTGGCACACAAGACACTAAGATAAGTACAAGGAGAGTTAGTAACAAAATGGAAAAAGGTTCTCTAAAAATACCTGAAAAGTCCTCATCAAGTTGCAGCTGTTAGTGAGTTCGCCGTGAAGCTGCACATTTTGCCAGACTCATTTATCACAGTCAGAGCTGAGGAGGTGACCGGAGGCCATGTTGTCTATTGTAGTAGCAAACACACACTCGTTTCACACCCTCATCTATTTGTCCTTCTATGCAAAAAATGAGGGGCTAAAGTACAAGAATGTGTTAAATGGCAGAGCGCTGGAGGTATGTTGTCTGGTAATGTGCGGCAACATATCCAGCCATGTCAGGTCAATATATTTTGTCATATCTTGTAATTAATAGCTGGAGCATTGAAGATGATGATCTCTTACAGCTACTGAGTAAGTAGCTTAAAAGTAAACTTAAAAGAAATGATAACCAATAGCAGGACATAAAATATATGTACATTCATTTTTTTATATTTTTTTTTATTAAAAAAAATCAGAACTACCCACTTGCGAGTTTGCAAGAGCTAAACTTAGTTAAAAGACTTTGGAACCATGACAGTGCAATATCATGCCCTTACTCAATTTAGTAAAACAAAAAAATGCAACCGCCCACACTGAAGCCCATATTCCTTTATATATAAGCATTTTGTTTTTTGTAATGAGTGTATATGTGGTATCAAAACTGCAAACAAAAAGCCCTTAAGCTTTTCATCTTTTTTCACACACAAATGTTCCTATTCATCACTCTTCTGCTGTGCCCGTTCTATCAGGTGGGACACATGTCATTTATCATTTCCATGGCAACTGTCTTTCCACTGGACAGATTTGCAATCAGCAACCCATCAGACCTTCAACGTGCCTCGGCCTCTTTTGTCCCTGTCCGCTAGCCATCATAGCACGATAAGATTATCAGAGACAACCTCAACTCAGCACCAGTGCTGCAGAGAAAGGAGGAGGCGGTAACTCTTTTATTCATTTCTCTTTCATACTTTATCCGTTCTGCCCACGACAAGCCTTTTCCTGTCTTCCTTTGCCCTCCCTGTACTGACTGAAGCGGCTGAACATGTGATATGTCAAGACAGGGCCGGCTCTTTGACTGCCGACAGTGTCAGCCAAATACAAAGGCCTTCCTGCATTATCTGACAATAAATCTGGAAGATTTAAGGCTTGGCATCAACAACACTTAAAGGAGAATTATAACAAAGCAAGAGAGAGACGTGAAAAATGGAAAAACACGCCAAGCCAATCTGTACAGAGATCTCGGCATCAAAAAGTGTTTAAAGGGAAATCTTGTAGATCTGTTTTTACAATGTTAGCATTGATTTAAGTCCATCAAATACTTGTTGAAAGGTCTAGAGATCATTATCAGCATAATTCTTGATTTTCACCTCTGACCTTACTTTTAAAGATATAAAATGACTTAACGATTGCCAAATCTTTGATATTGTAAGGCACTTACAATGGAAGTGAATGTCACAAAATGTAAACAATATGTGTTTCAACATGATTTTAGTGCACTGTAATAATGAAATGTTGAGTGAACTTAAAAAGACAACCAGCCGCAAAGCATATTTGAGTTTACTCAAATTCAGGCAAATTAGTTGAACCAACTTCACAATTCAAGTTGGATTATAAATTCCATGAACTCAATACAATAAATTCAGCAAACTCAAAAATATAAATTATTATCAAATTCAATAAACTTTTATTACAGCTGTTCATATTCTTGAAAATAATGTTACAATATATACTTTATTAAGATTATGTGTCAGGCTCTCACAGAGATGCCAAGTAGTTAGTCCAACTTAAAGGGTGGTGTATGTATCAAGTGCCTCAGTGTTTGCTTTGATTAAGTTATTTAGTTGACTTGAAGCTAGATGAAAGACTAATCACCCTGATGGTGACTTTAAACAAAACAACTTTTCACCATATAACATAATTAAAAACACAGATAGAGAACATTTAATAATTCAAAACAGATTATTTACAAATTATTTACATGTCCTCCTAAATTAGCATGCTTTGGCCAAACACGCTTAAATAAATCCAAGCGCAAGGGATTGTGGGTATTGCTCTCAGCCACAATGCTTCTCCAGTGGGCATGCTCAGTAGATGCAACAAAATGAAGTTCATAATGGCTTAGCCTTACAAGGTTCAGACAGATTTTGATACATGAATTGTCAACTCCTTTCCATGACTTTAACATATATTTATGACTACTGGATAACATCCTTAAAGATGTGAGTAAAAAAAAAAACATTTTTAATTCCCTGAAATTTCCAGATTTTCCTGAAAAAAAAAAAAAGAGTCAACTATGGTAATGTAAATGTATGATAATATACAATCCAACATCCTGATGAAAATATTACTTATCAATATTTACGTATCATAAATACATTATACTGTATATTAAAAAGGATAAATATTTTCCTTTTAATTAAACTGAGCACGCTCAAAAGTCTGTAAGTTCTACCTTCACCACCAATCTTGACATTGTATGTGCTCACTGTTTAAAAATTTACAGTAAGTTGTTCTGACTTAAATGGCATAAAAGTTTACAACATTATTCATAACATCAATATTATGCTACAAATGCTGTTGATTAAGCTTAACTTATTGAACCCAGAATATTCCTTTAAATTTGTATATCTCCTAAAAGTTTTTAGGACTTTCAGTTTGTTCATTCGCATAAAGATAACCTCAAAGGAAATTTCACACTGTCAAACAAATGATGTTAAGAGATTTTTTATGTCCTAAGCATTGAAACTTGCCAATGTTTATTTACTATTTATTGTTGAGAATTTTCATTCCAGCATTGAGGTTTGGTGATATTCCAGGTGCTTCGTGCCATGTGCAAATTGAACACTGAAGCACTGAGAATATATCCTTGCAAATATTTTTTCTTTTAGAAATTGGTGCATTTTTCGAATCAATTCCATGGCAATGCCAGGAACAAAAGGAGAAGCACTTCCACTGAAATTCTTGAGCACTCCAGAGGAAAGTATGTCTCTGCCATCATCCAATCTCCCACTGTCCTTGAAGGATTGATCAGAAGTGCTGAACTGTGGAGGAGAAAGAGATGAAGAGGACGGATGAACGAGCGGAAGAGAATAGATCCAGGCGAGGATGCATTATTTATTTAAAGCCATAATTAATACGAGGGGCTTCATCACCATCCTCCACTACGGACTGGTTTCATTTTTAATGTTATTCATGGGGGATGAAAGAGAAAATTTCAAATCTCCTTGCCTTATTACTGCAGCAAAAAAGTGTCACATTACTTAGGGGGGTGATTACACAGCTGCCCAACTGTATATGCGAATACTGTATTTGCAAACACTCTCGAGTTCTGAGAGCTGGACCGTAATCGCCTCTTCTGTCAGAGGGAGACAAGTGACGGAGTCAAATTACTCCCTCAAGGTTATTTCCCCTCTTCCTCTTTAGATATGCAAACTTTTCACATGAGCACTCAGGTCTCATGGATGGAGGAAATGGAGAAGAGAGGTTAAAAAAAAAAAAAAAAAAGCGAGATGCCACAGGCCCATCAGAAAATAAATAGTATTTTAGCGTATTCGCTAGTTTAGCCCCAAACAATCTCATCTGCAGTGGAGGGAGACAGTGAGACGATATTAAAGATTCTCATTATGAAGCTCTCCGAGTGTCTTCTGTCAATCCTCCACCCCAGACAGCACAAGAATCACTCCTGACAAACATTAATATAGAATGAACATTGAAGGATGCATTCCCCGAAGATTGGGTTAGTAGATCCTGCTATTGACACCTCCGTGTGGGGGCAAAATGTTGCAGAGATTCCGGGATGGGGGTTGTGATTTTGCCGTTATCGCTTTTGTCTTGGATCAGGCAGCCGTCAGAGAAAACAATGCCTAGAAAAATGGCCTTTACCGCATACATTGAGGTCTTTTAACCATTCCCCTGGGCAATGAGAGTGCCATAGAAAGATGTCCTCCACATTCATACTTGAGTAGGCTAATAGTCAAGACACTGAATACAAATCATCATTAAGGATGGGTAGAACTTTTCAGGGACAGAAGCCATGTCGTTCTCCTTGGCGGGTGTAGTAATTGGCACTGTTCCAAATGGTGTAGCCCCTGGTGTTTGTCTATTTTTAACTGTAAGTTTAGCACGAAAGTAGGGTTTATTGATATTCAATAAGTCACGCTGGAAGTTACATGAGAAAATGGAAACTGAGAAGACCTGTCTCTCTCTCCTCTACAACTTTAAGTAACATTACAACAGGGACATGTGAATGTAGCATCCTTCGGACAGATTGTACAGATAATAACTTTCTCAAAACGGCATATGGCTTAGTTTAAAATTAAAATGTGCAGTTGTTTCTAGACTTGCACCGACATATCGTTAAATTTGTTTAAAAGTTTTGAAATGAATTATCAGTGATTTGAAACAATGTACAGTAGCTATTGGTATCTGCAGATGTTGTTCTAAATAATCGGATATCGGCACACATTTTGTATCGGTCCATGCCTTGTTGTTACATTCAGGGATATTTCTACCCAATCAGACTCTTGCACATTACTTTCATTGGTAAAGTCAACGTTGTCAGGTTCTTGCAATAACAGTTCTTCCTTTGTTGTCTTGAATAAAACCAGATCGTTTCGATTTTCCGATAAGGTATGCTTTTTAGGTTAACTGAGATTGAGGTTGAGAGCACAATACACCCTGTATTTTTCCAAAGCTACGGAGGTACGTTCAAGAGCATAAACAACTGTTTCTGCAAATAATGCCAGAGAGGACATTCTTGATATATGGTACCTGTATGTTGAAGCACACAAGAGCTGTTTCGCAGGCTGGATTTCACCTTGTTTATTTTTAGTAAACCATGGGCTAATGACAGCAGGTGCTCTCTTACTTCTGCTTATGGTATCAATATAAATGAGAGATAATTACTTTTGTTACAATGAAATTAGACTCAGCAAAACAACATAATGGCGATTTGTTATGCTCTGGTGAGCAATTACAAACCAATCATAATTAACTGCTCCGGTTGCAAGAGTGAGTCTCTTTGTTCAACAAATACTATTTGATTCCCTAAACTAAATGACCACACCAAAATTTTATGAAACTCTGGAAATGATATTGAATGAATAAAGGATCCAGGCTGAATGATATTGACTGGTCTCACACATTCTAATGAGTGAGAGAGTGTGTGAGAGGGTGTGTATGCAGGGGGGAGGATGCTGGGATGGGTTAAAAAAAAAAGTGCTTGTGGTGTCAATGGGCCCATTTACACTTTGTCACTTCATATGTCATGATTGATCCAGTTTGGTATGCGCATTAAATTTGTTTGGCACAATAGGTATAAATGTGATCTACTATTACTATGCTAACTGCAGAGTTCACATTATTTATGCTTATGCTGGCAGCAAAATGTAGCTGTTTTGAGAGAGTTTATGATGAACAATTTCTACTCCCCATCCTGCAATATGTGTTTAAAGGAATATTCCTAGTTCAATTCAAGTAAAGCTTAATTGACAGCATTTCTGGCATAACGTTGATTACCGCAACTTCCTTTTCTTTAAAACAAGCAAAAATCTGGGTTACAATGAGAGACATAAATGGGGCCAATCTGTAAAATACTCACTGTTTTAAAGTTATTCTCAAGACATACACAATATATGATTTGATAATATCGCTTACTAGCCTTTTCTGTTTAAAATTATATAAATTTTTACAACTTTGTTGCCCTGATGATGTAACAACATTTCTATCGAGAATACACGCAGCTTGAGTGAAGTTTAAGATGCCATTTATTTGATAAATGTAAAACAGAAAGCAATGTCTCTCTCTTTGGTGTAGGCCCCGTCCGGCGGTCCGAGGGAGTTGTGCCCGGAACCGTCATGTCCTGCCAGAGATAGGAGGCAAGGGCGAGGAGCCTACACCCGTGCGGGACAGGGCTCAACTGGTGGTGGTGGGGTGGTGGAGGTTGCCTGTGTTTAGCACACTGAAACAGCAATGTGATAGATTGTGAGCAGACTTATAAAGCAATGGCTTACATGCGATTGGCTAGGAATTACCCAGCTAATGATGTGATGTACAGCTGCTAGTCTTCCCGCTAGAACTACGCTGCACTTCCATATACAGTAAAACTCTAAAAACAATGAGCTTGAACAACCGTACAGCTCAAATAATGCAAAGGTTTTAATAGAAAAATGTGCTTTCATAAAATAATAAACTTCACATTTCTGCTTTAAAACCCATCCAAAAATCAAGCACCACACTGTAACCTCGATTTTTGGAGGAGGGACAAGTTGACATTTTTTTGGTGAAAATCAGCAATATGCCACAAATGCTGTTGAATGAACTTGTATTGAAGTGACCAAGTGTAAACACAGAAGTCCTCTCAGAACTTAGAGCGATTGCTAAATCCCTCAAACACAGGTTCTCTCAAAAGTCTCAAGCAGCAATGTTCTATTTTTTTATTTATTTTTTTTGGATCAAAATGTGTCACCTGCTTAAGTCTCCCATTAGAGCTGTTCCTGTCTTTGAAGGATTAAAAAAAAGAAGATAAGAAGAAAAGAAATGTCTTGAACAGCTCCTGTCAGCGAGAATAAAGTGCATGTGTGGCATTGGTTGATGACACCACGCTTGGCAGAAGCCTGTTGACTTCGTTTTCCATTTATCCCTTCACACCTCTTGCCCCTCCAAAGCTTTGCTCAGACTTCATAGCCCGAGGACATGGAATCATATAAGAGGGTTCGCCTGTGGCACTGTCTCTGATCTTAGATCAGTCTGGGCTCACCTGCACCTTTGGGGTAGGGTATAGTAGAACTTACAAACCCTGATGGGGTATATAATATAAATAACAGAAGACCATTTATGTAGTATCAATACTGTATATTATATAAGTATGTTATCAGTTACAGTTAGAACAAAATAAGGGTCTGAATGCCAAGAATCAGGCGAATTATGGTATTAACAAAAATCATGGTTGAATTTGCTCTATGGTCTCCATTTTCTTCCCCAGGGCCTTTAATTGTGAGCTTTGTGGTTCGATTTGAAAAAGAAAAGCTTAAGTGAAGGACTGTTATATGCAATTTAGGCTTGTTAGAAAGCCATTTCGCAAGGATTAATTATCAAGACCAATTATTTAGAATTGTATCATGAGAAATGTTAGCTCTAGGTGACAGAAGAGAGGAAACAGGCCTGAGGCAATGCAGCCAGCGTGTGTGGCCGTGCATTACAATGCCATGTGAAAATGAACTCGCCCGCAGAGCAAATTGCATTGACCTGGATTGCACGTGTTGACGGTGAAGAGGCAGAACTCCGCGGGAGCGCCTTTAACCCTTTGTCTGGTCAACTGAGATGCCTGACAGTTTAAACTGAGGCTTTTAAGAGAACTAAACGGGCCTAAATATATTTTTCATATCTTCCTTATGACTTCAGACAGGTTGTTGTAAATTCATTGCAAAAACAGTGCAACAGTGATATAAACAGTGTGAAAAAATTGTGCACTGGAGTTGTTTTTTGTTTCGTTCGGTTTAAATTAGGGCTGTTAATCGATAAAAATTTTTAATTGAATTAATTACATGGTGTCGCGATTAATCGCATATACAAATATTTGCTGAGAAAGCCCCTCATATAACAATAATTCAATATATAAAGATTATACATATTTATATCAATATATAATTATACATAGCTATCTTTCTGACAAAGTCTAAGGTAACTAAGATAAACCGCTCTGTACAACTGGAATGAGAAGAATAGCATCTCTATTTTAGCAAATTTCTAATTATTTAGCTTAAATAATAAAAATTATATATATATATATATATATATATATATAAAAAATATTCCTTTACATTACATTCTTGTAGCAGAAGAGTTAATCATTGATAAGACAATACAAAAACGGCTTTAGAATACAATGTATTGTTTAATACCATATTATTGATCATAAGTGAATCATTGACATACAGTTCACAGCAATCCATTTCACAAGTGAATTTGTCAATCAGTTGGAGATTTATTCTGAGGGCTTGTTTAAGAGCCCGTCAATGTACACCTGCGTCAGACAGGCTTGTGTAGCGTCTCGGGTGCGTTGCATCATAAACATAAAATGTTTAGTTCACTGTTTCAAGTTAAATATAGTTAAATACTCAATCTTTAAACACATCTTGAGATCCCTTAGTTCGCATTTGCGCTCCTTCAAGTGTTTTGAACGCAAGAATGTAACGTATGTTTGTGTTGTTCTTCCTACTGAAGTGTTTTCTTCACTGTATAAACTGTGCGTTGCTCATACAGCTCAAAGTTCACTTACTGCCCTCTGGAGTAAACAGGTGGTACTACAAGCTTGCATTTCTCAGGAATCTTCCTTATTATGGTGCGATTTATTTGCGTTGATTTTTTTAATGCGTTATATTTTGTCAAATTAATCGTACTGAATTAACGCGTTAAATCGACAGCCCTAGTTTAAATGTTTATTTTATTTCAAAGCATATTTTGAGAAAATTAGTAATTTTACCAAGCATGCGGAACTTGCGTAAAACCAATTTTCTCCATATTTTTGCAAGCAAAACGTACGGTGGGCATGAAGTGCAAAGCAAAACAGCAAATCTAAAAACACAATGACAAATCCAAAGACAAAATAACAATTCCCATCAACAAATCATAAAGCACAACACAAAATCCAGAAACAAAACAACAAGTTAGAAAACACAACAGCAGTTCAGAAAACACAACAGCAATTCAGTCGAAAACGGAAAGGGTAGGTACCATAACTATAAAAATCCATACCAAAAGGTCACTGACTGAAAATCTAAATTATTTGGAGTGTTTAAAAACAGTAACAGGAATCTTTATAACACATAGAGTAAAAGCAGTCAGCGGGAAAAGTTAGTTTTAGGTATGATGTTCATCTGTGCTCTCATGGTTTATAAAATAATTGAGCACTATACTCATAATAGACTTGCTGGCTTCAAATTTAGAAAGTGAGCCATCACACTGGTTGTCTACAGCAACTTTTAGCATGAGAAAATGTTTTTTAATTACAGTATTTGTTATGTTAGAATATAAAAGTCTGTTGAATGAACGCTTGTAAACTGGCATTTTAGCACAGGTTGTGGAATTTTTAGACGGTCCCTTACCAATTGTAGGCGAACATCGTACCTAAAATGTTGTGTCCCAATACTGTTTTACTGAGTGACAAATCACTCACAATTGTCAGTAATTGAACATTTGGAATTACTTTTTTAATAATTGCGCATGTGTGCAGAGAACCAGTCCTGAGGAAAGGACCAAGTCTCATCCACATTGCCAATCAGGTGATAAGCTATGTGTAGAGCGGAGGAGGGTGGGGCCAGGCTGGAACGATGCACACCCGGTATCCAATCAGCCTGATGGGGCACAAGAGGGATAAATGCCACCGGTGACGATAGTTTGAGAGAGAGAATTACGGGCAGAACTGTTGTCACCGGCCGCCTTAATCCCTTGTGTGCCCCATCAGGCTGATTGGGGACCGGGCATGCGTCGTTCCAGCCCGGCCCCGCCCTCCTCCATGCTACACTATGGTACCTACCGTTTCCATTTCAACTGAATTGATGTTGTGTTTTCTGTGTTATTGTTGATTTTCTAAATTGCTGTTTTATGATTTGTTAATGTGTTTCTGAATTGTTATTTTGTCTTTGGATTTGCTGTTGTTTTTTAGATTTGTTGTTTTGTTTCTCACTTCACGGCCACCGTAATTAGGAACCCATAAATGCATATCATCTTTAATGGTGCATATACACACTTAAAGGGATAGTTTACACAAAATAGAGAAAAAAAACGTACTAAACATGTCTGAAGAGTTTGTAGTAGAAGAATTTATACATTTCTATGCCAAGCTTATTTCTTTATTTCTTTATTTTTTTGTTTGTTTTTGGACCGGTGCAGTTCACAGTGGATGGAGTTACCCACACGATGCTGAAACTATTGATCGATAGAATGTAATGTCGCTCAACTGCTGGTTAGGAAGAAACTCCCTTTTATCACATGTCGTTTGCCATCAGGTTAGCACATGGTGTTTTTGTGGCTGCCTGAATCTGCCTCTATGAGTACTCCGTTCAAACAAATAAGGCTGGGCATAGAAATACATCAGTTATTCTACTACAAACTCTTGAGATGTTTCGTAAGTTCTGTTATGTGTGCCATTGTGTTGTGTTCTGTTGTCGCCATTGCTGCAGAGGTCCTGTTTTTAGATAACCAAATGACTAAAAAGTTTGGCAATACTTTACTTGAAGCTTGTATGTACAAAGGTTTTAATAATGTCTCATAATACAATTTATAATCCATAATGCTTTTTATGCTACTATGTTTTAAATCACCGATAATTATTTACTCATCTTTGAAAGAAATGTATATAATTACTTTGTTCTCTTATATTACAGAGTAACTGTTAACAGTTATAAACAAAACACTGAAAAAAAGCACATTATTACAGTAACTCTCATTAACATTTCATAACGCACAGTAACTGAATTCTGAAAAGCCTCTTGTTAGGCATGCATAGTTTCACCTTGTGAAATTCTTGAAGTGCAAATCTTGCAAATTGCAAGTCTGCTGTCATTGTCTCCCAATTCAAAGTAATTCCACTCAAGAGGCATTATCTTTTTCTCAGCATGTTGTAGGCTAATTGTCAGACATGTTTTTCTGCCCCTTTTTGACAGGAAATAATAGGCCCTCATTGTATGCTGTTTTTAAACAATCGGCCTGTGCCAGTTGCTTTTATCGGCCGATACATCGGTGGATCTATGCATGACAAACCTACAATTTAAAGGCTGTAAAACCAGAATTAGAATTTGAAGAGCGTAATCAGTGTATTTTTAAAACTTGACATGTTGCCATAAACCACCTTTGTGCTTTGGAGATTTGTGAGTAGAAATTAGGTAAAATGTTTAGAATGCTATAACACATCTTGGCCTAGTTTGGAAGAGCATGGTATTTATTTTAGGATTAAGGATTGTGTTACCTTTATTTCTGCAGACCTCAGCAGAGGGACGGGGAACATACCGGGTACAGTAATTCAGGTCTCTCAAGTAATATACCAGGCTAATTTAAAACATCAGGGATCTTTATGCAATTAATCAGTATACTAGACCTGCACAGCACAACAGATTTAAGTCTTTGCAGGCAAGGGACATAAAAAATTATGCTTTAGTATACTGCTGGGAAAAAAATGCCCTTTACATATGCAGAGGGGTAAATCCCAATGTTCCAGGGCTGAATAAACAAATAAATAAATAAAACAACAAACAAGCAGGTACTAATCGATATCTTGACCAGGGCAAATGGGTAGCAGCCTTTCTTCTGAGCTCCATGGTCATGGAGAAGTAAAACAAACAGTGTTTGTGTAAAGGTCTTCAAACCCCAGTTGGCTCAACCTGCCATTGATTATGGTGATGGAGCACTCAAAAAGATGTTTGGTCACCAGACAGAAGCAGTAGTGCACATCTACTGTGTACAGAACATGTCTCATTATTAGCACATAACAAAGAAGGAGACATAGCCAGGGACACTGAGATTCATACAGCCTGGGATACGTTTCCCAAAAGCATCGTAATCCTAAGTAGATCGTAGAAACTATTGGCACCAGTGGTCTCTAAAATCAACTTAAGTTTGCAATGCTTTTGGGAAACGCAGCCCTGGTTGTATTCTCATGACATTAAAATGTCAAAATGTGTAAATACACCAGAAGTCTTCTAAAGGTAGAAAACAAATGTGTATACTCCAATTTATATAGTTTTTTAATTGAATGGATATTGTTAAGTAGGCCATATAAAATAATGGATAATGCTGTTATATAATAATGTAATTATTTATAAATATACACTGATGAGCCAAAACATTATAACTAACATGATATTCGTCCTCTGCGTGCCACCAAAACAGTGGAGACCCGCCAAGGCATGGACTCTACAAGACCCCTGAAGTTGGCCTGTGGTATCTGGCACCAAGACAGCCACAGCAGATCCTTCAAGTCCTGTAAGTTGCGTGGTAGATACGCCATGGATTGGACTTGTTGGTCCAGCACATCCCACAGATGCTCAATCAGATCTGGGGAATTTGGAGGCCAGGGCAACACCTTGAACTCTTCATCATGTCCCTCAAACCATTCCTGAACAATGTGTGCAGTGTGGCAGGGTGCATTATCCTGCTGAAAGAGTCCACTGCCTTCAGGGAATACCATTGCCATGAAGGGGTGTACCTGGTCTGCAACAATGTTTAGGTACATTTACATTTAGTGATTTAGCAGACGCTTTTATCCAAAGCAACTTACAATTGAGGACCATAGAAAGCAATTTGTCTTACAAAGTTCAACAGCATCTACAGTGTTGTATTTCCAAGCTCTCAATGTGGCTGGTGTAGTATAGGTGCAAGTGCAAAAAAAAAAAGAGACAGAGAAGAATATATATATATATATATATATATATATATATATATATATATATATATATTTACACCGATCAGCCACAACATTAAAACCACCTGCCTAATATTGTGTAGCCCCCCTCCTGCATCCAAAACAGCGCCAACCCGCATCTCAGAATAAATTTGCTAAAATGGAGATGCTATTCCTCTCATCCCAGTTGTGCAGAGCGGTTATCTGAGTTACCGTAGACTTTGTCAGTTCAAACCAGTCTGGCCATTCTCTGTTGTCCTCTCTCATCAACAAGATGTTTACGTCCACAATCCCCTTACTGGATGTTTTTTGTTTTTGGCACCATTCGGAGTAAATTCTAGAGACTGTTGTGTGTGAAATTCCCAGGAGATCAGCACTTACAGATATAAACAATTTGGTAAATATGAACAAAGAAGGCTGTGAAAAATATGTCTTTATTTTTTATCATTCAAAATATTCACAAAAATCTAACCTTTAATTGAAATAAAATAATTGAAAATAAAAATCTCATAATTAAATAAATATTTTTCTCCAAAACACGTTTGCCACAATTATTGGCACCCCTAGAAATTCTTATGAGTAAAATATATCTCAAGTATATTCCCATTCACATTTAAAAAAAATGAAACAGTACACCTGAGTGACTAGGAACATAAAATTGTTCAGTCATAACTTCCATTATCGCATGGGTATACATATGAGTTAACACGCAGGCCAAATTCCCTTAGTCATCCACCACAATGGGTAAGACCAAAGAATATAGTTATGATGTGCAGCAAAATGTTGTTGAGCTTCACAAAATGTGAAGTTGGTATAAGAAAATAGCCATAGCATTGAAAATGCCCATTTCCACCATCAGGGCAATAATTAACAAGAACTTATAATTAATAAGTTCCAATCAATTGCAGATGTTACGAATTGGCCTAGAAAAGGATGTGTGTCTATATTGTCTCCATGCATGCTGTGGAGGATGGTTCAAGTTCAAAACTACAATCAGACGTCACCTACATCACCAAGGGAGGGTTTCAAGAAAAAAAGTCTCTGCTCATCCAACAACAACCTCAAGATTCTTCAGTGTGCCAGACACTACAGGAACTTCAAATTGGACCAGGTTCTATGGTCAGATAAAACAAAAATAGAGTTTTTTTTGCAGCAAACACCAGAGATGGGTTTGGCGCACTCAGAGAGGTAGCCATATGGAAAAGTACCCCGTGCGCACGGTTGAATGTTGGTGGATTTTTTTAAGTTGTGGGGTTGTTTTTTCTTGTTCAAATACATGACATCATGGACTCTATAAAATGCCAACAGATAAATAAATCTAAACCTGGCTGCCTCTGCCAGAAAGCTTAAAATGTGTCGTAGATGGATCTTCCAGCAGGACAATGATCCAAAACAAACATCAAATTTAACACAAAAAATGGTTCACTGACCACAAAATCACGATTCTGCCATGGCCATCCCAGTCCCCTAACCTGAACCACATAGAAATTATGTGGAGTGAACTGAAGAGGAAAGTCCACAAGCATGAACCTCAGAATTTGAAGGATCTGGAGAGATTCTGTATGGAGGAATGGTCTCAGATCGATTGACAGGTGTTCTCCAACCTCATTAGGCATTATAGGAGAAGACTCAGAGCTGTTATCTTTGCAAAGAGAGGTTGCACATAGTACTGAATAAAAGGGTGCCAATAATTGTGCCACACATACACTACATGTCAAAAGTTTTGAAACACTTATTCTTAATTATTGTTACACCTGCAGCACCTGCTATCTCTCCTGCACGCAGCCAGAAGTCGCCATCCTCTGAGTATTAACACGTCATAAACTACATTTCCCATAATCCTCCAATCAGACTGATTACTCATCCACCTGTTCCACATTAACTCTTATTTAAGTTCCCAATATTCTCACATTCAGTGCCTAGTCTTGTTTGCCTAGTCAACATTTCTGAGGGATTGTAAGGAATACAATCCTTCAGAAATGTAATTGTAAATGAATACAAGGGTGCCAATATTTTTAGCCACAACTGTATGTTTAGGGATATGGTTAGGTTAGGGTTATGGTATAATTATATAATGATGTTGTGTATGTTGACATTAGTTATATATACGTATACCACTATAGTTAACATGTAGGCCTAGAACACGATTCTTAATGTGAGCTAACAATGAACAATAAAATAAATCCATTAGGAACTAACAAAAAACAAATGTTTATTTATAAATGAACATAAACCAATATTCATTAATCATGTACAAAATTATTTGTTTTTTTAAATTGGTTTTATAATCTTAGGTTAATATTTTACATTGTTAATGTCAATGTTTGGCCATTTTTTTTGCCAAAACTCCCACAACCATCATAGATTATTTCTACAGGGCTGTCATTGTTTCACTGCAATTATGGCTTTAGAAGATTGGAATCCTTTAAAGGATGAAAGAGAAAGGTGTAATGCACGAGCAGATGAGATTCCTGCTTCATCATTCCTTCACTTTCATCTACCAGCCTTAACCATTTAGTGTTTGTGATATCTAAAATCTTTAGTGTGTGTCTAAAATAGCTTTTCCATATGGATAAAGTATATTTAAATCAGTATTAACATCTGTTAAACACTTAAAGTATTTGGACATTTAGGCTAAGCAATGCTCCAAAATATAGGCTTGTCATGGCATTAAGATAAAAATAATAGCAAAGCAAGAGGCATTTATTTTAAAGAAAGAAAAGAAAAACATTTCACAAAAAGAAGTTTGTGTGGTATTAAATGATTCAACCATTTATGATTGTTCTGCTGAACACAAAAGAAGATTTTTAGAAGAAAATATCTCAGATCTGTAGGTCTTCACAATGCAAGTGAATGGGAACCAACATTAAAGTAATCCATACAACTGCAATGGTTAATCCATATCTTCAGAAGCTATATAAAATGTGTGGGTGAGAAACAATCAAGTCAATTAAGTCTTTATTTACTATCAATCTCCACATTCACTTCACATTCTTCTTTTGTTTTTGGCGATTTACATTCTTTGTGTATATCGCCACCAGCTGGGTGGGGAGGAGAATTTATAGTAAAAAGGACTTTAATATTGATCTCTTTCTCACCCACATCTATCATATAGCTTCTGAAGATATAGATTTAAACACTGGAGTCTTATGGATTACTTTAATGCTGCCTTTATGTGCTTTTTGGACCTTCAAAGTTCTGGTCACCATAAATTGATTAGGATTAGGATTAGGGTTAGGGTTAGGGTTAGGGTTAGGGTTAGGGTTAGGTTAGGGTTAGGGTAAGTTAGTGTTAGGTTAGGGTTAGGTTAGGGTTAGGGGTTAGGGTTAGGAGGGTTAGGGTTAGGTTAGGTTAGGGTTAGGTTAGGTTAGGTTAGGGTTAGGGTTAGGGTTAGGTTAGGGTTAGGTGCAGGAAAAATGGTTTTAATTTTTATGTGCCTGGAAAATAATATAATATATTATTTTCTTCCTTTAGGTAATACTGGCTCACGATTCTGGTTTATTTTGTATTTTTTTCTTTCTCCATAAACAATGTACCCAGTGAGAGAGAGAGAGAGAGAGAGAGAGAAAGAGAGAGAGACACCTCCTCTTAATACCCCACTCTTGAAGGTTATGTAATGCTTTTTTTAAAATTTCTCCTATTTTTTTAAAAAACCAACATTGGAGACATGCATACTGGAATCCCTCTCCCTATTAACCCATTCTCCCCCTCCAAATATCTTCATGTTACCCTTTTTGAATCCCCTTCACCCCCTCCCCTCCTGGTTAGGGGATTCACCTGGTCCGGTGCAGTAATCAGTTCATCCCCGTGGCCTGTCCACCTCGCGTGTCGCCCTTGGTGGTTCTTCAGTTCAACCTTCACCACTGATGGCATAGCCCACTTAGGGATCTACTCTGCCACCATCCCAGGTTTCACCACCCTCCCATCTTCCAATTAGGTTAGGGTTAGGATCCACCCAGTAGGGTTAGGGTTAGGGTTAGGGTTAGGGTTAGGGTCCAATAAGGTTAGAGCTAGGTTTTGGGACAGCATTAAGACCCAGTAAGGCTAGGATAGAAGCTGAGATTAGAGACAGCATTAGGGCCCAGTAAAGTTAGGGTTAGGGCTAAAATTTAAGTCAGCATTAGGGTCTAATAAGGTTAGAGTTCGAACTAGATTTTGGGACAGCATTAGGGCCCAGTAAGATTAGGTTTAGAGCTAGGATTAGGGTCAGCTTTGAGGCCCAATTCATTTGTAGCTAGAGCAAAAGTACGGGTCCATATTGAGGACCAGAGGGGTTAAGGCCAGTTTAAGATTGGGATTTGGTTTCAAAGTCACCCTCTAATTATAATATTGGATAGATCTATTAATAGAGACATGGATATTAATCTTGTATAGCAGGGGTTTTATATTCTTGTCAAGTCATTTTATGACAATAGGGTTAAGATTAATAGGTGCCAACACCCCCATATGTATAAATAATATAGATATAGATATATTATATATTTCATAAATATATTTATTAAAGTAAATAAATATACAGAACTAAAACCAGAGAGATTGCCGCTGTCAAATAAAAACCTCTTAAGTGCTATACATTTAAAAAACCCAAGTTCTAATCAGTGCTCACAATCAAGTTCAAAAGGGTTAGGGTTAGGGTTAGTTTAGGTTAGGGTTAGGTTAGGGTTAGGTTAGGGTTAGGGTTAGGATTAGGGTTTAGGGTTAGGGTTAGGTTTAGGTGAGGGTTAGGGTTAGGTTAGGGTTAGGGTTAGGGTTAGGTTAGGGTTAGGTTAGGTTAGGGTTAGGGTTAGGAGGGTTAGGTTAGGGTTAGGGTTAGGTTAGGGTTAGGTTAGGTTAGGTTAGGTTAGGATAGGTTAGGGTTAGGGTTAGGGTTAGGTTAGGGTTGGGTTAGGTTAGTGTTAGGGTTAGGGTTAGGTTTAGGGTTAGGGTTAGGGTTAGTTTAGGTAAGGGTTAGGTTAGGAGGGTTAGGTTAGGGTTAGGGTTAGGTTAGGGTTAGGAGGGTTAGGGTTAGGCTAGGGTTAGGTTAGGGTTAGGTTAGGTTAGGGTTAGGTTAGGGTTAGGGTTAGGAGGGTTAGGTTTAGGTTAGGGTTAGGTTAGGGTTAGGGTTACGATTAGGGTTTAGGGTTAGGGTTAGTGTTAGTTTTGGTGAGGGTTAGGTTAGGTTTAGGGTTAGGGTTAGGCTTAGGGTTAGGTTAGGGTTAGGGTTAGGAGGGTTAGGTTAGGGTTAGGGTTAGGGTTAGTTTAGGTTAGGGTTAGTTTAGGTTAGGGTTAGGAGGGTTAGGGTTAGGTTAGAGTTAGGGTTGGGTTAGGTTAGGTTAGGTTAGGGTTAGGGTTAGGTTAGGGTTAGGAGGGTTAGGGTTAGGTTAGAGTTAGGGTTAGGTTAGGGTTAGGTTATGGTTAGGGGTTAGGGTTAGGTTAGGTTAGGTTAGGTTAGGGTTAGGTTAGGGTTAGGGTTAGGAGGGTTAGGGTTAGGTTAGGGTTAGGAGGGTTAGGGTTTAGGAATAGGGTTAGGTTAGGGTTAGGTTAGGGTTAGGGTTAGGGTTGGGTTAGGGTTAGGTTTAGGGTTAGGGTTAGGTTAGGGTTAGGGTTGGCCGCAATAAATTGAATCATTTTAAGTGTGGCTTGGGGACACTGTAGATCACCAGCTTGGTTATTTTATTTGTCTTAAGCAATAATCTCATTTAATATGTATTGATATTGGAGTAAGGATTTAAAACTGGCTTGTAAGAATACGATGGCTCTGGTTATTGGGTTTTTTTGCACTAGTGAGGTATTTCCATTACAAAATATTTCCTTTGTTACCATATTTTATGCCATAATAGTAACTAAAGTTACTGTTACTAAAATAAAACTGTGGCGACTTTGTATTTGACACCATTATCATCGAAACTGAAATGACAAAGATTCCGAAAGCTTCTTACACCATTTGAAGGAGGTCCCATATTAATGGGAAAGTTAACCAAAAATGAAACTATTGTCATCATTTACTCATCCTCATGTTGTTCCAAACCTGGATTACTTTCTTCTGTGAAACACAGATGATTGACTGACAGTCATAGTCACCCTTCACTTTCATTGTATAAAAAAAATGCAATGAAAGTAAATGGTATCTGAGACTATTCTGCCTAACATCTTTTTCACAGAAGAAAAAAGTCATGGGATTTGGAACAACATGAGGTTGAGTAAATAATTTTAAGTTATTGATTTAATCTATTATGGTTTTCCGTAGTAACAAGAACTGTGGTAACTATAGTATTTTGGCGGGAACCATGGTTACCGTGGTCATTTTGGGAAGGGTTTTTTTCAAGAGCAGGACCGTAGATGCAACAGTCAGTCAAACACCCTCAATGAGGCCGTCACGCTTTCACGCCTCTTCTCTAATTTCAACCACATCTGGGTCCTCCTCCACACACACACACACACACACACACACACACACACACACACACACACACACACATGTTGTGTTTCCATGTTTTATGGGGACTTTCCATAGACATAATGGTTTTTATACTGTACAAACTTTATATTCTATCCCCTAAACCTAACCCTACCCCTAAACCTAAACCTCACAGAAAACTTTCTGCATTTTTACATTTTCAAAAAACATAATTTAGTATGATTTATAAGCTGTTTTCCTCATGGGGACCGACAAAATGTCCCCACAAGGTCAAAAATTTCGGGTTTTACTATCCTTATGGGGACATTTGGTCCCCACAAAGTGATAAATACACGCACACACACACACACACACACACACACACACACACACACACACACACACACACACATAGGTGCAGCTATCATTATGAGGACTCTCCATGGACATAATGATTTTTATTCTGTATGAACTATAGATTCTATCCCCTAACCCTCACAGATACCTTTTTGCATTTTTACATTTTTAAAACAACATTGTTGGCTGTGCCCCACAAGGTAGGTGATCTCAGGTTCTCAGGTTTTACTATCCTTGTGTGGACATTTGGTCCCCATATTGTAGCGTACACACACACACACACACACACACACACACACACACACACACACACACACACACACATGTTAAAAACCCATTAACGTTGACAAAATGACACAAATTGAAATGCAACATTGAAACAAATAAATTACTTCTGGGAAAGTGTTATCCAAGATGTGCATAATGCAAAATACATTTTGACAGCTCTATGTTCTCCCTCCTTTCCTTTCAAATGCGTGTTGTGAAGCACGTGTACTGAAGTCATACTTGAAGCAATAGACATCACATTAATGCCATCTAGTGGTTGAAGAATACGAAGAACTGTTGAGCGCCTTTCAGCTTGTGTCTGCCGTCAACTGTAATAGAAACAGAAATCACCATTATAAAGCCTTTAGCGTTTAGAGAGCAATGTAAAAATCATGAAGCTAAGCATTTTGTTAATGTGTCCTACACTAAAAAAACAGATTTGTATTTCAGTGTATTTTTACAACAAGGTTGTATTTGTTAACATTAGTTAACTAAATGAGTTTATAGTACATGAACTAACAATGAAGAATACTTTCCAAGCACTTTTTAATCTTGGTTGATGTAATTTTTACCATATGTTTTAACATAGAAAAACAAATTACAAATGATATGTTAACATTAGTTAATGAATTATAACTAACATGAATTGACAATGAACAATTATTTTGTATCTATAAATTAACATTAACCAAGATTAATAAATGCTTTAAATGATCCCTCATGCACTTACAGTATGTTAACAAACAGAAAGTTTTTGTAAGGTTTACATATTTAAATTATAACAAATTTCCATCAAAATGAATTGAGGATTCTTTAACAAAATGTACGTATGAATCAAACATAATGTGAAGTATTTAATAAAACTTTAATTCAATTAAATGTAATTAATTTGGCATACAACTGAATAGTGTAAATCTTAGAGTGTGTTTAGTTACAGTCATTGTGTTTGCTCACTAATTTCATTTAAATGTGTTGGGGATTTGCTTGTCCTTAAGTGGTGCTTTTATTTGAATGAACATTACATTTATATAGTGCTTTTCTGACACTACACTCAAAGTGCTAGGGGCACTCCCCTCAACCACAACCAGTGTACAGCATCCACCTGGATGATGCTACGGCAGCCATTGTGCACCAGAACGCTCACCACACACCATCTAGAGAGTGGAGTGATAGAGCCAATTCATGAAAGGGGATTATTAGGAGGCCATGATTGAGAAGGGCCAATGGGGGGGAATTTGGCCAGGCCACTTCTCGTAAAGAGTAGGGGTGTAACCCCAGTGTCCTGGCAAATTCCATGAGTTTTAATGACCACAGAGAGTCAGGACCTCAGTTTAACATCTCATCTCAGCTGTAATCTAAAAAAGTCTTATGAGACAAACACAAAATTAAAACTTCACTCTACTTGCAAATCAGGTACAGTGGATGTCCATTTGATGCGTCACGTCCATTTTTTCTTTAACAATTAAAAAGTGCTTTTGTTTATATTTTCCCTCTGTTCCTTTTACACTTGCACATTTGATATGTGTATATATATATATATATATATATATATATATATATATATATATATATATATATATATATATATATATATATATATATATACAATACATACACACACACCCACAGTATGTTTCAACATTCACTTTCTCAGCCATGCATCTGCCATTTAATATATTTAGTACTTTGTAATTTTTAATCTCTTAGCAACAATTTACAGCTATCAGTTTTCTTAAATATGTATGCCAATATACATATTACCACTGGACATAAAGTTTGGACAATGTGCATTTATTTAAGCTCAGTCCTTACTTCATACTTATTTTAATTAATGTCAGACCGTTCCGTAGTACTAACTTTCTATTATTCAAGCCTTGTTCTTTATGTCTTTGTCTTCATTTGTCTAACATCTTTAAGTTCTATAGAAAGATTATTGTTCTTTGTGACTTTTTTAGCTGTAAAACTTCACAAAGTCTGTGACTATTGTGCAACACAGTGAAACAACAGATATATATTTTAAATTTAATGAGCAATTTGTATCTCACACAATATAGGATACTAAAACTATAAGGGGAGGTCATAAATAAATACAAATTATATATATATATACATATATATATTCTATACAAGTAAAATAAAATATTTAGATTATAATTATTTAGAAATATTTAGTCTTCACATTAAAATAATTTCTTCATCAGAAATGGAAACAATTGCTTTAATTTTACAAAACATTTTGAATTAACTTGTAATTCTGATATTTACCATTTGCTCTTAGCTCACTCTCAATTTAAATAAACAAAAAACATCACAAACTACATGCATTTCCTCAAAGTGTTTCCTAGCTATGGAAGTCTGCCAAGGACAAATGTTTAAATGTCACAGTGCACCAATAACAATGATAAATTAACACTTAACATTTTTTAACCATGTAACAGTTTAAAATCAATATAAATCATTTATGGAGTGACTCAGTTAATATTTAATAAAGGGTTATATATTTGCAATTTTCTAAGCAAACGTTTTCCACTCATGCCATTAATGGACTAAATAATTTGGTTAAACAGACCACATATTTTATTACAGACAGACATTATAACAAAATAAACACTTGCAAGCTCTGTATCACAGAACATGGAAATGTTGTGGGGGGATTATTATTTTTATTTTTTTTGATAAACCCAAAAGCTGCTTGACTATACAAATCACAAGCCTAAACAGTTCCAACTGTGTTCAAACTTCACCGCTTTGACACCAAGAGGGGAGCATACACACGCTGTTCTGCATTTAACACAGTGCCCACAACTGAAGGAACAATATCTGTGTCTCAGTGATCTACGGGTCAAGAAATGCATAATGTTACATCATGCTGAACTCCTTAGGCAGGACCAGTTTATGTTGTCCTAACAGAGAGGAACTGATACATCTATGAAGATGTCTGACTGTCAGTGTTGCCTGCCTCTGACTGTGGCTGCTTCTCTGGAACAATTTTTATCAGTTTCTGTGTCTCTTTCCTGCTCTGCCAATATGTTGTTCAACTTCATGTTCAGTAAAGGGTCTGGGACTCTGTCGCCACCTGCTGGTAATCAGGAAACATAAATAAATGAAACTCATTATTATTATTGATCCCTTAACCATAACACTTAACATTAGATTGCTAAAGGTGGATTGTACCTGCAATTACTGTGATGAAAAATGTAAGATGTGTGAATGTCAAAAGGCTTGAAGTAATTGTTACTGTTTAGCAAAACAAATATTGTTGTATTTTAATACAAAACAACTTATTGTAAAATCAAGTTAAAAGAATCAAATCATTACAATGTAAAAATTAATAAAGGTTTTTGTATAATAAAAACTGTGCTCTCTAAAATGTTGCAGCTTGATTGTGTAATTTATTCTCTATTAACATGTTATATTGTGCCCACCCCCTTTTTCTTTTTTTATTATTGTGTACATAGTGTTTGGTTATTGAGCAGGCAAATGCTACCCAGCTGAACTCCAGAGATCCAAAGATGTCCACATGATACCGCTTCTCATTCTGTGTACATAAAATGTATGACCATATAAAACAAATGACCATTTAAATGTTAAAGGACTTAAGCAAAACTGGCAGAACCACAAAGCTTTGAGATATTGACTGAACTGAAGTGTCATTGGTAACTGTACTGTACTTGAACTGTACTTGAACTGTACTTCATTGGTAAGAACATCATTGAGGAGACATACATGGCTCTTCTTTCAGAAAAGAAAAAGGCTAGTCAGCATCAACATTTAAAATGAAATTAAGGACACCATGAAAGTTAGTTACATCACTAGCCATGAAACAATTTGCTACTTATGAGCCAATTGCAGATGGTATAAGTGGAGGGACATTCTCATACTCAAGTGCATTTTATTGGACAAAAGTCTGTGTAGCAAAATATATATCCTCAACTTTTTGGTCCATCTGTAAATCGTAAATATGCTAAAGGTTAAAGGGATAGTTCACCCCAAAATTAAACTCACCCCAAAATTTACTCACCCACATGCCTTCCCAGATTTAAATGACTTTCTTTCTTTTGCAGAACACAAAAAAAGATTTTCAAAAAAATTTCTCTGCACTGTTGGTCCAATAAATGCTACTGAATTGTGGCCAGAACTTTGAAGGTCCAAAAAGCACATGAAGGCAGCATAAAAGTAATCCATAAGACTCCAGTGGTTTAATTCATATCTTCTGAAGTGATGTGAAGTGGATTGGCTGAGAAACAAATCAATACTGAAATCCTGTAAATTCTCCTCCCTGCCCAGTAGGTGGCGATATGCAGAAAGAATGTGAATTGCCAAAAAAAAAAAAAAGAGAAGAAGAATTTGGAAGTGAAAGTGAAAGTGGAGAGTTATAGTAAAAAATAAATAAAAAGACTGGAGTCGTATGGATTCATTTTATGCTGCCTTTATGTGCTTTTTGGACCTTCAAATTTCTGGCCACCAATCACTTCAAATGAACTGACCTACAGAGCTGAGATATTCTTCTAAAAATCTTTGTTTGCAGTCTGCTGACAGAAAGTCATTGTGATACTGCTCAGAGTGCCATTCTCTCTCATGCTCAGTCTCTTCTTTGAAAAGATGATCAGTATCTGAACCTCGACACCTGAACACAAATGTCATAAGATTCCCTTTCAGACCTAGGAGAAATAACACAACTAAAGGTTCAACAATTTCAGGTAAGCCAATTTCAGCTTGACTTCAAACCACCTGAATGTGATAAGGGATTAAGCTCAGTACCTGTTTTTTTTATTCACAGAATGGAATTGCTGTAGCCAAAAGCTACAGAAGGGAGCAATACCCAGCTCCCACTAGAATACAGGGAGCACTGGGGTCAGATGGGAGATGGAACCCATCAGAGCCGAAAATGTTCAAATAAAAAACATGAGCAAGTTCTGTTATTGTCTCTATATACTGTGCATATTTTTCTGTTATTGGTTTTGTGCTTTGAAGAAACTTTAGGAACCTGAAATTGCAACAAAATTAAATAATTTATTTATTTTGTACCTATGGATAAAACAGGGCACCATGTTTCCTTCTTTGATGATATTGAGCCAGGTACTGCAGAGCCCAAAATGTTGTGGACCCTTTCCCCCCAGAGAAAGCAGAAAATATATAAAACCCCTTTAAAAACAATTTCCTCAAGGATTCTGGAAGTTTTAGGTCTATTATAATGTTCAACTATTCAGGTATCAGTTCAGACATTATCAGTGTCCTCAATTAAATGGCTTCCCCCGAGACAACATTTCAGAGTGACGTGTTTTACCGCCACCCCATGTGACTTGGGATCTTATTATACAGACAGCAAGAGATTCATGTTGAAAGGTGTTACAATTTTTCATTCTCTAGGGTTGAGGAATGTGGTTTGAGGTTTCCCATACCCTGAGTGTAATAGCTGACCACAGCCACAGTGAGCTGGAGCTCCTGAGGGTGGAGGTCTGGAGAAGAGCTGATGGAGTAGAGGCGTGGCCTCAGCAGAGGCAGCTGGATGAGGAGGAAAGCTGCAGAAAGTTCCAGAGAGGAAAACTCCTCCAGCATTTCAAGGAAGGTGGGTTTGTGGAGTGGTGTCGGCGTAGTGGGCTAAAGCACATAACTGGTAATCAGAAGGTTGCTGGTTTGATCCCCTTAAGGCACTTAAATCCAGGTTGCTCTGGGGGGATTGTTCCTGTAATAAGTGCACTTTGGATAAAAAGCATCTGCCAAATGCATAAATGTAAATGTAATGTAAGTCCTGGATAGAGATGTTTTTGTACGATTTAACATATAAACTTAATTAATAATAGTATACTTGTTATGCACAATGGAACTATAAAAAAAGATTATGGTCTGGGCACAATCCCATAGCATTTTTACTATTTGTAAAACATCTAACCTATACAATTTCTGGTTGGTTGTGTAATTTAGTTACAAACATTCTTCAGGATATTATTAAAAATAAACAATTATGATCTTTCGGAGAAGACTTTGTGATGTTGGTTTGTGACATCTAGAAGGTACGTAAGAGCTTGGGCGAGTGGACATGGTGGTATTCGGTCATCTATCTGCCACCTTTCACCATCTGCAGGATAGAATTACTAGGTATTATTATGCTATTAGGTGTAAGACTTCCATTATTCAAACTGTGTAAGACATGTAATAGCACCTCAAGAATGTTGTAGAGCTTGGCATCACAGAAGTCCCTCACTCCAATCTCAGTGCCCATGTACCATCCATTAATAGGACATGCTGTGAATTCAAGACCTCCAATCTTCAGCAACATGCTGGACACAGCAGACAATGCATACCATTGGAAGTTCAAATCCCTAAACCATTCATACCTGAACAAGTGCATAAAACCTCATCACTTCTGAAAGAGCGGTAAATATAATGTATTAGGATATAATGTATAATACATGCTTTGTCATGTCATCAAATGTAATATTTCAGTTCTAACCACTTAATATCGCTTGTCTTTACCCATTTATCTTATACAGATCAGTAACATGCCCAGGTCTGCATGATTGCACCATATTGGCTCCATCAACCAGCACTTCAGTAAATTCACACAGTACTTCAGAAAACTAATTAGGCCGCTTTGTAGAGTCAAGTGTTAGTATCAGACTGTTTTGAGAACATGACATTAGGCCTGACTGATTAAACTCATTTGTCATGTCTGGATCAAAGAATGAGGCAGGGACAGGTTCTCTTCAGTTCCAATAGCTTTTCCACTCTAGCTTGATCTTGAAGTGACATGAGGCACATGATTTTAAAGGTCCTTCTAAAGTGAGCTCTTAAAGGGGAAAATCCTTGAATAATGTTCTTTTCAAAAAGCAAGCCAATTTACAACAGAATCAAGTGGGATGCAAGTCATCTCAGATATCTGAGCACCTCATTCAAGAGCTCTGGTGGCCTAAACAACACTACACTCAAGATTACATATATGTAACTTGAATGAATGTATGACTTTGGGTCTTTGTGTGGCCAAGACCCATCTTGGTGCGTTCCCCCATGCGTGCATAGCTACAAATTCCAGTTCCTTTGTGGTGTGTTGGTATGATCCAGTAGCATCTATCTCCATAGCGACCTCCTCCACAAGAGTGATGTGCTCCTCATTTTCAGTGCCGAGTAATAGACACAATCAATCAAATACTCTTTTCACCCCAAATAAAGTAAATGTTCATTATCTTCTTTATTATCGCATTACAAGGAAGGGAAACACAATATAAGATCTCAAGATCTCTTTATGTATAAAGGTTCTTTAAGCTCTTGTATTACCCCACTATTCAGAAGTTTCCTTATTTATAGAATTCATGTGAGCAATAAAAATGCATCATCCCCCTTCTTTACATTTTTAAAGCACTTTCGATGCAATATCTAACTTTCTCACAGAAAAAGTGTTCGAGCAAAACTTAAATGAATCACTGATAGAAGTCAGGTACCTTAGTTTTCTCTTCCTTGAATCCTCTGGTCCTTGTATTTAATACAATCAACAACCAAATACTGATCTCCACACTTTTTATACCTATATAATGCCACTTTGTCTTGTATGTTGCCTGACGAGAAAAAAAAAATCACAACACACAAGATGCTTTCAAAGAAAGCATTTGCCAAGAAAAGTAAAAGTGGTATATGCAAATGAAGTTTAATTTAGTGCATGTGGAAGATTCAGAAGGATGGCACACAACACAATATAGCCCATCCTTTCCTGTATTGAAAAGTGAATAATACTGTACATTTAGACAACATTATATAAATGATGCAAAAAAAATAAAAAATATATGAAATTACATTCATTTGATGTGATGCTTTTACTCTTTATCAACAATAACTTTGGCATGTTTGTCATCTTGACTGACAGCAAATGTTGTATAATGATTCATAAAGCAATAAGTAGATTCCCGTACTCCACCCTTGTTCTTTCACTTTCATTATGCACAGCCGCATTAAAGAATTACAGCAATATTGTAACAATATATTGCAAAAGATTGTGTGAACGTGCTTGATTTGCCCATACAGCATGAACGTCATTGCCACTAAATATTACAACTTGCTATGTAGTGTTATGTGATGTTGTTCACCTCTATTTGTTTTTTTTGTTTTTTTCTTTGTTGAGAAATGGTAATGATGGCAGACTAACAATTACGGCCATTATATAGGGTTTTACAACTGAAAAGTGGAATTTGCAATTGCCGTTAAAAAACGCTTATTTGAAAATACATTTGTAGATTTAACTCAGACAATGTTGAAGGGGCCTGCTGTTGCGCAAACAACTCACTGTATCTAAAAAGCACACTTTATATATAACGCTAGCGAATAATGTTAATATGGTGAGAACAGTGCAATAACTTCAATTATTCGCTGTCAGAGACATAGGAATTCATTTTTACAAGCTATAAGGCTCTTTGAAGGTATTTCCTGACTGAGAAAGCAGTGTAGACAATATGCCTGAGGACACATATATTTTAAAACGTATGTTGACATTGACTTACAATACATTATCTGCAGTGAGTCATATATTAAGATGAATAATGAATAAGTAATTTCTGCTCTTCCTCATCCATAATCTGAGATTTCAGTTGGGTATTCATAAATCATATTCATAAATACATCACTGTTATATCAAGGAAGCAACATTTAAAACATAAAAATGAGCATTTTGCACTTATTTACAATGTTAATTGTAAGAGTTAATAACAGAGTATTTGACATACAGCATATACTTGAATATATTGATGTTCAATTGCTTTAGTTTGAGTCTAATTTGAGTCTTAATGCATACGCACATTGAGAAACCCTTGAAACAAGAAGCTTTTTTATTTTCATTTTTGAGTAATACATTTTAAGTTTTCAGAATTCAGATTCTCTACCAACCAGAGCATAATTGGAAGTGTTTAAAGGCATCAAAGATGTTTTTTGTACTTGTAAATGTCTTGATCTATATGACTTGTGTCTGGTTTCATTTAAGAGTCTCTTTCATCGGGGTCCTGTGCATGTATACCCTTTGACATCACTATCCCTCTGGTCAGTTTTCAGTTTGTTTCGTGCCTAAATTATTCCACTCATCCTTCACGGTAGTCACTTCTTTTTTGCATACTAGGAAGATAAAAATGAATAAATAATTAGAAGTCTTTCAAAACAGTGACTTGTCATAGCTTCTCTGGTGCCAAATGATCTTACTTTAATTAATATCCAGTCAGCATCAGATACTGCCCTTTGAATGATCATCTGTACCCTTTCGGGGTCGTCCTCATCTGCATGACTGTTGTAGCTCTGAAAGAAATAGCACAATTTCACACCAGGTGCGTCTACACAGATTATTTCAGCAGTTATATTCTTTACAATTAATAAAGTTGCTTCTAAAAGCACATGGACAGCTAATTTCAAAGCTGTTTACACTTCACGCGCTCCCCTTAGCTGTTGCGGGCCTGACAGCCGTCGTTACCTGTCGGATTGCATGTTGATAGTGTTTCTGCATCGCAGTTGACGGCAGGAGTTTACAGCAGCGCAGCAGATAGCGGTACAACTGAACAGGCGTGCGGACGAGCTCAGCGCCCGGCAGAGGAGGCATGAGGGACAAACGTCCTGCTGTCACTGCCACTTAAACCGTGACCTTTTTAATGTACGCAATGTCTAGTTAAAACAACAATATTGAGCATAACGGATCAGACACTAGGTTACGTATTTAGAGCTGTAGAGCCATAAAAAGACGTACACTTACACATACACTTTAGTCACATGCACATATTTTCAAACGTAAAGGTGAAGGAAACAGTGGAATTACTTCCTGCTGTCATCTTTTCATATTAAAAGTCCCAGTTACTTTCAAGTCTGGAATGAACAGAAAAATCCCTCACAGCAGTTTATTTTTTATTTTTTAAAAACTTGATTTACATACAGGATTCTATTGCACCTGCACATGTTAGATTGTGTTTTTTTTTTTTGTATATACACCGATCAGCCACAACATTAAAACCACCTGCCTAATATTGTGTAGGTCCCCTCGTGCCGGCAAAATAGCGCCAGACGGGCTGGTTTGAGTATTTCTGTAACTCTGCAACAATCCCTAGTGTGTACTCAGAATGGTCCCAAAAAAAATAAAAATAAAAACACACATCCAAGGAGCAGTTCGGTGGATGGAAATGCCTTGATGAAAGAGGTCAACAGAGTATACACTGGTTTGAACTGACAATGTCTATGGTAACTCAGATAACCACTCTGTACAATTGTGGTGAGAAGAATCTGGTTTTCCTGTACATTGCACATTCTCGCTCAGTGTACATACATACTGTTTAACTGGGTGACTCTCAATGCTTGTCAAAAACATGTTTAGGTCATATCTCACCTCAAATTCAACGGGGGAAAAAGATTATTGCATATAGAAAATTACGAAATTTTTTAGAATAAATAAAAGGGATACTGTCCACCAAAAAAAACAAAAATTCTGTCATCATTTACCCTCATGACATTCTTCCTTCCCTAGAACACAAAAGGACACATTTCAAACCCTATTTAACCCTTTAGGCTTTTTTTCCCACTAATTCGATAGTTGTATTGATGTTTTACAATAATTAGAAACAAATCATCATCGATGAAATTCAGAAAAACAAACAACTGTAGAAGCATTATCTGATAATTTAAGAGAATTGTGCTTTTTAAAAATAATGTTAAAATGCAAATAATCTTTATGCTCCTAAAATGGCCTTCAATTTCTTTATGAAAAACAGGTATGTACAAACTGATAAAATGTACATTGAATGCACTGTAAGTCAATTTGGATAAAAGCATCTGCCAAATGCACCAATGTAAATGTACAAATATAATTTCTTAATTTGTTATTTATCTCTCTACTAAGACAAGCAGCTCTTGACATGCTTTCATTTCAAAATGCAGAACTTACTAATGTGACAAATATATGATGTGGTGGTTATCTTTACTTTAAACAAATACATCTTACATAATTGATAAATAAAGCACATGATAAATAAAGCACATGGTAGTCAGTTCATTTTAGGGCAAGGGGAACTTGCAAGCAAATGTGACACCATTCAAAATAATGAAATCTCAGTGTCTTTTTAACTGTAAATGATTCATGAAATTGGAGCTGAAGGTTCCTCATTGATACTATTGCTTTGAGTCTTAACACAGAGTAACCCAACATACAGTAACCCTAGGACTCTTGACCTAGCACACACCATACACTCTGTGAAAAAAAGGTTTCTGGATGGATACTGTATATACAGTAGAACCTCATGGTTCTTTATTCAGCTCCAATGGAAAGTTCTGGCAAATATTCTTAGGTTAGAACCTATTTAGTTTTGACACAAACAGATTCTTTAGTCAATAAATAAATAAATAAATACATTCTTTAACTTTGGACTATTTAACTATTCAGTATGTTATGGCTATGATTATTTATCATTATAATGATAAAGTGCCTTTTGACTATTTAACTATTTACTTCACATAAATCCTGACATATAACCTCTGTTATGTGTTTTGAGTTAGGTGGATGGTTTTAACTATTTCTCTCATTTTACTGGAATATTTTAATTCAATCTATTTATCTAAGCTTGTTTTAGTCCATTCTATTTGAATCAATTTGTATACTTAAGTTGAATCAACAAGCACATTTGCCAACTCAACATATGTTGAATCAACTAAAATCAGTGTCCGTTAACTCTGAATCAAAATGTAAATGACTTTGAATCAAAACAATATCACCTTAAATTTGTCCCATCTAGCTAAACAACTTTGTCTAAACAAAATATTTAATATTGAACAATGTTATTTTTATGTTATTTCAATAAAACAGGTATAGTCTACATTGCTGAAATCAAACCGTTTTTCTATTGTTTGACCTGTTGTCTCAACAAGACATCTTTGGTTAAAATGTTCATATTTTTATGACAATGTAACTGAAGTCAAAGCAAAGATAACACAACTAAGTTACGTTGAGTCAACAAAACTTTTTAACAATGGAAAATGTAACTTTTTCAGAGCAACAAGTTTCCATAAAATGTTTAAGTTAAATTAACTTGTCCTGGCTTACAGTGTATTTTTGTCCTGTGAACCTCAACTCAAATGAGAGGGGCTGAAGACCAGTTGTACTCACTGTTAGTACATGGAGTCAGTGCAGTGTCAAGATGGCGGCCTACAATCCTCTCATTTCACCTGGAGACTCCAGTGAAAGCTTCCATTGTTTAAGAAGGAAAAACCCCAACAGCAAAGTCATTCTTGATGTGTGCACACAATGCGTACATGCACACATGAAGAATTCCCCATGCATCAGCATTTAGTGCTTTGATGTTCCATCTACAGGTTTTTCTTTTCACTTTTACTCCCACTTGGTCAGATATTCAAGAAACATTCCAAATTTGATTGAGACACAAACAGCATTTACTGTGGCATCTTTAACATTAACCTACAAAATGATATCTGTCTGTTAGTTTTGGCCTACGTATGCATTGCTCCTAAAATATGTCTGGTTTTTCAAAATGTCCTTGGTAAAAGGATATCTGACATTATTGTCATTAAGGAATAGTAAAAAAAAAAACAATCTGTCATTATTTACTCATCTTGTTTCTAACCCATTTACAGATATGTTTCTGTGAAACACAAAAGTTGCATTTTCGGAAGAATTTTCATTCAGCTCTAGCCATACAACAATTCATAGAGACCACGTCTGTCAAACTTCAACAAACAAAACAACATAAAAGTAGTCCATGTGACTTGAGCAAATCTTCTGAAGCCATATTGTGAGGAACAGGCTGCTTTGGCTGAGGTTTTATTAAGTGAACAACTTAGATTTGTATTTGTTCCACACACAAACCTGTCATATGACTTAAGAAGACTTGGAATACAGCATCAGCCACACAAACTACTTTAATAGTGCTCTTTGGTGACATGCTAATTCATATTGTGCCTAATAAAATAACCCACCTGTATCATGATCTTACATCATCTCACTTGTTTGAGAATAAAGTTAAACATCATATAAAGAAACATTGTTTTTGCTCAGTCACATCTCGATTAGATCTCCATGCTCATGTTTAATTGCAGCAACATCAGTATAAAAGCAATCTAGAAAACTCCAGTGGTTAAATCCATATCTTCAAAAGAAATATGATAATTTGGGTGAGAAACAGATAAATATTTAGCCCCCAACACACATCTGAAAGTGAAAATGGAGATTTATAGTTAAAGGATTTAAATATTGATCTGTTTCTCATATATCATATCACTATCACTGAAGTCTTATGGATTACTTTTGTGCTGCTTTTTGGACCTCAGATTTTTTTTTTTAAATCTTTGTTTGTGTTCTGCAGAAGAAAGAAAGTCATACGCATTTGGGATAGCATGAGGGTGAGTAAATGATGAGAGAATTTTCATTTTTGAGTGAACTGTGCTTTTAAGTAACCCTTCAGGGGGTTCTTACATTTTTCTTACCATATTTTTATCTATCATTTAATGTTGTTTTCTTGGAAATATTGTTTTTAGATGCAGTACAGAATAAATAAATGTACACATGGCTGAATTTGTGAGTAAAATAAGGACAGAAACAGCAATGTTTTTTAAATGTCAACATTTAATGAGCTTCACCACTATACTTCAAATCTACACTCTGAAACAAGACCGGTGATTTTTCAAACACAGAACACATCCACAGAGTCCTTTCCAGTCCCTAAGAATCACCTCCTTTGCTTTCAGATCATCAAATGCAAACTTTATATTATAGTCATATATGTCGTAAAATTTATTCAAATACCATTAACTCCGAGTATAAACTTCAAACTTCTTATAAAAACTCGACAGCTAAGCTAGTACCTTTCCGGTTTGGCCCGATCGAGCTTGCTCTCTTTGAATCCGCACATTATCTTAGGTACGCTCGCTTCTTGTGTTCTAGCATTGCCACGTAATTGTACTTTTCTGTCGTCCAACATTTCTATGTGAAGTATACTATGTTAATTATTGTGACTTGACTTGTCACGAAGGACAAATATGCTTTGTGATCTAACAGTCAGAAAACACTGGGGTGAAAACATGGTAGTTTATACAAGGACATGATGATGGAAATCACCTCCAACCAATCGCAATTGTAATGACTTTGATTTCTTTATACAGGGTTTGATAGGAATATAAAAGTTGGAAGTGACATTCAAGTTTTAAATCTCCACATAAAAATAAAAGCGTGGAGGTAAACAACCAAGTCATTGAGCTCAAGAGGTAGAGACCAACAAAGTGAATCCATTATATACATATAGACAAACAGTTCAGTGTTTCTTTAAAGGAAATTAATAATTAATTATATTAATAATAAAAAAAAAACTACTTCTATACTCATATCCACAGCTCTGCAGCACACAAGACACAATTAACATAATTGGTTGTGTTTTTTGTTTGTTTTTGTTTGTTGATTTGGAGTATTTTTTTGTCTAGACTCTCTATTGCAGTGGGGAAATAGAAGAAAACGGATAGAGAAAAAAATCTGTACAATTATATGCAAGTCTCAAAAAATAAAATACAATTTCACAGCCCTAAAAAAATGTGCAGGCTAATTCAACTATACAGCAGTATTACATTGTTTTGTGTGTGTGTGTGTGTGGTTGGCGATTTCTTGTACAATAATTTATTTTGTAGATTTTGAATTTCTGTTGAAATCTACCTGCTACTCACTTATTTAATACCATACTCAAGTGGATTATGGGAAAGCATGCCATAGCACATTGAGGAAGAAATAAAAATAATTATCTAAAAATATATTAAATATTTTCATTTCGATTTTTTAAGTTTGAGTGATGAAAGTAAATAAATGCATGTTACAGTGAAACTACTCCAATTGCTTTCAAGACCCACAACATATACTATCGTTCCTTTTCAGATTCACAATCTGCATTAGCTCTTCAACAGAAAAGGGCTTTGGGGGTCAAAGAAGAAGACACTGAACTGACAAAAACAGGATCACTATTGTGATGCCACAGTCAGTTAAAAACATGCACAGGGTCCATACATGCATTCAAACAATGGTGTTCTACACTTGTCTTAAAGGGATAGTTCACCCAAAAATGAAAATTCAGTCATCATTTACTCATCCTCAAATCCTGAATGACTTTCTTCCGCCCCCTAATAATAGTAGGTTTGACAAAACATGAGGGTGATCAAATGACAGAATTATTATTTTTGGGTAAACTATCCCATTAAGAGACAAGGTTTGGTAATGTACCATTGTTATTATGGAATGATTTATCTAAATTTCCTTGAGTAATCTTTGCTCTATTTAGTCTTTGTTTTACTTATAATTTGGTTCAATTCTCTGCATGCTGTATGTTCTGGGTACTACTGCAGGGATATTGGGTACAGGTCAAAGGTCATCAAACAAACATACTGACGTTCCCATATGTATTACATGTCGTTACACACTATTCCTTTATTCAGTCTCAGTAGGAGACAAACACTTTCAAGACTTATCGACATGCTCTTTGCCTATACAGTAGGCTGGACATGAAGATGGACTTAAATGGATAAACCCTTTTTAAGCAGACAGCAAGTTGTGCATTTCACCTCAGGCCAATCTCATGCTTTGGATCCTTGACGCTTTTAAATTGCTGTGCCGTTCGGTTACCCCAAAAGACTAAATACTGACACAACATGTCTACGTTCAGGAGTACTACAAAACGCCTGCTTATCAGTATCTCTGCAAAGTGTTGCACTAAGGAATACTGACTTTTACTGACAAAAAGTTATCTTATGAGAGCGAAAGTGAGACAGAAAGCGAGATACAAACAAACAAAGATATATGGATAGACAAAGGAAACACATAGACGAAAGTGAAAATGGAAGGAAATCATAAAATCAACATTCACACTTCTGTTAAAGGAAATAAATGCGATGAGCTCACTCTAGCCGAACGAGTGGTCACAGTTCTTAGTAAGGTGCTAGCGTGAGAGAAAAAGAGAGAAGCAGAGAAAGTTGCCTTCTTTTCCATTCTACATGAAGCACTGCACGCGGCTTCCTCTTTCCATTAATAAATAAAGCATGCCTACTCGCGCACACACTTAGAAGTGATGCGTTTTCCTTCAGAAATGCCGTGCAGAGGATGCCGCCCTGGTGTTTAAAATACATTCAAGTCCACAGGGGTCGACTTCGTCTGCTTAGGGTATGGGTTTGTAAGTGTGCATCTTAACAAACCTTCAGTATACAACTACAGAGCAGTGGGTATGCTTCTATTGTACGGACAAACCACCCCGAGATCACCCTCACCCTTCCCGTGTCCCGTTTTGAATTCGATCAGCAGTGGTTGCTTTGATAAAACTCAATTTTCTAAGTCTTACAGTACACACACACACATCAGCGACATGGCTAGTCCTAGACTCCAGTGAAATGCTACGCAGGTTTGGGGAGGCCTGTGGGTCAGTAGTCCAGGGGGTGTGGGCGCGGGACAGGCTGCAGGAGAGGTGTCCACTACCACTCTTATATTCGACATCATCTTTATGGCAATACTCAGCTACTCCCAAACCAGAGGAGATGGAGGCATCTCAGAGGGCTGAGCTACTGTCGAGCTGTGGAGAGAGAGAAAGAGAGGACTGTTATGTCTTGCTTTAAGGATAGGCAGATGTCTCCATCTAGTGTTGAGGTGTTGCGACTAAGCAGTAAAATGCAGGATCAACTACTGTAGTGATTGTATGATTGTTTTAGTTAACATTAGGTATACCACAATACCAAAAGTTTAAGTAGCTGATAAAATACTAGCGTAATAAGACAATTATCAATACAAGTCTGCCTAAATATTAACAGATTCATTTTAAACATCAAACAAGTAGGGCTGCACGATTATGACCAAAATAATATAGATGATTTCCCTTGATACTTTAATTACGATTAATTTCGACCAACAGAATTTACATCAAATACTCATTTTGTATGGGAAATCTGTATGTTGTATTCTTTATGTAGGCTACACATCCAAAATAAGCTGAGAACAGTTCCTAAATTACTTTATTGCTGTTTTTATACATCAGAAAATCAAGACAGTGCCTAAACAGTCAACATCACTTCGGCATTCTGAGCAACATGAACAGCAAATGTTTACACAGAGTAATGGACATGTCTATGATTGGTTAATGATCCACTGCTGCAAAAAGCACGTTGCAAATAGATTTTTTTGCACAACGGGAGTATACTTCAAAGTAATGCTGTAACTGACACTTTGTATTATTAATTCATTGTGGCAGCTATAAATGTAATCTCAATTATTCATGATTATTAATTGTGCACAAAATTTACCTTTTAAGTAAAATGACATAATACAGTATATTATCGCTTGATTTTAGAGCATTTATATAGAATAGACTATACAGTATATGGCACTTTCAAACAAAATGAAATATCTGTCAGTATAGCAGGAAAAAAATATACTGTACATAAAATAATTCTAATTTAAATTGTAAAATCATAGCAGTATTTGTTGCACTAATTTAATTTACCTTGATACATTTTTATTTTATTTTGTGTACAGCCAAGATGATTTTTATTAATATGTTACAGTATATAGAATTTTGGTGGTGGGAAATTTGTTTAATTGTCATAAAAATAATTTCACAATGCAAAATAATCTGACGATTTTACAGGTAATTTTTGCATTCCTTAGCAAAAGTTTGTGTTCCCTCAACAATAAATTTTGCATTCCCTTGCAATAAATTTACGATGATGTTACTACAGTTACCATATTTCAACCATGCTATTCATTGTGAAACCATATAGTGATAATACAGAAAAACTCACCAGTTTTGTGGTTATGGTTTTATTATTGTAGACTATTATAGTAATATTGTAGTAACCACCTCTGTTGTAGGCTAACCATGTTTTGTTTTTTGGTGAAACCATGGTTTTACTATAGTACTATTGTAGTAACTATGTAAGTAACTAGTAACTAAGTGAATTAAGTAACCATGTTTATGTTTTGTTTGTTTTTTTTGGTGTTGGCAAAAATAGAAGTATACTTTATCCATATAATAACCATGGTTTTATTATAGATTAACCATGGTAATTCTTGTGGTTACTATGGTTTTACTACAAATACCCACAAATAATAATAACCACAAAATTATTATTTTCATTATTATTACTATGATTTACTATGAATGTCAAGGTTAAAATATGGTTACAATAGTAACACCGTGGTAATTTTATTACGAGGGAATTCTAATGGACTTTATAAATTTCCTATAACAGGCTTAGTTTTTCTTTTGGTTTTTGGAGTGAAATGTAACATTTGACATTTGACAAGCAAGAGTTGCTTGCACGTCTTATGAGATTCACCCATAAATGAGAATAGTACACAAAGTGAATGGCACCCTCACCTGATAAAGCTTTTGAAGGCAGCAGACTGGGGGTTGATACAGAGCGGTACCCGATTCCCCTTCTGCTGCTCCAGGATGAACTGGTGAATGATCTCTGTGCAAAGAACAACAGGATGGGTGTTGAGAAATAAGAAATCATTATAAGTTAATACGTTTAGATGTTCATGTAATCTTGATGAGGGATTCACTGTAGGTAAACAGGTTTTGTTTGCAAATCGCTAAGGAGGGGATCTTGAAACTTAAGTTTAAAAATCCCCTTCTTGAACAACAAGGTGTTGTGACATTTTTTCAAATGGTAAAATAATGCATCCTAATCAAATTTGGATAGACAAATATGAGTAAGCCATTTGTAGGTTGCTTTCCCTGAAAAAAAATAAACAGTGTGGGACTATCAGAACATTGCTTCTTCTGTTTAAGCATCTTCACCCGCTTGAAACAGCAAAATTAATTGAACCAATGGACTGAGTCTTTTGAACTAGCTTGGGCAACGTAGACTTTCCTCATGTGTCGATGCAAGAGGGGTTCCCCTCACGTTCCAAACACGGCTGCCTACCCTAAAGCTCTTTAAGTCTCCAGGTGGTCGGTTCCATCCGCACTGACTAATCCATCCGTGGAAACACGTCACACACACAGGATAGAGGAAGAGGAGGGTGAAGGGCATGGTTATTTTCAGCCCACAGCACAGTAAGCCTGCTTTTAGTGACAGACTCTCACTAATACCCACTGACAATTGAAGTCGAGCGCAGAACCAGGGGCCCCAAATGAAGGATGAAAACAAGGGACCAAAACAACAGAAGCAGCAGGGGAATGGGAGAAGGAGGGGACTGGCAAGGCTTCTGATTAACACGCAGTGGCATGACGAATCCATGCTCTTAAATAGGTCCAATTCAATTAAGACCTTCGTCTCTCTTAAAGAGACAGTTCACTCAAAAATATAAATTCTGTAATTTTTAATCACCCTCATGTTATTTCAAACACTAATGAATGTCTTGCTTCCAAGGAACACAAAATGTACAATGTAAAATGACCACGAGGAGAACACCCAACGTGACTCAACCCACTCTAGCTACCGGGCCAATTGGTTGCTTAGGAAGCCTGACTGGAGTCACTCAGCACACCCTGGATTTGAACTTACGACTCAAGGTGCGGTAGTCAGCGTTTTTACTTGCTAAGCTACACAGGTCCCCTTTGAAATAATCTTTATTGACAGAACAGAGGAGCGCTTGTTCGTGGCAAATGGTGGACTCACCTTTGACTTGCCGTACTGACGTCAGATTTTTCTCGAAGCCGTCGTCAAACTTGGGATTGGTGATGGGCTCAAAGTCACTGGTGTAGACGCGGCCAGAAGATGTGGTGTAGCAGCATTTGCACATGCAGGTGTGGTAGCGCAGACGCCCCTCATCCAAATATGGGTGTGCCAGGGCATCCTTTGCAGAGATCCGCTTCAACTGTATGGGGGAACAAATTTAGGCTTGAACTTTTCTTTTATAACGTGCAATACATTTTTATTTTAAAATAAATACATTTTACGGTTATGTTTTTATACAAATGTTTATATTATTCGATTTAAAAAAAAAAGTTGTGCTAGGAGTGTTTACACAGGACGAATTCATGCATTGCATCTGCACTATTTTTTAATTGTTGGTGTAGGTAGATAATCGTCAGATGGTCATCTTTGCCTTTTTTGTCGCATCTTGCTGTGTCTTGTGCCATGAACACTGGACTATCTATTTTATTTTGCGATGTTTGCCATGTTCCATCTTTTGATGGCAAGATAGAAGAAAGAGCATCTAGAACACTCACTGGGTCAAAGACCAGCATCCTGCAGAGGAGGTGAACAGCCTCATGGGTTGCTTGACTGGACAGGGTATACAGGACAGGAAGTGAGGGCTGCAGAGACAGGAAATGACACAATCAGTGTTAAGTCTCTGCGTATCTTGTCCCTTGCATCAGCCTTATACTGTACATTCACATTTAGAAATATAAGAGACTATACAGTGTACACAGGAAAGAAATATACTTTCAGATTGCACCAGTTCTGAATCTGGACAATTCAGTTCTGAACACTGATTCAAGATGACAGAATGTTGCATACTGTATATAATTCATTGTGTATTGTTGTTTGTAAAAATTAAAGTAGAGATAAGTGTGGGACTGAATGTCTTTACAAATACAACAAAATGCTGATAACTATTAAAAGCACATTACAAATGTTTTTGCATGAAATATTTACATCTTGGTTAATCTGTTGACATCTTTTTGACATCAAAAACTACACACACACACACACACACATTGAATAACCCACTAGAATGCCCGTATAGGTGTTTACATGTACAGCGAAACTTGGTGCTAAGCAAATATGTATGCCTTCCAATCTGGTTTGCTTAATATGTTTAAGGCCTGTAACCAATAAAATGACTGTTTATGACCTTTACCTTACATTGCCACATTATTAAGCTTGTAAATGATCATACATGTAAACGTACGCAATGAACCTGACTTAGAAACAGTCACCTCTAAACATTGTTGTTCTGTTCTGAGAAAATCAAAACATTCAAGTAGCTTCCTCTGAGCATGTCATGTGATCAACAGCAACCCAGTGACTGATCAGCTGCACGCAATCATCTCAAGTATGCAGGACATTCCTAACAGCAGCACATGATCCATCCTGCAATAGCCACACACTTATCTGAGGATATGGGACAGCGGAGACAATGAGCTGGGTTATTTTTAACTGTGTCTAATTATCTCCTCCACACACCTTCCCCCCATCCCAAGCCCCCCAGCTGATTCGCCAAAGAGTTTAAAACCCGGCAGTAATTGCTTGTTTTCCCTGGTTAGGTTCTTTCAGCAGAGAACAGATGATAACCCTAGCTGGTGATTCACCTTCTTTCAAAAGGTTTGATGTATTGCCAGGGTTGAGTGTATAGATGATGGACGTGAGGGCAAGAGATTGAGGAAGAAGACGGGAAATGGACAAATGTGGTGCTAAGTGCTCAGTGAAATTAAGTCATAAACTTCAGATATACTAGACAAGCTACCAGACACAAGAAGGGAGTGAAAGAGTGATGCTATTAATGTAGACAGAAGCATTCAGAACATGCTCTCAGTTTTTTTATAATAATGCTGCTTTATAAGGAAATCAACACTATTAGGCTCCTATTGTTCATTATTATGATTAGGCACTTGAACAAATCCAAAACTTCTGCACATAACTTGTACTGCACTTTTTGTGACATGGATAGGGTTGCCACTCATCCAGTATTTAAATATGAAATGATGCATCCCGTATCGAATCAATACGGGACGTGATTTGTCCCGTATTTAAGACTGGTCAGATGGCGTCACGGTAAAATTGTTCAAGATCTGTAATATAATATGATATAAGTTGGAAATTTTGCCTAAGGTGGGTAAGGAACCATCTGAAAAGTCGACTCATTGTGCTAAAACAATGTAACATAAATAAGATACATAATTGAAAAAATTATATATCTTCTTCTTTCCGCTGCTCCCATTGGGGGTTGAAACTAACAGCGTACCATCCGTGATCTGCATATTTGACTTGCCACAGGTTTTTTTAAAAAAATATATATTTTTTTTTACGCCAGACGCCCTTGCTAACGCAATCCCCAGTGGCTGGGGGACTCTTACTCATATAATTTATATATACAATTTTTTTCAATAAGTCATGGGTCAGGAAAGTTTTCATTTTAGCATAGATGAAAGGATATACAGTTTTTATAATTAATAACTCACATTAAAAAATTCAATACAAACACATTTATTGCAGAAACTGTGGACTATGTGGTAAGTCCCCTCCAAATATCTAGATACCAATATCTCAAAAGAAGGGTGGCCAGTGCTAAATATAATGCCAAATTTAATGACAACAAATGGCACACAGATTTGTTGAAATAAACACTAATTTAACATGATATTTACTCAAAATTCACACACAAAAAAGTTTATTATACATTGACAAGGCTGTCTGTTATTTTTTAAACTAACACGTGGTTGGAGGGTGGGGGGGTATTTATCAGTCAGTCATGTGGGTACAGTTACAGTATCGACTGGTGCCAATAATTTCAAAATGTCCCAGCACTGGTTGAGTAATTTGCCTATTTTGACCAAAACATTTCCATGACTTTTCCGGTCATTCATGATAACTGGAAAAATATTTAGTTTTAAGTAACTTAGAGATTACACTCACAAATGTCACACGCACAAGAAGAGATTAAAGGGAAGCGTAAGGTCGAAGCCGGGAGCTCAAATACACAGAGACAAAACAAGAGAGTAGTTTAAACAGGGAAGCTAGCGAAACACTAGAGCTGGCAAAGCGAAGGGGAAGCTAAACAATAACCAACAACTGTGGGGAGAAAGGGCAGAGTATAAATAGGGGAATAGAACAGTGCAGGTGAAACTAATATTCCGGTGATTGGGAGCGAGTGTGAGAGCTAGAGGGGGCGGGGTGAACTTGGGGATTGGCGTTCGTTACAACAAAGATGGGATAACTAGAACAATTTATATAAACTATAGAAATCTCTATTACGTTTTAAACATTTTATTAGTATGACTTTCCATTATATGTTGAAACCCTGTACAGTACATTGATCTATCCATGTAATTACTGTTCGAAAAATAAGAAATGGTAAAAGGATAAAATGAAGGTGAATAGTGATTCGAAACAGAAAGTCAAATGGGTTTGGAACAACATAAAGTTATGTAAATGATGACATAATTTAAGTCAAGTGGTATTTATTGTCGTTCAACCATATACAGTTAGTACAGTACACAGCGAAACAGACAAAGTTCATCCGGGATCATGGTGCTACATAAATCAACATAGGACAAACACAGAACCACATGAGACTACACAGACTAAATAATAGACATACTGTTACTTTAAGGTAAAACCACACGACAGCTCTGTTTTTCCTCTTTTTGACTGGTGACACAAGCCCAAGCCATAGCTATAGGGGAATGGAGAGAAGCCTCGACTTCCTGTGAGGCAGCGTCCACGTGACCTCCGACTGCCCGCCTGGCCCACCAAAAATCCCAGCAACACTCAGCAACAGGTGCAGACTCCAGCTTTAACCACCACTCTCTTCATAATCTCCCCCTGCTCTCTGGGCAATCTCGCCCAAGTATCACAAACAAGCCATTGATCATCATGGCAGCAAAACAACACAAAGCCCTTCAGACCCGCGACTGTAGGGAGAGCCGACATTGCTGCACCTGGGAGAGGGCCAAGTAAGGACAAACATGTGGATAGGACTTGTTCGTTTGTTTGTTTTCCAGTTAGCAAGTTAAAAAAGCAGCATTCATTGCACATCGAACAATGCTCCTGCTGTACGTGTTTTTTGTTTTTACAGTTATCGAAGACTGCAAACAGAAAAAAACATGGCTATGTTCCTGCAGTAGCGGTATATAAAAACAGGAGCATGGCAGTGTGTTTGTGAGTCAGAGATATTGTGAGACAAAAGAGAGTATGAGAAAGAGAGAGAGAGAGAGAGAGAGAGAGAGGAAGAGAGCAAAAGAGAAAGAAAACAACCAAGAGAAGAGTGGCGTTTTGAAGCAGAGTGCCGCATTGAGATAGAATAACATTCACGTGGGGCAGGGGTGTAAATCTTCCCCTCTTTAAACAGACAGTCAGACTGTGTGAAAGCACATTTGTTTCCGGTTTCAGTTTGAATGGTAGCACTTAGCGCTCGTTTGAGAGCAGGAAAAGAGACACCGCTGAACGGTTTATCTCTCAGATGCACTTAGATTCTCAAACTAATCTGGCTAAGTGTTAGAGCCGAGATGGTGAGGATGAAGATCCCTAAAGCTCCAGATGGATCTGATTTCAAAACAGCCCAAATCAGATCTTCTCTATTTTTAGAACAAGAACAGGACAGGGTGTACAAAGTGCGCAAGGCCCCCCACATGCATGTGAACATGATGTGTGACTTTAAGGACTGGCCTTTTAAAATGGAAACTTGGAGCTTTGAAATTGTCACCAAGATTTCAAAACAATGTCTGTGTATTTGGTAAGAGATCCAGGCTTCAGAGGATGTGATAGAGAGCCAGATTGCAGCATTCTGGGTACAAAAACACTCAGAAACAACTTGCAAGATTGGGAATTGTGCAATGAAAATTGCATTTGGCACTAAAGTTTTGGGTGTGTTTGCACTTATACCTGATTTGCATAATTCATTCATTTCTGACTAGAGGTTTATAAAGCAGCATCCTACTAACCATCTGATGTCTCCAGTTTTTGGGTTCATTGTACTTGATGCGCTCAACGAGTCATTAATTGAATATATCATTAATCTGCTAAACCCCATGTGCCTGCCGCAATAACCAAACACCAGTGGCTACGCAGAATTGTCGCACCGAGAGGGGAAAATAAAACATCAACCATCTGTTAGCAGGTGCATTAGAGTTCAGTTTGTAGCAGATTGTCAATCTACCAGAGCTCCTGACTGCGACTAAAATGGTCGCAAATGTGACAAAAAGCAATTAATTGTGACATTAATTTAAATTCTAGTCTAGACAGTCGGGTAAACTTTGTGTGCGTTCATAACAAAGTCCCTGTTCATATGCGGATCTGTCAGATATCATCTAATGAGTTACTGAATTACATCTTTAGAGCACGCACCAGTGTGTTCTGCAGCCTTTTAACCTTACCATGCAAGCCATAATGTCTGATTAAAGTGAAGATAAATATTCATAACGGAGTTCTCTTACGAGAGGTTCTCTCGTATTGCGTAAGCTAGCTTTCTAGGGAAAGATTCATCTTTTCTGAGATATTGAAGCCAAAAAATTATCCTTAATTTTGTATCCATTGTCAATGCAGTGCAGCAACTGCATACCTTGAGCGGGCTAGCTAGCGAGCTCATAGGTTGCTCTGCGGCAACTGCTGCAGCCTATAGACGAACTTGAGTGAACTTGCGTCCAATGACAGGCGCCCGCGCCGTCACTGTATCAAAGCCCGCCAAAATGGGCGTGGCTAGAGTGCATATAAGCGTAAGTTCGTAGGCTGGAACCCTGATTTTCATCTATTCAGCGAAGCTCTTCGCATCTCTGAACTGCAGAAGCCGCGTCGCCGTTCGAGGGGCATCTAGCAAGCTTGGACAGCGCTCGAAGAAGCCGGCCGTCTTGGACACCTTCAGCCGTCCTGCGAGCTACGCCATCCGGCGACGTATCCTTTTTAGAGCAAGCTAGTTCCTCAGCGAACTTCACAAAAAGAGCAACGAGCGTCTTTTTAAAGATGCCTCGCACCACCTGCGCCTCATGCCGCGCCCCTCTCAGCGCTGGAGACCGCCACCTCATATGCGCTCTCTGCCTGGGACTGGAACATGCAGAGCTCGCCCTCGCTGACGGCGGATGCGACCTCTGCGAGGAGCTTCCGATGTCGACCCTGCGGGCTCGACTCGAAGCACTCAAAACCGAAGCCGCCGCGCCGCCTTTCGTTTCGCCGCGCAGAAAGAAGCAGCGCTCCCAAAGGCTGCCGGAACCGGTGTTAGAAGCGACTACCTCGCCGGAGCCTCTCCCTCGAGCCTCGCTTTCACCCTCCCCGCCCCCCGGGATGCACAGTTGCCGCCGAGCGGCCGCACTGTTGCCATCTCGGATGACGAGGCGGAGGATAAGGGCTGCTGTTCCATCCTGGCTTCAGGCAGCGAGGAGTGGTCAGGCTCCCAAGCCTCCTCCTCGGCCCAGGAATCCAGCAGGACCCGCGCCGGAGTCGAGGAAGAACTAACGCGCCTCCTCACACAGGCCGTCGAACGCCTCGGGCTTGAGTGGTCACCGCCCTCTGAGCAGGCTCCCAACAGACTCGATGGCTGCTTTCTTCAGAGCCGTCGCCGCGCGCGGCGCCCGCGGCCCGGGGCCGCTCCCTTCCTGCCGGAACTCCACGCCGAGCTCTCTAAATCGTGGAAGGCGCCTCTCTCGGCCAGGAACCGATACCATGTCTCCACCTCTCTTGCTTCGGTGGACGGCGCCACCGAGAGGGGCTACTCTTCCATCCCCCCGGTCGAGGATTCGGTAGCAGCACACCTTTGCCCGCCCTCCGCGAGATGGCGGTCTAAGCCAGTGCTCCCGTCTAAGGCCTGCAGAACTACTTCCGCCTGCGTTGGCCGCGCCTATGCCGCCGCCGGCCAAGCCGCATCTGCTCTGCATTCCATGGTCGTTTTACAGATCCTCCAAGCGGACCTTCTTCGAGAGTGGGATGAGAAAGGCAGGCACCCAGAGGCTGTTCAGATCTAAGGAGCAAGACGGATCTCGCCCTTCGCGCCACCAAAGCTGCAGCTCAAGCCCTAGGAAAGTGCATGGCCGCGCTGACTGTGACCGAGAGACACCTATGGCTAACGCTAGCCGACATGGGAGAAGCTCAACGCGCCGCTCTCTCCGTCCGGTCTCTTCGGTTCCGCGGTGAGTGAAACCTGAGCAACCGAAGTCCTCCTAGCTTTGTTAAGGAAACAACGGCTCAGTCCCGCCGCGGCCGGACCACCGTCAAAGCTTCGCCCCCTGTCAGTCCCCTTCTCTCAGGCTACTGCAGTAGTGGATTCAGCAGCCAACAAGCCGGTGATACTGCCCGCTTGCCTGCACTCAAATGCCGTTTTCACGGCGACCCAAAGAAATCTTGTGAAAACCAAACATGCCTTATGTGTAGAAAATGTGCCCACAATCCAGTGTTCACCCCTACACACAAGCATTACACTTCCCGTGTCCCTATCAGAGCCCACTCACATAAAGCAGGCACAGCCAGCTCGAGTGTTCGAGTCAACAAACGCGCCCACGAATCCGTGCGCGCGCCCATTCTCTGCCCGCTCTGTCACACGCCAGCAAACACCTCTCTGTATGTAAGTCCCATGCCCGTGACTATGCTCGCGCATCACTTCACAGATGTGACTCTTTCCCCATTCACCTCAATCGGGAAGTCACTCACAGAACAGCCTGTCCCTGCTGTCTGCGAGCAGTCATGCATAAGCACAGTAAGCGCGCTCACACATTCTGTTCAGCTCGCTGTGTGCGGCAATCGGGGCGACTTGGCCATTCACCCTCTAGCGTTACGCTTCAAAGCGTGGAAAGCTATCCCAGGGATATCCAAATGGGTGTTAAGCACAATAAAACAGGGCTATTTGCTACAGTTCGATCGCCGCCCTCCCCGCTTCAGAGCGCGGCTCGAAACTACTGTGAACACGGAAGCAGCCTGCATGCTTCGTTCAGAAATAGCAAACCTTCTGTGCAAAAGGGCAATAGAGAGAGTGCCACCTTCTCTGAGCGAGTCGGGGTTTTACAGCCGTTATTTTCTTGTCCCCAAGAAAGACGGTGGCCTCAGACCAATATTAGATCTCAGGGTTTTGAACAAGGTGCTCGCAAAAAGACCGTTCAAAATGCTTACAATCAGGAAACTCCTCTTGCATGTGCGCCAGGGGGACTGGTTTATTTCTCTCGATCTGAAAGATGCCTACTTTCAGATTCAGATAAATCCCCGTCACAGGCCATTCTTGAGATTCGCCTTCGACGGCTTTCTATCTGGCTTCTGAAAAACCATTTAGATTTGCTCTGTAATTTAGCAACTAAAATGTAGTAATTTTTTTAGGCTGGAGCCCAAGCTACACAGACCCCGGTGACGTGGGGGGCACATCTGCTGCAACTCTGCACATGGCCTGCATTCAAGACCCTCTAAAGGCATTAAAAAACACCCCTATTACTCTTTCTAAAAGCCCTTACTTTAAGCCCACCCAGCACTGGGGTCAGCACTTTCTGACCCGAGTGTGTGCATGTGTGTGTCCTGTGAGAGAGTGTGTAGGCAGAAATCTGATCTGATCATGTTGCCTCTCTGCTAAGATGAGAAAAATCAGCATGGACCTGTGCATACATCTGTTTCTAAGAACTGTCTGCTGGCTCTTACATATACAAGTGGTGTAACCACATTCAGTTGAATCAGAACTATGCTCCAATTTTATTCCTCAGATGTTGCTCTTTCACCATACAGGGGACTTAAATTATATTACATAAAAAAATATATTTATAAAAGTAAGGGATAATCTCCACATCGGGATCACCAGGCCAGTTTATTTTGTGATAATGACTGGCTGACTGTAGATTATCCCGCTTATCACACAGCTACATACCACACAAGTCATTAAATGGACAAGAAATAACGAAATGAGTTGAAATGACTTTACTATGTGAAACACAGTAAAGTGAGACACTTTCCATTGACTTTGTATTTGTAAAGAAGGGTTGTGATATTCATCAAAACATCTCCTTTTGTATTCTGCATAGGACAGAAATTCATACAGGTTAGAAACGACAACAGAATTTTCCTTTTTTGGTAAACTATTCGTTTAAGCCTGAGATTGCATTTGATCTCAATTAAATTCCATTGTCATCTAAGAGAAACAATTGAGATTTTAAAGAGGTCTCATTTGTAAATGTTCAACTCTAAAGCACTAATACACCATAACTTTCTCTCTCTCTCTCTCTCTGTGAATGAAAGCTAAAATAAAGTCCTTCCACTACAGAGGGGACTAAAAGCTTCCTTTCTTTCTAGTGATGTAAGAGCCATTGCAAAATTAACAGAAGTAATGAGCCCCACTTTGGAGGCAGCTGAATTGATCTTAAGAGTCCAACCTCTTTTTAGTGCTTTTAGTCATGCTCTTCACCTTCCAAAAATTGGAGGTGGAGGACTTGTGTGCCATATTAACCACACAGTCATTAAGACTCCAGTGTTGATTTATCTTGTAAAGCTAACCTTACCCATCTAAACACTTTCCATTGCCTTGATTCATCCAAACTTCCCACATGGAATGGTGAACAAAGAGCATTGTTACCCATAAAGAAAACAAATTTGGTCTTCAAAGTATTTAATTTCTGCAACACTAGCACCACTGAAGAGAACTGCAAAAATAAACAATGTTTTTAAAACAGCTTTCTGAATAGGGCCTACACCCCTCGTATACTGTTGTTCAAACAATCAGATAGTCCTGCCTCCAACTAAAGCCATTGTTGAGTAACATTGTTGGTGAGAGTCCAAGTGGGCCGCTCTAAACAAACACAGGAATTTTATAGTGCCACAGAGATACAGTGATTACAGTTTTAACATATGCATGGCTTACTTACAGTTGTCTCTGCATATTAAGCTGGGATAGAAGAAAGTATTTTAACACTGAAAAAGTTACATACTTCAACTTTAAGTTCCTAATATTCCTTAAAGGAATAGTTGACCCAAAAATGTAAATTCTCTAATCATTTACTCAACCTCATGCCTCTAATGTCTTTATTCTGTGTAACAAAAAGGATGTATGAGGTGTTTTGTCCACTTAACTCAAAAAAGAACAAAGGCAGCAAAAAAGTAATCCATACGGCTCAAGTGGCTTACAAATCTAATAGCCTTTGCAAAGCCAATCCTCGATATGAGTGCGTATTTTACATAGATCAGGCAATGATCAGATTACATCTTTAGACAAATTAAGATTGGTGGCAACATCTACACCCTCCTGACCCATTAGGGACCCTTCCAAAACCTGCTCCATGTAACGGGAAGCTCAGCTGATCTACTGGCCTGTTGACCACACACAGGAAGCAGCATTGAGTGACAAGTTCAGTCAAATGTCAGTACGAGTTAGTGAGAGAACATTTGTGTGTGATTAGCTGGCTGAGATATAGGGTGGAGAATGGTGACCAGAGAAACTATGTACCTCTTAAACGAACAGTTCACCCAAAAATACAAATTCTGTCATCATTTGCTTTTAAAAACCCGTATGACTTTCTTCCGTGGAACACAAAAAGAGTTACATCTTGCAGAATGTCCGAGCTGCAAGTTTTTACAAAAAAAGAAAGTGAATATTAACCATGGCTGTTAAGCAAGATTTTCAGTGAATAATGACTTAAATTTCAGTCTTTTGGTCTTTTAGGAATGTCCCATTAGAATGAGAATGAGTACCGATACTTCCGATGACTTTTTTGTGTGTGTGTTTGTTTTCTTTTTTCAGAACTCCATACTTCAACAGTTTATTTCAATGGTCACTAAGGGGTTATCAAAATGCAAAAGGCATTTTTAATATTTAATTAAATAATTACAAGCTACGAGCTTTAAAAAGGTAAGCGCAGTCAGCATTTGCACAACACTGTCCCACACATTCACAAATGCTCACATATGAAGTGCGCAGCACATGCAAACTATATATTTATCTCATTAAATCACAGCTTTAGCGGTTAAATAATCTCACTAGGACACAACATAATTTTAATTTGTGCCCTGAATGTTTATGTAATGACATTCGTACATCAGATGGTATTGTTTTTTGTATCGCCTATTAGTAGTTATTGTGTGGCTTCATAAGACTTAGAATACAAAAAAGCCCCTGGTCACTAATTTCTCCTTTTGTGTTAAATGGAGGAAACAAAGTAATATAGGTTTGGAATATCGATGAGGGTGAATAATTGATGAACATTTTTATTTTTGGTTTAACCATCTCTTTAATACTAAGGCCTTCATGGTAAAGACTTTCTCTAGTCTAGCAGGTGCATGTCTGCATATCTGTGTGTGTCTAAAGGAAGCATGCTTCTTGGTGGGCAGCCAGGCATCAGGTCGATGCAAAGCAGGAAGCTGAGGTCCACAGCCCTTGCTCCGCAGTTCCTGTACTCTGCAGGGTATCGCAGTCTCAGCGTAGCTGTCTAGAGCCACAGAGCCAACACCCAGTACCAATCACACATACTCACAAACACACACTCTCACACTAACACAGAGAACTGCTTTCTACATACTCAAAACCATGAGCATTTAAATGTACCAAATGTGCACCAAAAGCACTCAAGACATGGAAGAGTTATGTCTGGTGTTTCATAAATTAATTCTTGCCATTTTAACTTGTCAAATCCAGACATATTAAAAGTCAGTTGTGTCATTTCTGCACTACTAGTGTCATCAAATGGAATTGCAAAAACAATCCTCCCATCTTTCATTGATCAAAAAAACAGATAGTCCCACCCCAAACCCATTGGTCGAGTCAGTGAACTTGTTTACACAGACACCAGAAATGTATTGATAGAAAGCGGCTTAAGACTTAAAATCGGCATACGTGTTTACATGCAATGTGTTGTTTGCTTTCTCTTTACTCCCTTTTACATGGTGCTCAGTCAGTAAGAAGCTTTCTAACCATGAACACAATTTCACTGCGACACTTGTGCAAATAACAAACATGGCACCTGAGGTTGACTTCACTATTTTATTTCCCTTTGCTGCACTTTATTTACAGATATTTCAGGTTTGTTACGATGTTTGTTTCCTGAACTTTCCATCTCGACCTGCAGGTGATTTACACTGCAATAGTGGGGTTTCCCTTTTATGTCAAATGCTGGGATTCCCCCAATACACTTGAGCGCATATATGCAGACGTGAGGGACAGCAGTCGATATTTTACATTGTGTGTATAATTTTGGTATTATTTACAGTGTGTGTGTGTGTTGTTGAATTCTTTCTGCTGTGTTGACTTGATATAATGTATGGCTCCATCTTATGACATTGTTATCCGGTCTGTTCCACGCACATGTTATGATGTTTCAGAACGCCGCTTTCTGCAAAAACCCTGGAATAAACAGTTTCCTTAAGTGCATGTAACCAGGATAAATGCAGCTGTGTCGGGCTGGTCACAATGCTCAAACAAACAGAGCAATGTTTTGATAGTGCCACCACAGAGTTTACACTTTTCTGAGAAATCAACCTACAAAGGGCTTCTTATAGATGTATATTAAGCTCAGAAAAGCCCAGGAATGAATTTTAACATTGAAATAATTACACACATCAGCCTTAATGCTAATTGTTAATTTCACTGCTTTGTATTACTGCTTTAATACAGAGAGACAAAGTAGCCTACACTCTGAACTGCTGTACATGAATACACCAATAATAGCCATCATAAGTCTCTCTCTCATCAACTAATCAATCAGACTCTCAGGGGATATGATGGAGGGAAGGAAATAAAGAGATTGCGGGAGGGAGGCACAGCGAGAGCAGCCCAGAGCGAGCAGCGCACCAGGAGTCCTACAGCAGAGGCTGATGGGAAATTTCTGCACTCTGGGGGCAGGAGGAGCAACTCCATTCCATAAACAAGATGCACGATCGGTCAATAGGTGCCGTCACTCAGCGGGAACAGCCAGTCGCCATGGTAGCCCCAGAGGGCCCGTTTATAATCAGGCTTCCTGGGACCGAAGATATCAGTGCATAGGAGCATTTCTATATAATTCACTAATGACTCATTGTTTTGCATGATGCTCATTCTTTGGTTTTTAAATAACATTTGCATGTTTTGGGTTAGGGATTGTTTTTGTTTTGGGATATCATTTGATTAAAGACTCACCTGTTTGTGGAGGCCTCTCAGGATGTGAGCTCTAGCCCCCTCACACGCCGTCCTCATGGCCTCCAGAGATGGCGTCCCCAACAGATCTGTGATCAAGTCCAGCTGTTACACAATGAGCAAATGAGTTTGAATTAATAAGAAGAGATGCATTTTTTATATGCATAATAAGGAGAGTTCCACAGGCAATTGCACAATAACACATGTTTTCGAACAGGTTTCCAGGACATTACCCTGTTTTCCATTGGTCAAACAAACTGATAGTCCCCCTTACCTAAAACGTACACAAAATTTAAAGGGATAGTTCACCCAAAATGAAAATTCAGTCAGCATTTAGTCATCCTAATGCTGTTCCAAAGCTGTATGATCTTCTTGCTTCCATGGAACACAAAAGGAGATGTGAGGCAGAAATACAGCCATTGACTTTCATTGTTTAGAAAAAGATGCTGAATAGTGACTGGAACTAACATTCTGCCTCACATCTAATTTTGTGTATCACGGAAAAAAGTCATACAGATTTAGAACAAGATTTTAAAACCCCAAAACACTGAACCATAGAGAAAAATTAGAAGAAAAGCAAACATTTTAAACCAGAAACAGTCTTTCTGATCTGTACATAAACAAACTGGAGCAGAACCACGTTCAAGTAAATCAAATTCTTTACTGGAGAGAATTTAATGAGCCTTAAAGGGAATGTCGATGTGCTGTCTGTGCACATTTGGGGCTGTGTGGACAGAAACTGTGCACACACACACACACACACACACACACACACACACACACACACACACACACACACACACACACACACACACACACACACACACACCTATAGCCTCTGATTCACTGCAGGGGCTAATAATCTATGTGAAATACATACAACTACATCCATACATCCATCCATCCATCAGCTGCATCGTCCATTGAAAAACCTATGGTGGTAGACCACAAGTATGAACAACTCTTGTTTATACATCAAGATTAATAAAAGTGTCCTTTTATAGGTGATATCTGCCTTCCAAATTTCCCCCGAATCTGATAAGTGTTGGCCGGTACACATTGCGCATAATTACTGTGGCTGAAACATTGCGCATAATTACTGTGGCTGAACGTAAAATGTTATTGCATCATATGTCATTTTTATGAAATGCTGGAAATGTAAGGACAAACTAATACCAGAAGTTTCTCTGCATATGTCAAGGCTATAATGCTAGAGTTGGTACTGCTTGCGGCAAACACACAATCCAAGTACAGAGCGCTTATGGGTCACGGACACACTAGGGCTCCAGTACAACAGAGTTGTCTCTCTCGGTCTCATTAGCATGGCTGTGAAACATTTGCCAAAAATGTTGTACGGTAAGTATTGTAACTACTGTAAGCATTGTTCTTGTATTATTGATACAAATGAGTTAATTTGATCAAATTATGCTGTTGTGGAGATGTTATGCAGAATGATATGGACTGAGCCTTATGGACTAAGATTCTGCCAAACATCCCTTTTTGTGTTCCACGAAAAAAGAAATTCAAACAGGTTTGAATAACATGAGGGCAAGTAAATGATAACAGAATTTTCATTTTTGGTGAACTATCCTTGTTACACAAGTAGAACATAATCTTAAAAGGTTTGTTCCTTTGTTAACCAATCAGGATCCTTAAACCTAGCCCCAAATGTACCCCTTAAAATCAAGAGGGCAATGATTGGTTGATAAATATGTTGTTACAAGAACAATAAACAATGTTGATGTAGGAACATGTTGAACTTGTGTAAATCACATGTATCACTGTGAAATTGACTATTTCTACCCAGAGCAAAGTGGGTGTTGTGTATTAGCACATGTGAATACCTGTTGGATGGGACTCTGGGCCTGGAAGAGGATGCGTCGGCCAAGAAGCTCGGCAAAGATGCAGCCCACAGACCAGATGTCGATGGCGTTGGTATAGTGCCTGCTCCCCATTAGGATCTCTGGCGCTCTGTAGTACTGCGTCACTACCTCCTGGGTCATGTGACGCGACTCGTCCAGCTCCTCCACTCTCGCCAAACCAAAGTCACAAATCTGTGCAGAATTTAGGATTATTTACACACTTGATAGGTTGATTAATTGTTATATGGAGTGTATTAGTTGACACACATAGAAAATATAATTGAAAACGGTTTGAGAGCCATTTTAAAAACATTAGGCAAAAAAAGGTGGAATTTAGGTGGAAAGGTGCAATCACATATTTAAGGGATAGTTCACTCAAAAATGTTCTTTCATCATTTACTCGCCCTCATGTCATCCAAGATTTGTATGACTTTCTTTCTACTGCAGAAGACACACTGAGATTTTTAGAAGAATATCTCAGCTCTGTAGGTCCTTTCAATGCAAGTGAATGTTGACCTGAGTTGACCTGAAGTCTATGTCTTCAGAAACCATATAATAGGTGTGGGTGAGAAACAGATCAATATTTGTTTATCCTTTTTTACTATAAATCTCCACTTTCACAATTTAAATATCGATCCGTTTCTCACCCAAAGTGATTGCATTTCTTCAGAAGACATCAATTAAACCAATGGAGTCATATGGATTCATTTTATGCTGCCTTTGTGATTTTTGGAACTTCAAAGTTCTGGCAACCATTTATATGCATTGAAAGGACCTACAGAGCTTAAATATTCTTCTAAAAATCTTTGTTTGTGAGATAATTACAATTTTTGGGTGAAAAATCCCTTTAACCAAACAATTAAACAAAGCACTGTTAACATCATTTCCCAATTTCCATTGAACTTGAGTTGAAAGTGCTCTTGGGAAATAAATAAATCATAAAAAAAATCCCTTCTATTCTCTCCTCTCTCTTTTAGAATGGCACCAAAGGATACGTAATACATTACTAGCAATTTATCCATATAGCTCAACCCAGTTCAATCAATGGCCTGATTTTACATTCCTTCTACTGTAAAGACAAATTCAAATCTTGCAAGTACTGCTTAAACACACTTTTATGAAATGATGAGTATCCTCTGTTCTATCCTGGCCAGTGTGAAATTTTTTTTTGGAAAGAGTGACAGGCAGTTTGAGAGGTGGGAGATTAGTGTAGGACCACAATAGTCTACTCAACATGAAGAGCTCCAGTTTTTTTTTTTTTTTTTAGAAAGACATCACTTACTACCACAATTGAGAGTCGAAAAATTGCACCTTGACAAGCTAGGGAGCCAGGAAACTAAACAAATAATGACAATTCAGTTGTATAGGAATAAGCCTCATAAATAGGGACGGGTTAGGAAGACTGACTAGTCACTAAGCGAGGAGTTTATCTAGACTTTTTAAAAGGATAGTTCACCCAAAAACAATCAATTACTTATACTTATGATGTTCCACAGTCTGGTGACAGCCTCAGTCACCATTGACCTTTATTACATCTTTATTCAGTACAATGAAAGTGAATGGTGACTGTGGCTTTCATTCTGCATAACATCTCCTTTTGTGTTCTACTGAAGAAAGAGAGCCATATGATTTTGAACAGAATGATGGTGAGTAAATGATGACAGATGTGTCATTTTTGGGTTATCTCTTTAATCAGACTGCATGTTTTATTGCTAAGATAAGGTCTGCCAAGTCAGAGCTAAAATGAGCGAAACGCTCATCCTTTTCGGAAATGGGGATAAAGGACTAAATGAAGCAGTGCATGCTAAATGACTCTCTCTCCCTCTCTCTCTCTCTGCTGCCCAAAAGCATGATCTATTCCCGCTTGCCCCTTAAGCACATTTCTCTTTCTGCCTGGCAAATTCAGCACAAATATGCACACAGAAAATCTTTCTTTCACTGTATTTCTGATTTCTTTCCTGCTTTTTCTATTGCAGCTGAGCTAGCTCTTTCTCTCTCTCTCTCTCTCTCTCTCTCTCTCTCTGGGATCTAAAATGAAGATTTATGTCAGGAACTGAGCAGATGAATCAATCCCAAGGGGAGCCACAGATTGTGTATGTGTGTGTGTGTCTGTATGAGTGTGTGCAAGCTGGAACTGTAGACCTGGCAAGACAGATATGAAGTGGCCTTGCCCCTCATAAGAAAGAAATGAGTTACAAAGCTTAAAAACATAATTCATGGCCCATAGGCTGGAGTCATATTGTTAAAAGAAAGCAGGGCTGGACAAGGACAAAAAAGCCAGTATAAAAGAGCTTAAAGAGTAAAAAAAAAAAAACCAAAAACAAGTGCAGTGTGACACTTTACTTTTCCTAACATCATTTTAAACAAAATAATAATAATCTTATTAATAATTAATGAATACAAATAATACAATTTTATTTCCTCATATTAATTGAGAATCTACATAGCATACTTGTACTTAAATTCATTCGTCACACTGTTATTATTTAAGTGAACTTCATAAAGGCTAAAAAGGTGATTAAAAATGGTGGAAAACTTAAAATAAATGGTGACCAATTATATATAATTGCTAAAATATACACCTAAAATATAAATATAGACTTTACCCTTAAATCTTGATGTACAATTTGTTTTAAATGGACATATTTATTATTACATTATTGAAAACCATTCACATGCAAATAATGTGAAAGAGTAGGTGAGTAATGGATATGTTATGCATATGATGTTATATACCCATACATAGAATAATATGGATGAAAGAAAAACTATAAAACAGCATCTAAAGGTTAAGCTAAATAAAAAGCCAAAAAAGCAGAGTAAAGACTTTGAATCTAACATCAAAAAATTATAAACATCACTATTTTGACTAGTTTACCACTAACCTTAAGTACACAGTTGCTGTTGACCAGTAAGTTGCCAGGTTTGATATCTCTGTGCAAAATACCAGCTGAGTGTAGATACTTCAATCCTGTGGACAACATAATCAGCCACTGAATTATAGACATTTTCCGAACACAATCTGTACTGATGTGAGTCACATCTGTTTAGTTTGAAATCTAATTCAGTTTACACATAAACAGACTTTGTAACAAAGGTACAATTTCACTCAGGAGCTTTGTGAAGGCTAATAATGTCAAATCACCATAAAAGTGTGCGGTGTGTAACCACATTTTCTTTGTGAGAACTGAATAGAAGAGAAAAATATTGCCATGTTTAAAGGAACAAAAGGTGGAGAGGAGTGAATGTGGTTTACTTGTACATACAGTGGGGACAAAACTTTACACAGAAAGTTAGCTATATGTGTCAAAATACCCCTTTGGGAACATCATAAATTGGATAGAATAAGCACTTTACAATAAGTTTCCATTTGTTAGCATTAGTTAACACCATTAGTTAACATTAACTAACAATGAACAATACGTTTACAGTTATTTTATTAATCTTGGTTAATGTTAATTTAAACATATACGTAGTAATACATTTTTAAAATCAAAAGTTATGTTTTATCATTAGTAAATACACTATGAACTAACATGAAAAACAACAAACTATTTTATGTTTATTAAGGGGTTAGTTCATCCAAAAATGAAAATTATCCCATAATTGACTCACCCTCTTGCCATCCTAGGTGTGTATGACTTTCTTATTTCCGCCAAACACAATCAGAGCTATATTAAAAAAATATCCTGGCTCTTCTAAGCTTTATAATGGGAGTGTATGGTACCTTTTGTATGGTACATTTTGAAGCCCAAAAAAGTGCATCCATCCATCAAAATATTAATCAATATAAATCATACTCCGGAATTCGACTCTCTTGTGAACGCGTGGACGGACGTTACCGGAAGCCAGTGATTATAGTTTATAAAGTTATAAATATGTATATTTTTCTTACAAAAATGCATTGGTTCGCTTCAGAAGGCCTTTGTTAACCCCCTGGAGCCGTATGGATTACTTTTTTGATGGATGGATGCGCTTTTTTGGGCTACAAAATCTAAGGTACCATTCACACCCATTATAAAGCTTGGAAGAGCCAGAATATTAATTCCCGATTGTGTTTGGCTGAAAGAAGAAAGTTATATACACCACACATTTTTGGGTGAACTAACCCTTTAACTAACATTAACAAAGATTAATAAATGCTGTAAAATATATATTGTTAATTGTTAGTTCATCACTAATGCCTAGTTAGATCCCTAATGCATCGAATAATGTTAACAAATGAAACTTTATTGTAAAATGTTACCAATTTATTATTTTTTTTCCTAAAAAGCTGCAAACTTGCCGGAAATTTGACAGTGATAATTTCCCCATGCAAATGAGATTTTTCTGCAAACTTGCGGCAAATTGTCCATAGTTGCCAAAAGGTTTTCCAGAGGTTTACCACTTCCAGCAACGAGCTGCAAACTTCTGGAAAACATTTGTGGCCAATAAAATCTAATTTGCTTGTGAAAATAAAAAGTTTGCTGCTAGTTTCGATTTTTTTGCAAGGGTAAGAATATCCAACCATTTTAGAGACCAATGATCTTAATAACCATTAAAACACTAAATAATACATCAAAAAGGTTTGTATGAGGATTAGTCTAAGTTTAGGGATAGAAAAATCTATAATAGCCTAACCTTAATATAAAACAACAGAAGTCAATGGAAGGTCCCAACCATGACAGAAAAAACAAACATGTGTATGTCAGAAAAATTGAGTGAGGAGAATGTGTGTGTCTGACCTCTGAAGATGTGGTTGAGACAGATTTTGAAAAGAAGGGCTGAGGGAGAAGTCTGTCTGTGAGTGTATGTATGTATGTATATGTGTGTGTGTGTGTGTGTGTGTGTGTGTGTGTGTGTGTGTGTGTGTGTGTGTTAGTATTTTACCTCTGAGGATCTGATAGAGAAAGACTTTAACATGGTCAGAGCTCAGGGGCTGTGGAGACACGATGATCTTATGGAGGTCACTCTGCATCAGCTCCGTCACCACATAACTGCAGTGAGTGTGTCAAGGTAAACATTCATGCCAAGAATACCAGCAGGAAGTTCACACACATGCACCACAACAGCAACAGTCCAAATGAGGGACAGCATTAGCACTCAACTAAAACAGCGCTTTTGGAGAGGTCACAAGGAAGTGGAGAGGGTGAACGCTGAAGAGGACTAGCATTTGCCAAAAGCGGCACTCCAAAACTAGAGCACAATGAAATCTAGAGTGTTAGCCATGCATCATTATCTGATTATCCCTAATTTTACAGATGTAAAATATAATGAAATCCTGCCTTAAATGTAGTTTTTTTTAAACAAATTTTGTAACAATCACAATAGCGCTGTTTTAAAGACTATGGTTTCAGTTTTGGAAAGTAATTAAAGCTAGTAAACTCAATGTAGCATGGCTGACACTTAAACACAAGTTGCTAATTAAGAACTGCAAAAAATAAAAGCTTAATTCAAACAAAAATAAAAATGATGTCATCTTTTACAGGCATTCACCCATGTATCATTTCAAACTCATATTACAGGAACTTTCTTGTTTATGTTCATTTAAGAACCTGCATTGTTAGCGCTAAACAATGCAAGTTCTCTGAACTGTGAAAGAGCTTCTTTCAAAGCGCACATGAACGTGCAGAGAGCAGATTTCAAGATATGTGCTGAAAAATTACAACCTGTGAAACCTTTTAAAACTCAACAAATGACTACAATGAGTTTTGGTATGCCTTCCAAGAAATAGCTTCAATGTAGTTAGCAACTTCCAAATTTAAAGCTAAAATTGCTTTTGGCTGCATGACATCATTACATTCTATAGTACAGGAAGAGCAAATCCTGGTACCTGCAGTCTGTTTACAGCACCTGTGGAAGAGCAGGTTTGGGAGGCTTTACAGAAACATTAGGGTGTGATGATGTGGACATTACTTAGTGATGAATGAAGATAAGGAAGACATGCATGGAAAGTGTTACAACAGTCATCAAGTGAGCTGAATCCTAGAGGCAATGTAATCCAATCAGCTCAACTACTATCACCATAATTCACTTCATTACGACGTGACCATCAGGCTGAATGAATGATACCGTGTCTGGCTCTAGAGGAAAATGCACATATTTGATGCTAATAGAGCTGTTCAGTTGTAACGTTAATTTATAGGCCAACCCAGAAGGCTAATTCTTAATAGGTTTTTAGAACAGTGGTTTTCCACTTTATGAGTAAAATAACTTCATAACTTTAAGAGGCTTTTATATTTTGTTCTACAACATTTACATAGTCATAACTCAAACATACATTTTTAAGCAGTCATGTTTTTTTCTGTTTTTATTAAAGATGCAACATGCATTTTACATTTTTGTTTTACATTTAAACTTCAATATTCATGTTTGATTTTCAGTCATCAGGGTTCAAGCAGGCATGGCCAGGACATGGCGAAAATAAATATACTGGACATAATAGATCCTGTGGATGCTGTGGACAGCTGTTTCTTTATGCAACATTTCTAGTGACGGTGTGAACAGGCTTAAAATTGCTAATACACTCCTGAAACACAGCAACTTCAAAAATCACATAGTAGATATGACCGTGTAATACATTTTTTTTTTTTTTACAAAATGTGAAAGTCTCAATGTCATCCACAGACATTCTTTTACTCATAAATTTGGAAAAACACAATTCTATAAACCTTATTCCAGATGGAACTCACGGCTTAATTCTACAAACTACAAACTAAACAGCTCTAAAGTCCACTATTACAATTCGACGACTAAAATAAATAAATATATCACACACGTATAAGCTGCTCTTTGTCACTTGATCCAGCTCAGAAACACAAACCAGAGAATGGTCACTTTCGAACAACTACTGTAGGTCTGACCTTTATGTCAAGAAGAATATTATGTTGTATAACCTTCAACTGTAAACATACATTATGACTCATTTATGTTCTAAAGAACGAACAAGGAGCAATTATCTGCTCCAGCACTTCCAGTCTGTCCAAACAAACACCAACTTTAGCAAAACACATTCGAGCAGAGACTCAACACATCTCCTGTCATTAAATAAGAGCGATGGAGAAAGTGTGGGTGGACTTCCTGGCAAAGACAAACTGGCTGTGATCTTCCTTTTATAAACACACAATGAGGAGCTGCTATTTGACACTCGTCCATTCAAGCACTGGCAGTCACTGGCAGGCAGAGGTACATAGGATGCTATACAAGGTTTGATAGATGTACAGTGGGGTCCAGAACTGTGGTGGACCAAACTGTGGATCTGACATTGAACCTGTCATCTACACTGTGATTGTGTTAGTAGTTTGTGTGTGTATGTATGTGTGTGCTAGGGAATAACTTCAGCTGAGCATGCAGGATTGCATGACTGATGGTCTGCTGGGTCAACCTCACCCCCAACATTTTACATGTAATTTACATTTTTTATGTACTCTTTCACAAGAGTTTGAGATGAAAACACTTGCTAGGATTTTCTCAGCTCTAAGAGTGTCTCACAAGTGTTTTTATGCAATCTTTCACAGTGTCTCTACAAATTGACACAGATTTTTTTTTCGCTGTCTGGGAAGCTTCTCTCTTCTCCTTTCTGTGACTGTTAGGCAAGTTCTGTATGTGTGTATATATGTGTGAGCTGAGCTCTTGCTCCAAATTTAGAGGTGCTTGCTAAGGCATCACCATTACAATTGCTCATTCTTAGGGCAAGGGGTTTTCAAAATTAAATTCAGTGCAACACCCATCCTACAAAAAATGTTATACCTCAAATCATGTGGATTGTAAAGGACAGGTGTGCTATTACTTTTCTAAGTAATTACTTTTGACTTACGATTTTAACTTGGTAGATGATAAAATGGGTAGAAAATGTCCATGAACTCAAGCTTGAGCCAACATGAATAGAAACATGGGAGTAGACTCTTTTAATATGGGAAGTGAGTATCTAGTATACCCTAGCAACCACTTTGCAATGCCACAGCAAACACACAGAGCACCAAAGCAATTGCATTTTAACGTGCTGAAATGCCCTGGCAACCACAAACACCTTAGCATTATCTGGGCACATTAACATGGGCAAGCACCACTCCCGTATTTTTTTTGTTTTTTAAAAAATGAAACGATCTAGTTCTGACACTATATTTTGACAGCTTACGTATCAAAACCAAATTCTCCCCCTTTTTCTTTCATAGATTTTAAAATGCACTTCTTCCATCAACAGCAATATCCAGTAAATAGCTCTTCACAGGATAATAAAACATTACAACATGACAGAAGGGCAATAGCAGGGCTTTGTTGTAAATTTGCCACACAAACTGGATTTCCCAGAGTATTTAGTAACGTATAAAGCTTAGAATCCAGATAAAGCCTTTTCAGGATGGACAAACCCTATTTTACACTCCAGACTTGAAACATGATTCTTGTACAAAAGTGTAACAAATCAATCTCAACATTAACTAGGAGTTAACCTGCCATTTCAAGTCAATAATATATCATGCTAGAAAATGTGTTACCTTTTTACAGCAGGGCAAAAAATTATTCACTGTTAAAATCACACACGTGAGACTTTTAAACAATTCTCTGTGTCTCAAAAGCAGACCTGCTGAGATCTCAAAGCAGACCTCCACGCAATATTCGATAATCACTTGAGAACAGAGGGCTTTTGTCACATGCCTAATTAGCCTCATGCAAATGACGGCTATGCTTGATTGCTTCACTGAAATGCAAATTACACATGCTCCAAACTTGGTTCTCCACAGAGTGTTAGAACTGACACAGAAACATACATACTGTACAGACAAATCATAATGGGGACTAAAGGGAGCAAAGTGTGTGGTAGTGTTAACTACAATGAAGACTACATGAAAACATATTAGCAAAAAATGACTAACTAAAAATAAAAATGACCACAAATTAGCTTTAGTATTAGGTTTATACACAGTGTATTATAAATCATTTGAAAATGTTCTCTCATGCTAAATTAGCATGGAACCTGTGTTCTCGGGACACTATGCCAACTTTCACAGCTTGACTGTGGGTAGAGGTGGAGAGACACATGTGGTCAGGAGATATTTGAAAACGATGACATATCTGTTGTCATGTCAGTCTTGCGATCTATTCAAAACAAAACAATCAAGATGGTGGCGCGTGTTGTAGCAGTGTTGTTGTGTATGCTATCAACTTTGATAGAGCTTTTAAAGATAAATGTTGCTTTGTACAACCTTCACATTGCATTCCTTCAAAGGCGACGGGAAGTTTGGCAGCAGAAAACGAGGACAAATGTATTTCAGACCACACATGGAAATGACGCAGGACCATACTTCTTACATTTTTCTGCATGTGCAGTAAGGGAATTTAAGTGTTTTCGTACATTTCAGAGTGGACGAGAAAATATTAACAATGATATTTACATTTAGGGCATTTTCCAAACTGTATTTTTGTGCCTTTAAAAGGGCACTATGGGGAGGGGACACCACTCAAAGTATCTTTCCAAACTAAATTAAGAAAAAAAAAAAGTTTGCACAAAGGGCCCTTCCAAAAGACTGTTAAGGCGGGTGTACACAGTGCGATTTTCACCTGTCCTGCGAGCTCCTGATCATAGGTGCTCGTGTCATTGCGGCTTGCATTGTGTGAGAGGAATCACAAGCAGAGCAGAGTTGCTTACGAGCAGCTCCCAATAATTTTTTTAAATGTCTAAAAATGTGGGCACTGTCGGCTTGAATTGTTGAGGTGTGTGCGGTTGAACGAGATGATTTGTCGATCTACCTGAAGTTGACCAATCAAGAAGGCGTTACAACCCAAGTAGATATAGCTGCAGACCCGAGATTTCCAAATTGACATTTGACATTGACATTTATGCATTTGGCAGATGCTCTTATCCAAAGCGACTTACAGTGCACTTATTACAGGGACAATCCCCCCAGAGCAACATGGAGTTAAGTGCCTTGCTCAAGGACACAATGGTGGTGGCTGTGGGGATCGAACCAGTGACCTTCTGATTAACAGTTATGTGCTTTAGCCCAATATGCCACCACCACTCCAAATGGGGGCGGAATCTCCAGAATAGGGTGGGGTTACTCCAAAAGGGGGTTGCACCCACTCCAAAAGGGGGCGCTATATGGAGAGTCTTCAATTAACGCAGCACCTGCCTGTACCAGTCTTCTTTTATTTCTAAATCTTCGCCACATGGAATTAAATCTCCTTTTCTGGCTTTATGTTTTTTAATAATTAGCGTGAAAATTAATGCGATTGATTAGGAATTTGCCAGATAGTAAAGTCGTGTTATGCACCCCTGCATCTATAACGTGTAACATGTGCTGGGGCTCACAACCTCCCGGGTGCCAGAACTCGCATTGTGTACTTTGCCTTTAGCAAAGGGCACATTCATACAGTAATGCCACATCAAGTGCTCTGTCTGTTTTAGAGTGAGTAGGCAAAGTCTTAAAAGGTACAAACAAATACAAATCCATTTAATTCAAGGAAAAAAACATTTAATGCTACAAAAGTGTAGAATCTGGTCCCTAGAATGATTTCAACTTGTTGAAATGTCTCTCCATTTTAACAAAACAGAAGGGGTAATGACAACAGCTTCCCTTTTCCTTAGAAACACCTATCCCGTCGTTACAACCCTTTTAAGACCCATTATATGGCAGTCCACACACACACGCATGTACCCACCCATAAACACACTGCACATGTACACACTGCACATCTACATATAACACATGCAGCTAACACTTAGCCTATACACTCACAGATATGTGAATTTATATAAACACAAAATCTCACACAGAAAGCGGGGCCATGAGTGAGACTGAACACGGCTTTCACAAATACCCCTCACATAATAGCAAGGTGTAATCGCTGCCAGATGCAGATGGAGGGAGGTGTATTTCACAGCATTGCTGGGTGCTAATTGACCTGCTCAGAGACCTGGAGGGGGGAATCTGCTAATTCTGCTGCCACAGTCTTTTCAGTAATTAAACCCAGCGCACCTTGCTTCTGTCAGCCCATTGGCCATTGTAGCCTTTTATCTTTCACATTTTGAACTTCCTGCCTCAGCAACAGAGGGAAAAAAGCATTAGTTCTGCAGGTGAAATCATATCTCAGGCTTTTAAAGAGTCATTCAGAACAATGTAGGCACTGTATAACAAACTGGGCAGGGCTTAACAAAAAGGACCAGGCTTACGATAAGGACTTTTTTTGCTGGCCAGTAGTTCAGATTTGTACCTGCCTTGCCAATTTTTAATAATAATAAAAAAAAATTATAATAAAAAAAAAACATAATAATAATAATAATTTAAAAAGATATATATAATTTTTTTATGTGTATTAGAAAGAAATATATTCTATATTTTTCACTAAATGTTAAAGGGATAGTTTCTTCTTTTTGTTTTTTCATTTAGTCACTTACTGACCCTCATGCTGTTCCAAACCTATATAAATTTCATCCCACCAGTATAAAAGCAAACTGTATTCCAGATAAAAGCTCCCTAAATCTTAATACGCAATACCAAGTTTTTTATTTACCCAAACTCTGCTCTTCCACTGAAGCTTTCACATCTTGTTCTGCCATGTTGTGTTTAGTACAACACATACCTGTCTCACCTGCACAAGAACTACCAAACTCTTCATCTTACCCAAACACTGTAGCAATCACAGCAATGCACAATGTGAAACAGCCTTGTACTGAGTCAACGCTGGTTAAAAGGCACTTTTCTAGACATACCACTGAGAATTCCACATCCTATTAAAATAGCAACCTTGTGACAACTGAATCAAAGACAAGGTAGAGGCAACAAGAACTTCGCAGATGCAAACTTCTTGACATTCTTGAGTTTATTTAATAAAAGATGCATTATAGGCAAGTGAGTTGCTTACTCAACAGCCTAGGCAGGTATATGAGTCTAGTGTAACTGTTCTTGCTATAAATAGCCTGCTAAGGCTGCTTTGAGGTCCATTCACCAGGGTTAATGTTTGTTTTATTTCTAATTCATTTTGAAATGATATATTTTCTATTTGTACATTCTTAGTCAGAATCAACCCAAATTTAAGTCTGTTTCAATGAAAATGTTGCTGCCTATTGCATGTTCAAACTTGTTCTCATTTTCACACAAACACTTCAGAGGTATATCACTAAAAACCACACATGTTCCCTTTGAAGTCGGTCACTTCAACACAGTATCAGTAGCTGACAATATGGGAACTCCTCCCACGAGTGATGATCTCTGAAGCCCTTTAAAATTTTGGAAATATATTGACAGATATGCGCGAGTCATCTCGGGCATATAACACAGAGCACAGCGCCATTTCATAATAATTTTTCTCTTCAGGATCACATTAACATCTCTCATGCTCTGGACGGCTGAATATTCGCTTCGTCGTTGAGTCTGCACACCTTAACAGCATGTGGATTATTTGTGCTCAGATGAACAGTGTATATTTATCACTTCCGTGTTTGAAACACACATTGTGATTGTTGTTGTGTGTTATACTGAATGAAAAATAAATAAAAGAGCTGTTTGATTAAAGGAATAGTTTATCCAAAATTTTAATTCTCTCATCCTTTACTCATCCTCAAGCCATCCCGGATGTGTATGACTTTCTTTCTTCAGCAGAACACAATTGATGGACTGTATGGACCTTCAGTGCTGAAATATTCTTCTAAAAATCTTAATTTGTGTTCTGCAGAAGAAAGAAAGTCATACACATCTGGGATGGCATGAGGGTGAGTAAATGATGAGAGAATTTTCATTTTGGGGTGAACTTTTCCTTAAACGGCACCTTTTCAAGATGGGTTTTGCAAATGTTTTCCACACTGTGAGATATATGGCCTTCTGCCTGACTGGCACGAGCTGTTTTATATAAGCGATGCTCATTGAGACAGATTACTTTCACTGTAAATGCATGAAACTCAAGAAGATTTGCTCTCTGCTCCCATTCATTCTAAAAGTAGAAGCCGCTCCACTTTCCTTCCACTATACTCCTGTGTCTTCCAAAAAAAGTGAGGCACGCAAGGACAGAAATAGAGGGCAGACATTTTAGGCGAGTTTGTCGCTGACTCAACCTTGCGTGCCTCCTCTCCTCCATATAAAGTGGCTTCGTCCGTTCAGTACGAGCGCCGTTATTGCCTGGGCTGAGCCTGCGCTGACACAGTGCTCGCTGAGATGGATTGCGTTCATTGTGAGCAAATGAAACTCAAAATGTTCCCTTCTCCTCCCAAGTGTGTGATGCCAGAAATACTATTTTTTAATGAACTTAGCATACAATAAATAGAGTGGACTTTTCTGTCTGAACAGTTACTTGTCTGAGGCAACAGAACTCCGATGATCCGATATGCTGTAGCACGTGCTGTTAAAGCTATTAGATTTTCTCTCTTTTTCTGGATGACCAGAAGGGCAACTTTAAATTTGGGCATAAAAGGAGAAAGGCTGCTACCCCTCTTCTGTGCATGCCACTGCTCATGTTGTTCAAATCCATGCTGTTGTATGTTAAGAGCTGCAGCAAAATCAAAAGAATCTCCATTTGTTTTCACAAACTACCACTTTACCTACTGACAAAGCTTTGAACCAAAGCTAAACCAAGTTTAACTATAATATATCAAAAGAGAAAATAATTCACTTTAGAAATTCCTATCTGATTTCTAAGGAAATCTGTTTTTAATACAAACAATGACTGATTAACTGAAATGCTTTCACCGCAGGTGGCTGATAAAATGCAACATATATGAAATGGCTTCTGAGCAGTCAGATGAAGAAATAACAGGCATTTTGACAAGGAGAATAGAGCACAATCCACACATCAGTCACTCAGAAAGATGCCATTCAGCAAAAGATATAATTAGACTGGAATCACAGCAGCACTGCTGTATGAAATAACCTTTCCAAAGAGGTCTGCTGAGGACCACAGAGACCCCAGGGTACTAGGGTGTGGGATTTTTATTAGCATATTATTACACTTTGTGTGTAAATGTGTGTTTGTGTAAGTAGTTGATGTGAAGTGTAATTTTACAGCCCTTTTTGTAGCTTATATTTTTATCATTTAGTTGGAACATAAAATGAACATACAATTTCAGATTTAAATTGTATATAAATATTTAGGCAATTTGAAGAAAAATGTGAAAATTATCCTGCAGCTTGACTGTCCTCATCATGAACTGAAATCTAAAACTCAACGTATACAATGGGGATAGAAATACATTTTCAATATTGGCATTATTAACTTGAGGGCCTATTTCCAAAAATTATTTGGTCATAAAAACTATATATTGCCCAATAAATGTAAAAAAAAAAAAAAAATGCACTATGGAAAAGTATACTACTTGTATTTTGTCTACAATTATTGAGTGTGGAGTGACTCAAAAATAAGAAAATAAATAAGTTTAGCAGAACAAAGATAGTGGCAACAAGTGGGAACATTATCACACAGAATATGAAAGTTCTTCTGCACCTGTTTTAAAAGTGCACATTAATTACGCTTGTTTGGTAGAAGTCAGACGCATGCAAATGAGAAAGAAAAAAGTAATGCGACAGTGTCTGCAGCAGAGTGGGGACTACGATACATTTTACAACTGCACAATGCACACCTTTCAAATTTCTTTATAGCTTTTTCTTTGTCTGTCTAAATAAAAACACTGAAAGGGCCATTTGCTATACTTCTTTAGGATTAAAATATATGGAAAACACCATAAATGACAAAGAGCCATAAGCTTGCCCAAACAGAGCCAAGAGCACTGTACTTTATTGGCAGCTCAAAGCATTATGAAATTAATAGTGCTGTCAGTTAATTAAAAATCACAATTAATCAAAAATGTTTTAATCATAATTAATAGCAAATTATGAAAGTGCTGAAATATGACATTATATATACTTATTTTCCTTTCAAAATAAATGTATTTCCATCTTAGGAAAGAAAACAAAATATAACAATATAATGCTTCAGTTCAGCAGTATAAAGATTAAATGGATTAAAATGGCACCAATTCAAGTAACATTAAAAGTTTCCCAAAGTCTAAATGGGAGGCTGACTATTTGAAAGAACTAGTCCCCACATAGGTTGCATTTCCATTGTAATGGGCATTAAATCTCTTAATCTCAAATCTTCCACAATCTGCCAGTAGACTATGGCTATCAGCTTTCCAACAGAAATCATGAAGCCACATTGATGATTCCCAACAGGGCATCAACCTTAGCTCCACTTTGAACCACATATGAAGAACGCTTGCAAACAAAAATGTCTCATTTTGTATTTTGGTGATAGTTAAGACTTGGTGTGGATCACTGGTAATTAAAATGTGCCTTACATAGGCTGAAAAATACTTGATTTCTATCACAATTCCCATCTGGGATTCTTTTGAACATCAAATCGCATTAAGAGGTCATTTCTCCATACCTTTGTTTCAAAGAAAGCAAGCAAAATCCATGTCCACTTTAAACCTTGTGGCACATGGACAAATGCAACCACACTATGAGTGACAGCACATTACACCTCTAAGCACCATCGAAGCCAAAACAAAATCAATCATTGCGCATCAGCTTAAAATGTAAAATGTATGTTGCTTGGCACATACACCCATTCTTTTTCTAGATTAACTTGTGCACCGTGTTATTTGCTAATTCTACATTTCTTTAATATGATTCCAAATTTAGCGAAATGAAGCCCAATCCAGAACACATTAAGCGGTCACGCTGCATGAGAAATGTCTAAAAATACAAAGTGCAGGATAAATCTACCAGCTAATTAACACAAAGGCTTTTTGTTCCAGAAATTCCAGCTAATTTAACAGGAAGACGGTCCAACTCGGAATCCATAAAACCCACTTGATATTTAAAAGTTCTTTGAAAAATGCTCATTATTAAAATGACTTGCAGAAGGTGCTTTAGGCAGTTAATCTGCATTTTTGCTGGTAATCAACATGACTTTGCTGGTTAACCAACTAGATCAGCAAAGCAGCACTAACCATCATGAACCAGCTTGGAACAGCATGGAAGTTCATGGTGGACTTTTTCAGCTTGGCCTCTTTGCCTGAATCCTAGATGGTGGGGCCAGCCGGCATACTAGTTCCCATAAGCCTTTTGGATGATCCCTTACCAAAAATATACAGTACTCAAGCACAGCACAAGACAAACCATCACCTCTAAACATCATGTTCAGCTTAATCCAACTTTAGCAACGACACATAAAGGGATAAGAAAAAGCATATGGGCAGCAATTTAAAATGGGTACTAAACCAAGACCTCAAATGCCCTTTCCTTGCTGGAGCTCTGTAATCTTTAAGCTATTGTTTCATTCTGCCACTTTCTCAAGCTGGGAACAAATCTGTCTTCAATCTATGGCCATGGAGATACACATTTTTAAAAATGGTCGAAGGAGTTTTGCAGTGTTCTCAACCACTCATAAGCATAAATATGTGATGTGAGGAAAACAGGAAACAGAATATCACAGAATTCATCATCCTAAAATGGGTTTAAGAGGATTATACAAGTATGTACAGGGAGGACACGAAAACTGAAGACTTTATGTGCCAAACAAGCTGAAATAAAACAAAGGAGTGGAGCAGCACAGCATATCCATGACTGTATATCTGTATTGGCCAATATTCAGTATTTTGTTTTTATCATTTATTCTTCCCTGATGTTATTAGTAGGACTGGGTATTAATAAAGATTCCTCAATTTAATAAGATTGAGCTCTCAATTCAGATCGGTTTTGATATGATTTGACTCCGATTCATTTGGGTAAAGTTTAGTTATAATATCCCATTTGTTTATATATGAAATACATTTTCAACTAAAACTGTAAGTTATACAGGGAACCTGTACATTCCTAAAATATTGTTTAAAAAAAAAAAAAGGGCCCAAGCAATGCAGCACAATTGCTATTTATTTAAAAGATATAATAATCAACTGAAGTAAGATTTAAAGTAAAACTAAAAGAACGATCTTGGGATTTTAAGAATAGTTATCGTTCTAAATGAAGATCAATTCAAGATCAATTTAGAAAATCAATGTTTTACCCAGCCCAAATTAATAAAGGAGAAGTGTATGTTTTTGGAATTTTTCACACTCAAATTTAAAAGCTCACCATTTACACACTTCACTAATTGACAAACATTGGTAAATTTCTTTCAGATTGTCTAGGATCACAGTTTTATTTTAAGAATGTGAAATGTCACAATAATTGCAGAAAGATTTTTTTTTCAGCTTTAATTTCTTTCATCACATTCCAAGTGGATCAGAAGTTTACATACACATTGTTATTATTTTAAATAGTTTTGGGCAGCCTTCCACAAGCTTTTCACAATAAGTTGCTGGAATTCTGACCCAATCCTTCAGACAGAACTGGTGTAAAGGAGTCAGGTTTGTAGACCTCCTTGCTCGCAAACGTGTTTATATTGCATACTATTGTTTTTTACAGATACATTGGTACATTCAGGCATTTGTAAATTGGATGAACCAGACTTGTGGAAGTCCACGATTGTTTTCTGAGGTCTTGGTAGATATCTTTTGATTTTCCCATGATGTCAAGCAAAGAAATAATAATAATAATAATAATAATAATAAATTGAATTTGTATAGCGCTTTTCTTGAACTCAAAGTCGCTTTACAGAGCAAGTGGAAGAAAAAAAAAATAAAAAATGATATTATTCAGGGACATATAGATTTGGGAGGGGCGGGGGGCTATGGATAGGCAGAGGTGAATAGATGGGTCTTGAGGCGGGACTGGAAGATGGTTAAAGACTCAGAGGTGCGGATCTTATGGGGAAGAGAGTTCCATAGCCTGGGAGCTGCCCTGGAAAAGGCTCTATCCCCAAAACTGCAGAGCTTGGACTTGTGAATGCAGAGGAGACCGGCTGAGGTGGACCTGAGGGACCGTGAGGGTTGGTAGGGGGAGAGGAGGTCAGTGAGGTATGAGGGTGCCAGGTGATGGATGGCTTTGTAGGTAAGTACCAGGATTTTGTATGTGATCCGGTGGGAAATGGGAAGCCAGTGTAATTGTTTTAGGACTGGAGTGATGTGGTGCCAGGATTTGGAGCGGGTGATGAGTCGGGCAGCTGCGTTCTGGACCAGTTGGAGTCTTTTTATGTAGTTTGAGCTGATACCAAAGAGTAGTGAGTTGCAGTAGTCCAGTCGTGAGAAGATGAAGGCGTGAATGACGTTACGGAGGTGAAAGAAAGAGGTTTTAATGACATGACGGATGTGAGTCTCCAGGGATAAGGTTGAATCAAAAATCACGCCGAGGTTGCGGGCCTGGAGAGATGGGGAGACAATGGTGTCGTCAATAGTGATAGTGGTGTTATTGGTTTTGCTGAGAGTGGATTTGGAGCCTATGAGGAGGAATTCTGTCTTATTGCTGTTGAGTTTGAGGAAGTTGTGTTGCATCCAAGTTTTAATAGCAGACAGACAGGAGTTGATGTGGGAGAGGGAAGGATTCTGAGGGGATTTGGTGCTGAGGTAGATCTGGGTGTCATCGGCATAACAGTGGAAATTCAGTTTGAAGTGGCGAAGTATCTGCCCAAGGGGGAGAATGTAAATGATGAAGAGCAGGGGGCCGAGTACGGAACCTTGTGGAACGCCTTGGGTGACTGTGACTGTTGCAGAGGTGAGGTTATGAAGAGAGATGAAGTGGGATCTGTCGGAAAGGTAGGAATGGAGCCAGCTGAGTGCAGTACCTTCGATGCCAAGGTCTTTGAGTCTGGTGAGCAGGATGTTATGGCTCACAGTATCGAAGGCTGCACTCAGATCGAGAAGAATAAGGATGTTAAGGGAACCGGTGTCAGCGGAGGTGAGGAGGTCATTGAGAACTTTGAGGAGAGCGGTTTCTGTGCTGTGTAGGGGGCGAAAACCAGATTGGAGAGGTTCAAATTGGTTATTGGCATGAAGATAGGTTTGTAATTGTGAGGCAACTATACGTTCCAGGGTTTTAGACAGAAAGGGGAGGGTGGATATTGGGTGGTAGTTGTTAAGGGAAGAGGGATCCAGCCCAGGTTTTTTGAGGATTGGGGTGACAGCGGCAATTTTAAAAGCAGAGGGGACAGTTCCAAGCGACAGTGAGGAATTGAAGAGGTTAGTGAGGTAGGGGCAAAGGACAGGGAGGCAGGACTTCATGAGTGGAGTAGGGAGCAGGTAGTCGGTTTGGAAGAGCTGATGAGTTTAGAGATTTCCAGAGTGGTGACCGATTGAAACTGGGAGAGGAGGCAATGTGGAGAAAGGGAAGGGAGGTCAGGAGGGATAAGGGGGAAAGAAGCACTGAGTTTGAAGGTAGGCCTTAATATACATGCACAGGTACACCCCCAATTGACTCCAATAGCCAATTAGCCAATTAGCCAATCAGAATCTAATAGGCTAATTAACTAATGTCTTGACATAATTTTCTGGAAATTTCTGACCAACTGGAATTGTGATATAGTCAAGTAAAAGTGAAACAATCTGTCTGTAAACAATTGTTGGGAAAATGACTTGTGCCATGCACAAAGTAGATGTCCTAAATTACTTGCCAAACCTGTAGTTTGCCAAAATGAAATCTATGGAGAGGTTAAAAATGAGTTTTAATGACTTCAACCTAAGTGTATGTAAACTTCTGACTTCAATTGTTCATGTTTACAATCTTATGATGAATGGAATAATTTATAAAAAATTTTGCAACCTAAATTTTTAAGCATGTAATTCTGGTTCTTTTCAAGCCATCTGCCTCCAAAAAGTCTTAATCTTAAGATTAAAGGCCACCATCATATTTGTTACCACCCAGAAATAATTATCATCTATCATATTCACCTAAATGGTATTGGTGCATCCATATTAATTAGCCCATTCAGTTTTTACAACATTAGTTAAATGTGCAATGAGTTTATTTCTTTTGACAGTGGCAGGCAAGCAGTTTTCTATTTAGGATACATTTCCTCGAAATAGTCGATGTGTGGAGGTTGCAGAATATCCAGAGCGGACAGCACCTGCGGAGAAACAAAGACAGAGCGCCAGAGGTCAGCTCTGACGCCACAGAACGTGGGCACTGACACCAGCTGTCACATGACATTTGTTTCCCAGACACCATCAGCCCAGGGAGAGCCTGTGAGAACCAGGCTCCTGCTAATAGCACCATGGGGACAGCACGTAGATAGCGAGTGTTAGGTAACACTAACTGATTTAAAAAAAAAAAAAGATGGGGGAATGGAGTTATGGGGGATGGAAGGAGGGGAGATGGGTTATTGAGCTCACATTGTCGTGCTTGAAGAAACAGAGCATCTTCAGCTCACGGAAAACTCTCTTGCAGGAGACAAGGTTTTGGAAGACGTTGGGCATCTTTTTAAGGGCCACTCGTTTGCCATCTCTGGGGTCCGTCACTGACCTGAGGAGAAAAATATGAGAGATCAGTGAAGAATAAAATATCGGGATGTCAATCCACACTTTTTGATCAATTAAATTCTGCATCTTTTTCAATTGTTTGGGGTTAGGGAATCATTTTTGTTTTCTCCCCAATTTGGAGTGCCCAATTCCCAATGCGCTCCAAGTCCTCATGGTGGCGTAGCGACTCGCCTCAACCCGGGTGACAGATCTCAGTTGCCTCTGCATCGGTTGTACGCGTTACCGCGGAGACCTTGCCTGAGTGGAGGCTTCACACTATTACCCACGGCATTCATGCACAACTCACATATTTCCTCATATTTTCAGGTTTTCTATAACAGTGGGAACCCAGTTAATTACATGACATTAATTAAATTAATTTCAAATAATCACATGTATCAATATTTGATGGGAAAAGCCCATTATTGTGGTACACAGGTAAAGCATTTATTAGATATTATGAAAAGTGGCTTTTAAAGTTAATATATTGTTTATTTGATTTTATTTCCATTTCATTGATTTCCTATGTCGATCGGTCCGAGGAACCGTTCACATGACACTTTCTTCCATTCCATCCGAGATATTTTTCAATTGCAGGTCTATATAAACGTGTCAGCTCTGTCATAACTGGTTATATGTAAGCTTTCTGCTTCCTGTTAACTGAGGCCACGTCCACACTAATACGTTTTCATTTGAAATGCATCTTTCACTATGTTTTCGCCTTCCATCCACACAGAGATGGCGTTTTTGACATCGAAAACGCTCTGACAAGTGGTTGAATTGTAAACGCCGTCTTCACAATGGAGGGTAGGCAGGGAAAACAGATATCTGAAAACTATGCCATACTTGTTGTCATGTGATGCAGTCATGTGATCCATTCAACACAAAACAATCAATATGGCAGCCCTTGTTGTAGCGGCATTGTTGTGCCTGCTATCCACTTTGATAGCTTTGTACAACCTTCACATTGCATTAATTCAAAGGTGACAGGAAGTTTACTCGGAATTGCTGTCCGGCATCAGAACACGAGGACAATTGAGTCTCAGACCGTACATGGAACGGCGATTTTTTGCATGTACAGTAAAGGGATTTAAGTATTTTCATAGGTTTCAGTGTGGATGAGAAACTTTTAGAAAATGCTTGAAAACGGCAGTGTGGACGGAGAATGTTTAGAAAACTTAAAATGCAGTTTTCAAATATATCCATATTAATGTGGACTTAGCCTGAATTTCCCTGTTGATAATACCATAGCTGTTGCTATGCTGACATAAATACTGTACTGTAGGTTGGTTAAATTATAAATCAAATAAACAAACACAAAGTCATTTTTTTTTTTTAAATCAGGGTTTGTTTTTTAATAGGCCTTAAAAAACAAATGCATAGTCAAATTGAAGTTGATAACTCACAGGTGCTACTCTATTGTTAATGCAGTTTGCTCGGTAGTTATTTAATAAAGATGTTTGAACTATACTTAATCTTGTAGCCCACGTTATTATTATGATACCTGCACCTGGAGGAGACTGAGAGGCCGCCACGGACAAAAATAAAGACCATTTTACAGGATGCGTTTCCCTTTACCGTGTTGCTTGTGAAAAGCAAAACATACAAGCTTTTCATATTCATCACACCGCATCATTATTAACTGATGAATCACGTTTGTTGTCTTACAACATTTGTCCAGTGTTTCCCACACTCCCATGAGGGCATGAAAGTGGTGCTGTAGTCTCTAAGGAGCCGCATGTCTATGTCAAGTCACATGAAGAGAATATTGGCTTATTGATCTGAGCATCCCTATTGAGAGCCCTAATTAAATCGTATTTTTTTTACCTTTGACAATAAAAAAAAATAAAAAAAAGAACAGTACAGAAGAGCAAGAAAGAGCTAAAAAGGCAATTGCTGAAGGGCCCTCAGTAATGGCCTTGAATATTGTCAGTTTGTGAACATCTTTTGTCATCACCCGGCTATGAGAAGCTCGATGTGACCTTCCTGAGAGATGCTAATTTGGTATAAGTGGCTTTCCTTTTTTCCCATGGCACTAACACATTCTACTGCAATATTAAACACATTACACAAATGTAGACATCTTTTCAATGCACGTCTGTACATCATTACACCTATTTTCCAGTATGTTTTTATGCATTGACAAAAATGAACCAGCATTCAAAATGACATTTTTGGAACCCTTTCTTGATTAGATATCAGTCATGATTCTGAAATACAGCTTGTGTGAGTTTGTTAAACACAAAATGCATAAGCAGTCTCAAACCAATAGACATAAAGACTTTAATATGACAATTCATGGCTTTTTCCAACACAAAATGCTTTAGCTGTTTTTGTCTCATAATAATTGTCTCAAATGCATTTCATAAACCTCTGTGAGCCCAATACACTTCATCTGAAACAGAATGGAACATTCAGAATGAAAAAACTAAATCACACTCAGGCAAATACACACACAACAGCTGCAGTCGTGAAATGACACAATACTGAAGCATCTGTAACATTTTCTGAGAAGATGCAATATCAACAGGCCTCAATAACGAAACATGAACCAAACAAGTTTGTGTAAGGTTGCTTGCACACTTGAGTCCACGTTGCATTATTGAAAAATGTAAATCAATTGATTCCAGCTATCATGAGCTACAATCACATTATCTTCTAATAAATAGTGTGGACGAATGGAATAACGCATTCTGTGTGAACTTCTCCTGGTGAGGCATCCATTGACCAATAGGAACATCAGAGAGCCTTCAAAAGGACATCTAATCTGCTGTATTCCTGCTTAATTTCCAAATGATACAGTTCTTTCTAAGCAATCAGAAGAGAGTTTAAGCATAATTACCGTCTGTCAGATCTTTTTCCCCTGGTTTTCCAGGACCGTGGGAACCCTCAAAGCAATTTCACAACATAATAACACAAGAGGTTTGCACGAGGTCTGCACTCTCAGTCCACAAGTTGTGAGTACAAGGGACTATTTGAGACGTCACTCATTTATCATTGGATTTAATTTAGGTGATCTGATGGGGAGGAAAGAGGTATGTTGTCAACATAGGCTATGCACCGAGGTAACATGCTTTAACCTCCTGAGACCCCCACATAACTGCTGTGTGCATTTTCCGAGTACCTTTTTGATTTGTAACTAGTAACACCTAATAAACAAGCAAAAAAATTAAAAATACAAAATAAAATAATAATAAATACATTTCTAGAGCAAATATTTTTCCTAAATAAATTATGTCCACATATATGACAGGGAGACTACGTTGTGAAATTTTAAATAACATTAAGCTTTAGTAAGTCAGATTTTTTTTTCATCAAATTGTTTATTATATGTCCAAGAGTATTGATTATTCTTGTTTTTGAGATGTTAGACATTACAGATTAATTCTGAATCTATGTACTGATTATCATTGTCCCATGTCTGCCAAACATGTTGAGTGGCCCAAACATCATCTGCAGCCTGAAACTAAACCTTTGTTCAGATTTTAGGAGTGAATGTACTTAGGCCAGGCATACACGTGCAGGTTCTGACACGGGAGGTTGTGAGCCCCTGTACACATTACGAGTCAGTTTATCTGAAAATCGCACAGGTGCAATTGAACATGACACGACTTTACTACCTGGTGAATTACGGAGCAACCACACCAATTTTCGTGCCATTTATCATTGTAAGACATAAAGCCAGAGGATGACATTGCTTTAATTCCTCATAGCTTGCGATTTAGAAATAAAAAAGAAGACTGGCATGGGGGCTGCATAAGCTGAAAACTCATCTACCGATTAAAAAATGGATACTTATTACAAATGCTGTCCAACATTTGACTGATTGAGATTTCAAAGGGAGGTTGTGTGATTTTATGACTGCATGCATCAATCATAACATCAGTGTGTTACTGCCAGATACTGCATGGTAATAAAGTGCACAAAATGTACAAGATTTCAAAGTACGGAAAATTCACATATAGTTTCTGTCGGTTAAATTTGGATTTAATTTAAGCGCAAACATGACATTTAGTGCAGAATTCGGAGTTATTTTAGTGGAGTAGGCTACCTGTATTATTCAGCTTTATATGTAGACTACGTCCTTGTTATCAGTGCCACTCCTTGCATGTTGATAGCAGACATTCTGAAGAAGATCTGTGAGGTCTTGTCCATGAAAATTCACTTTAAAGCCGCACACTGCAAAGTTTAAAAATTGTGTTTTAGCGCAGCGGTTGATTGACAGGTAGAACCTTTAACCAAGAATTCCTTTATTTTACTAGACACTCACTTGGAGTTAAAAAAAATTTCTAACACATATCCACGATCAGCGTATACAATTATAACAGATGATATATCTCCCTAAATGTAGCCCTAAAACTTAAACGAATGTAAGTATGACGAACAGGGCTGGACTTGTACTCAAGCATACCGGACATTTTACCAGCGCAGGTGGACTGGTCATCAGGAGAACTGAGGGGGCTGGTGTGTCGGGCCGCGATAAACTATAATGAGACGCTACGTTATGCAGAACGGACCCCAATACGCTGCCACGTTATGCAGAATGGACCTCAAAACGCTGCCACGTTATGCAGAATGGACCACAAAACGTTGTGACAGTGAACACAAACACCCCCCGCCCAACAACTTTTGGGCCAGTTGCCATGTAAAATCCTGGGCCGATTTCTCTTCCCAGTCCAGCCCTGGATAAAGATGGTTTTCTAGCACAAACCGTATGGCAAATGATTTCTTTGAAGAGCAGAGAACAGCATGGCATTTCTGTAGAATCTATGAAACAGTGATGTGGTCGTGAATAATATGGGGAAAACAGTTTTAACATGACCATTTTCTCCAAATATTTAAAAGCTTCATGAACACTCAGTTTACATTGATCGTGTGAGTTGTAATACCTTCTCTTGGATCTCATTCTCAAATCAGCCTGAACTTTTTAAACACTTGTAAAAATTATCAGGAGGTCATGAGCTGCTCATAAGCCACTCGGCTCCGCTCGTAATTCCTATCACACGATGCGAGCCGCGAGCGACCACCAGAGCACCCACAATTTCCACGAGACCTCTCCTGACTGGAAAGAATCGGTCGGGAGCTCGCACGACAGCTGAAAATCACATTGTGTACGCCTGCCTTTGGCTGCATAGAAAGCTTGCTCCCTATTTAGTGAATGACTTAACCACCAGTGCGCTGTCTATCTTCAATGGTCTCAGAACAGTTTGAAATGCACCTTATTTTCATCCTAACATCATGTGCTAGCCTGCCATTGGGAGCAACTTGGGGTTCCGTGTCTTGCCCAAGGACACTTCGGCATGTGGAGTCGTGTGGGCCAGGAATCGAACCACCAACCCTGCGATAAGTGGCCAACCCACTCTACCACCTGAGCCACAGCCGCCCCCGAAATGTGGTACGACCCTGTATGTGTTCCACATACACTGATCAGCCAGAACATTAAAACTTCCAGTGTCAGTCACCACCATTGTGTCCTTGAGCAAGGCACTTGACTCCAGGTTGCTCCAGGGGGATTGTCCCTGTAATAATTTATCGCTTTGGATAAAAGCATCTGCCAAATGCATAAATGTAAATGTAAATGTAAAACCATCTGCCTAATATTGTGTAGGTCCCGCTCGTGCCGCCAAAACAGCACCAACTCGCATCTCAGAATAGCATTCTGAGATGCTATTCTTCTCACCACAATTGTACAGAGCGGTTATCGGAGTTACCATAGACTTTGTCAGTTCGAAGAAGTCGGTGTCGACCTCTGATTTCTGTCCACAGAACTGCTGCACTTTGCACTGAACTTTGGCACCATTTGGAGTAAATTCTAGAGACTGTTGTACATGAAAATCCCAGGAGATCAGCAGTTACAGAAACAGTCAAACCAGCCCATCTGGCACCAACAATCATGCCATGGTCCAAATCATTCAGATCACATTTTCCCCATTCTGATGGATGGTGTGGATATTAACTGAAGCTCCTGGCCTGTATCTACATGATTTTATGCACTGCTGCCACACGATTGGCTGATTAGATAATTGCATGGATGGTTGTTGGTGCCAAATGGGCTGGTTTGAGTATTTTTGTAATGGCTGATCTCCTGGGATTTTCAAACACAGCCGTCTCTAGTATTTACTCCGAATGGTGCCAAAAACAAACAAACAAAAAAACATTGAGTGAGTGGCAGTTCTGTGTATGGAAATGCCTTGTTGATGAAAGATTTCAACAGAGAGAATGGCAAGACTGGTTTGAACAGACAAAGTCAGTAACTCTTTTAAAGCGCCATATCAAATGAAACTAGAGACTCTCCTCTTTACAACCAAACAGGCTTCAATACAAAACTTAGTGTTTTCTTACCAGAGGCACTTTTATTGGAGCTGCATCCATAGGAGCGCTTCAAGGAAATCAACGTCAAATGTTGTTGTGTCACGTGACTCGGTGCAGCAGAAGTTTAAGCCTTTAAATGACAGTCTAGAGTCTAGTGAACAGAATTCAGTACGTTTTTATTCATTTACATTATGCGTTGCGTATAGCAAAGTCAAAAGTCCACGCATGTGGACACGGGGTCGCATGAGGTTAAACATAAACTCACACTGGTAAAGAGAAAAGTCTGTAAATAGGGACCTCTTATGTCACAAGACTCAAGAATGTACTGGATATGTTTTTTCTTTTGTCGTTTATATGGGAAAAAAGTACACCAAGCAAGGCTAAAAAGGAATGGAGTGGCAGTTGAAATATTTTAGAGATTAAAAAATGAATGAGGTGTTTATTCAGGGTATGAGGAAAACATTGATCGGCAAAAAGAATGATTAATGGAGGGGAATATCTCATGGGCCTGCACCATGTCACACACAAACACTCACTACACACAGTCTGGTCACAGCATGTGATTCACAAGCTGGATTAGACAACAGCACGAGGAAGCAGAGAGAGAGAGAGAGAGAGAGAGAGAGAGACATAGACGTTTATTTTACAAAAAAACAAATCGCAAAATATCGTCTCTCCACAGTATCAAAACAAGAGCCAAAGCAAGAAATTAAGACAAGTTTCTTGGGTGAAAAATATAAACCTGGAAAGATATTTAAACCTGGAAATAAACAAAGTTTTAAGCTTTAGAATAAATGCTAAAACATGAAAAGAAGAGCACAATGATGAGGCCAGTTATGATCTAAATATTGTGCATACATGCTGCACAATGTTAAGCCACACTCAAATTATCAAGGTCTCTTGGTTGTTAATCAAGACTGGTATGATTTCAGTCAGACTAAAAATGTTTAACTAAAAATTTAAAATTATTGTTTTAGTTCAACTGAATTAAACTTTAAAAGTGCATGTAAATGTAGATGATTAAAGCAAAAACGGCACCAATTTGGACCAAATACTAAGAAAATCTGTAATAATTGTACATTTTTCAGATCTGAAAAAATTGCTGATAATTTGTAATGTTTTTTTGTTTTTTTTATTATTAAATTCTCATTAGAATGCTAAACATGAGCACTTTGAAGTAGAACTTGATAAAAAAAAAATTATGTTCAACATATCAATACAAATACCTGTAAATAGTACAAATGATGCATGTAAACATCAAACATGTAACTAATATTAAATATGCAAATATATATATTAAATTTCAGGACATCATATTTATTAATAGAATACATGGATTTGTACATAAAAAAAAGCTCAAATGTGACCAATATGATGACAATGTAATGATAAAATATAATTTATAAAATGTATATTTGAGTAATATTCTTGGTTAGAAGGTCCCTTGTTTAATTAATATTATAACTGATATACAACCATATTAAATTGAAATCAATACCCAGCCTTACTTTCAAAAATGATCTCATATTTGTAGTGGTTTCTCCTCAAATTGCGTAGTGATCTTTGATCATGTGTCACTTAAGGTGTGGTTATGAGTGTATCAGATGACCCCTCCCCCTTTTCAATATGGGGCACCAGTTAAGAATACAATCTTAACAATTTAAGAACACTCCAAAAGAGCGGTTCGATTATTTAGAATTAATGTAAACTAGAGGGAGTTGGTCAGCTGATTTAACTGAAGGACTTGTGAGAGTCTGGGCAACTAGACTGGGTTAACTGATGTTCACCTCATACTTTTGTACCCCACTGTATATTTTTCTAAATAATAAATATACGTACACTCACTGAGAACTTTATTAGGAACATCTCTACACCTACTTATGCAATAGATTATCTAATCAGCCAATCGTGTGGCATCAGTGCAATGCATACAATTATGCAGATAAGAGTCAGGAGTTAATGTTCACATCAACTGATCTCAGCGATTTTGATCATGGCATGATTGTTGGTGCCAGACGGGCTGGTTTGAGTATTTCTGTAACTGCTGATCTCCTGGGATTTTCACGCACAAAAGTATCTAGAGTTGGTGCCATCCAGTGAGTGGCAGTTCTGCAGACTGAAACACCTTGTTGATGAGAGATGTCAGAGTAGAATGGCCAGACTGGTTCGAGCTCTGGTAACTCAGATAACCACTCTGTAAAATTATAGTGAGCAGAATAGCATCTCAGAATGCACAACACATCAGACTTTGAGGCAGATGGGCTACAACAGCAAAAGACAATGTCTCAAACTTTATTAGGACCATAGTGTTCCTAATAAAGTGCTCAGTGAGTGTACATAAAAACACACAGAATCAAAACATAAGAGACAAATGGAACTGATTTGCACAGAAAGTCTCTTTCTAATCTTATTTTGACTGACCAACTGGAGTGAAGTGCATGAGGGGGAGCCATGCAATTTAACTGTGTCAGCAGCCCTGCTGCAAACCCTAGGTGCCAAAGTTTAACGGAGCAACTGGAGTGAAGTGCATGAGGGGGAGCCATGCAATTTAACCATGTCAGCAGCCCTGCTGATAAACCTAGGTGCCAAAGAAAATGCCAACACACAGCCACGTGAGCCTGACTTACCTCTGGACCAAAGCTCCCAGAGCACGCACGCACGCACGCACGCACGCACGCACGCCACGCACGCACGCACATTAGAGATAGCAGAGCAAATCCACTAACATAAAAATATCTCTCTCAATCTCTCTCTTTATCTCATTCACTCGTTCCACCCTCAGAACTAATCATTGGCTATTCAAAGATGAAAAGATTTTCTCAAATGAAAAAAAGATTATCCAGATTAATTTAAACATGTTTTTTTCCCTTTTGAAAAGCACATGAACATGTCCTCAGAAAATATTCCCCTTATAAACATCCTGTTTGACTGTAAAAAATATGATAGTTAAAAACACAGTTCCGTTGAGAGCAAAGGGCAATATTGATCATAGATCTATCTAGAAGATGAACTACATAATCTGCAGCAGGATCCATGATATTCCAGAGTAATTCAGGAGATACATTTTCTTAATTGTGATGCAAATTAACAAATTAGTGTGATGTTGGTGTCACTTTTTTACAAATTGAAATTTTACTGAATTAGCTATAGTCCGATTAATTGGCTAGACTACATATTCATCTGATATTTGGCCATTTCTTTTTAGATTAGACAGATGTTCTCTTGGCTGATTAACAGTGTGTTAGTTGCCCTTTCTAGTTCCAAAATCTACCAACAGCCTTGTCAATGGATAATAAATAAATAATCAAATATCAAAATTTGACATCATAAAATGTTATGTCAGTCTCTGCTTTTGGAAAAACCTAGTTAACCATTAAGGATGCTTTCACACTTGGTTCGATTGCTTGGACCTAACCAGAGGTTGTTTCCTCCCCCATCCCCCTGTTCACATAATATTATTTAGGTCCAAACCATGGTCTGATTACATCATTAACGTTCAAGCGGCAGCTGTTTACCACTGTAACTAGGCAACAACTCAAGACGACATCAGCTTCATTGTGTTATTGAAGTAATCCATCTCTTTGGATTTACCACAAAAACTTTACATACACAAAACGACAATTATGTTTGTCTGCCATGGATGCATTGAATGTGCAATGATATGAAGAATATTAGCGTTTGTCTCCCCCGAGCCAGTGGATGCATTGCAAGAGAGAAGAATGTGAGCTGCACTCTGAAGGTGATTTATTTGGACAAAAGCTGGTATGAGAATTTAATTAAACCATAATAATTGCGATCAGGAGCTTTTTACGCCTTATACGAGAATTATACGTCATCAATAAGGGTTCACTTCAATGATTTGGTATAATTGCATTCATATTAGCAGCGTACCGCACCGAATTTCTCATGAACCGTACTCCACACCACATTTTCAAGTGGATTCGGGTACGCAGGTGTGCACTAGAGTTCGGAAAACAGCATTCACATAACCCAAACGTACCGAACATTGACGTCATTCAAACTTGGGTGCACATCAAAAGTGATCGTGTGAAAGCACCCTTAATCAAATCACACTATTCAGGTGATGTCTCAGTCATGCTCAGCTTCTCCCATGGGTCAATGGAGTTACCTTCGTAACAAACACTTTCTCTACATTAACAAATAGATCTTCGAACTTTGCCAATTCTTTCCTACCTCAACTTTAAACACATTGCCTTTCTCGTCAAAATCAGCCACCGTTTTGTCAACTCAAGGTCTCGACCTGATCGCAGCACTTAATCTGTGTGCATCACTTTATTCTAAGACCATTCACTGAAGAAGTGCAATATAAAGTTGCACAAACTAGTTCGTTTCAAGCTTGTCCTCTCCACAGAACAGACTCCAGGTGGCAACTGTCTTTTAAAATGTTCATTGACAACATAATGATATGCTATCTCATTGTACTGTATAATTATACAATTATTCTGTTACAAACCTTGTCTAGGAAATATGGAAGAACTTCTTGGGAGCAAAGCCAAACTCAAGGTGAATGCAGTAGTCACTTAAAGAAAACAACAATGAACAAAAAAGGTACATTTTCAAAAACCCCTTCTGATTAGGATGTTTTCAAGTTCACCTCATCCCAATCAGACAGGTTTCCTACAGGGCAATTAAAAAGTTAATGTTCTTGTTTACAAAATCAGTGTTTCCCCTTGGATTTTATTCAGTAGCGTTGCTGTTGTTCACACGGCGGTGGACAAATAGCTTAATACGACCTTAGAATCATTATACATGAGTTATTTATGTTCCCCTTGTCATGTGTGTGTTTACTGGGAGCTTTTGACACTAGAAGGGATCTGGAAGCACAGATAGGTGTAGTATAACTGTCAAATAATGAAATACCTCTACATAGGAAATTACAAATAGAAATAGATCAAATAAATCAAGGGTGATTCTATGATTTCAGACTTAGGGGGGCCCAGCCTCCAATGACACTATAAGATGTGCACATTTAATGTGTAATGTGTTCATCTTGACTGAGTAGATCATGTCAGGAATACTACAAGAACCGAATCCTCTTTGCTTTGCAGAGCCTTGCTGCTTGGAGATATTTTTCTTGTCTCAAATGCTATTGATTTTGCTAGGCTAACCAATGCAGATCTGTATCAATGACAGATTACCCTGTTTTGTATCAATATAGTACCAGTTAGAGGAAACAACAATGTGCTGATGAAACTCTGCCCCAAAGCAGGGTAAGGGAAGCCATGTTGTAAGTAGATTGCTTAAACAGCTCAGGCCAATTCCCGAAGCATGTCTCATGATTAAAAGCCTCTCGTGATCAAGAGTTTTACTTTTGGCTGGGCATTTGTAACTGCGGAAATGTGCAAAACCTATAGCAATCACCCTGTAATCTGAGGCTAGCAGTTTTACCTCAGCCGTTAATAATTTAACATCGACCATATTCACATGGTACCGAGGGACAATGGAGTGTTTGAAGAAACCTTTATTTTTAGAAACTCAATAAGATTTCAAGGTGCGGGCAAGTTTACTAACAAAGGGTTGCTTTTTCAACTCCTAGTTTAAAGCGGGGTTTAAAAAAAAAAGAAATTGTCCTTTAAGCACTTCAGTGAAGAAACATGTCTGTTTGTTTACACTGTTGCTAAAGTAATTCCGGTCTCAAAGTGTTTGGTAAATTGCACAGCGCTTTGTAAAAGAACAAAAGCCCACAGTGCACACTGCAAACTGTCCAAAAGTCTATATGGCGACTACAGATTGTTTAGCGTTGTTCACAAAATCTGAGCTCTTCAAAAAAATAGTCTTCTATGTTCTGTGCACTTCAGAATTCTAAATAACATATATTAAAGAGGTCATCCTGTAAAAAGAACACATTTAATGGGCAATTTAACGAAAATCACAACAACACAGTACTTAAGCCGTGATTTAAAAAAATGTACATAGGCCAAAGTCAGTCATTGATCTTCAACATTTCCTCAGAAAGGTCATATATTTATTTGTACAAACTCAACACTGCTGAACAAGGTCTCACCCAATCCTGCTGAAAAGACCAGCATGGATGGAGGACAGTGGTGGCTCAGCGGTTAAGGCTCTGGGTTACTGATCAGAAGGTCAGTGGTTCAAGCCCCAACACCACCAAGACAACACTGTTGGGCCCTTGAGCAAGGCCCTTGAACCTATCTGCTCTAGGGGTGCTGTATCATGGCTGACCCTGCACTCTGACCCCAGCTTAGCTGGGATATGTGAAAAATAAATAATTTCACCATGTATATGCAGAAATGTATGTATAATGTGTGACAATTGATCAATTTATTATTTCTTTATATTTCCATGCTGGTTCCGGCTGGTTTGTGTTGTTTGGTACTGGTCTAGCTGGTGGACCAACAGAGCCATGCTTTTCATTAACAAAATAATTGTCAACCACATGGTCTCTTTGGCGAAGCTGGCTGATCAAGGAAGTCTTGCCAAGCTATTGAAGAAGCCTGGAGGCATCCAAAACCTATACTGGTGACCAGAACTTCAACAGGGAAAGCAAATCTCTACAAGCAGGCTGGGACACAACATGTGTAGAGGCATTTAACAATTTACTGCTTATTTATTGAAATAAATACTTAATGGGCTCTTAAATAGAGGATGAATGTTAAAGGTGCTATTAGTGTTTGTTATTTTAGTTGTTTTTTGTTTTTATGAAAATTATGGAAAATGTCCCTATTACCCGAATCACACTAATAAATCACGAATAACTCACGAATTTACTATATCAGTAAATTCTGTGTCCTGAAACTTCAGAATACTTGAGCCAATCAAAAGATTGAGACACTTTCTGGCTAACTTTGCGTCAATCATTCTGCGTTTTCCCAGGACAGCTTATATATATTGTTAGCAGAAAGCTGAGAGAGGTAGCTGAAGACAATTCACATTTAACATGTATTCAACTTCATGTGCAGTTATCAGTTTGCCGTAGAACACAATGAGAATTGACGCTTGACGAGTGCAGTTTTCTTACCTGTGTCAACGTATTTCCTATTGAAACAGGAAGTTTTGTCAGAACATATATTGTAGAACATATATAGTTTAGAGTTTGACCGATTGTTTTTTACTGATAACTAAGGTTGTGGGAAAGGCCGATAACCGATTCCTTGGCTGGTAGTTTTTAAAATGGATTTATAGATTGTCAAACTGCTTTCTTATTCTTTCTTTACTATTGTGGGCAATAGGGCTGCAACTAACGATTAATCTAACGATTATTAGAACGATTATTCGACTATTCACTGATTATTGCAAAGATTAATCATTAGCTCTTAACTGATTATTCAGCCCGTGCCCCGACTTAAAAGGCTGGCTAAAACATGCTTACCAACAATAGAGGAAAACACATCAAGTTTATTCTTTTGTTTTCCATTTAAAATTGTCTAAAAAAACTAAATATTTACTTGAGAAGCAACATATGAGATATTTAGACTTGCTTTAAGAGGATGTATCTTAAATATAAGTGTATTTTTCACTTGGTTATACTTCTGCGAGTGCAGTAAATACAAAATATACTTATACTCTAGATCTATTCTCTAAAAGCAAGTCTAAATATCTCATATGCTGCTGCTCAGGTGAATGCATTTTTTTAAAGGATTTTTAGATATTTTAAAATATTTGCATTTTTAATATTATATTCAACATTCTCAGATAATATTTTTTTCTTCTGCAGTATAGCTGCTAAAGAAAATGTACATTGTTTTAGATATTTATATTGAAAATGTATTTTGTCGCAGTGTATAATGGGGAGAAAACTACCCTCTCTCACTTTTCTGTTCACTTCAATCCATATTTAACTCACAAAAAAAAAACCCCTCTTATTAATAAAGCTGCATATTGCCAATTTTCTTCATGATAAGAAATGCACAGTGACATATATTATGATTCATAAAGTCGTGAGCCATCGCGTTATAATCTAGCTGCATTAAGCGTGTGCACTCGAGGGATGAGTGTCCCCGCAACAGAGTGTGCATCAGCCAGGTGCAGTTTCAATCAAGTTTAGATCGGGACATTCGCGCAACTCATAGAAGAGGCGCTGACCGCACAGAGAAATGCCAGTTTTGGAGTTTGAAGTTATTTACATGATCTGCTGCCGTATTATTTGAACTTTAATAAAGCTATAATGCAATAAATATAATTGTATTTAAGATGTAATGCCAGGGTGTTTCCTTTAAAGAGCTCCGGCTCTGCTTCCCTTGTACTTTGCAATCTACATAAGATCACCCTGATTGAGGCGAGTCACTAAGCCACCACGAGGACTTAGAGTGCATTGGGAATTCCTAATTGGGGAGAAAAAGGGGAGAAAAATCAAAAATATATATTATTTTAAATAACCAGAATTTCTTTTTTGTATGCATTTCACTCTGGAGCGCATATGTCCCATTACATTCAAGAACACTTCCTGCTTCGGCTACTAGGGGTAGTGCTTTGAATCAAGCACAGACTCAGTTTAGCTCAAGAAACGTACTTTATCCGAATTATCTGTTAGAGCAGTCTGCTCTGGTCACTAGTCAGTTGCAGGTGGTATTAGGGACATTCTCATACTAGAGACTGTAAAAAATAGGGATGCACCGACATGGAATTTCTGGGCCGATTCCGATAACTTTTAATTCGGAACACATCATTGCCGATACTGATAATTTGACTTTTGCCGTAAACTGGAGATGCTAGCAAATTAATTAAAAACACAGCAATGATTGCCCCTAAGTAACATACATCTATGTTTTTGTCGGACTTTCTCTTATTATTTCAAGAAAAAAAAAATGGCATAATGTAACTTTCTGCAGATGATAATGAATAAAAAAAATACACAGATGTTGAAAATCCTCACAAAGTGACATGACTTGATAACTTTAAAGCTTTAAACACCATCTATCCACCATTCACAAATGCCATATATGCAAGTGCTCGCTCAAGCGTGAAACTGCCTGGCAAGGTGAAAAGGCACAAGCACTCAGAGATTCTTTGCCACAAGCAAATAAACCACCACAAATTATCTGTGAAAATATTGGCAGTAATTCCACTAACTGCGCAATAATAATACATTTTCCCAGATAAGGTATCGGTACAGTGAACCCCTAGTAAAAATTTTAAATGCAAAAATCTGCTAAAAAGGAGTACACCATCACATAGATGGACCAAAAGTCACAAAAATCAGATTTTGGTTTGATGGGGTCTTTATGAGAATGTGGCTGTTGCATTCAGAGCCATGAGAGGATACAGTGATTGTAGGGTTTTTGGCAGTGCCACACATCGCTCTATCCACAGCCACTTTGATTTTCCTAATTAATCTACAGAGCCCGGCCTCTTTTCCAGCTTTCCGCATGCAATCTTTCCACTCCACCTCAAATAACATGCTGCGTTTGATGTACACTTCCTGTCAGAGCGGTGAAGAGAGGAGCTGAGGGCCCGAGTGAAAGCCAGCACGTCAGTCACTGTTTGTGTCAGAGTTGTTCCATGCACTGACTGTATAACACTCTGGTCCCCTGGATGTGGGGTGTCTGAAATTTGTGTTTGAATTATACTAGCAAGGATTAGCATATGCCTGCATAATAAATAAAAAAATGCATCAGATCGTTTCAGACGATCAGACGTCCCCGCACACTTCATGTGACACACTTCCACCAGCATTTAGAACGAGGAGCTAATGTGAAACTTCACCTTTCTGACAGTCAACAACAAAACAGCTTTTGGCTTCAAAAAGGAAGGTAAAGCCGATCACAAAACTTTCTTTTAGAGCATATAAAGACACATACTGTGGAATTCACACATGAGAATTTCAATATGGTACTAAATAACAACTTAGTGCTCCAATGTATATTTTTATAGTCAAATAATTACTGAATATCATTGGCTAGGGCCTATTAAAATGTGTTTTCAATATCAAGAATTAAGGTTACAATTTAGATTAATTATCAGTCAAACTTTAGGACACAATTGAAACACCTAATGAAGAACTTTTTGATCTAAAGGCTTATGCTAAAATTATTGAAATTAGTTTTATAGATTAAATTATTATTTTAATACAATTGTATTATTTGGACATTAATTAATAAATAAATACATTTACAAGCTTATGTTTAACTGCTTAACTGTCATTTGTTTACGAAACCTATTTATTTATTTATAAAATAGATGAGTTAGCCAGAGAGTAGGAGTGCAGAGTACTTTAAGAAGCTAACATATAAGAGAAGTAACAATTTGTTTAACATTGTTTTGGTTACACAGTTTGACTGATAGTGTATTTATAATAGAAAGTGTATATTTAAGATGTATATATTTAGCTGTAACTGGTCACCATCTTTTTCACTAAGTTATTCCCCCTTTGATTCACCCTTTAGCTTTTTAACAATAGTCCTGCGGTATATAACAAACCAATTTTGTACAAGTTATCCATATAGTCTCTCAATCAATGTGAGGTCATAAAAACCTATAAAACAACAACAGAAAAGTTGAAAAAATATTAAGTAAAACTGATTGAAATTGCTCCCCAATTACCCATAATCTATGCCCTTACATAATGCCAGCCTTTCAAATGTCATTATGACATCAGAGGACCCGCATACAGATATGTGATAAGAAGCGGTCTAGATCGCACACACATCTGTGCATCTGTCCTACAATCCTCAGCTATTTAAACAGGGGTTTTAGAATGCTGCTAGTGGCGATGTCCAATCGTTTGCGAGCTGGCAGTAGATTTAGGTAATTTAACTAATTATTTGGGAGATTAAAACTGTTAGAGAGACATAACGATTCTAGCATGCCCAATAAAATAGAGCAGGGAAGGAGGGAAGGAAGGATGCAAGGAAGTAAGACAGAAAGCAAGAAATACATTTTGTGGGAAAAATTGTGGTCATATTACTGACTCAGTTTATTAAATCTAATGTGGCCATAAATCAGATTTAGGAGGTAATTTTGGGGACAGCTACAGAATATTAAAAAGAAGCGAGAGGCGACATCAAAGCCGAAATGAGGAGACAGGGTTATTGTCTAGTCTTACTCCTCATTTATACTCGCACAATATTTCGAAACAAACTCTAATCAAATTTGCTACAAGAGACAAAATCGTGTGCTGTAACAGGCTTTAAGTTTAATTAATTCCTAAAATTTAAATAACTGTGCAAATCATACAGAATTTTACATAAACACTGTAATTAAAAAATTCTGAAAATGTTTTGGCCTTTTTTTAAACCACTTTTATTGATTGAGATTGATTGAGAAAGAAGGCAAAAAATAAATGGAGACCATGTTTAAAAAAAAAAAAAATAGGTTTTAGCTGGTTTAAGCTGAGGCTGGTATTGGGTCATGTCGCTGGCTGGATTCAAGCATATCTCTCCAACATGAACACCACATAAACATGCACACCATGAAGCACATGAGGTAACAAACATGCGACAGCTTTGACTCCAAATTTTAAACAAGGAACAATTCCAAAAAACTTCACATGTAGAGAGCTCTTCACTGCTCTAGCTTCTGCTAGCCTCTGCATTCCTGCTCTGTTAGAGGATAGAAGCCACAAGAATAAAACATTATTGGGACAACAAGAAGTGCCCGTCCTTTGATCTCCATCTTCATTCATCTTTGCTCCTTAGGTGGTGTTTAAAGGGCTCGGTCAGACGGTTTATAAATGTAAAGATTGCACACAACCAAGAAATGATATTAGAGCTGTAAAAAAATTTCCCTCCTCTGCTGCTAAAATGAAAAATGAAGGAACAGAATGAAAGGGATAAAAAAAAGAGAAAGATGGAGAACAAAAGAGAGAGAAAGAAGCCCAATATATTTTTTTTATCCATAAGTGATAAAAGTGACTGGATCCCTCTTGACAAAATGCAGAAGAAATCACTCCCTTTGAATTAAAATGTATCATATTGTTCCAAACCTATGTGCTGTTTTTTTGTATTTTTTGGACCTTGACTGCTGTATGAGAGGCCATTGTATGCCAAGAACTGCCAGGTAAAATAACAGTATACAGATTTAGAACAAAATGAGCATTAGTAAATAACAATTTTTTTTTAGGGTGATCTATCCCTTTAAGGGAAAGAGTGAAATGGTTAGGAAGAGGCTATACACATGGACATCTAGCTGTACATGGTTACAGATATCTGCATGTGGGTGCAGACATTACAATGATACTGTATATTCTCCCTCTGAGCCATTATTACCTACAGCTCAGAGGAGCTATTACTGGGAAATCATTCTCACAGAAATACAGAAATATAGTTTAATTGCTTGTCATTGTTCCTGTAGGTTATCGTCAGAATATGATTCAATATACATGTATTGTGTATGTGTGTGTGTTAAAAATTGGCTTCCACTGTGTTGTTGCCTGCTAAATTACTTTTTTATTTAATCAACATATGGTGTTTCCAGGTATATTTTTTAGACCTGAGACCGTAAATAGTATAAAGAGTGAAGAATACAAAAATGTCCCATTTTTAATATAACACCGTCATTTTACCCCAGACAGAGGAAGATAGAACTTTGCAAATATGCTTCTTAAAACACTCTCAAAGGAATTATGTAGCACTGAAGTGAACAGTATGTTCAAATGGTGATTCCTTTCATTTACTGCAACCATGAAATTTCAACTGACATAAAGGAGTGGAATTTCTAATATAAGTGCATACTGTAGCAGTGTCAGAAATGACCTTTCATATTAAGGAGTAATCTTTGCCCTCTGTAACTGACTTTAGGGGCATTTTACACCTTTTTGAGGTAAAATAAATATACATCTTATAATGTATAACACTTTCTCAACTGATGTCCTTCATTCAAATATTAGATTCCGCATTGTGTCATGCATACTTGGACAGACAAATTAAGACTGTAGCCAGGGCTGGATGATAAAATTATATTGGTATTTAATTATAATTTTTTTTCCGATATTTAGCCTAGATGTTCTACATAGAAGATCGGATCAGGTGCGTGTCGCTAAAATGGAAGCCATCTGCAAAGTTAAATTAGTATTAGCTGGCTAGTGGCTACATAGCCCAGCTGTCATTTAAACCAGTAGTGAGGCTAGGAAGCCGGTAGCTAGCACCCAGCTATCCGGATAATATAATATAATTGTGTACCGATCAAAACAGCATTGAAAATGCAATGAAGCTTCTGACTAAACACAACAGCAACTCCGACATCAACACCATTGCTGTTTATTTATGCACAATTTATAATGCTGTCACGTTCCCTACATTTTTTAAACAAGCAAGAAAGTGTTTCTTCTTCTTGTGATATTAATTACCGCCCCCTACTGAGCTGGAGTTTGGAGCATCACAAAAAGTCTTTCAGTGGAGTCAAATGTCTGCTGAAGATGATGAAATTGGCAGGAATTCATCGAAAAGAGGTCACACGCATTATGTAGGATTAAATCCTTAACGGAGTATAATTCTTGAAATACTTCTGCGAAACTTTGTTTACATTTATTCTTGAGGTCTAACAAACATGTGGAATGCATTTCCTTCCCGATTAATGGTATGACATGTAAATCATGATAAATATTGATATCTAACAATATGAAAATACATAGTGATATTTTTGGCCATATTCGCCTAGCCCTAACTGTAGCTTGACTATTCAAAAACCTGCCGTAGCTTGATTATAACTTTGCATGTAAACATACGGAGTGAGCCATCCATTTATGTCAAATACTTAAATTTAATCGATTAATAAAGGTTTTAAGTTTGTTATATATGGTCTACTATCACCATATATTTTGTAACGTTTTGGAGTTGTTGAGTATTTTCTTTGCATTCTGTGTTTTCAGACTTCATTTTAGTATTTTTTTTCCCCATCAAAATCTACCTCAACAAATTTAATCAAACACACCTCTGAGACAGCAAATACAGATTTGACAGCTACAGGTTACAACGGTGTATGTAAAGGAAATAAACCCAAAATTAGGAGGCACCAAACCCATAATTAAATAGTAATGAAAAATCTGGGCATTTTTCCCATGATCTCTAGTTAATTTCTGACACTGTACTGCAGTAACATTTAATGCTAAAGGCAAAACTTTTCAACTGAAAATATCTCACAAAGTTTCCTTCTTTGGTTCGACCAATTCAAATTTTCCTCAATTTGGGATTTCAATAACAAATAGATTTGATAAAACTTTGAATGAAAGTATGGAAACAGAACATAAAAAACGCACTCAGACAGTCAAACAGAAACAGTCCAGGGGCACTGTCATAATCGATCATAAGGAGACGGTGGAGGCCTAGGGAAAGAAGTAGTGGATTATAGTGCAACTCTTTTGTGTTCCCTGTGGCTCAGTCACTGAAAAACACAGGCAAACAATGTGAGGGCTAGGTGCCATTCGAATAATTTAAGGAGATCAGAAGAATCTGATCTTAACAGTAAGGGAGACATAAAAGTGTTTCTCTGATCCATACACAATATTATTTGTTTTGTTCCTTGTAACCAGAATCAAATATTTTATTTAATCTCTCTTCAAAGCCCTCCAGAGAACGAGAAAACAAAGCTCATGCAGAGAGGGACTAGGGTTGGGTGATGTCCCCTAAATTGGCAGTTGACGATGTTGCCAGTAAAACATCGCGATGGACGATGATATCGTCGGGTGGGGGGATTATATAATTTCATATCATTTTCAAAAATTATATGAAAAATTATAATTTCGTTATTTTACTAACCCAACTAATGACTCGTCGGCGCTTTATCAGTATGTTGCACGACACGTGAAGCATTTTTTTTTTTTTTAGCTTTCACTTAAGAAGAGTTGTGCACTTTTTATTTTAATATATCTCTTTACATAAATACTATTTTCCACTTAAAAACTATAATTTCGTTATTTTACTCACTGATGAGCAAAAGGTCGAGGCAGAAATGACCATGTACCTGCAGGACATGGCCATTGATGGGGAAGAGGACCCGCTGACTTGGTGGAAAACGAACGACAGAAGGTTTCCGTTCATGGCAAGATTAGAACGAAAATATTTGTGCATATGTGCTACCAGTACTCCATCAGAGCGGGTCTTCAGCACAGCGGGTAGTGTAGTTACTCCAATCCGCAGCTTATTAAACCCAGATAAAGTGAATATGTTGGTATTTCTGGCCAGAAACATCGAAATTTAAACATGGTCTATGGTGAAAGATATTAGACTTCTTTACGCATTTTTCGCCATCCGTTGCGGAGCTATTCGATTTTGCATATTATTTTTTAAATGTTCATTTGTGTAGTTCATATGACCACTTTACAATATTTCAATAACATAATTTATTTTGTAGCCTGTGCTGAAGTTAATTGTGCTGCTAATTATAAGTGAAATGTTAATGCCGAGTTTCGGTCTGAGTGTTGTTCCCGTTTTCTAGTTCTTTATTTGTTGTTCTTCTATGTTTTAATAAATGTGTGTTATTCATATTCACCATGTTTCTTTCATTTGATTTGACATTATGGATTTATGGCCAAGGAAATTTTTCTTTAAAAGTATTAATCAGACAAAAGTTATTTGACGTTCGCTGGTCTGGGTTTATCTTAAACTGCCGCTTCAGTGTATACAAGAGCTATGTGACAATGAGCAAGATTTTCTGAGACACTACAACTACTAATAATTAATTAATAAAGGCTATTTTCTTGTAGCCTACAACATAAAATATTTTAATCTAAATGTACAGTGTAAGACATGAAAAAGACAAAAAAAAGGCAAGAAGCTAACAATGTCAAGATCAATATTTGTGTAGCCTGCCTGACATGGTATTTTCACAGACTAACACGTCACGTCTCTGGCATATACCACAGTATTTAAAATAGCATATATGCATTAGTTATATTCTCAATTTAATTTACAGAGCAATCCCTACAAAGTTTTTAGGTTAACTATAGAAGAGACTAGGATGAGTCACACTAGCAAGACTCGCAAAAGGGGGCGTGGCATCATGATGGTGGCTCTACATCGTGATGTTGGTCAGCCATCACGATGGACGATGATATCGTCCATCGGCACAACCCTAAGAGGGACAGAAAGGGTGAGCAGGCTAACAAATGCACAGTGGCACTCTGAGGACGATAAATGCAAAGTGCTACATAATCATACCTCTAAACTATCATGAGCCCATTAGTGGAACTAGACTTCAGGCTTCTCTAGCTATATAGGCCTGCTACATATACAGTACACAGAGTATTTCTGTGCATGTATGCGTGTTTGTGGATGAATGTCCCAGGGGTCAAGCAGCAGTATAACCAGTAGCACCACTGTGATGTGATCATGAAAGGGAAACTAGTGTGCCAGGCAAAACTCTCTCACAGTCGACGAACATATGTTAGCCTTACAACAGTGGTAATTTGAAGAGAAGGATTTTCAGGTTGAAAAAAGATGGTGTGGCTTTCGGTTCTGTTGAAGGTTCTCGACCGTGCACTCTTTTACCAATGCGGATGGAACAGCGTTCTTAAATAACCTGATAATGTTTCTTGCCTTACCATTTATAAGAATTGCAATGGCGCATTTCCGGGAACCAGCACCTTATCGTGGTGGAGAGGTTTTTGTGCCCTTATGATCCTGAGGGTTGTGTTGTCTGGAGCCAGGTGCTCCTGGTAGGGTCTCCCAAGGCAAAGTGGTCTCAGGTGAGGGGCCAGACTAAGAATGGTTCACAAAGACTCCATGGAAAAAATGGCAAGAGAAGGAGTTACACTGCCTGGAGGAAGCCCGGGGCCCCCGTCTGGACCCAGGCCCAGATGGAGGGCTCGTCGGCGAGCGCCTGGTGGCCGGGCTTGTCACGGAGCCCGGCCGGACACAGCCCGAAGAAGCGACGTGAAACCCCCCTCTACATCCCTTGGGCCCACCACCCATTGGAGAAACCGCAGGAGTTGGGTGCGCTGCCATATGGGTGGCAGTGAAGGCCGTGGGCCTTGACGGACCAGACCCGGGCAGCAAAGGCTAGCTCTAGGGACGTGGAATGCCACCTCACTGGGGGGAGGGGGGGCTCGGAACTGGTGAGGGAGGTGGAGCATTACCAGTTGTATCTGGTGAGGCTTACTTCGATGCACAGTTTTGGCTCTGGATCCGTACTCCTGGATAGGGGATGGACTCTATTGTTCTCTGGAGTTTCCCAGGGTGTGAGGCGACAGGGGCGGGTGTGGGAAAACATTGGAGTTTACCCCGGTGGACGAGAGGTATGCCTACAGGTTGTGGGGGGGGGGGGGTGACCTGGAAAGGCGTGATCGGGAGGAACGGCCTCCCCAATCTGAACTCAAGTGGATGTTTGTATTAGACTTCTGTGCTAGTCATGGATCATCTATAACAAACACCATGTTCGAACATAAGGATGCTCATAAGTGTACGTGGTACCAGAGCACCCTAGGCCGAAGGTCGGTGAGCGATTTTGTAATCGTGTCTTCGGATCTGAGGCCATATGTTTTGGACACTCGGGTGAAGAGAGGGGCAGAGCTATCAACCGATCACCATCTGGTGGTGAGTTGGGTCAGGGAGTGGGGAAAGTTGGGAAGCCCAAGCGAGTAGAGCGGGTGAACCGGGAACGTTTGGAGGAGGTCCCTGTCCGATAGATCTTCAACTCACACCTCAGGTGGAGCTTTTCAGGCATCACTGCGGAGATTGGGGACATTGAACCGGAGTGGGCAATGTTCAAAGCTTCCATTGCCGACTGTGAGTGACGTCTCTTCCCAAGACAAACACGCCCCATAGCATAATCCCACCCTTGACCCTGATTGACAGGTTTCCGTGTAAGGCATCAATGGAAATACTAAGGGAATTAGTATTCCATTTGAGTTTTTGGCTGGCTACATACGCGACGCTGAGAAAGTGAAAAAGCAGACGTGGTAATTGAAATTGCTATTTAAATATGACAGGGCCAAAACTCGTAAGATATGGGAAACACAGTTGCAAACGGACTTTGCTTTTCCATTTGAAATCTGGCAGTCACTGTGCGTTCGCTTAAACGAAAATGCAAACGGTAATGCGCGATTTGCAACTGCGTTTGGATTATGTCACATTTTATGTGTCCACAAATTGAAAACGCAATTGCAAATACAATTTGCAATTCCTTTTGAATAATGTCCGGAAAATCATTCCATAGACAAACATGACAATTCATCTGTAGTCTCAATGTCGTTGCATGTTATTTGCATATGCATCCTGAGAAAGTCTGAGATCCTATGCTGCATTATCATAGACAAAACTGTCAGTCATCTGAGAGCAGTTTGCAAGAACAGAGAAAAAAAGTGAGAACTCACCATTTGCGTGTTCCGTAAGACAACCGAGCAGCATGCGTTTATTTATTTTTTTTACAAAAAAAGCAAACACGTGCATCGCCGGTAATTCATTCGTACGTTCTTCAAAATAAAATCAGGTGTGTTTCCTCAACCATGCGTTTTTTTTGTCTATCAGCATGTCTTGTCGACAGTGGCAAGTGCAAAATTTCCAGCCTGTGCATGAATATCCTGGCTGTTAGATTATAAATATTGTGGGGACGTGACATGTAGTTTATGCCATCCAACAGTTTGATAAGCCTTTTTACAGCTAAACTATTTATTAAAGAAGTGTCAGATGGAATCTGACGAATACTCTCCAAAACACCTCTCAAATAAACTTTTGGATTATACATAACAGGAACTTTGATTACAGCAGAGGATTTTGACGTCTGACAGTGAACAAACGGCCCTTTGATGGCTGTAGCAGCGGTGCATTAAAGGACTAAACGTAAAGAACTAAAGAGTCAAAACTTCTCAGAGAGAAAACTTGTTAGTGTGGAACTCTACACAAAGTACACAGCTTCTTATTTTTATCTATTTATCATTGCAGCATTAAAATAAACATGTATTTTTATTTTTTGAATAATAATTCTCATTTTGCTCAAGAATCACGATTTGTAACAACAGATTTTTTTCCCCCAGCCCTACACAATATGCACTCACTGAGCACTGTACACCTACTTATTCATGTGATTATCTAAATCACCCAATCATTTGGCAGCAGTGCAATGCATAAAATAATTCAGATATGGGTCAGGAGATTCAGATAAAGTTCACATCAACCTTCAGAATGGGGAAAAATGTGATCTCAGTGATTTAGACTGTGGTATGTTTGTTGGTGCCAGATGGGCTGGTTTGAGTTTTTCTGTAACTGCTGATCTCCTGGGATTCTCATGCACAACAGTCTCTAGTGTTTACTCAGAATGGTGCCAAAAACAAAAACATAAAATGAGAGACATTTATGCAGACAGAAACACCTTGTTGATGAGAGAGGTCAACAGAGACTGGCCAAACTGGTTCGAGCTGAGAAAAAGGCTACGGTAACTTAGATAACCACAATTGTAGTGAGCAGAATAGCACCTCAAACAGAACACGTCAAACCTTGAGAAAAAAAGCAGAAGACCATGTTGGGCACTTTATTAGGACCATAGTGTTCCAAATAAAGTGTTCAGTGAGAGTATCTCGTCACATCACCCAGCCCTAGTGTCAAATAAAGATTGTCAGACAAGCGGAAAGCGTTCATGTAGCAAACACAGCCTGCACTTTTGGAAAAATTTTGTGCATCATGGGAAATGTATAGAGAGAGTGAGAGCAAAGCAAAAGAGACTTGGATAAAAGAAGAGTTATCATCAAAGGCTAATTGTGGCTTGTTTGGCTGGGAAGCGGCTTGGTTCATTTCCTGTTTAAGGCCCCAGAGCATTTGTTAGACCCAGTGCCAGTGAAGACTTGGGCTCTGGTACTAGTTCTGTCCACACGCAAAAGTATATGTCTGTGTTGCATTTGTGTGTGGCAACTGTGAATGACAAGGCAGTCGAAGGTGTTGTATACTGATAACGGTGGCAGAGCTAGTACAGAGTCACGCCCTGAGGTGGAGAGCCCAGTCACTTTAGCACACTTTTTTAAGCACCATTCACATATCTCACGTAACTGAAGATGAGTCAAGATGGTTGACTAGTCATACAACAATAACCAAATAGTAAATTAATAAGGTTGACTACTACGTAGTTAATCCCAACTTTTACTATATTTTTTGGGCCACTTACAGAGAGAAATCTTGAGTCTCTGCTAACATTGTCAGAGGACATAGTACAAGGATGGCCATAAACTGATAAAACAGTCAGTATTTAACTGGGCTTGAGCAGATGTCAACCTTGAAAGCAGAATATAAATAAGGCTTCACATTGGGATTTGGTTAAAACATAGGTACATTTATGTTTTACATCTAAGCCATCTTAGCTGTGAAGTCCAACTGTTGGTAAATGTGGCCCAAAATAACAAATAAATTCTGACTTTCTTGAGGATGGCTTTAGTAATGGCAAACACCATGGCCACTCCCCTCCCTCTTTCATTAGACACCATAAAATGGCTTGACTAACACAGGAAAGAAAACTGTTCTTGTCAAGCCATTTTATGGTGTCTAATGAAAGAGGGAGGGGAGTGGCCATGGTGTTTGCCATTACTAAAGGAGGATTAGTCCCACCAAATCCTCCTTTTTCAATTGGAAATATGAGGATTTGGTGGGACTAATCAAAGCTTTAGTTGCATCACAACATGAATGGTTTGCTATTTGCTAGTCGATTGCAAGAGGTATTAGGTTTGTGAGACATGGTAAATGGTCTGCACTTATATGCACTTATATAGTGCTTTTTTAACCTTAGTGGTTTTCAAAGCGCTTTACACTGTGATTCATTCACCCACTCACATACACACTCACAAACCAAATGACGGCATAGCTGCCATGCAAGGTACTACTAGCCTGCCATTGGGAGCAACTTGGGGTTCAGTGTCTTGCCAAAGGACACTTCGGCATGTGGAGTCATTTGGGCCAGGAATCGAACCCTGCCAACCCTGCAATTAGTGGCCAACCCGATCTACCACCTGAGCCACAGCCCAACCCCAAATGACAAAATACATTCTCATTCTAGAGAGCAGTTTATTGGACAATTATCTATTTTTGCTTTATTTTTCAGAAGGAGAAAGGCTGTAAATTTTAAATGTGTTTATCTTTTAAAAGAACACTAGCAAATAGAGCAACAAAATTCAAATTTTGAATTGATTGGGACACATGGGAGCCAATCACACTTAATCAAGCTAGGGCAACAGATTCTGCAGAAGCAGTTCTGATCAAATGTGCAACTGTGGACTGAAAGTACCAAAAACAGGGCGTTGTTTGCTGAGGAAATGGTTGAAGAGAGAGATAATTACGACGAAATGGCTCCTCCCACTCATCCGTTCCCCGATTTCTATGGTCCCTCATCACTCCTAATCAGTTTAGAGGACACTTCCTGAGGATATTCTCTCCAGCTTTAACTAAGTTCCTGCTTTTCCTGGAGTATCTTTGGGATTTAGATCCAGAAGAAGCCTGAGGATCATAAAAAATCCTTGGCGATGCCATGAGGACAGTCATGCTTGAGCGGCCCACTCCACACAGCGTGGGGCATTCCTGGCCTCTCACCACCACACTCAGAAAGAGTGTTAAGGCAAACACTGACTGACTCAAACCACTGCGCTTCATGTCGTGAGCACTGTAGAGTTGCTTGCATAGGCTTGTTTATAGTTCAGCTCTACCACAGCGAATACAATACATTTTTGAGATGACCTTTCTCAATTGTAAATCAACCATTGAGATGTTTTCAGTTAAGGACTCCATGAAATAAAAATTGGAGTTTTGTGGTTTTTAGACCATTTATTGTATCTATGTGCTAGTGTACTCCTAAACATTTTAGGAGTACAAAAGGTACATGCACACATTTTAAATTTACAGTCTTGCTCTTCTTAGAAAAGAGACAATAAATATAGATGACACATCTTGCACTCACATCTAGGGCTTCAACTAACGATTATTTTGATAATCGACTAATCTAATGATTATTAGAACGATTATTCGATTATTTGTCGATTATTCATTAGCTCTTAACCGACTATTCAGCTTCCAGAGTTAAAAGGTTGTATTATACGTGCTTAATACAATAAAGAGGATAAAATCATCTTTTAAAAGCATTCACAGAATTACAAAGAAAACAAACACTTGGAATGTATTGTTTAATTCGTTTAAAAAATCCTATTGCTATCAAGTGTTTTTGTATTTTTTAGAAATATGCTGACTTTATCTCCTTTTTGGAGCTTCAAAGGCCTAATCACCATTCAGTTGCATTGTATAGACCAACAGAGCAGAGATATTCTTACAAAAATCTTTGATTGTTCAGCAGAAGAAATAAAGTCATTAACATCTTAGGTAGCATGAGGGTGAGTAAAAGATGAGAGAATTACATTTTGGGGGGGGATCTAAATCCTAATATGTTGACACAGGAAAGAAAACTGGGGTTTTAATATAAACTGAAACCACTACAAACTTAGAAAGCTAAGCCTTTTCATCAATGAATATTTATAACTTTTTAAATATCATAAATATAAATATAATAAAAAAATCCATTTCTAGCAGTACAATAAAAAAATAGCTGAGCATGTATATTCACTCTAGAAATAAACATTTCCAAGACTTCAAAGATTTTAAGACTTTGCCTAGAAATGAAAATTTTTAAATTCCCAGACATTTCCAGCCTTACATTTCTTTCAAGCGGAAGAAAAACCTTGAGCATTTAAAATCCACTTGTGAAACGCTGGACTTTGAAGGAAATGAAAGCTTGGTTGGTTTAGCTGAGGGTGTGTTTCACATCTGTTTTGAATGGATGGCAAACAAGCCAGGCAAAGGGCCAAAGACATATTCAAATGACTTCCAGTTGGTGGATACAGTCTCCATATTCAAATCTGCATGTTCTGACTGAAGGAGATATGTAACATTCAACAATTATTATATGCTTCAGAGAAATATAGGTAGATTCTATGCAGAATTGAGAGCGGGCACCTAATAGGGCAGCTATAAATATGCACAAAGAGTGTCAGGGCTCTAAATGGAATGGTTCAGAACAGAGAGCTTTGTAATTAACAGTTCTGCCCTCTGAGTAAGATATAGACTTTACTGTATTAGAGCTAAAGCAGTCCAACCGCTGCTTCACACATCAGACAAAATATACAGAAAAATCCCAACTGAAGGGTTTCATATCATTAACCTGCTTTTGTCTGTGGATCAAACTCTGTTTGTGGTGCTGTTTCAGTCTTGATTGAGATTTCAACACTCAGTTTTAATGAGCACAGAGGAGAAGGTTTAGTTTCATGAAAACATATACAGGACACATTTCACCCAAAATCAAAAGCCAAAAAATACATAAATTCTAAAAACGACAATTATAAAGAAAGAAAACCTTTCTTAAAGTTTTTTTTCTCTATTTAACATGAAAAAAACTTGATAAATTAATTAGTTTCCATTTTGTTTGACATTATTTTCATTACAATTAAGCAATATTTTAACAAGTGGTGAAGGGGGTGAAGTGAAGGGTAATTTCTGCAGCATTAGCATCACTAAATGGAATTACAAACTGGAACATGAGTATTTTTTACATGTATTTTTGTTGATTTAAAGCTAAAGTTTGTACTTTTAAAAAGGCAGTACAGCAGTGCAACCAATACAATACTAACATAATTTATAAATACAATTTAAATAGTAGATCATTATTTTTTTCAGTGAGAATGATTATTTTTCCATTTCAAAGCTTAATGGTCATGAAAATAATGTGAAACTGCATTCTGAAAATCAAATGTTCCCAAATATATGCTTGATTTTCTTTCATTTAAGCAAAGTATTATTTCTTATATTTAATTTTGGGTCAAATTTGACCCGCACATATTCTTGACAAATTTCGTGAGAATCAATCCATACCGATCGATCAGCAACCGATCTAAATCGGCTGATCTTTTGTCTTAAGGCAGGTAGGTGCACACTGTACGATTTTGACCACGATTCTGCTGTCTGAGACAAATTTTGGGAATCCTAAAGGATTTCTCATGTCGCAGGGCAAAATCGACAATCTTACAACGTTTAGTTTGACATGTTCACAGACGGCCGATTAATATCCTTCGCGATGATCTTCAGCAGCCGACGAAATCTGGGCAGTGTCTGAAATGTAGTATCGTAGCCGTATAGTGTAACTGCTATTACGACGGCCAGATGAGATATTCAGCTCCTCTCTCGCACCCTTATTCACTTGGAAAGAAATCTGCTCCACATTTGCACCACCATAGCAACATTTGCGCCCAGTTATCGCTCTACTCAAGCACTTTCAATGTTTTTTTCTTTTAATTTTATATAAAAAGTTTTAATAAATAAGCAGAAAACACTTTCAGAAACATGTCAGCAATATTCTCTGAATTAAATAACTGCAGAGCTTACAAAACGAAAACAGATAAACATTTATAAATAAACATTTATTATGCATTTTCTTTACAGCATTATTTTAATTGCTATTTTACTTTTAATAAATTTACTTTAAACGTCTGTAAACTTCTTCAGTTAAGATTCACACCACTCCAATTTTATTTATAAATAAATACATTTAATTTAATGTGGTAAGTATTTATGGGATGTTTTAATCCATATCAGCAAATACAGTTGGATACAATTATAGAAATCTACGTCATGTTCATCCATAGGGAAATTGCAAGGTTGATATATTATCAGCCTTTATGAATTTTCGAAATTTGTATTAGAACCCACCTTTTTTGTTTTCTCCAATGTGAACTGAGAAATGTTTCTTTTTATTTCTACAATGAATATTTGCTTGTGGTAGCTCATTATTACTGTATAACTCTATTTGTGATCAAGCTGTCTTATTATATGCCTATTTGACAAAATCCATCTTTCTTGTAAATGTGAGCCTATGCTCATGATGGAGAGATATTGGAGCAATGGAAATGCTGATGTCCTGATTTTCAGAAAGGAAGAAAAAAGCTCCACCGTGGTGGGCAAATGTAGCAGTTTTTCTTCTATTCCGCAACAATCCTGTAACGTGAGTCACGTTCACTGATCGGGACGATTGGAACCACAGTCGGCTACAATGTATATCATGCAGTCTGACAAAATGTCTCATAGTGTGCCATGGTGATATCAATGTGTTCATATCGTACAGTCTGACAAGCAATAATTGTAAAGGACTACTATAAATCGTACAGTGTGCACCCGCCTTTAAGTCTGTGATCTTTTTTGCAACATGCAGGGAATCACACTGCTCCTCTAATAAATGTTCGCTTTCTCAGCCCTTTATGCCTGACAGAGTGGCCACTGGAGGGGGAATTATTGGCAATTCTATGTATTCACGAATTTAAACTTTTAGACATGGTGTTATTCAGCAGGATTTGTTTTTAAAAATATGTAAGAATTAAACATGTATGAATATTAAGTTGCCCATTTTCTAGAGTCATTAAGGTAGTAATTCTGACTTGCTGCACTGTGAACAAAAACAGGATAAAAAGACTGCAAACATGTATATATGTTAATATATAAAAACGAATAAAACTACAAATAAACATATGTATACAAATCTGAGTATATGATGTAACGTGAGTTGTGACAATCAGACGTTGTGTGGAGCGATAGGGTTTGTTTGAGCAATCATAAGCTCTTTCAGCTTCACTCCTTTCATTATGCTCGCTCGCGGTGTCAAACATGCACTCTCCAGGTGCTCTCAATATCTCAGCGCTATTCTGTGAGGATCCCAATTTAAATCAGAGTAATGTTGGTCACATTACCACTAATCATAGCAATTACATTTTAACCATAATGGCACCGAATCTTCTTCATACATTTGCTTAATAATTAGTGGTTGTGTTACAGCAAAACGCCAGTAAACAAGACAGTAAACAAATCATAGATATTAATGATTTCTCACTGGAGCAGTTTTAGAGCTTGTAATGGATATATTTTTCTTATTTTTGAACACATCTCTGCTGTTTTTGCTCTCATGGTTTTTACTGCTTACCAGTATGTCACAATGACCGTTTGACTTTGATAACAAAACTATTCATAACAGTTTCAAAACAATGTTATCAATTAATAATTCATGTAATTTAGGTAACTTTATAAAAATGTCCCATTCGTTAACATAAGTTAATGCATTAGGTATCATGAATAAACAATGAACAATATATTTTTACAGCTATTATTAATTATAATGTTAATAAAATTACAATTGTTCATTGTTAGTTCATAGTGCATTAACTAATGTTAACGAATTCAAGTTTAGATGTTAAAAATGAAATAGTATATGTTGTAACTAACATTAAGTTAATTAGCTCATGATAACTACAGTAATGTTGTTAAATAATGTTAACAAATGGAAACTTTTTGTAAAGTGTTACCATCATTTTACTGTATGGGGCATAAATATATAACCGCACAATATAACTTTCAAAAGTGTGGCAAAGGGCACTTTATTAAAAAACCATTATCAGACGATCTTGGTGTTTTAAATGTGTTTTTTTTTTTTTAAATATCGGAGATTGGTATCAGCTGCAAATTTCCTGATCGGTGCACCACTAATAAAAATCTGACAAAATATGCTAATGAAATTTAGACAGACAGTAAGAGAAAGTAGGACAGAGAGGGAAACAGGAAAGAAAGGCAAACAGATATGTAGGCTTATCCTCATCAGTGCTGTCAAGACCACTCATTGAGTGCTGCCCAGAATAGCCTGGCAGTGTCAGGTGACTAAGGGTTAACAGACACACTCCTGCACGCTTTCACCCCCACACTTCAAAGGTATGCCTTTTCTCGACTTGGCCTGTGCATCTGCCAAACCCAGGGCCTCTGAAGAGCTGCTTTTGACTTTTGGAAAAAAAAAAAAAAAAAAAAAGTCCCATATGTGAGCTTTTCAAGTTCTGCGAACTAAAATCACTGTCTGTGCCATTATAATGCTCCTTAAAAACAGCTACATAAAACAAAGCAGCAGCAAAACCACAGCATGATGAAAAGAGAAGCTTCAAATCTATTTTACAATCATTTGACTCCTCATAGTGGGATTTTGGTTAAAATACGCTTGCCGATAAATGATTACATACAATGAATAAACATACACTGTATGACAAATCATAATTTAATATTTTAACTATGTTTCAGTGTGTTTGATTAGCATCACTTGGTTCATTTTAGAGAGACAAGAGAGGATATGAGGTTCCTCTCCCAAAAAAGAACACACATCAAAGTTTAATCATACTCATTTTAAGTTTTACATTTACAAATGGAGACAGAGATAAATTAGTTATCATTATCAGCAACGGCTACCACACTCTTTTCTGCAGCTTAAATGGCATAGTGCTATCACACACAAAAAAATTAAAAAATTATATATTTTATATAATATATAATATAATAATGCACATAATTAAAAGAACTAAAGCTAACTTCTAAGAAAATGTGTCACAACTTAATTTAATTGTGCTCCATCCAATAAAATGTGTAAATTTGAACTTTGAAGTAATGATTGATTAGACAGCTGCTTAGCTCTTAATTGCAACAGTGCAACAGTTTCACTGTGCTTACAATTGCTCACCTGGCACACAATAATGATTAATAAAATAAGTTTGACCAACATATGAAAATTAATTAAATAAGATAGTAGCCAGTTTAGTTTGACTAACCTAATATAGTTGAGTTAAAACTACTAAAGTAAATTGATTTGACCTAATACAACTAAATTACCTTGGCTGAATGAATCTGATTTAATCTGAATTCAATTAAATTGCTTGTAAAAGCTCTCTCAAATTCAATGAAGTACGAGTAATGACTTAATTTAAGGTAATGGGTTCAATTCCCAGGTAACACACAAATGCATAAATGTAAGGTCAGTCAATAGGTTTCTTAAAAAAAGGAACTGTGTGATCTTCAGAGGTAACTTTTGACTGTCTGCAAATGTAGTCTGAAAACTAATACAGCTCAATCATCCAAATTTTTCGGAGCTTTAAAATACTGAACGTGATCAGGCCACAACAAGAAGAAACAGAACCTCTATTTTGTGCATGCAAACCAAGCACTAATCTGCCAGGCGAGATCTTAAGAACATCACGCTTAAGTCAAGCCACGCCAACATTCCCTGAACCGATCAAACCATAAGCACAACAGAGGCAGGCTGACACTTTAATGGGCTGAGAAGCCTTGGTTACATTCCTGTGCAGAGCCATGCCTCTCTACTCAGAGAGACATGGGCCAATGGGGGCATTTGGGAACCACAGCTTAAACCATGGCTCCTGTAGCTGGCTGCACAGGGCCAAAAACCAGCAGCAAACAAACAATAATCATTAAACAGTACCAGGGTCAGAAATTAACCAAGGCTCTAGGCACAGATGCCACAGAATGTGACCAAAATGCCCCAGATTTTTAAAATAAGCGGCAAAAAAATATTAATTGTGTAGTTCTTACACCTAGTTTTATATTTGAGGTTGATTTCATTTTAGAATTAACAGTAGGGCTGCAAATTATTTTGATAATCGATTATCCAAAATATTATTTGACTATTCATCAGTTATTGCAATGATTAATCATTAGCTCTTAACAGATTATTCAGCATGTGCCTGACTTAAAAGGTTGTATTAAACATGCTTACTAACAATAAAGACGACAAAATCATCTTTTAATTCATCTAAATGACATTCACTGAATTAAAGGGGAAAAAACGATTTTTATTAAGTTTAATTCAGTAAAGAAATTCACTGCAAAAAAATGATATTGTTATCAAGTGTTTTTATCTTGTTTTCCATTTAAAATAATTTAAAAATACATAAAACAAGATACATTTACTTAAGCAACATATAAGATATTTACACTTTCTTTAAGAGAATTTATCTTAAATATAAGTGGATTTTGTATATAAGTGGATTTTTCACTTGGTTATACTTCTGCGAGTGCGGTAAATACAAAATATACTTATACTCTAGATCTATTCTCTAAAAGCAAGTCAACATTCTCAGATAACAATTTTTTCTTCTGCAGTATAGCTGCTAAAGAAAATGTACATTATTGGTATATTAAGTATACCATATTTATTATACAAAATAAAAACAAATTATAAACATATTTTGTTGCAGAGTAAAATGGGAAGACTACCCTCTCAATCCATTTTAACTCTCAAAAAAAAAAAAAACTCTCTCTTATTAATAAAGCTGCATATTGCCTATTTTCTTCATGATAAGAAATGCACAGTGACACATATATTATGATTCAGTAAGTCACGAGCCAGAACGTTCTAATCAAGCTGAAAGTGTGCGCTCAAGGGATGAGGGACAATTTATTTTATTATCGACTTTGTCAATAACGTCGACTAATGGTTTCAGCCCTAATTAACAGACACATTTCACGAGAATGCATGTATTTGGAATTTCATCTTTATCAGCGCTGGCTAACAGTTTATGAATGGATGCTGCACACGTGTAAATACAAGCAAGTCAAGGGCTGTGATTAAGAGATAGAGACAGAGATATAGTTATCTCATAGGTCTGTGTGTTTGAATCTGGTTAGAGCAGCAGCAGGCCTGTGGGACGCAGGTTAAACAGGCCAAGTCTGTCTGTGATTTGTATTGTTATTTCAAATAAGACCAAACTGTTGGCAACAGAGTTGGAATAGCATGCAAATCAATTCAAGCACAAATTATATGAGAGTGGGGGCACCATAACATAAATTAGTGGTTCTTTGATGACACCAAATATATGGGAATCATTTTCTCTTTCCTTGTAAAAGTTGATTGTGGATATCCTATTTATGTTGCTGCTTAATGTGCAGGATTACCTGTATAGAGTTGCATTTAATTACTTGCATTTAGCATTGTTTTCCCCGATGTCCGCAACCCTATTAGAACAGAACAACAGACCATTTTTGGGTAATGTCCCACCAGCTGAGAACCATTGGTCTAAATTATATCAAAAGGAGCAACCAAGAAATGACCACAACAACATTCTAAACTTCAGCATTCCTCTGATTCTACCAACTGTTAACTACATGTCACATTAAAAGGACATGCAAAACATAATACAGGACACACATGGAATTCCCAGAGCCCACAAATGAGGCATCATCTTCAACAGAAGGCTTCTAAAATTACTGCAGTTTAGCATTTAGCACTTCTATTTCCCGTAACTTTGTTCAAATATATATATATAGGACTATGCGTCAACCTCAAACTGCAAGTGTAAACAGTAAATGTGGTACAATAGGTTTCAAAATAAACTTTTTGGCTGTGCATCAGGGCAAAGACGGCTATACCATCATATGGCATCTCTATAAAAATTATAGACTATGAAAGTGATACTACATGTCTATGGGTGACAATTATGAATGGCAGATATGGGTTTTTCCCAGAAAGCATCAGACCAGCAGTTTGCCACTTAATTTCCTGCAGACTAAATATGTTAGAAAAAAGCTTCACACAAGTCTCTGCATAAAGCACAATTATATTCAATTTCATTTTGCTTTTATTTTCATTTTGAAGACAGGATGTAATCTAAGCTTGTAAAGTGGTTTCCAAATTCACTGCACAATATGTTTACTTTAATGGAGCATAATTTCCTGCAAGCTGTTAAGGATTTGAGGCCACTTAGTCTAATTACACAGATCAATTCAAAAGAGCGATAGATTATATATATATATATATATAATGTTAGTATAAAGGATGATAGATAAATGGATTTCACTCAAAAAGGTTTTTTTTTTTAATCTTTTTCAATTTAGTTTATTAAAATTAGATAATGCAACTTATTTTCATGCATGCAATTTAAATGTGCAAAATACAATACTATACATTAATAATTTTAATTTGTTATTATGAGAAGTATGGAAATTCAGATCCAGACCAAGGCAGACATTTTATTGTCAGAAACTAATTTAAGTTTGTACATCAAGACTCACAAGAGACTTACTTTCTTCCGTGGAACATACAATTGCAGATTGACAGTCACCTTCTGTCACAATCACTTTAATTGTGTCTAAAATCTTCTTTTGTGTTTAACAAGAGGAAAAACATGAAGGTGAGTAAATAATGCCACTTTTAATTTTGGGTGAACTATTCCTTTAAGAGTGAATCTAAGAGAATAAAATCCAGCTCCGCATGTCACGTAGGCACTCTGTGGTAGGGCCAAAGCCAATTTATCTAAACTTTCGCAGCTGCATGCCTGAAAAGGCACCAGCTACACTAAAGAACACCATACAAAAGCAGCACCAAATAGATAACACAAGGACCAAGCTCACTATGCGCCTCTTTGAAACCCTTTTATTTATGTCTTTGGCCACTAGCTCCCAGCAGAGTGTTTGTTTGGATATGAATAGAACCAAACATGCCACACTAACAATATTTAACCATAGATTGCATCAGAGCTATTTGTGGGAGTTCCTCTCTGTCCACCCATGCCCCCCTTTCAGAGGGTGCAGGGGCTTGTCCAAATGGGTGGCCTGATTTCAGCGGAGCAGGAAGCAGTGTCAAGAAATGACAGTTGAGTGTACTCTGTGTACTCAATGCACACTGTAGATCGTGCTGCATGTCACTTCCACGAGAACGCACTCGTGAGGCGGACTTGACGAAATCAAGCGAAGAACCATTTCTCTATAAACAACGGTTCCATTAACTGCAAACACCGTGCATGACAACAAGCACTGTGATCGTCTGTCCCGTCACAAGTGCTTGACGTGAACAGGCCAGTACTTTCTTCTATCCCTTTTCTGCCCTGTCAACTAGACAAAAACAGTAATGCTGTTATCATCTATATATTTCATCATCTTATTCTAGCTAAGAACCGTTTATTCCGATATTAAACGTCTGACTGACATGTTAAACGGATCACTTTTTACATGATGATTTGGGGTGTGTATAACAAAAGTTGTTTATGATATATGCCAGGATATCTTGTTTACTTGCAACAATCTGCCTAGATCTGCGTAAAGATACGATGCTACGAACCTTGTAAACTTTGGCAGATTCTTCATCATTATCAAGTTTGAGTTAACAAAATTAATAGGCCTATCAATTTTTTAATTTGCAGAAATGTGCTTCTTCATATAGTCTATATATTTCCTTAGATAATATAATGCATTCAGTCTAAAATTATCTTACCTAGTACATCTCTTAAGACAATAAGCAAAACTAAAATAAATAAATTGTAGAACAGGAAAACAGTTTTAATGTCCATTAAGTAAATTAAGATTTTTTTTTAAAGCAATGTTTAATTAAATAATCAAATTACCTTTGGCACTCCCAATATATGACTATTTTGAGTACTCAAAACTGAAATCCATGCACATTCTCTATTTGTAGGGTTATGATAAGATTAAGAAATATCAAAATGAAACAATTTACTACATCCCGCCACAGTAGCTTAATCTCTCTAAAGCTCCAAAACTGAGAGAACTACCGTATGTTCAATGTTATGTGATGCGCTGTTATTAAAGAAACAGGAACCATATTAGCAGTGTTCATAACATTTATGCAGCTTAAAGAGACTAAATAAAGATTATACTAAATAAATACAATTTAAAAACACATGAATATCATCTGTGTTTTGCAGAATTGACATTTACCTACAATTATCCAAACAATTATTAAACTATTCAAACATACATTTTTATTATACATTCGACTATTGAAATTACTGAAAATTTACATATATTATTTTTATTATTATTATTATCATCATCAGGAGTTACGCTTCACACAATGTGTGGTTTCTTGAATGAGCCTGTGCCCCACATGGGCCACCCCAATCATAAATGTCTGGAAATGCCACTGAGAGAGGGAAAGCCTGGATGAGTTTTCCTCTATTGTTGTACTTCTGGAAGATAGCTATAAATATAGCAGCAGACAACAGTGCAGATTAAAAGCAGACAATGAGCAACAGGAAGCGATTCTGTGGAAAGGTCAGGCTAAGATTACATAGACAGAGGTTGGCAGTGTGGCTGTAGATCAAAGATCCCGATGAAGAGAAGCGACACGCCAAGCATGGGAGCAGGCAGCGCTAGCCGTGCCTTTTCTCGCTCTAAGTTTCTTGCATAGAGTAAAAGCGGCTGGGGCCATCTTAAAGCTATTACACACATCGGGGAAAGCGAAATACGTCACATGGGTTTTCAGGCCACATGTGGATATGGCACAAAAAAGGGTTGCGATCTCCGCATATAGGGTGTTGGCGTCTTCGCCGTGCACTGAGGCAAAGTGGACACCGGTGAAAGGGGGCGGGGGCCTGGAGAACTGAATTGCGCAGCTGAGTCAAATGGTCCAGGCCAGCCAGCGCGATGGGTTGGGAAGTGAGAGCCACGCGTCCAAGCTCCATGCGAGGGGCACTAAGGGGACGATCGTTTTTGATGTACCTGGTCAGGCTTTACAACGGGGCGGAGCAGGTAGTGTTGTGTCGGGAGGCAAAAGCGCATCCCGATGCTTTGTTGCTGAGAGAAGACTAAGCACTTGCCTTGCTCCGCACACCCGGCATGGGGCGGGTTAGTGACTGAGGAGGAGGTCCCGTGTAGGCGTCCTCTAGACTCATCAGGACCGGCCAGCCGGGGGGCAACAGTCGTGGGTCCGGAGGCGAGGGGTCTGCGTCCAGGGTGCCAGGACTGCTTCAGTGTGGCACCGGGCTGCAGTGAGAATGGCATTTGCGGGACGAATGGCATTTGCGGGACAGATGACCCAGGGAATGAGGAAATCGGTATTTTATTGAGAATCGGGCTGCGGAAAAGGAAATAATTTCAAATAAGGATTCTCCTCCCGGCCCTCCACCTGAGGACGGAGTGGTCTGCTAACCAGCTCCAGAACAAATGTCTCATTCCCTGGGTCATCTATCTCTGGAACGCTTGGGACCCTTCCGGGTCCTCGAGGACGTTCGGGAGACGGGGGGCGTGCGCTTCCTGTGGGGCGCTCGATGCTGGGGCTGAGAGCTGGACCCAGGTTGAGGCGGAGCTGCCTGACGTTTCGAAGCCGCAGGAGGATGCCCAAGGCGAGCAGATGGAGCACGGCCCTCGCTGGAACAGCAGCGGGGCATGATAAGGGAAATGGACTCCGACTGATTCTTCAACACCGAGACTTGCTGGGCGAAGTCATCGACGAATAGATGACTGGGAGGCGGGGGCATGAGAAAGTGAGCTTGTCTACCTCCCGCATCTCGACCAGGTTCAGCCATAGGTGACGTTCCTGGACTACCAGGGTGGTCATCGCCTGCCTGAGTGTCCGCGCTGCGACCTTTGTGGCCCGGAAAATCTAGACTGGCCCCATTTCCAGCAGCCATCACTCCAACACCTTATCCTTGAGTAATCCTGCTAAACTGCAAATTTGGTACTAGAAAATCACTTGCCATTATATCAAACACTGCTGAAAGCTATTTGGTTCGTTAAATGAAGCTTAACATTGTCTTTGAGTTTGTTTTTGAGTTGCCACAGTATGCAACAGACTGACATGTCTTAAGGTCAATATTAAGTCAAACATGACAAAAAAGAAACAGCTTTCTCTAGAAACTCATCAGTCAATGATTGTTTTGAGGAATGAAGGCTATACAATGCTTGAAATTGCCCCAAAAAATTAAGATGCCATACAAAGTCTTCAAAGACAAAGGACAACTGGCTTTAACAAGGACAGCAAGAGATGTGGAAGACCCAGAAACAACTAAACAAGGGGATAAGTGCATCAGAGTCTCTGGTTTGCGAAATAGATGTCTCACATGTCCTCAGCTGGGAGCTTCATTGAATTCTACCCGCTCAACACCAGTTTCATGTACAACAGTCAAAAGAAGACTCGGGGTGCAGGCCTTATAGGAAGAATTGCAAAGAAAAAGTCACTTTTGAAACAGAAAAACAAAAAAAAAAGTTTAGAGTGGGCAAAGAAACAGACATTGGAAAAGAGTGTTATGGATCTTATCCCCATTGAGCTTTTGTGGGATCAGCTAGACTGTAAGGTGCATGAGAAGTGCCCAACAAGACAGCCACATCTATGGATAGTGCTATAGGAAGTGTGGGGTGAAATGCCACTGGAATATCTGGACAAACTGACAGCTAGAATGTCAAGGATCTGCAAAGCTGTCATTGCTGCACATGGAGAATTTATTGATGAGAACACTTTGAAGTAGTTTAAGAAATTTTGTTTTCCACATTATTAATGTCCTGACTATACATTGTGATCCGTTGAATGCCACTTGAAGTACCAATTTCTTTCCATAAGTGCAAAATCTGTACATTATTCCAAACTTCTTGCCACCAGTGTATGCAGTACTACATTTTTTATTGTGTACATTATTAATTAATGACGCTACTGTGCTAACACGCTATACACGGACATAATATGCACCGATTACACTCTTTTATTGTAATTTATACTTATTATTATTATTTTTATTATAATTTACAGTGATACTATTTCAAAGATGAATGTTTAAAATAAAAGTGTTAATGTGCAGAATAAAGACAAAAGAATGATGATAGGCTTAATTTGGGTAGATGGGACATGAGTGAATGGGCATTTGAGAGTATTTGATTAGATTTGATTTCTTTTGTAGACTAATTTATAAAAAATAAACAAATTGCATGACATGGTCTAGGAATATTTCTTTACATGAAAGGCCGTACAGATGTAGGCATTTTGCACCAGCTCGCTAATAACTCTACACGCCGATGTGTTCTTGTTGACTGATTTTGACTGACTGAACAACATAAACAGAATGAGCTGTCATGGTAGGTGGAGCTCCAGGTCACACCTATCGATGACATGGACCAATGGCAGTAAAAGGTGTTAAGCAGTCTGTTAGAAGTTTTCAAAAAGTTTGCCTAGTCTAGCTGTTACAAACCACCGAAACAATGCAAAAAAATCTTTTTTGGACAGATTTTGTTCTAAATGACATCACACCCATTTGTTCTTCGATTTCATACCAAGTATATTTGGGTCGTTTGAGTACACTCACTGAGCAATTTATTAAGAACACCTCTACACCTACTTATTGATGTGATTACCTAATCAGCCAATCGTGTGGCAGCAGTGCAATGCATAAAATCAATCAGATATGGGTCAGGAGCTTTATTTAATGGTCACATCAACCATCAGAATGGGGAAAAAATGTGATCTTAGTGATGTAGACCGTGGCATGATTGTTGGTGTCAGACGGGCTGCTCAAGCTGACAGAAAGGCTACAGTAATGCAGATAAGCACTCTGTACAACAGTAGTGAGCAGAATAGCATCTCAGAATGCACCACACTTTGAACCTTGATGCAGATGGGCTACTACTACACATTATTTCATAATAGGATTTTCATTTAGCTAATTTGTCTTTTGAGTTTTAATATATTACATGTCCAAACATTTTATTCAACTCTGACACCTCATATTAACCTCTGACCAAAAGTCATGGCTAAATCTTCTACATGAAAGGAGGGTGTGTGCTTGAAAGGATATTGCATTTCCTCTGAGTTACAAACTCATTCTGAGAAGCTGCCTTCTCCTTCCTTTAGGTATTACACATATTACTCAACTTTCCATATTTTGTGTAGAAAACTAACAATGAAGCACTGGGCCTTGTGATCTGATTTTGTTGTCTTACAGAGACCTTTTAATATAGGCAAACAGTTATAGCTATATTAAAGTTACACAGGACTTGACCATATAAATATAGAAGACATGATGTGTGCAGGATTTAACCACATCCAGCCACATGCTCTGACAAACATCTGAAGTCTTGCCTTTTGACAGACCAAAGTAAACACCTGGGTTAGGAGCTATTCTCAAGACACTCAAACAGACATGATCTAAATCTTGTGCATTTAAGTCCTAAGTGCAAGAGTGATGTTTTCTAGCTGAAAACAATAAATCTTAAATTGTTTACCAAAATATGTTCCTCATTCTCCTGAAACTGTCACACAGGTATCTAAAAATAAAGTGCCTCTCCTTCCTGTCAAGCCTGGCAGGTGGAACACTTTCAAGTCCCTTTGAATTACTTTTTCATTTGCAACAAAGTCTACAGCAACAACAGATGTCACAAGTTTACTGAAGCAACATTTTAGAAGTTTCTTCACTTATAGCAGTTACAACAAGGTTTCTTGTTTGTTGTGTAAACGTTCCAAAAGACACTTACCAAACAACACCGAAAGCTCCGTATCCGATAGGTCTGTCCGGCTCAATATCCAGCTGTTGTTGCAGGTGATGCGAGTGTTGGTGGTGGTGATGATGCGCCTTCACAGCGGCCGCCTGAACTTGCGCCGGAGCCGCAGCGGCCGCCGGCCCCGGAGCTTGCCCAGGAGCGGGCGAGGGGAAGTACGGCTGCTGCTGGTTCGGGTTCAACATCACCGCCGCCGCCGCGGCAGCAGCAGCAGCCGTGGAAGCGTGCTGCTGTACGGGGTGTACGGCAGCAGCCGAGCCGGGGTGCTGGAGGTGATGCTGGCCCGGGTGGTGATGGTGGTGGAGGTGGGCGGGTGGCGGGAGATGAGCAAGCTGGTGGTGATGGTGCGGGTGATGCGCTGCCACTGCCGAGGTGCCTCCGCCGTTATAAGCGGCCATCATTTTCGCGGCATTGGAAGCCGTCGTTCCGCACAGAGCCATTCACTCACTCAACAGCCCAAAAATGAGAGGTGGAAAAACAAAAACACAACAAAGAGGGACTACAAAAAGGCTGTTTAGGATAAGCGGCAGTGGTGGTCAAACTCTCATTTGGCTGTCATGTAGCCTAACGATGTGTAGCCTAAATCAGAGAAGAAATGTCCGACGCATATCAGAATGAGTGTGGAAATGTATCATACTAACATGAGAAAGATCATAGCTAACTCTAAAGCTTTATCTTTTTCTTTGATCTGACCTACTTCCGAGGATCTTTCTTTTTTTATTCGTTTTAGACTAGCAAATAAATAGCAATCGCGCGCATACAAGAAACCTCTCGTGAAGAGAAAACAAAACAAAAGTAAAAACGAGAGAGGGGTTAAATCAAAATGTTAATGCGACCGAAAAGAAAGCCCACTCCCCCCATAATAAATAAATTCTACACGGCCTTATATCTCCCTCATGTTGGAGGAACAAGTAAGCACCTTGCTCCACTCGAAACTCGGGGCATGTATGGCAAAGGTAATCCGCTAATAGTACAAGATACGTGGGCAATGCGATATTAATCTTTTAGATTTCTTCATATTTGCCATTTTGGGCTGATTTCCAGCCCTGTTTCCACCACCAGGGCTGCATGCAGCTTGCAGAAGTTACGCGGATCTCAGTAAGGCCACCGTTGCCGACTCTATACTTGCTCGCCAGCTTACTTGTTTCAATTTAATATGAATTTAAATAGGAATTTTAAATTCTTCCGCATGAAGAAAAAAAAAAAACTCGTGCAGGAGATTGCACTGTATCGATCCGGGAAGCTCTGTTTTTTGCAGTATGGCGCTCTGTGCAATTGTTGCTGTTTTATGTTGCTCTCGAAAAGCCCTAAACTGTTGATGGATATCTCCAGATCTTCTCCAAATGTCAAAATCCCCCAAGCGCCTCTATTCTCGAAACACCCATCACGCTGATCAACTGAGCAATCCCTTTTCCTGGAACGAGGAAAACATTCTTCCGAATGCGATCAACTTATTTTCCCCATCGATATCGCTGCGCGCGTTCACACGCGTGCCGTCTTCACGCCTTTAATAGCTTGTACATATGTATCCAGTGAGGAAGAAATCAAAATAAAAACACCCAGTGTTCCTTGCAGTCATAAAAACGGCGGCCAGCGTCCTCACCTCCCAGCCGGATGGTGCTGCCAGGACCTGGGAAGGCACACGCGCAACTCTGCCGTCTTGGGTACCCGTCTATATCTCATTTGACTGAAATGTACTTGAACCAATCACGTTCTATTTCTGAAGTGGCACAGCCAATCAGCGAATAAGAGGAAGAGAAGGATGTTCCACCATAATAAACAAGCCCTTGTTGCATGTGAAACCAAGCGCCATTACGGCTATGAGATACTGTAAAAGACTGTGAAAGTCAATGGGGCCCTTGAGCCGAAATGGCGAGCAAGGGGCCCCACTTACCCAAAGCTATTACGCGAGATATGGCATCCAATTGGCACCTGCCATTGAAGTGAATCCCTTGTCTGAAAGGAGAGCTATGATTCGCTGTCCAATGATTTTTCAAACAGCAAAAAAAAAGAAAAGTACAGTAACAACAAGGGCAGTCAAATAGAGCCTATATTATACAATACATTTATATTTTAGAAATATATTAAACAATATACAAACTTCATTGTTTGTTGTTACAGAGCAAAACAATATGCAAGATAACATTTCATTTTATTGTCTAATGAACAATGAAAATTTATAATAAATAGTCAATGATTAGTTCATAATTATTAAGTCAGGATCACAGAAATTCGTTGTTATATTTGTGAGAGATACTTTTAGGATATTTAAGATAAAGATTCCTTTTCACACTAAGCACTGCATTTTATCAAAATGTCTTCATCTGAATAATTATTAAGGATGTGAACGTGACAATATTTGGACAAGGATGTCTTTTACTTCATTTTACATTAACTTACAAATAATAAAATAATACTTTTAAAGTGAATAATTTATGGCCTCATATGAATTTTGCATGCAGTTTTAATTTCTAGTTTTTATAGTGGGGTTGCTAATGAGGCTTGAAAATGTATCAAGTTGGTTTGAGCAGTTTAGAGTCTACAGCTGTATACATTCCACACCTTTGACCTCAACTCTTATGTGTTTGCTTAAGGTTAAATGCTTCATCTTAGCAGGCTCTCACAGCAGTGAAAGTGTGCTGACGCATGAAGGTGATGTTTATTTGGGATGTAACTTAAAGCTCTGTTTACGTATTTACTCTGCTCTGGGTCAAAAATTTGTGATTATTAAATCAACAATCATTTGATAACATAATTGGGAATTGTGGTTTTAGACCTTGATTAATCTACTTTAATGTAATGGTATTTAATGGCGGCTGTGGCTCAGGGGGTAGAGCGGGTCGGCCACTAATCGAGCGGGGCTAGCCCACATGACTCCACATGCCGAAGACACTGAATCCCAAGTTGCTCCCAATGGCAGGCCAGCGCCTTGCATGGCAGCTCTGCCGTCATCGGTGTGTGACTGTGTGTGTGAATTGGTGAATGAGTTAAAGTGTAAAGCGCTTTTAAAACCACTAAGGTCAAAAATTCGCTATATAAGTGCAGATCATTTAATGGCTTTAAAACATTTTTGGGTGATTTTGCATCCTACTGCTCTTTTTTCTTTTTTTTTTTACTGCTCTATCAAATCCACCTATATATAATTACTGCAATTTCCTTGAATTAAGCCACTAGTCCATAGACATCCTGTAGACTAAATCAAAGTGATGATCAGCTGCAGAAACCTTCAGAAAGAGTGACTGTTGTACATGTCTAATTACATTTATATATTACATGTATGCATTTGGCAGATGCTTTTATCCAAAGCAACTTACAGTACATTTATTACAGGGACAATCCCCCTGGAGCAACCTGGAGTTGTGCCTTGCTCAAGGACACAATGGTGGTGGCTGTGGGTATTGAACTAATTAGCATATTGTCAGAGCCCTGAAAAGGTGGTTCCTCTTTCCATAGGACTTAGTTGTTCATATTTAATGAGGCCTCTTGCTATTACTGATGTAAGATTTAAATGAGAGTTTATCGAGGGTGTCACAGACTCCACCATCTTTTCATCTGGCAGTAAAAAAACTTCCAGAGATTCAGTACAAGCTTGGTCACAACAACATATAACACACATTAAATTGTAGACTCCCTGTATCAACACTGTCTGTTAAACAGTACATAACCTAACAAATAAGGTTGATTCAGTAATATTCAATCTTATTTGACTTGAATAAAGCCAGTTTACTTAGATGTTACTACATAAAGAACATTTTGAAGTTACCTGACAAAACCACCTTTACAGTATATTTTCAATATATAAGTGTTTCAATTATGTCAATCATGTTTTCAATTGAAAAATTAAGTAATATTTTTAGATTTCATGTTAATTTCTAAAAAAGTTTTTCCCATTAGTCCCATTTAAAGGGTCATGAAACCCCAAAACACATTTACTGAGATGTGAACAGATATGTACAGGATGCACATCACTGAAAACAATGAAAGAACTCATTATGTTTATTGTAAAGTGGTTATTTTTTAATTTTATTGAGCCATTTCGTTCTTCCAGTTTCAAAGGAAAGTTGAAGCAATGTTACAAAAATGTGGTGTATGTGTAAACTCCAAGTTATAGGACAGCACGTATTTACGTCACTATATTCTGAGCGTTCCTCCACATTTTTTATCCAATCACAGCAATTACAGTCACAGTGAAGAAAGGCTCATTTGAGATGAGCAACTTCTGCACAGCATCGAACTCCGGTGATCACCCGCAGGTGCATACTGGCTAGAAATCTGTCCGACTTGCTGTGATGTCATGACGACATCGAGAAGAGAAAAATATGTGCAGCACCGATCACCGGTGATCACCGAGAGGTGTATGCAGTTAGAAATGTGTCTGAGCAGTGGCGGATTCAGGCTGTCTGTGGGGCAGGGGCAAAAAAAATAGCTTGTGCATGTGGTGGGGCACCAGTGCACAGAAATTGGTGATGCATTTATTTATTTATTTTTTCTCCCCTGTTTCTCCACTACTTGAAATACCTAATTCACTCTAAGTCCTTGTGGTGGCATAGTCACTCGCCTCAATCTGGGTGGCAAAGGACAAATCTCAGTTGCCTGAGACGTCAATCCACGCATCAGATCACGTGGTTTGTTGAGCACATTACCACCGAGACGTAGTGCGCGTGGAGGCTTCACGCTATTCTGACACACACACACACACACACACACACACACACACACACACACACACACACACACACACACACACACTCATGTTGTGTTTCCATGTTTTATGGGGACTTTCCATAGACATAATGGTTTTTATACTGTACAAACTTTATATTCTATCCCCTAAACCTAACCCTACCCCTAAACCTAACCCTCACAGAAAACTTTCTGCATTTTTACATTTTCAAAAAACATAATTTAGTATGATTTATAAGCTGTTTTCCTCATGGGGACCGACAAAATGTCCCCACAAAGTCAAAAATTTCGGGTTTTACTATCCTTATGGGGACATTTGGTCCCCACAAAGTGATAAATACACGCTCACACACACACACACACACACACACACACACACACACACACACACACACACACACACACACACACACACACACACACACACACACACTCATGTTGTGTTTCCATGTTTTATGGGGACTTTCCATAGACATAATGGTTTTTATACTGTACAAACTTTATATTCTATCCCCTAAACCTAACCCTACCCCTAAACCTAACCCTCACAGAAAACTTTCTGCATTTTTACATTTTCAAAAAACATAATTTAGTATGATTTATAAGCTGTTTTCCTCATGGGGACCGACAAAATGTCCCCACAAGGTCAAAAATTTCGGGTTTTACTATCCTTATGGGGACATTTGGTCCACACAAAGTGATAAATACACACTCACACACACACACACACACACACACACACACACACACACACACACACCACTGAGAATGAGCTGTATATTAAGAAGCTTAGTCAGTGTAGGGAGATAGTCAGGGTGGTGGAATCAGAGTAGAATTTTTCTTTTGGCCATATGTTTGTAAATATCAATGACCTTGTTTGGGTCAGCTGGGATGTCCCTCTCTATGGATAGCAGTAGAAGATCTGAGAGCCTGCCTTACCCACATCTGTTCCTGAGCTGGGTCTTGATCAGATTCAGTTTAGAGAATGACTGCTCTACTGAAGCAGATGTCGACTTCCGGTGGCGCTGCTCTGCTGGCGAAACGGACTCTTGCAAATCTTGCGTTTCTGTCTCACCTGTTATAATTGTTATTGTGTTTTCATGTTGAATTTTGGTTATGATATGACCTGCTGAAAGGTTTTTATTAGGTTTTTCTATTCTTAAATGTATATAGTACTTTAGGCGGATACGTTCTGTCTCTCATTGAGGACGCTCTCATATTAATACACATATTAAGGACATACAATGGCTGCGCATAAGCAGATTCTACTCTGGGTTGTGATCCTGGTGCTTGTGACGTTGGTTTGTCAAACATATTCGACGACATCTGAAAATGGGAGACTACCTATAACATTTGCATGTGATGCCCTCATGTTGCTTCGCTTTGCTGGTTCCCCATGGCTGAGGAACTGCTGAATCTGCCACGAGCCCAGCAGGAGAAGAGACGCTCTAGAAGGAGAGGACGAAGAGGGGGTATTTGTCAGCGTCTTCGATGTAGAGGTTACAGACCGCCAGCGATAATTCTAAACAATGTGAGATCATTGAGAAACAAAATGGAGAACCTATGCATCCACACTAAGGCCTGCTTCGAGTACAGGGAAGCGGGCCTGATGGTATTCACGGAGACCTGGCTGCACCCAAATATGGCCAGCTCACAATTTGAGGTGGATGGATTCTCCTTGGTTTAGTCTGACTGAAACGCATCATTGGGGAAACATTGAGGTGTGGGAGTGTGTATGTGTTTGTGAATAACAGATGGTGCACTCAATTCGCAGTGAGAGACGGTTTGTAATTATGATGTGGAACTGCTTTGCCCAAGTTTAAGACCTTTTTATTTAGCAAGAGAATTTGGGAACATTATTGTCTGTGGGGTCTATTTTCCTACATCTGGGAATGCACTATGAGTGGCAACATTTATTAATGACTGTATTCAACAACAACTTCAACACACTCCTGGTGAACCTGTTTTTATATTAGGAGATTTTAATCATTGTAAATTGGAATTATCATTAGCTGGGTTTGAGCAATATGTAAATGTGCTACAAGAGACTCTAGAACTCTGGACAAACGCTATGGGAATGTAAAAATGGCCTATAAGGTAAGACCTAGGCCACCTTTAGCAAGTTTGGACCATAATACTGTCTATCTTATTCCTACATATAGGACAATTTACAAAAAAAAACATTTCGGTATGGTCAAAGAATAGCATTGAGACTCTGAATGGTTGCTTCTTATGCACTGATTGGAATATCTTCTCCAGCTCCGACTGATGAATCCACTGAAGTAGTAACAGATTATATACAATTTTGCACAGATAATTGAATCCCTACAAACAATAATTACAGATAATGATCTACCCAAACAATAAAACTTACACCATGAAAGAAATAAAGCATTGTATTTATAGGAAGAAAATTGCTTTTAAAAATAATGATCATGTAGCATTGAGGCTTGTTCAGAAGGAATTAAATCACTTGCTCAAGGCTGCTAGGAATAAACAAAATAATATTTTAGAAGATCATTTTAATAATAAAAGAATGTGGAAATCAATGAAACATATCACAAAAATGGAATCAGTAAAGAAAGGACTTTTCACAAATGATGATTTAAAAAAGGCTAATGATCTGAACAGCTTCTATCTAAGGTTTGAAGTTTCCAATTTGGATTCTGAATGTAATTTGGAGCTGAAGTCATTAGATATTTCAATCTCAAATGAGAGTAGATTAATGATTGACCCGGATTAAGTCAAACTGATGTTCAAAGTCTGTGCCCAAAAAAGGCATCTGGTCCAGATGGCATCTCATGCTTTCTTTTAAAGACATGTGCAGAAGAATTGTCCCCTGTATGGTGCCATATATTTCTACAGTCCTTAGATTCAAAAACGGTACCATCTCTCTGGAAGAAATCCTATTATTCCTGTGCCAAATATAGCTTGTCCTTTAGGAAATAATGACTTTTGACCTATAGCTCTAACTTCCGTAGTGATGAAATGTCTCGAGAAATGTATGGTGTCAATGCTAAAGAAAGACGTTACAAACAAACTGGATCCATTCCAGTTTGCTTAACAGCAAGGCAGAGGAACTGGTGATGCCATCAATAGCTTAATGCACCTAATTTTTGAATATCTTGATGAGTCAGATACTTACGCCAGGCTGCTTTTTATTGATTTTAGCTCAGCATTTAATACTATTCAGCCGCACATCAAAATCAAAAAGATGAATCAAATGGGTGTTAACCCCGCGATTATACATTGCTATCATTCTTTTCTAACAAACTGAACTTAGTGCATCAAAGTAAATTTTAAACTGTCTGTTGGAACTAAAATACTGCAGTACGGGTGTACCGCAGGGCTCTGTTAGCTCTCCTGTCCTCTTTACACTTTACACAAATGAGTGCTCAAACAGGCACTCCAAAAATTATATTCTTAAATATTCTGATGATACTGCTATATTAAGTTTATTAAACAAACATGATAGTACTTCTATTTATTATTCGGAAATTGAGTTGTTTGTTGGTTGGTGTGATTCCAATTATTTAAATATAAATACAAAAAAAAAACGGAGATTATATTTGATCCTAGAGGCATTGGTGACTATATAGCCCTGTATCTATACATAGCCAGGAAATTTGTCAAGTGCAGTCCTTTAAGTACCTCGGAGTCTACAAAGATAGTTCACTAACTTGGGACAAACATGTTGATCTGGTATGTTGTCAACTCTATGAAAGACCGTATTTTTTGCGTCGACTACGATACTATGGGGTGAACAACAAAATCCTTCTGCTTTTTTACAAAGCTATATTAGAGAGTGTTATAAGTTATGGCTTAACCACATGGTACGGAAACCTTACTGTGAAATCAAAATCCAGACTGACGCACCTGACGCATATAGCAATAAAACTGACAGGACAGAAGGACTATTACAGCGTCCAGTCTCTGTATGAACTGTGTATGTTTAGGGTAGCTAGAATAATTTAAAATGACCCATCTCACATTCTTTTTGTTAATTATGAATTGTTACCTTCGGTCAGGCGTTTTAGAACCTTACGGTGTAAATTTAACAGATTTAAACATTTATTTGTGCCTTTTTCTATTAAATTGCTACATGATGCCAAATGATGTAGATTGTATGCTTCTATCGTGTTTTGAATCTTTATGTCATTAGATGCTTTTACTGAAAGATATACTTTTTATGATTGATGGAAATGCATGATATGTTCAATTGTTGTGTATTTGATGTACCCTTTGTATTTTTATTTTATTATCTTTTTCGGGTGATGTTATGAAATGCAAAAATGTTGCCTATTGAATCCACCACAAGTTTCCCCTAACAGGGACAATAAAGTACATTCCATTCCATAGCAGTTGAAGATCTGAGAGCCTTACTTCCCCACATCTGTTCCTGAGCTGGGTCTTGAACAGATTCAGTTTAGAGAATGACCACTCTACTGAAGCAGATGTCACTGGCAATGTGGCATATATTTTGAGGAGTTTAGTCAGGGTAGGGAAGACTTTTGCATTCGTTGACTTTAAGGCACCTTAGCATAGCTTGCACAGTGCTGGTTGGAAGAGCTTAGGATGAGTAGAACACCATGAGTTCAGTGACAAGATTTTCTTCTTCCACGTCATAAAACTGGCAAAAATCTCTAACAGATAGAGCAGCTCTATCATCTGTCATGCCTTTCCAGTGTCTTGAGATGGTAAGACAGTGAAGACCCGATAGGATTGCCCCAGTTGGGGTGTCATCCTTCCCCTTAAATCTCTGGTCCAGCTCCATAGAGAAGATTGAGGTCGAACCATGCTGCCAATAAACAGTTTTTTAAAAGTATATATATATATATATATATATATATATATATATATATATATATATATATATATATATATAAACAGGGGCACCAGGAGGGCATATTCCGCTATAGAGGCATCACATGAGGGCACATTGTCTCGCATGTAGGAGCACATAGAGGCCAACACATTTTCTAGCATGTAGGGCAGCACGACTTGAGAGCACTTATTTCACTCCTCACCCGAATGCAGCTGCATACTCTTGTCTACTTTCAAGGCGAGGCATTTGGCACCTCAAACAAGCCTGAATCATGACATGGACGCCAGGCGCAAGACTTCAACAGCACTCGGGGAACAGAATTGAGAGCGGCATTTTACACTAAACACCGTGGTCAGATAAAAATCACTCAACAAAACTCACTGAAGTCCATAACTGCACCACAACAAGCATTTCTTGGCTGCAGTTTTCAAGTCCCTCTCCAAACACGCTGTTTTTGAGGAAGGGCGATGAGCACTGACCATCACTTACTCTCCATGTGTCGGACAATAAACATGATAAGATTGAAATCACAACTCAGAATGGACCACATTCCACTCTATAACTGCACCGAAGCAAGCATGTCTGTCGGTTGGCCACTGTCGTGTTTCAAATATGAGGCAGTGGTATATTCAAGGTGTATTTGGGGAGGCTGTTCTGTTTAGATGGCACCGATCTGGTCTTCTCGCTGTGCATCTGATAGTAAACAGGATCTTCAAGCATGATGTCTCGTTCAAAAACAGAAGACAAATATGAAAACCGTAAGCTGTTCTCACTTCAAAGCTGTTCTCACTTCATTCTTAATAGTGTGAACAAAATATCAAAATATATTTACAGATTTACAAACTGTTCTATCACCTTAACTCTTCCCACTTTTGTTGCATGAATAATATACAGCCCAAAACTTTTTTAGTTTTCATCTTCACTCATAATGTCATGGTTCAGCTGCCAACTCTTTTGTGTGAGTGTTTTTGGAAGTAGATCTTGACCCCCTCTTGTTTTCCCTCTTCCCACCCACAATACCAGCCCACATATTTACATATTTTGATGGCGGCGCGGTAGCACGCAGCGGCCACTCCGGATCCACAGTGGTGCTATTTTTGTTAAAAAAGCCCGACTTTTGCAACACATGGACATCGGAGCAACCAGTGTTCGTGTCTACCATCGCCAGACACTACTCAAATATAAGACTCATGCAAAAACCAAGCTGCATGATGACCTGCAGGAGGCGCTACGCGTACTCGGCTTGCTGCGGAGACCAGGCCTCCAGCCCTCGGCGTCGCCTGATGCCGGTGGCCGGGGGAGAGGACGTCGTAAGCAGTGTGCGAGAAAGCGGAAGCGCGGAAAGAGGGCGGGGGTCCATGCTAGGCTAAAAACAAACCCTAGCCGGCCGGCTCTCCCGTCTATTCTGCTCTCAAATGTTTGCTCCCTGAACAATAAACTGGACTATATCCGACTCCAGCAGGCTACGCAGCGTGAGTTTAGAGACTGCTGCGTCTTTGTTTTCACGGAGACGTGGCTCAGCGACAGAGTTCCGGATGCCGCCATTCAGCTAGACGGGCTCGCCTCGTTTCGTGCCGACAGAAATACAGCTCTCTCGCGGTAAGACTCGCGGTGGTGGCTTGTGTGTTTACATCAACACGGAATGGTGCAAGAACTCTATGCTAGTCTCTAGTTACTGTTCATCGCTGTTGGAGCTTGTGACTGTTAGATGCAGACCTTTTTATCTACCACGGAATTCACCACTGTTTGCATAACCGGAGTTTACATTCCCCAGCGCTAACGCTAAGGAAGCGCTCTGTGAACTGTATGGGGCTATGAGCTGAACTGCAGAACGCTCACCCCGACGGACTGTTTATTGTCGCCGGAGATTTCAACCATGCAAATCTCAAGACAGTGCTCCCTAAATTCCATCAGTATGTGGACTTTGCAACGAGAGGGGCGTAACACGCTTGATCTTGTTTACACAAACATCCCAGGCGCTGACCGGGCGGAGCCCCGCCCCCACCTCGGCTACTCAGACCACATCTCTGTTATGTTAATTCCAGCATACAGACCGGCTCGTCAGACGCACAAAACCGCTTCAGAAGCAGGTGAAAACCTGGCCAGCAGGAGCCATCTCTGCTCTTCAGGACTGTTTTGAGTGTACTGACTGGCACATGTTCAGGGAGGCTGCAACATATGGCGATTCTACCAACTTGGAGGAATACACAGCATCAGTGACCAGCTACATCAGCAAGTGCATTGATGATGTCACTTTCTTCAAGACCATCACCACACGCTCCAACCAGAAGCCGTGGATGACTGCGGAGGTGCGCACGCTGCTGAGGTCCCGAGACTCCACCTTCAGAGCGGGCGATAAGGCAGCCCTAAGAACAGCTAGGGCCAAACTGTCACGGGCAATCAGAGAGGCAAAGCGCGCACACGCACAGAGAATCCACAGTCACTTCCAGGACAGCGGTGACACGCGGCGCATGTGGCAGGGCATCCAGGCCATCACCAACTACAGGACAACATCAGTTTCCTGTGACAAAGATGCCTCCCTTCCAGATGCGCTGAACGACTTCTACGCTCGGTTTGAAGTGCAGAACGACGTGATGGCGAGGAAGTCCACCCCTCCTCCCAACGACCAGGTGCTCTGTCTTACCACGGCAGATGTGAGGAAAACTCTACGTAGAGTCAACCCACGGAAGGCTGCTGGACCAGACAACATTCCTGGCAGAGTGCTCAGAGGATGTGCAGACCAGCTAGCAGATGTTCTTACCGACATCTTCAACATCTCTCTGAGCAGCCCGTTGTTCCAACGTGCTTCAAGGCCACCACCATCATCCCCATGCCAAAGAAGTCTTCAGTGTCCTGCCTCAACGACTACCGTCCCCGTCGCACTTACACCCATCATCATGAAGTGCTTCGAGAGGCTCGTCATGAGGCAGATTAAGACCCAGCTGCCCCCTCACTAGACCCACTGCAGTTTGCGTGATCGTTCAAACCGCTCAACGGACGATGCCATCACCACAACCCTCCATCTGGCCCTCACCCACCTAGACAATAAGGACTCATACGTTCGAATGCTGTTCATAGATTTCAGCTCAGCATTCAACACAATCATTCCCCAGCACCTGATTGGAAAGCTGAACCTGCTGGGCCTGGACACCTCCCTCTGCAACTGGATCCTGGACTTCCTGACTGGGAGACCTCAGTCAGTCTGGATCGGGAACAGCATCTCCACCACCACCACACTGAGCACTGGGGCCCCCAGGGCTGTGTGCTCAGTCCACTGCTGTTCACTCTGCTGACTCACGACTGTGCAGCAATGCACAGCTCAAATCACATCATCAAGTTCGCCGATGACACGACCGTGGTGGGTCTCATCAGCAAGAACAACGAGTCAGCATACAGAGAGGAGGTGCAGCGGCTGACGAACTGGTGTAGAGCCAACAACCTGTCCCTGAATGTCGACAAAACAAAAGAGATGGTTGTTGACTTTAGGAGAGCACAAGGTGAACACACTCCGCTGAACATCGACGGCTCCTCTGTGGAGATCGTCAAGAGCACCAAATTTCTTGGTGTTCACCTGGCGGAGAACCTCACCTGGTCCCTCAACACCAGCTCTATCACCAAGAAAGCCCAGCAGCGTCTCTACTTTCTTCGAAGGCTGAGGAAAGCACATCTCCCAACCCCCATCCTCACTACATTCTATAGAGGGACTATTGAGAGCATCCTGAGCAGCTGCATCACTGCCTGGTTTGGGACTTGCACCGTTTCGGACCGCAAAGCCCTGCAGAGGATAGTGAGGACAGCTGAGAAGATCATTGGGGTCTTCCCTTCATCAAAGACATTTACAAAAAACACTGTATCCGCAAAGCAACCAGCATTGTGGACGACCCCATACACCCCTCACACAAACTCTTTACCCTCCTCCCGTCTGGCAAGAGGTACCGAAGCATTCGGGCCCTCACGGCCAGACTGTGTAACAGCTTCTTCCCCCAAGCCATCAGACTTCTCAATACTCAGAGACTGGTTTGACACACACGTGTCCTGAGTTGCACTTTAATAACTGTCACTTTATAACTGTCTGCTACCTCAATAACTGCTATGTGCATAGAACATTATCTCATAGTATGTTATGTTTACATTTTTAGAAACTGTCATCTTTTTGCACTACTGAGTACTGGTCGGCGCTGCACTGTCTATTGTCCTGTTCATTGTCAGTAATTTGTTGTACTGTCCTGTACTTTTTGCACATGTTTGCACGTGCACTTTATATAGGTATATATAGGTAGTTTATATAGGTATTTTATTTCGTTGTGTTGTCTCATGTGGTCCTATGTTGGTCCTTTGTTGTTTTTATGTAGCACCATGGTCCTGGAGGAACGTTGTCTCGTTTTGCTGTGTACTGTACTAACTGTATATGGTTGAAACGACAATAAAAACCACTTGACTTGACTTGACTTGACTATTTTCCACACAAATCTAGTTGTTTCTCAATCTGAGGTGTGAAACTTGGGGCTCAACAAGGTGGGTGTCCTGACACTTTAAGTGAAATAAATAGCAAAACAAGATTTATATTTTTATTTTTATTTATTTTTTCAAAGTGCACACATATAACAAAACACTGATAAGATACTCATAGCAGAGAAAATACATCGACATCAGAGCTGAGAAAATCAAGGACTGGCTCCAATTACTGCAACAATTGAATGCAGCCAACAACAGATCCATGACTTTCAACTTATTATCATGAAGGGCAATGAAATCAAATGTCTAAATAATATCTTATCTGCTGGAATTACAAAAACAGTAACTAAATGTGTTTCTTTTTTCCTTAACCCAGTAATTTATTGTGCTGAATATTTTCATCATGAGAGTTTGTTGCAGGTGGAGCATATGGATTAAAGGTAGAGAAAAAAAGAAGAAACTAAATGATTATAAGCCTACAGTATAGATAAAGACACAGCAATTGCTTAGGCTTCATGGCATGCTGTTACTAACATCAAAGTCAAATCAGTTATTGTATGAAGTTATGAGGAGTTTCCAGCCTCCCCTTATTAAGCTTTCAAAGCAAACCAAGCTTTCTTGATACATTACTTATGGGTCTTTTAAGACTATAAACATAGGAGAGTTAAGACCAAGATTAATGTATGGATGTGCTAAAGTGAAAAAAATAAAAATAATAATAATGGCGTGGTTGAGCATTCACCCAGAGAGAGAGAAAGCAGTAAGGGTACACACCTGAGCTATGCGCTATGATGACTAACACCTGTTTCTGAATGCATTAAGCACTGGGGAGAATGATAAAATGAGAGACCATGCCATAGATGCGGAGAGAAAGACACAGCAGAGTTTAGTTGTGCTTATGAGTTAAGGCTGAAAAGCCACCTTTGAAAAACTGATAATACGAGCACTAAATTACTCGCCAAATGTCAAGGGCCTTTTGAGGTCACACGGCATGTAAGAGATCTCTATTATGAGGTAAAGTGGACAGATAGAGGTGACGCACATCAAATATACCGTATCAACCTCCTGAAATTATGGAGGGAGGTGGTCGCTTTGACATTAGCGATGGTGGTTCCGGAGAGGGATGAGCCAAGATGAAGCCAGAGGTGAAGTTAAAAGCCAGTTATGTCATCCCAGTCACTTGTGGAGACTGCCTCTCACGTCTCAAGTCACAGAGGTTGTCAAGTTTCAAAAGAATTTCTCATCTGCCTGGGCAGACAAACCTCTTAGAGCACCACATTGAGACTACACCCAGAGTAGTGGTACACATTCATCCCTACCGAATTCCAGAGCACAAGAAAAAAGTGGTTTGGGAAGAATTATATCAATTCTCGATATGGGAGTAATAAAAGAATCCCACAGTGACTGGTCCAGCCCGGTCGTTCTAGTCCCTAAGAGCGATGGGTCAGTACGATTCTGTGTGGATTATAGAAAAGTCAATGCAGTGTATAAATGTTATGCATAAATGCCTAATACCTATTGTTGAGTTGCACGATCAGTTGGGCACAGCTCGATTTTACTCGACACTGGACTAAATGAAGGGATATTGGCAAATCCCCTTAAAACCAATGTCCCATCATAAAACGGCTTTCTCCACACCGTTTGGATTCTACCAATTCATGACACTTCCGTTCGATTTGTTCGAGGCCCCGGCTACATTCCAGCGGCACATGTACAGAATCCTCAGACCACAATTCAGCATCTGAGGAACGTCCTGAGATCGCTGAGATGAGCAAGACTTATGCCGAACCTAAAGAAGTGTGCAATTGGATGGGTGGAGGTATGGTATCTGGGCTTCTACTTGTGTCATGGAAAGCTACGTCCCCAAATTGATAAAACTGTATTGATTGCGGCCTGCCAGAGACCCAAGACCAAAAAGTTGAGACAGTACCTGGGGCTGGCTGACTATTATAGAAGCTTTGTGCCCAGGGCTGGACTGGTAATCTGGCCTACCAGAAATTTTCCTGGTGGGCCGACACACTTTTGGGCCGATCAGTGGTGAAATGTCCATCGGGTGAACCGAGCGGGCCGGTGGTTCGGCCGCGAAACGTGCCGAATGGGCCGCGATAAGCAACAATGAGCTGCCTCATTATGCAGAACGGACCACAAAACTGCGCCATTATATGCAGAAAAGGACAGTGAACCCCGATTTCTCTTTCTCTATTTATTCGGCCGGCAAAAGCTCACTGACTGATCTCACTAAAAAGGGAACGCCTATTAAACGCCTGTTTTGCTATTAAAAGTTGTGAAATAATTTTTTTTTTTTCTTCAAATAACAATTGTCTAAAGTGACATACACTCACTGAGCACTTTATAAGGAACATTATGGCCCTAATGAAGCATCTGATGTGGTCCTCTGCTGTTGTAGCCAATCAACCTCAAGGTTTGATGTGTTCTGAAATGCTATTCTGCTCACTACAAATGTACAGAGTGGTTATCTGAGTTACCATAGCCTTTCTATCAGCTCGAATCAGTCTGGGCTGTTTTTCCCAAAAGAATCGTAAGGCTAAGTAGATTGTAGAAGCCATTGACACCAAAGGTCAGTACAATCAACTTAAGCTTGCAATGCTTTTGGGAAATACAGCCCTGGCCAATGTCCGTTGACCTCTCTCATCAACAAAGCATTTCCTCCCGGAGAACTGACACTCACTGGATGTTTTTTTGTTTTTGGCAACATTCTGATTAAACTATAGAGACTGTTGTTCATGAAAATCCCAGGAGATCAGCAGTTACAGAAATACTCAAACTAGCCCATCTGGCACCAACAATCATGCCACAGTCGAAATAACTGAGATCACATTTCCCCCATTCTGATGGTTGATGTGAATATCACATGAATAAGTAGATGTACAGGTGTTCTTAATAAAGTGTTCAGTGAGTGTGCAGTTTTCCCAAATATGATTTCTACATGATTCAATGTATTGTGGCTGATTATCTAAAGCAGGAGTTTTCTACATTTAAAAGACCCAGGGAAACCCAATATAAGAAAAGCTAGATATTTTCAATAACACTTCATAAAACTTATTAACTAAAATATCACATTATAGAAAATAAGATTACTTAGCATTCATTCAAATATTTTTAAAAGTCATAATTTTATTTATCTTCTCAACTGACCCCCTACTGTACATATCTTCATGAACCCTTGGACGAAACCCTGGATCTAAATTGATGTCAAATATTACCATAATATTAGCTTTAATTCTTAATGAATATAATGAAATATGTGATTTAATTAACATTAGTATATGTAGTATGTGCATAGTACTGAAGTATGATAGCACATTTACATAGATGTAGATATATGATATCTATTTGATGAGTGTGCTTTTATCTGAAAGATTAAATTTGCTGATCAGCAATACTTGCACAAAAGATTTCCTGTTGCATTTATGATTTAGAATGTATGAGAATAATTTATATTTATTTATTTATGTTTCTCATGTTTGCACACAAAAATTATAATATAATGCTTTCCAGATGATGCGCTCTTTAACAGATGTCTAGGGGATGTATGTTTGCTTACTGGGTAAATGTATAATTTTGTTTCAGTTGTAGTTTAAATAAACCACATTATGCACTATGTTCAAATGTATTTAAGTCCCTTGAAGAGGTTTGCAAAACACAAGCCATTGTGTCCAGGGATTTTGATCAAAGGTTTAGAGGTAATATTAACACATTCTGGACAATCTGTATGCATAAACATGTCCGTATGCCAAGAAAGTGTCTTCAAGAACACTTGAGTGTATGCATCTGTGTGTGTGTGTGTGTGTGTGTGTGTGTGTGTGTGTGTGTGTGTGTGTGTGCAAGTACAATGCAACACACCGCATCAAGCAGAAAGATAAAGCAATTTTCAATTGTACTCTATAGATTGTCCATCCTCCCCACCCCAAAAACTGAAAATTTTAACCTGGTCTGACATATTGGCTGAGATGTACCACAAAAACGCAAAGCAGTGTCTGAGGACATTATCAACATGGGGCATAATTTGCTGCACCATACATCAGAGCAGGATCAATAATTCAATAACTTGTATTTTCATTGCTCATTCAGTTTGACCAGCGACTCAGACCCAAAAACAGATTCAAATCACATTCTCAAGAAATAAAGAAAGGACAAAGAAAAGTCCACTTTATTGGTCACAATAATATTCTATTCTATGCCTGTAGCACATAAATCTTATAGCAGAAAATGACATAGCATTATTCTCTTGCTACAAGGAATTGCTGAATGGTTGAGGATGACCCAGACATGTGGATCTGCACTGAGAATATGTGTCCTAATTAGGGCCTGGCACTGACAGTGAGTACTGCTTGGGGCACTTTGGAGGGGAAGCTGCAGGTATTGGAATGCAGTACTGAATAACTCCAGGCAAACCATAGTATGTAAGTGGAGCAGAAAACAGATGGCCCAGATCATACGAAAGAAAGTACATAGAAATGGAAACCAGCCAATTGGATATGCACTTTAAAAGCGGTGGTGCGATTGACGCTGATATGCCCCAGCAATGTGCTCGACCAGTTCATGATGGACCCACACTATTGCTAAACTGATATGCTCAACTGTTCATATATCAAGTATTTATGAATTGCATAGTTAGCCAATTTGACATTTTATTCCAGGGTTTGATTATTTGATGTTAAATAATATTTTTGACATGAGTCAAACCAGTTAATTTTAATGTTTTACAACATGAAGCACATTTTTATTTAAGTGTGTGAAGCAAATTTACATTTTTATTGGTTTATTATCTTGTGCATTAATTAGAGCTGCTTTTGTATTTGATGCCAATTTGATTTTATAAGTAGCAGCCTTAATTGTCCAGTAGATTGAGAATTAATTTAATTGATTCAATTGAAGTATTTGACATAAATGAGTGGTAACCATGTCTTTTCATTTGATTTGGGAATAAAATGCCTTAAAAGTACAAAATGCCTCTTAAAGGTATAGTTCACCCAAAATGTAACATCTTCTTATTCTTTACTCGCCCTCACTTCGTCCCAGATGTGTAGGATTTTTTTATTCTGCTGAACATAAACAAAGATTTTTAGAACAATATCTCAACTCTGTTGGTCCATACAATGCAAGTGAATGGTGGCAAGAACTTTGAAGGTCCAAAAAGCACATAAAGGCAGCATAACAGTAATCCAGATGACTTCAGTTGTTAAATCAGATTAATATTTAAGTCATTTTTTACTATAAATTCTTGCCCACTATTTGGTGATATGCACAAAGAATGTGAATTGCCAAAAACAAGAATGTGGAAATGAAAGTGGAGATTTATAGTAAAAAAGGACTTACATTTTAATAGCTTCTGTAGATATTTATTTAACAACTGAAATCATCTGGATTACTGTTATGCTGCCTTTATGTGCTTTTTGGACCTTCAAAGTTCTGGCCACCATTCACTTGCATTGTATGGACCAACAGAGTTGAGATATTTTTCTAAATATATTTGTTTGTGTTCAGCAGATGAAAGAAAGTCATATACATCTGGGATGGCATGAGGGTAAATTTTGGTGGGTAAATATTGCCCGACAATGCCCGAGGCTGATAGTAGACCTATATATTCTCTCTAATGTCATTTGTCCTGAGCTACTGTACATGCAAATGCAATGTAAGTCATTCATTCAAATGTAGCACATAGTAAAGATTACAAAGGAGAACAAAAGAACATTATTCATACAAGGTTTCTGGAAAAAAGAAAAGACCACATGAGGAATGTCACGGTAGCATGTAATTGATTTTTTAAATTATCTGCGCATAAATTATTCATGCTTGGATTTAATGAGTCCAATGCTCTAGTTGAAACTTAATTGCAAAATCAAGTTGTGTAATGAAAAAATGCCACCGTTCATGCAGCTACACTCACGGACGCCTTCAGGCCTCTATTTAGTTCAGACTGAAATGCAGTGTGCTTGTCATACAGTTGCTGCGCTGCAATTGTGTACACAGTGACTAAGACTGTGAGTGTTACACTGGTGAGAGACTAAAGCATTGTTGATATGTAGCCCTTGTCAGAGAGAGAGAGAGAGAGAGAGAGAGAGAGAGAGAGAGAGAGAGAGAGAGAGAGAGAGAGAGAGAGAGAGAGAGCAGTATCTGCTTGAGTTTAGTCACAGAAGCATATAATAGAGCCTACAAAGAGATTTAGTGACACTGACCTCATGCTTAGAGAGTCAGCTCTATTTAAAGCACAAGAAATCTTTCTGCAATCTGTTTATACACCTCTGTTTTGGGCATATTTCTGAGGGGGGAAGTGGGACTGTGGACTGAAATTACTGCAGTTTGTGACAATTCTTTCACTTTAGAGAATACATGGCAGGCTTTTTTTAGACGTGTCAATCACAGGCCAAATATGGAAAGTGGATTTGATGTAAGTAGGTTTGTGTGAAATTTTGTGCTGTTCCAATTTCATCTTCTGCAGATCTTCACAGGAGATGCTGGGATCTGTCAGGACCCTTGGGGGCTTCATCCATTCATCATTGCTGTGTTTCATTGTGTATTTTCCCCATAGGCACACAAGAATCAAGATCCCACTGTCTTCTACTCTCCACAGGCATCTGAAATTGTTGTATATTAGACACCTATGCATGCTTAAGTGTGGGCAAAACCCACAGATGAAGGATGAAAATATCAGTAGGTCTATCACTCAATGTATAATCCACTTAATGAAATGGCTTAAATGTGTTTTTCACTATATTATAGTCAATTCATTTATTTAATCAATTCTTAATGTTTATCCAACAACAAAATATTCACAAACTTACAGTATAACAACAGATTCATTCTCAAATTGACTTTTAAATATGTTTTAGTGCAACACAATTTACTTTCTTTCATCCTATCTTTCAAGAATTCGAAGAATATTTAAGTCTGCCAATTACTACAGTGATAATAATGTTATGCTGTTAGTTTTCCAGTGTATTTAGTGTTGTCTAACATTTTCAGAAGGTACTGCAGTATGATTCAATCAGACAATGACTTGCACTTGAAAATGAAGTAGAATATTACTGCATATGATAAGACCTTTTCTTTATTAGTCTTCAATTAAATATGTCCTTTTGACTTCCGCTTCCAACCAGTGGGTCTTTATGATAGACAATGTCGACATCTGGTGGCACAATTTTGAACCCTAACTGCAATAGAGCATTCCTCTTAGTTTGATGTACACAAATAACCTTTAACATGAGGTTGTAATTAAACTATGGCAGGTTTCTATGTTGAGAGATAAGAAAAACGTATGTACACAAGTGACCAAATAACTACCAATGTGTGGGTTTACATGCACATAAATACTCTATTTATGAGTATCTTATTCAAAAAAATAATAAAACGATTAAGAGATGCCAGAGAGGAGCTGTGACTTTTCCTGGGAAAACACAGGTTCTGTCTACCCTGTTTATAATGCAATAATAACTATTAAGACATGGTAATAAATAGAATTAGGAGATAGAAACTGTAGTGTGGTACTGTAAATTCAAAGTGCAGATTTGCATACGGATCAGGTTCATCTTTAAGAATCATGCTCTAGTCTAAATTTAACTTTGAAGGAATAGCTCACAAAAAGATACAAATATAAA